>NC_133975.1:59469480-60094480 GCF_047716275.1 Strix uralensis
GGTACTGATTAATAAAATGTTGCAGTGAATTGAGAGCAGCCCTGTGGAGAAGGATTTGGGAGTACTGGTGGATGAAAAACTGGCTATGAGCCAGCAATGTGCGTTCTCAGCCCAGAAAGCCAATGGTATCCTGGGCTGCATCAAGAGAAGCGTGGCCAGCAGGTCGAGGGAGGGGATTCTCCCCCTCTACTCTGCTCCTGTGAGACTCCACCTACAGTCCTGTGTCCAGCTCTGGGGCCCCCCACATAAGAAGGACATGGACCTGCTCTAGCGGATCCAGAGGAGGCCATGAAGATGATCAGGGGCTGGAGCACCTCCCCTGTGAGGACAGGCTGAGAGAGTTGGGGTTGTTCAGCCTGGATAAGAGAAGGCTCTGGGTAAACCTTATAGTGGCCTTCCAGTACTTCAAGGGGGCCTGCAGGAAAGCTGGGGAGGGACTCTTTATCAGGGAGTGTAGTGATAGGATCATAGAATCATAGAATCATTCAGGTTGGAAAAAACCCTTGGGATCATCAAGTCCAACCATCAGCCCTACTCTACAAAGTTCTCCCCTACACCATATGCCCCAGCATCTCATCTAAATGACCCTTAATGGGTAATGGTATTAAACAACCCTTAAGGGGTAATGGTTTTAAACAGAGAGAGTAGATTTAGATTAGACATAAGGAAGAAATTCTTTACTGTTAGGATGGTGAGAAACTGGAGCAGGTTGCCCAGAGAAGCTGTGGCTGCCCCCTCCCTGGAAGTGTTCAAGGCCAGGTTGGACGGGGCTTTGAGCAACCTGGTCTAGTGGAAGGTTCCCTGCCCCTGGCAGAGGGGTTGGAACTAGGTGGTCTTTAAGGTCCCTTCCAACCCAAACCATTCTATGATTCTATGAAACTCCTTATGTGAGTTTCAGGTACCAATTTATGTAATTGAAATGGAGAAACTCCATTTTAAAAGTTGACGAATTGGTGGTGTATCTAGTGTCCATTATCCAAAGTATCATCTTTGTTATGTTTTTATGTATGTTATTATGATTGCACTGGCTTTCCATCTGCTCTTTTTCATATCTGTCATGGTATTAACATAGCTCTTACTGAGCATAGTGGTTCAGATGGTACTTCTGATGTATATTTGACTCTAGAAATGTCTACCTCAGTTTGATGCACTGGGGTGTGTCCTGGTATTTACAAATCTATGGATTGTGTTCCTGTGGACTGCCAGTGATGAAGTCCACAAGACTTTCCATGATTTGAAGGAATTTCCATATTGATACCAGTTGAGGTCTTCAAAATTAAACTGTAGAGGTGAAGTGCTTGAAACTGATTCTTGCCCTCAGGTTTTTAACCCTGCTGATTTGAGGTTATTGTTTGAACTGCAGTGTGTTTGTAGTCTGACTATAAACTAATGTTAGAGATTTTTAACTCTGTGCTGCATCACTGACAGTGACAGAGATGGAAGAACATTGTATTATGCTTAAAAACTGTGCTGCCCTTTCCACAGAGGCATGTCAGCAAAAGTTAAGCTGTGTGTGTCAGATTTTTGGCGGAGCCAATAGAGGAGCAGAAATCCCATCAGTGAAGGTGGTGGAATGCCAGGGTACTGGAGCAAGATAGGCAGTGACTGTGAAAGAAGATGGGTCTGCTTTTGGAAGTCCACGTTGAGTATGACAGCCGTTCCCTCAAGCTCCTTACAGAATTATGCCTCAGATCTGTGATGATGAAAACTATAGTATTTTGACTCATAGGTGAAACTTTTTAAATTAAAAAAAAAAAATAAAATTCTGAGAGGCATTTCTGTGGATAATGTGTTGTTAGACTTTTACCAAAATAACATTCCACTATGCACTTGTAATTTAAGGTGCCCAGGCTATAAAAGTGTTTATAAGTTTAAGATTTGGTGCAGTGATACTGTAACAGCTGTGCCAGACTAGGGAATCTATGAACAACTTACAAATTCCTGTTGTCATTTACAAGTTATTTTTTGAATGGCTGTGTTTGCCCGAACGTGTTGGAATTCTCCATTTTATTGATAAGGGCTGTGAGTATTTCTCTGCTGAGGTGTAAGGGGGAAATTTTAACCTTATTAGCTGTTTATTAATAGCTTATATTATTAGTGGGTTAGTAAAATTTTAGAGGATAGGAGTTTACTCTGGATATCTCTGCAACAGGCTAGAGTCTGAAGAGAATAAAACCACAACCAAAAAACCCCTGTTTTGTGGGAGTGCCATGTAAACTCACTCCACAAGCCATGCAGTAGGACTTGGCTAGGAAGGAGAAATAGCAGGAGAAAAGGAGGATCTGGAGGTTTTAATATAGGTCACCAGGATCAAAAATCTTGCTGATGCACAGGGTCCTGAAGAGTGTCCTGGGCACCTCAAAGAGCATTAAGTCCAAAGCAAATTTCAGAGGGATTGAACATGATGAGAGGAGAATGTACATTTTAGCTTTAGTACCATATTTCTTTATTACAACTCTTTGTCTACTGGCCATTTCTTATGTTGCCTAATAATAGACTTCACAATCTGAGTCAAGCCAGATCAAAAAGGTTTAAAAATACACAGGTTAGCAAGGCAGAAGCAAGTTCAGTGCAGAGCTGGACTTTTACCATGGCAATGACACAGCCCTAGAGCTTGTCAGATGGAGAAAATAGCTCTGGTGCAGGCCCAGCCATGCCACTGTGGCAGGCTGTGCAGATCATCCAAACTGCTTGAAAAGGCTTCGAAAATACCACTTGCAGCAACCTGAGCTAACTCTGATGCTTGCAAAGAATTGAGACCTCATGAACAGAGAGGGGAGTAGTTTGGCTAGAATAGTGGTAGCAAAGTCAAAGGTCCTGTATACCTTTTGCACAGGATTATTGTCTGAATGCATAGTGGAAACTCTACTGAGAAAGGCAGATCTCAAGTGGTGGCAGGGGCCTTCTGCTAGATCAGATGCATCATAAGCCCCACTTTTTTGGCCAGTCACCAACCTGCATTCTTTTTTGCCTTGGAAGATAGCACTGTACTTGGTGGCTGGAGTCTTCGAATCGTAATCCTAGATGCTTTGGAATTTCTGCTATGCTTGTCATTGCATCAGAAGTTCCATATTTGGCAAAACACTCCACTTACTGAATCCAAGTGAAAATTACTTAATTGGAAAAGCCTTTCTCTCCTTTTCAGGTGTGTATCCTCTTTGCAAAATTGTGATTCACTGAAAATAAAACTTGTTTAGAACTTAGATATTACAATAGGCTGTATTTTCTTCTGCATGTATATTACTGGCTGGTATCTTTTGTAAGTTTCCCTTTTTCTGTTTTTACAGGAGCGATAAGCATTTTCAGTAACATTGTTGTGTTAGGCATCTTTGTTAAGTACAAAGAGCTTCGGACAGCAACCAACGCAATTATTATCAACTTGGCTTTTACTGACATTGGTGTTAGTGGCATTGGTTACCCCATGTCTGCTGCCTCAGACCTGTATGGAAGCTGGAAATTTGGATATACTGGATGCCAGGTATTGCAATTCAGCAGACAGAAAGTTTTGAACACTTAAAAGCAAACTGAGAAATAAGTAGTAGCTCTTCCTGATACTAGTTACTGTAAGGGATAAGATGAAGATGCGAAATCTGACTCTTAAGACCTGAAGCTGATGTTCTGTAATGTCAGCAATTTCTGGATGTAAGATTTCGTATGAATTTCATTCCAAACTTGTATCCATAATCTGAAAACATTAAAGTGTAACCTTATATTTATCAACTAGAGATTTTAACATAGCTTTAAGAAGGCTTAGAAAATTAAATCCCCAGATGAAGAGGGTTTTAGTAGTACATGCACATTTGATGACTTATTTGATAGTTAAAAGACTTTGGATGTGGCTACAGTTTTGATGATGAGCTTGTCAGATCTTAATGAGTTCTTCTTGGCAAATACATGTCCTTTCTGGTGGGACTATTAGGATATCCAAAATGAAGACCTACAAGGCTATTGGTCTCCATTAAAGATTTAGCCTAGTTTTAATTGCTGTCTATTTTTAAAAATAGAGTGACTGAAAAATTATGCTTCCGTAGCAGAGAGATCTGCCCTTTTCTTGCTGTGTACTGTGATTTAAATCTACTTTTTTAAAAAACTGTTGGGCTTAAGTGCCTAGGAAAATGAGTAGTAATGTGAAGGCATATGCTGAAAATGTGACTCAAGGAAAATATTAGCAACACTATATGTTTTGGACCTTTATACAATGGATGTTTAGAACAGTCTGACATCACTTGTCTGAGTACACAGTTATTTCAAGCTCAAAATTCAGTCACTGTTTGACAGGAAGCCTCACTTTTAACATCTTTGAATCTAGACTGACTTACAGTGGGTTGAAGTTGATGTGAAATCTCACTACCAATGCTTTGGGAGTTAAGATCACTTGAAACACAACTCATGTCAGCCTAAACCAAATGAATCCTGTGAATTGAGATGACTGAATGTCATGTGGTTCTGTTATAACCCCTGGTGGCATATGGTCTGGCACAGGGCTCTGTATTTCTGGGGTACCAGTGGTAACACAGCCCTCCCAGTCATCCTTCCTGTCAGGCTGCCCATGGGATGACTGGGCAGATGCATTTGGAGCATGGTGGGATTGCAGCATATGTTACTCTGTGCAGTAGATCTGACACATGTAAAATGGGGGCCAATGGGGAAAATCAGTGTACCGTATCTGTGAAATAAGTGTAGTTATAAAACAGAGGAAAGAGTGACAATTCAGGACTTCACATTTGCTAAAGCCATGACTTTTTTGATTAATCAAATGTTCTTCAGGTTTCTTTAACATATATAGAAAGCATGAGTTGAACCTCCCTCAACCTCCAAATTCTTTATCTCTGAATCTCAAAATTTACTTATTGAAGTATGGTGTTTGTTTGCTTTTTAGACTACTGTCTTTAGGATTTTTGATGTGCACACAGGCAGGTTGCTTTTGAAATGTTTAATTTTAAATGAGTCAACTCCAAATTGCCTGCATTGAATTAGTTCCTTCAGTATCTTGTTTATGGAGGAGAACACTGGCTCAATGTAATGTATTGTGGTGGCTTCAATTCAGTCCACAAATCTGTGCTGGTACCTTTTGAAAGATTTCTCAGAAAAGTTTTTTTTTTTGTTGTTTGTTTAAATTTCAGATCTATGCTGCCTTAAATATCTTTTTTGGGATGGCAAGTATTGGTTTGCTCACTGTTGTTGCAGTTGATCGTTATCTGACAATCTGCAGGCCTGATATAGGTACTGTACTTATGGTCAAAAATCATTCACTGTTGGGCTTCTAAGAAATAAGAGTCTAATTGTATTGTTTTCTCATGAATGACTCCATAATTACAGTGTTGGGCATAATTTGAATTTAAGGCATGATCCTACAGCACTTCATTAAGTTAGTTATCTAGTTGGCATGGATGGTACTGCTTGTGAAAGTGAAAATGTCACAGTTAGGCCATTACTCTGTTTATAAGCTGTATTTTCATGGCTGTTTCCAGACTTTAGAGGGCCACATACATATACAGAAGCACATGAAAAGCCTCTAGCTGTGGGAGAGTCAAGTGGGTGTGTGCCTCTAGTGTTGTGTTAACACTGTACTGGATGTTTTTCTATCCCCTCTGTTACAGCTGTATTGTAATAGTTAATTCCTCCCCCTGCAATCATGCAAAGATACACTTGAATGTAGTGTGCATAATAAGTTTTTTGGCATGGGGTTGGGATCAGGTATTGCGTGTATGCTGTGAGTTGGAATGGGTGATGGTATTTAAGTGGCGTTACAGGCTGGAAAGCTTGAGATGCCATTCAGCAGTATGAAACAGGTATGCTACAGTGTTCAGGAGTGTAGGCCTTTGAAAGGATCATTATTAACCTGATATGTGCTTGCTGGAAGCCACTTGTCATTCAAGTTCAACACTGGAAAGAAGCAAAAGTTGACAGCAGTTTGTGATTTTTATGTGCTTGGCCACAGGAAGAAGAATGACTACCCGTAGCTATGCCACTCTAATCCTTGCTGCTTGGATAAATGCAGTCTTTTGGGCTTCCATGCCTACTGTAGGCTGGGCTAGCTATGCTCCAGATCCGACGGGAGCAACGTGCACAGTAAACTGGAGGAAAAATGATGTGTAAGATTCCTCTTCACCATTTCTTTTAAATTTTCTGTCTCATTAAAGGCTAAGATGATTTAATTCACCACTATATGAGCATAACTTTTTCTTTCTGAAGTATGAAGCCTAATTTATAAAAATAATTTTAAAGCAATGGAAATAATATAGAGCAAGTCTAGAAAAAACATGGGAACTGAGCTGTGCTTGAAAACTGCAAGACTTATAGTTGCTAATAAAAAAATTAAAGCTAACGAAAATTTTCCTAATTCTTTAAAAGCTTGTTTTAAAATTTCATAACCAAATCAAAATATCAAATTCTTTAGTAACTTTTCCTGGATGGCTATTTGTAAGTTACTGTGTTTTGTTTTTCTGTTTTATCAGGTCCTTTGTTTCCTACACAATGAGTGTAATTGCTGTTAATTTTGTTGTACCCTTAACAGTCATGTTTTACTGTTATTACAATGTTTCCCGGACAATGAAACAATATGCGAGCAGTAGCTGCCTGGAGAGCATCAATGTAGATTGGTCTGACCAAGTAGATGTGACAAAGGTATGGTAAATGAAGGCATGTTTTGTTTTAAGCATGTTCTTTTGTGTTAAAGTCTTGGGGACAAAGGAACAGTACAGCCTTTTAAGCGTATCTGTTTCCCACATTCCCCCTTTTCCTTTTGTACTAAATATTAACTGAAATTTAGCCTTGATGAAAAATCTTGGCTTGACTTAGAACACTAGATTCTTTGCTTTTGACCTAATACTCTTTCCAGATGAATAGCTAATTTGAAGGCTGCAAACAATGTGAATTTTCCTTGCTCTGCCCTCTGTCATTACAGAGAAATGTACCTCAGAGGTGTCCTAGGAGGACTTTTACTCTTTGTGTTTGCAGAGTCCTTTAAGCTTTCTGCTAGGTTCCCAGGTGTATCTGGTCTGAAATGGATTGGTCAACTCTGATTTGAACTCATGGCCTAGAAATGAAAATGCATTTCCAAGCTCCTGAGCTATGTGATTCCAATCCCTTGTTCTTTTCTATCTGTTGATCTTATCTCTTTCTTATGTAAATGGTAGCAAATATGAGTTATGGTGTAAAATGCTGTATCCTTCCTGGAAGACTGACATTCTTTTAACATATAAAAGTCCTGGAAAAAGCTTGAAGTTCACTAGCTTCTTTGATTTTTTGTAAAGATGTGTTTTGTGGTTGGGCATGATGAAAATGTGAGAGAGAATTGGACAGAAGACTATGTACCTATGCTTTTGAATTACTTATCAATGTAAACTTAACATTCCTTGGAAAACTTTCTCATTGCTAAATTCTGAAAAATGGTATTTTTACCTAAAAATAATAATTTGAGCATTTTGCTCTTCTGAAGAACTTTCAGAATGCTTGATACAAAGAATTCAGTTGTAAATCTAAACTCACATTTGTGAAGAAAATGCATTTATCCTGTTTTTCAGTTGAAGACACTGAGTTATATTTTTAGAAAATAAGGAAAAAGAGAAAAGACTGAAGCTTTGGAGTTAAGCAGTATCCTTCTTTAGAACTGGACTACTTGCTTTTCCACAGATTGGCGTCTTCTAAGCTTTCTATGCACCAAGCAAACTTCTAAACAAAAGAGTTTTTTCTTTACATTATTATCAATAGGTATTGCGTTTCTATTTAAATAGGAATCTTCCGTGGAGAGAGTCACTACTTGTTTATTGGTCATGCTCTAGAACAGCTCATACGAAGTAGCCATTTACTTCTTATTTTTCATTTTGTTCATCACTGAAAGACAGAATAAGGGTATGGGTAAACAACACTAGGGAATCCGTACATGTAAAGAGCCCTGCAGTTTTGTTTGGTATTCTAGTGATTTGTCTTGTCCTCTTGATAAATTTCACATTTCCACTCCAGTTTCCATTCCCGATTTATGTCCCTGACAAAAGCCAGAAAAGTCTGTCCCCATTGATTCCTCTCCTAGCCTCCCACTACCCCCAGTTTGTTGCTGTTCAGTTCTAGCTGTGGCATGGTGTGTTCTGATGTGTGAGCCCCAATATGGCCAGACTGTTCTCTCTGACAGGCAGGCAGAGAAGACATAACTGCTCAGATATCTCCTTGGTATGATGCTTGAACATGGCTACCATGCTTCATTAAACCAAGCAGACACTTCTGGGTTCCTTAAATATATGGGCTAAGCTTTTGTGTCCTAGAATATTTACTTTCTTTTATTTAATTGTACCATAGTTAAGCCTTATGAAACATTTGTATTAACAGATTTATTAAATGTTTGTCTTAGATTTTTCTCTTTGTTCATATCTGTAGTTTTTAATAGCATCCCAGAATGACCTGTTATGGGCCTCTCTGGACATTTAAACTTTTGATGGACACATTTGACGTAATCAGTAGTGCTGACTGTAAAGGAAGATTGTACGTAATGAAATAACAGCGTGCCAAAATACACGGCAGTGTGATGTGCTATTAAATCCCCCAAGTGAGATTTCATTATAATCTGTCAAAATTTGTCAAGTGTGCTTGTTTACACGGTGTTATTTTGTTCTGGATAGCTCTGTTTTCACACAGATGCATGTGCTTTTGAGGTTAGGTTGTGAGGTCTTCATCTTCAGGTAATACTGGCTATGTGTCTGTTCCTCTTGTTTTACAGATGTCTGTTGTGATGATTGTAATGTTCTTGATGGCATGGTCTCCGTATTCTATTGTGTGTTTATGGTCTTCCTTTGGAGACCCAAAGAAAATTTCTCCTGCAATGGCCATCATAGCTCCTCTATTCGCAAAATCCTCCACATTCTATAATCCTTGCATTTATGTTGTTGCAAACAAAAAGTAAGTGTTCTTAATTTAGTATCAGTCTACTTCATAATTTTAGCATATCATCTAACTATAGGAGGATCATCTGTAAAATATGATAAACTGATTAGCAAAGAGATCAAAGGGTAAGCCACTGTTGATTTACTAAAGATGACCTTTTGGACAGGAAAGTCTAGAAGAAGTTGTTTTGATCATCATCAGAACATACTGAATTGATAAAGATTTTTGAGAGCACATTAAGAAAGCTTTTGTAAGAGAGTTTTGAAAGTCCCTTTGTGGTTTCTCAAAGGCACTCATTACAGAATTTGGGATGCATCAGCAATAGACTGGTTTTAGACTGGCCAAAATGTGTGGTGGCTTAGTGACATGTAACTTCTGTAGTTTCCTTGCTTTATTTGGGATGTGTCATATTCTGACTGATTAGGATGAATTGACACTTTTCGTTAAAGTGAATAAACTAAGCCTGTGCTTCTGTTTTGAGCAAGCATATCAAATGCTCTAACCAAGCCAGTGCCACTGACTGAAAACTGGATTTTGCAAAGAGGTAGCCTTCCTTTCTCTACTACCAACCTAGAAGCAGAGCCTGTGATCTCTGCCTAGGTGAACTTATCTGATCCTGCTGAGTCAGTGAAAAAACATCTTTTTTTCCCCATTCCCAAGTTCATCTTTGTTGTGGCTATACCCTGTTCTGAGATAAGCAAAAGCTTCTGTGATCCCTGTTGTAGAAGAAACACTGAACTAACTGAGTTATTTCTGTACATGGAAGTGGAAGAGACTTGGGTCCTTTTGATTCCAAATACACCATTTTTTATTAAGTAAATTTTACTAAAATTGAAAACTGTGGTAATACTTAGGGCCAGCTCACCTGGTTTTTCTTTGTACTTGGTTCTTCAACCAACAATCTTTCTGCTTTCCCTTTCTTGTCCTTTGCAGGTTTCGGAGGGCAATCCTGGCAATGGTGCGATGTCAGACAAGAGAAGAGATGGCTATAAACAATGCCTTGCCCATGAGTGTATCTCAAAGTGCACTGACATCATAGAACTCATGTCATTTCCCTAGATGTGTTACATGGAAAGGAGTGAAATCTGGGTTAAAGTTAATTAATCTTTTGGAAGATTAATCTTTTGGAAGATTAATCTTTTGGAATAATAATCTGCCCCAGCCAGCCTGGGGCTGTTAATCACAGTAATCTTTTTAAGTAGGTTAAGAAGACAAAGCCACTAAGACTTTAGTTTTTTGAGAGTGAGGTTTATTGGCCCAATAAGCCTGTCCCAAACAAAAAAGGCTAGTGAAGTTGTCACTGTGACTCTTACAGGATTGGACAAGGTGACACAGGGGCAGGGAGAGACTGACGCAAGAAGCGCCTAGGTTCAGTAACATAGATTTTGCACCTGGAATTCCTTTCATGAATTACTTTCCCTCAACTTCCCTTGAAAGTTTTCCAGACTTGAAATATTCTGGATTCTCCCTGTGTCAATATATTTCTATACCAAGCGTCTGTGTTGATACGCTTTGCAAAGTTCTGTTTCTGTGAATATGTTATCAAAATATTTAGCCAAACCCTGTAGAACCTGTTATCAGCTGTTAGGATTTTAAAGGAGTTTCAGGATATTTAATGTATTTTTAAAGTTTTGGCTCATACAACCTAATTAATTTGTAAGAAAGACAGCTTTTGTTTTAGTAGTAGTACATTTCTAGTGCTTGTGGCTGCACAGCAAATCCTGAAAATGAGACAAAATGCACCCTAAAGCTTGATGCTTGGGAGGCACATAAAACCAAGTAAATATTTATGGTCATTTCTCATCATTTCTCAGTCAATCGCATGGTTCTATAGGTCTGTTGTGTAATTTTCAGAAAATACCTTTCGTGATGTGAGCAATGGATTTATTCAGGATGGAAAAGATGGCTGTGTACGGATCTATTTATGAATGGTAGTATATGAACTCTTGATGATTCTCAGATTTTGAGAATAAATATCTTTTATTATGTATGCATGCATCTGAAATTTGGGGTTACAGACTGTAACTTATTTAAAATATACATGGGGTTTTTTGGTAAAAAACTTTTTTAGAGGATTTTTTAAAAGCTCTGGAATCTAGGCTTCCTATTAATTTGTAATTTTTAGTATTAAAGAAAATGCTATGCAATATCATCATGCTGTACTAGATTTTCTTCAGGAACCTTGGAACACTTTATGGACAGTAACTAATGCATAGCCTCTTAGAAGAAGCAAAGAGATATTATATTGCATACTAACCTTACAAGCTCCATATTAACATAGCCTTTAAACATACTGGATATGATTTGAAACAGAGCATGTTCTTCTGACAGAATAAAGAGTGAGCTGGTTTTAACTGATCCCTTTCAGGATACATTTGAAGGTTAAGCAAGTACACATCTCGGCTAATCTGATGTAATCTGCTGTTGCTAAATGGATGTCTACATTCACATTTGTAGCACACTGCGCATGAGTGCCTAGGAATAAAGTTTTCAAATTTTTTCATGTCAGTTCTGCTGGGAGGAAGCCATGTATCAGTTTATTTATTTCTACCTCCTAATGAGCTTCTTCGAAGAAGTGAATGGTTTTTGTCCTTCACAATGCACTTGTGTTTACCATGGCAGAAGTGATGGCACTGGAACAAGGTATATATTTTATTATTTGTTATACAAGGCAGTTTTTAAGGAAAAGGGTTGAAGAAATTGAAAAGATCACTGTCATACATTGCGAATTAGTACTAGTATAGTTGAAATAAAGGCATATATAACACTGCTGTTATATGCTTAGCAGTGTTCCTGAGTAGGAGCAGATGGTGATTATGGTTTTGTACTTAGCAAATAGCTATTCTAAATCTCCAGTTTTTGCAGAAGGCAATTTCTTTCTGCTCCATGATTTTTCTACTATTGTAATGTCCTTTCTATTTTTACAAACTAGTTGTCTACTGTAAGGTGATTCTGATTTAAATAAATACAGTAGTTTCTTCTTTTTTAATCTGCAGGAAAATAATATAATTTTTTGTAATAAAGAGGTTAATTTGAAATTTGATGATCTGGGTATTGTCATGTCAATTTTGGGAGAATCTCTTTGTCATTGCTACTTATTGTCACAACATATCTAGTGTAAAACTGCATGAGGGGAAAGTAAAATAGAGCAAGAATATAGAGAAAAGGGGGAGGAAGTTAAAGATAGGCTTATTTAGGGGAGGGAATCTTCAAGCTAATATGTGCAAACAATGTACCCCGAAGAAATGGAAACATACTGATTCTTGAAAATGCTGAGAAATCACATTTCAATGAAATCAACAGCAGCAGAAAGTTCTTAGCACCTCTGAAAAGCAAGTCATTTCAAAAAGTGCTAGAAAGCTCTCCTTCAGAGAAATATGCTAACATTTTCAGTCTATTCTGAAACGTAGTTATAGACAAATACATTGAATCTTCATCATGCACAAAAATTAGAAATCCAATATTCTGAATTTTAGTAAAACAGGTGGCACGCAGTTCCCACTTGAGATACATGCATGTATTATTCCTTATACAATGGCTTCTATTCTTCAGTTGTCAATAGAATGATGTACAGAAGATGGTACTTACATGCTTTAGAATAAAGCAAATCTAGATTTCATGTGAAAGTATCATTGCTATTTTGTATTCTTTTTCTCTAGAAACTCCATGTTTGTCTTTACAATATGTAAATGTAGAGAACTGTTTTTGATTTGATGTTCTTCGTTCTGCTAGTACTGTTGCAGAAAATAATAACATTTGCATTTATATCTGAAATGCAGATTTCTGATAAAGAAATGCCAATATCTCTCTTTTTTTTTTTTTTTTGATGCTAGGTCTGTGCTCTGTAATGATCCTGACATGTATGAGATCCCCGTGAATGTTCCTGTGGATACTGTAAAACTTCGTATAGAGAAAACTGTCATACGAAGGATTCCAACTGAAGCCTTTTACTACCTAGTAGATCTCAAATACCTGTGGGTAACTTACAACTGTATAACCAACATTGATATCAGCAGTTTCTATAACTTGAAACAACTGCATGACCTACGGCTGGATGGTAATCTGCTCTCGACTTTTCCTTGGGAATCGCTGGCAGAGATGCCCAACCTACGGACTCTTGATTTACACAACAATAAAGTGACCAGCATTCCTGCTGATGCTGGCCGGTACCTGAGAAACCTTACCTACCTGGACATATCCAGCAACAAGCTAACCACCTTGCCATCAGACTTGATGGACATTTGGCCCCCCTTCTCAGAAGCTGTCCCGTCCAAGAACACAGACGTTCTGGTGACCCAGAGAGTTGTTTTGGGTACGTTAAACAGCCTGTCTCATTCCTTATTAAAATGTACCTAAATGTTAAGTTGCAAGTGAGAGCATGTAGGGAACCAGCCTGGGATTCAGGAGAGTGGGTTTTATCTGAGTCAGTCTTCTGGTTTGCTCTGTCATTATTTATTTATTTATTTTCTGTTGGTGACAGAAAACTATAAAATGAAGATAGTGACCTCCATGTATGTTGCTATCTCAAGATTATAAAACTGAAGTAAAATCTACGAGATTCCAGTCTACAGGAATGCAGGCCATATGAAGTATTCACTATCCATATAAATGCAAGGCTTCCAAAATTGTGTTTCTGATGACATTTCCCTCATCACTGTACGTGGTTGCAACTGCAAGCATGTCCATTTGCAACTGTTTTTTCCAGTGGCTCACAAGCCAAACAAGTGCTAGAGTTGATGCTCATATGAAGCCTGTCCTGACACACAGTGCTGCAGATAGTGTTGGTGGCTCAAAAGAGGGCAACTCTGCTCTCCCAATGACTCCTGTTGTCCTTGCGTTGCTCTAAAGCTGAATGATTATCCTGATGTTTTTCCCAATTTGCATGCTGAATATGAGAGAGAGAATAGGAATCTGATCCCTATAACTTCACAGTACTTTTTATAGTATTTAAGGGAAGTATATAAGAATAGTTTGGCCAGACTGATTGTTTTCAGAATTTTGTTCCATCTCTCTAGTACACCATCACATCAGTTCTGTTTGTGACTCTGTGCTTTATCTTACACTTTTACTCCACTTCCTAGTCTTGCAGGTAACCCCTTTCTTACTTCTGCAGTCTCAGAACATGGCTGGAACAACTCTATCAATAGTGTTCTCTCCTGTCACTGTTTTGTACAAGTGCATGTTCTGATGGTTTTGTAGTATAGTGTAGCAGGTGGAAGGGAGGAAAACCAGCTGGCTGTCTCTACTGCAGTAGTTCTATACCACTGGTAAAGATCTGCCCTGCATTGCACTGCCTAGTATTTCCAATTTTTTGATCTAAACACCCACTATTCAGTGTTCATTTGTTCAGCTGCTTTGTTTCACAGCAGAAGCTGCAATTTGAAACTCTCATTCAGATGAGATTGTGTATAATTAACTTAATAGATGCAAGTAGGCTGAATGAGTTCTTCACATGCATGGTAACTGTAGGTTTGCAGCATTAATAGGATCTTCATTTATTCAGGATTAAAAAAAAAAAAAAAAGGAAAAGTTGTAAAAGTAAGTCCAGCTCAGTACCCCTTTCCCTGTCCCCACCGTGAAGGCTATAGGAGGCTGTAAAGTAGGAGCTGACTGTGCTAGATCTAATCCTCCTGATGATCTCATGTGCGAGTCCCAGAGGTTATTTGGTTTCCTTGACTTACATAGCCATCACCACTTTAAAAACAAAACAAAAGAAACAAACAAAAAAACAACTCAAAAAACAAACACCAAAAGAACCCCAAGCCACACACACACACTCTTCTCTCCTCCCCTTCCCCCTGGCAACCATCTGCAGGCTTTGTCAGTGCAGGCACTTTGCCAGCCTCCTCTAGTCCTGGCAAACCCTCTGGTGCCAGCATTTTCTCTAGAGACTTGGGATGTGACCTTTGGATCATTTTCATTTATGAACTGCAACGAAGTTTGAACACAGATCTCTGGAGGGGAACACACACTGGGTTCAAACAGCACCTTGCTTCTCTTATTTTAATGTTACGTGCTGAGGGAGGCTCTGTGCAGTCATTATAGATTTGGATCTGAGAATGCAAAATGCCAGGTAGTCCTTTCATTGTGTTGTGTTGAGTAAATCTACCTTAGGTCAGCTGTGAATAATTAGCTAAATTTTCTTTCATTGATATCATAACCCTCTGATGAATATATCCCAATGCAGACAGACAGTGCTTGCTATGTAAGAAACTCTATAGTGAATAAGAAAACATCCCCTTCCTCTGGAGTTTAGAAAGTGCAGTGCTCTTTATGTCATGGGTTATTTTGACAAGCTTACTTAGCCTCCACTAAGTGTTACTTTTATTACCTATATTACTGGAGCTTGTGAAGTTGCAGTTATGCCACTCACGCTCACTGCTAGAGGCTCATCCTTAGGTTGCTGTTGATGGATTGTTACAAAGCAGTTATTCTTCAGGAATGAATGGTTGATAGAAACTATCAAGCTAGAAATATGACCTAGGAGTTGAGATGCCTCTGTAATGCTCCAACCATAGGAGATGTTGGCTTAGAACAACAGGAGCAAGATGTGGCATTGCTTCCTGTCTGACACCCCTCCTGTCTCTGTCAGGATTGCTGGAGCCTGAGAGAGGAGAAATGTATCCCATAGATACTCTCCTCCTCCTCCGAGGTGGAGATAAGGATCACAGAGGTACGTGATCAGGAAGGATTTTGAAAAGGCCTCTATCCTGCTGGGATGCAGATCCAGATGAACTGATATGTTCTGGTTAAGTCAGTCCTGATCTTAAAGCCTGTGGCCAAACCATTCTAGAACCTTCTCTGTAACCTCTTCCAGTGTTTATCTATCATGATAGTGAGAAAGTTTCTCTTAATATCTAACCTCAACTTCCCTTACTGCAAACTAAGCTGATTACCTCTTGTCCTACATGAAATGGACATACAGAAAAACTAATTACCATCTCTTATAGTAACCTTTCATACATTTTTCTCTCCTGTTTGGCACCTTAACTAATCACACCATTTCTTTCACCAGTTTCTTATAGACTGTGAGGGGTTTTTTTTTCCCCATTTTCTACCACAGTTAATGGTTCCCTTTGGACTCCTTTGGGTTTTAAAAATCAGGTTTCTCTTAAAATGTGATGCCCACAATTGCGTGCTGTGATGCTCGAGAGTGTCCTATGTGCTCCAGCTGTTCTGTGTGGGAGCATTCAGCCTGACCTATGTGCCTACATGGAATGGTAACTATAGTCAGAGCTCTGCTAGAAGCAGGAACCCAGAGCAAATAAATGCTGGTTTTGTCTAGTCAGGAAAACAGGAGTCAGATTCTATTGGTGTAAGCAATTACGGCTTGAGTTGGCTTGTCTCCTAGTTTTGACAAAACAAAAATGTCATTTGTATTTAATTAACAAGATCAACAACAGCAAAGTGCCAAACTCAGATGTTTGTGCATATGTATTTTTTAACACCAGGAGACAATTTTATCTTGACTGAGTGTCTTGACTGAGCATCAAGAAGGTTGCACGTAAGAGAAAGTTCAGGTTCCCTATGTTTACTTCAAGGATTCTTGGAGGAGCCACAGACTACTTTTGCCAGAGGAGTAACATCTTCTTATTCCAATTCATAATCTTTGTACTTAGGAGTTCAGGGTTTTTTATTACCTCCCACAGTATGATGTTCCTCTGTGTGGATGCTATGCGAAATGAAAGAGGGTTAGGAATGATTCCTGACCAAGTGGCTCACTCTGGCTCTCATCCACACAGTTTAGGGCCAGCTCTCTTTAAAGCTGACTGGCTGTTCCATGCTTTGTAAAATTTAGCCCTGGGTTTTCTCTGGGCTCTATGGGATGCTGCAGTGACTCTAAAATGTAACTGTGTGGGTGGGGGTGTTTTTTCTTCAGTTCAAACTGCCTGAAGTAATCAAGAATTGCATTACAATGCATAGAATTGTGCTTTTGTAATATAAAATAGCAAGGGTATGTTGTGTGCCTGATGGATTGACAGGCATGCAGGATAGTTTGGAGGTGCAAAGCCTGCTGCACTTAAGTTGGGGACAAGAACAGGACAGAGAGAGCCATCCTTGGTGTGGCCTCATCCATAAGGCTTTCAGGGAGCAACCCCTGGAGTGAGAATGATGCCTGGAGCCACATCTGGATTTGTCTTGGAGAGCACCTCTTGGAACAGTTCACAACAAAGCTGTGGAGTGATCTGACAATTAAGCAGTGGAAATGACTGAGGGACCAGTGCGTGAGTTCATCTGGCCCTCTCTTGGTTACCTCTGGAGCTATAGCCTAATACTTTGATCCAAATCACAGCTAAGTTTCAGCATTGGCTGCTGTACAGAGATTGAAATTTCTGGCATTAATGATGGAAGTAGCATTTTCCGTATGGAAAATTGCATCTAGTGAGTCACTGAGAGGAACAGAGGAGTCCAGGATTTGATAGAGTGGCAGTTAGATGAGATCTTGCCTCTGTTGCATGTAGAGGTGCCAAAAATTTGAAATGCCGCAGGTCCATCAGGCTCCCAGCTGTTATGCTGGGCCATTGGGTAGATGATGCATTTCCTGAAACTACTCCCTGGCAATTACTGTATGTATGAAACACTGGGACACAGTGCGGGAAGTGGGCGTTATTGTTTAGAGTGATGGATCAAAAATTTTGTAGCTTCAGTTGGAAGAGGGCCTTGGGTAGGTTGGCCCAAGCTGTGATGAATATTTCCATTGGCCCAGAACTTGAGTGTTTCACATACCGCCATTTTACAGCAACTGAAAAGCAGTATATTACACAAGTTATGGTCTGAGAGTGGTTACTGATTTACAAAGGAAATGTTGCTTGTAGCTATTTCAAATGCTAAAGTCCATATTGACACAGCATGGGGAAACCCTGCTTACTGAGAAGACTGCAAAAATGTGCATGCACAGACACACATACACATATATTTGCCATTGTACACACAAGCATATATATAAATGTGTGAGAGTAAATTTAAAATATGCTATATCTAGAATAAAGAAAGGTTTTTAGAGCAATTTGTAATCCATATTTAATAAAATACACTGCATTGGTATATTGCAATGCATAAATATTTATTAATGTTTGTTTTTCTTTGGTTAGTATTTCTTTCTCAGGTCAACAAGCTTTCTTAATATTTCTACAAAAGAATCCAGGATTTATAAAGACTTGGTGTTCAATCAGATACACATGCCATTGCGGACTTATCATTTTTATTTTCTCTTCTTAGGAAATTATTTTCCTGAGGGGATTCCATCTCATTCCTTTATTAAAGCTCCCCATTTTTTATGGTTTCTTATTTTTTTCCTTTATTTTTAACCTTTTCTTTGTTCTTTCATGTGTTTGTTCTCACTTTTACCATCTTGTAAACACAAGCTGTTAAATTTCAGAATGCCCTTTGTAGTTTGGAAACTAGGTTTACATTCCCATTTCTGTTCTCTTCAATAACTAACCTAAGTATAATCAAATTCAGTGTTTTATCCTTGCTTCCAACTCAATAGTGCTTTCATCTTTTAATTTTGGGAATTCACATGACTTGATGACTTACAATGGCTGTGCAAGTTTACTAAAAATAATGTGAATACTGTCAGGTGTTGGCAAGACACAGATAAATAGATGAACCATGGAGGCAAGGAAGGAACTCCTGTAGCTGTATATATTATATGTATTTATATAAGTCCTGCTTCTTTAGCCAGTTCCACTGGGAAGCATGATGGATGGGGGAGATGTGACTAACTGAAATAACTCTTTCTTTGCATTAAAACACAGAAGTACAGAATGTTCTGGAACTACAGATTTCTTCTGAAGCTGAAACCAGGCCTTCAGAATGATCTGAGGTCGTCAAACCTGTGTCCCAGACTGGACTAAACAACCATCCAATCTAAGGACTATCCACCTTTGCTTCATCGTTCCTTCTATTTTGTCAATTTCTGACATTTATTGTAACAATTGTGGGTCTTCTTTGGAACACAATATGAAAGCCATGTATTTATATATATTTGGAGAAATTTCTTCACCAAAAGGGTTGTCAGGCATTGGAACAGGCTGCCTGGGGAAGTGGTTGAGTCACCATCCCTGGAGGTATTTAAAAGACATCTAGATGTGGTGCTTAGGGACATGGCTTAGTGGTGGACATGGTGCTGTTAGGTTTACAGTTGGACTCAATGATCTTAATGGTCTTTTCCAACCTAAATGGGTCTATGATTCTATTTGAAAGGCCTTTGAGAGCTGCTATATTAGAAACAATAATAAAACCCATCCTTTCCTGCAGTAAAGCTTGTAGGATGCAGAAAGGTCGCAGAAGAAATATTTTCAGTATTGTTCAACATAAGGGAGAATCTGCTGCCTGCTGTGTGGGATAGGACCCCCTGATGCTGCAAATCTGTCCTGATTAATGCTGTGGACCCAGAGTTCCTGCCCTGCTGACTGCTTGTAGCACAGCTGCCCCATGCTTCTGTCCTCTAGATCACACAGAGGCCATGCTGGGAGT
Organism: Strix uralensis; assembly: GCF_047716275.1. Lineage (NCBI taxonomy): Eukaryota > Metazoa > Chordata > Aves > Strigiformes > Strigidae > Strix > Strix uralensis. The sequence goes on from NC_133975.1 coordinate 59,488,837, forward strand.
TCACATGCATTTTAGCAGCATTTGTTACAGAGGAACTCTGGCAGTTGAGGCCATTTTTCAAGGGGATCCTGTCTTCTCTCTTATAACTTAAGGGAATTTAATTTTCAAATGTACATATAGTCTCTTCGTTAACATAGTGAGGAAAATTGACCCCTTATAAGCAAGTAAGAATGAAAAAAACATTACAGGAATATTGTCTTTAACTACAAACTAAAGCTTGCTAATTTAAAAGATGAGCACAAATAGTTACATACCTGTGCTTGATTGGGCAGAATTTTTAAGAGCACAAACAGTTGATGTGCCTAGATATACAGAAAACATTTGGATGGTGTCTCTTTTGCTTGTGAATGAAGTTCACAGGAAAATATTTTTTTTTTGAGATTATCTTTTTCTTTTTTTTTAAAAGAAAAGCAGTTTCCTTGATTTCTCCTTCTCCGTTCCAGTGGGCAATAAGTAGTGAATAGATGTAAAATCTCTTATGTCTGGAAGGGGTGAAATTGGATTGTGATGTCAAACTCATGGAATCTCTTCAGGTCAAGTCTTGTTTTAAAGAGTGGGGATTAATTGGGGTTTACCACAGCTTTAACCAATCACTGCTGTTGTGCTTAAAATAACCTAATCTTGGTCAGGCGATAAAAGGAAGCAGTAGTTAATTATTCATATATTCTTTCATCTACAGGTTTCTTTCAGAGCAAAAAGCAGAATTTTTCCATTAGCTGTTTTGATAATTCCTAAAGATACACATCGAACAATATTAGCAGGTGTTTCAGGGTTTTTTTTCTTTTAATTTTGGTTTAATTAATATGACTTGTCTGTTGCACTAATCAGTAAATTCAATAGCAAGAGGTTCTTGCATACCATCCCTCCTTTCAGACTGTAAGTTCTGCTTATTGTTAATACTTGACAAAAATGAAAAAAGTATGCCCAAAAGTATAAGTCAAATGAGAAAATATTTGAACTCATGAGTGATATGCTGTGTGGTGTTTCACCTGGTGAAGCCGCTGTTGCTCCGTGAAGGTCAACATAGTGGATTAATAGATACCAGCTGAGGATTTAGACTTTTATTCCTCAGAAATGTCTACTCTCTTTCACCATAACAAGTTCACCAAGAGGGAGAAGCCTCTCATTCAAAGGCTTTGGAATTGAGAAGCTAATGTATAGCCTCTAACAGAAGAGGAGAGATAGCATTCTTGTGTGCCATCATAAAAATATTGTAGTCATCAGCTTTTTTCAGGATCCTTCCCATTTTCTACTTTTCTGCTATTTTTGAATGTATTTCAGAGGTTGTCCTAAATTGAAGCCAGATTTCTAAGAATATTGGTATTGTTCAGAGCCAGATAAGAATTTTATTGGCCTAAAGTTTTTTGTCCTTAGCCTTTATCCTTTTTTCAAGGGGCAGAGATGTTGGTGTAAGTTTTTTTTAATTTCCACTCTTCCCTCCCTGCTTCAGGTCTGCAGGACAACCCATGGTTTTGTGACTGTCGCATTTCAAAGCTAATTGAATTTTCCAAAATTGTGGACAACTCAGTTGTACTTCTTGATCCATTGGTTTCATGTAGTGGACCTGAGAGCCTGGCAGGAATCTTGTTCCAGAGAGCTGAGTTAGAGCACTGTCTTAAACCATCCGTGATGACATCAGCAACAAAAATCACTTCCCCACTGGGAAGCAACGTTCTTCTACGCTGTGATGCGACTGGGTACCCAACACCACAGCTTACTTGGACTGGGTCAGACAATATACCAGTGAACTACACAGGTATAATTGCTCTTTTATAGGAAATGGGAGAGCCTCAAATTGTTGGGTTGCTTGTGCTTTGAGATAATTATAATGAGTAACAATGGACCAGGTATTGCACCAAGCTGGCACTTGTATCCGTGCAACAGCTGTTATGAAAGTCTTTGTCTAGGTCTTTATGTGAACAGGTCCAACAGACTGTTCTGATTCTGGATGTGGTCTGCAATAAGAACAATGTGCATAAAGGGGGGAAATGGATGAAGTGGGGGGAGGAGGATACAGGAAAATGGAGGTTGGAATAGTTGGGCCCTAACTCAGAAGCTGAAAAGCAGAAAGGAGAATTTGTTACTGGAATCTCCATTTTGGTCCAAAATGTTCATGCTAAAAAGCCAGTGAGGCCGTAACTGAGCCACTTAAAACTCAGCATTGTAAACGTAGGATTTTCCAAAATCATGTTTTCTGTGTTATTTGCAAATATTTATTTTTTATTTGCAACACCCATCTGGAACACTAATGAGGCTGTGATTATCTCATATATTCTAGCTGCTATGATCAATATTTATGCAGTAACTTAAATATAAACAATGTGTCTTGCTAATGCCAAGTAGTTATCAGTTATCTTAAATTGTAGGTCTGAAGAAGGTAATAGTCCAAAGTATTGACATATCTTAAGACAAGGGTAATTTCCAAAAATGTTTTCAGTGGGTAGTGTGTTCAGTGTCACTTGAAGTCAGAGACTTGTATATTTCCTCATCACTTAGCAGCTTTAAGACATTTTATTTCTCTTTATGTGGTTTTGTTTTCCTTAATGAACTGCAAATTATGTTGTAATTCTTCCAGACATTCAATTCTATTTTGACCCAAGCTGAGCTTTTTTCTGCAATAATATAATATGGCAGGGACTTCCATAGTTTGTGTAGGGGTTTGTCTGGGGGTTTTATTGTTTTGTTTTGCTTTGGGTTTTTTTTAAGTTTAATACATGTGATTCTTTCTGGCAGAAGTAACTTAAGGGTAGAAGTAGCCTAATAATGTTTACTTTCTCTTTAGCTCCCTTTTATAATATTTTGTTCTTTGCATTTTCCTGTAGTAATTCAAGAAACACCTGGAGAGGGTGTCAGATGGTCCATAATAAGCTTGACAGGGATTTCCTACAAGGATGCAGGTGAATACAGATGTAAAGCCAAGAACTTAGCAGGAATGTCAGAAGCTGCTGTTACTGTCACAGTGGTTGGTGTAGTTACTACAACGGTATCACCGCAGAAGTATGGAAGGAAGCAAGAGGCAGAGAGACAGAATACCACTGAGGAGGAATCCAAGCAGGAACCTGAGAGGACAACAACACCTCTGCCCACTACACCAACCACCACAGCACTGGTGAGCACTGAAGCATCAATGAGCACTGAAGCATCAATGAGCACTGAAGCATCAATGAGCACTGAAGCATCAATGAGCACTGAAGCATCAACGAGCACCAGGTTTACTGACAAGAAGCAATCCAGGCCTCTGTTTGATGGAAAGAAAAATTCAAAGGCAGTGACAAATGGAAACAAAAAGCAGACTGGGGCAATAAGCAAGAAAGGTGAGGAGACTTCATTGAATACAGCAGGTATGGCTGAGCAAAATGTTACTGTAAAGAACCTAAGAGTAGTCAGTGAAACTGATGAAAGAGTGACCTTAACTTGGAAGACTATCAATGTCACAAGCAACTGTGCAGTGACTGTGTTATACTCAAAGTATGGTGAGAAAGATATGTTGCCTCTGAGCACTGATTCTAGCAAAAACAAAGTCACAATTGATGGTTTGCAACCTAATACTCAATATATGGCATGCGTCTCACCCAAAGGAGTGCCACCTACAAAAGAGCAGTGCATTATTTTCTCCACTGATAGGTTAAATGGTGAAAGCAGATCTCAGTTTTCTATTCTGATATTGGCCAGCAGTGCAGCATGCGTGGTTATTTTACCTGTGATATTTTTCTTACTCTACAAAGTTTTAAAGCTTCGTGTGAAACCAAAAACTGCAAAGGAAGCTGACCTTGCAAAAGAGACCTATGTGAAATTTGAAACAGTCTCTCTGAAGCCTCGAACAGTGAATGCAGGAGAGCAGCTCTGGGCACGAAGGTGCACAGATGAGTCGGAAAGACTTCTCCTTTGTTCTAGGTCAAGCATGGATTCTCAAATGACCTTCAAAAGTGAGGGCTCTAGGTCTGAGTATCTCTGTTGAACTTGGGTGAGGGTGGAGGAGATGGAATATACAATAGGTTAAATTAATCCAAAATGACGATACTCCATTTGGAAGCAGGTTGGTACTAGGTGGTGGTCAGAATATATTATCTGATGTAATGCCATCTGCCAGATGGGTAGGGTGGTGGGTAGGAGGGATAATAGAAGAAAAATGTTGCCTGTTTATTTTCTGTTTGTGACTTTGGATGTGAAGGAACTATGTTCTTCAAAAGATAAATACAGTGTGAAATGGTTGCCTGGTTAAAGATCTTCTATTTTTTGATTTCATTAAAACATCATTCTGTTCTCTCTTCTCTTGTTTTACTGTATGATGTGCTAGTTGTATGTATCAAACATTAATCACAACCTTCATAAAAACTACGTACTTTAAAAATATTAGGAAAACAGTTTAAACTACTTCTATTGAGGTCAAAACTTTATTCGAAAATACAAGTTTTCTTCTGATATCAGCTTGTACTTTGAGTTGTCATACAGCTCTGTTTGTACATTTGGACTGCAAGTGATCTCAGGCTAATCAAGGCTGAAGCTGGGAAGCCACAGGTTATGGACTCTTGAGAGGTACAGTACACATTGTATTGTCAATTTGCAGATGCTATGGCAAAGGAGCTTCCTTAGTATTCTGAAGCTCAGGTAGTATCATTATGAGTAACTCTGTGAGAGATACTTGGTATTAATAATGTTAATTTACATCAAATGATCTTATGACAAAATCTCAGCCTTAGAATTTACTTGGATGCATATGTCTACATACCTCAATTTCAGAAATGTCGTTACAGAAAATTTTGTGGTACTGTAATAAAACACACAGTCTTATATACCTATATATTACATAGATACTGCACAACATTATGTACTACACTGTAGTAATATAATACATTTTGAGATACAGTAAGAGGAAGTATTGTCCTCAGATCATGTTGGATGTGTAATGAAGTTCAATGAACATGTGAGCATGCTTCCAAATGTTTAAAAAATTGGGTATTAATATTAGTAGTAACAATGAATACAGAATTGCCTATTAATAATAATGAATCATCTGTTCTGAGGCTGATTTTTTGTTGTCTGAAGTAAATAACAGAGCTTTTATTGTTTTAGGTTCAAATATTATGGTTAGAAGTATGTATGAATTGAGAACCACAGTTTTTCCTAAAAATTACAACTGCGTTGTTTTCTTGGACCTTTCTATGCCTAGAAGATGTTTGTTTTGCTAGGAAATTGGGAGTTTATGCCTTTCTATGTTTGTTTTGCTAGGAAATTTGGAATCTTCTCTTCCTGGAGGGAGAAATACTACTTAAAGCTACAAACCAAAGCTTGCTTAGTTAACTTTAAAATAGTGGCGTTTCTTGGTGTCACTAGTGTAGGATTAAATTTTGCCTGGTGGAATGCTAGAGGACTTATCTTGGAAGGCATAGTTTGGCAAGAGAAAAGCACTGTCAAAAAAGCCTCCAATGTAAAATCATGGCAGAAAACGAACACACTGAAAAATCTCCATAGCATCTACATGATGCTGCTTGATGGTCAGGAGTAATAGAATGAGTATTTGAGAACATGGGAGCTGTAGTAAGGAAGCAGGTGAGGTGTTCAGAAGTGCAAAATTAGCTGACCTGCACATGCTTTTAGAATTAACCTTTGTGTTCCTTTCTGTGTTACTAGTATGTGTGGTTAAAAAGTGATCTTTCTTCTTTTTCCATGGATAATTCTGATTGCAGTGAAAATGTTTTTAGTTTTCTGAGTGGAATATTTTTACTTTGACAGTCTTTTGAGATGTGGCATTTTTTAGGGAAAGCAGATTCTTTTTGTGTCAAAACCAAGGAGTTTATGATAAATTAAATTTTTAACAGGACCTGAAGCGTTACAATATTTGCCTTCTGTTTTCTGTGTACATAGTGTAGCCAGTAGTTGTTGCTGAAGGTGTTTCCAATTAAAAACACCATGTTTGACATTAGCGAGATCAATTATTTTAACACTTATCTTTTAATTTCTGGAGAACATTTGGTCTCAGGTTTTAAAGCTTTGCAAGAAATCTGAATCTAATTCTGGAGTTCAGAAGTGCTCTCCTATCACCTGACTTGTAGATGATGAATCAATATATCAGACTGAGGTGGTGCAAAGCTCTTTTGAGAGTGCTCACTTGCAAATGTGAAACCTTTTGGTTTGACTAATGCTTGTGGAATTAGCATGTCCTAAAGTTAGAAATTAATCTCTGTGACCATGTGCGCTATCAGTATATCAAAGATGGAATGTATTATAAAGGGCGTGTTCTTTCAAGAAAGCATGAGATACATTATTTTTTCCATAGTTCTTGAGACAACAGAGTTATATAACCTGGACATGCTTCTGTACCTCATGTCAGAACAGCAAACTTGCTGGGGAATTTTGGTAGGAATTTGATACAAAGGCCAAATCACACAATGAAGACATATGCCCTGCATCACTCAGGACTGGTTTAATTAAAGAGCTGAAGAAATACTTCTGGTAACAGATGCAAATTTTTATACTGTAAATTGTTAATATTAAAGATAGAATCATTATGAGATAGATTTTTGTCACCTGCAATCAATTCATATAATGTCTTCTGAAATGCAATACTGAATCAATCATCACTATGAACAGTGATTACTATAATCTATGCTGGCCTGGTAGGAGAATTTGGAGAGGATTTAATCAATTTTTATGTATCGCCTTTCACGTATTTTGCACATTGTTACCTCAATTCATCCTGCATTTCACCAAAAAGCTTAGACCTCTTTTTATACATTACTTACAATGGGTGTGTCAAAATGGGATGGTTAATGAAATAACTGAGTAACGTGAGCTGAATTCCAAATAGACCTCATTTTTATCTAAAGCTGTAGTGGGCCTCAGCACTTGTCAAGTTAACCACAGTCCTGGCTTCAATATGCACTTACTAAGCCAAATTTTAGGCATCCATGCATCTATTTTAGTCCTTGCCATTGCTCACAGTGGGTACTGTATTCCTTGCACTATCATCAGATTCTCATACTTTTCTCAGGTTGGGGATTAAGAGAGAAAACTTTTTGTGTGTGCTATGAAAATGTCTGTAATAGCAAAAACATTCAGACTTGGGCTATATCTAAGAGGCTAAACAAAGGACATTTTAAACTCATTACCTTTTCAAAGAAGTAATTAAAATACAAGTTGTTTTGATCTGAAAATAAAAGATTGTTTTTATACGTGACAGTGTTTGCCTGACGCTTTCATCTTTGTTTATAGCTTTAGACAATATGTGATGAGTGTAGCTGTGGGGACAAGAGGAAATCTGAGAAGAAATGAGAGAAAATACAAAAAGAAGGCTGAGAAACAATGGAAGGGTAATATCCTAGAGAATGCTGGGACTGCGTGCCACAAAGTCTTTTGCTTGCAATTCTGCTATGTACGTGGCAAGGGTGCTGGGGTGTCTGCCGACAGGTAGCTGTAAAACGATGGATGAAGATACTGCCAGCTTATTGCAAAGAGTGGGGGTCTATACATGCCCAGTTTCGACAAGGTGGGGACAGCTATAAAATTGGAGTGTGGAACAAAGGCACTAGGGGAATTTGAATAATGTACTTGAAGCTGGTCTAAAAGCCTGCCTGTGTCCTAATGAAAATTGCGAGAGCTTTCTGAAGAACATTGCCTATAAACTGAAAAGGGGAGAGTGAGTAGTTTATGCATTTATTGCAAGAAACAGGGATGTGCATCAGTAGCAATCTGGCTAGGGTGTGAATCCTAGACATAATGTACTACAATGGTCCATTATTTTCATCCATGTTTTTCTTTTAAAAAGCCCCAATTTGTTAGATTTGTGGCTGGGAGATAAACCGACTTGAATTTCCTTCATGAACACAGATGAGATTTCAGAATTAACCTTTTTTTAATTATCTAACTGGGTGCAGAATGGAAACATGCTGACCTGGATGCCTTTTCTCACAGAATTCATTGCATTGTTCTAGGTGTTGTAGTCAACCACAGAAGCCCCAGGCTAGCTCTGTCACTTTCCTTTTTTGAAAATGAGAAGGTTTTAATAGAGTAGGTGCTTCTCTTTTCTTTTTCAATCACTGAAAAACTTTTCCTCTGAATTCACATCAGACTGGAGGCATAATTAATGAGTCATTTTTATAAAGTATTTTTTATAAATCTGAAAGGCTCCCTTGCTAAACAGTGGCAAAATCAAGCTGAAATATCAGTCTGAAACAGCCCGTAGCAAGGAATAATTCTTTTTACAAAGCTGTGTACATTATTCATCAGTGTTCAGGATGGGAATCTTTTCAATCTAAAGGATAGAAAGCAACTATGAACAAAAGGATATCATCTTTCCCAAGACCTAAGTAAAAAAGATGCACTTTTTTCTAAGTTTCTGTTTTTTATGAGATAACATCCCAACCTTGTGTTTAGAAAAGAATGTGAAATTGCTGAAATTATTGCAGCAAGTTCAACAGCACTTGCTGGGTATGTATTTTAAATACATTTCATCTAACTTAAGGTTTGAAAGTTACCTGATTGGCTTAAGCGTGTTATGAAAGTACTTGACTGTGCAAACAACTATAACTTTAGCCTGTCATAATAGTGGAATACTAGTTTACCAACAATGCATGAATTACTACATTTTGGAGAAGATACTCTGACAAGAAAATACTTTATTCTAAAACACGATGACTATTCAAATATTTGGCACATCTTTTTAAGGAGTCAAAGGAATTTGGTAGTGGTGTGGGGGTTTTGTTTTGTTTTGTTTTTTTATGGAACTAAGGTGACTGAAAGAGGACTTGGTGAAATACCTCATGTCCAGAGAAGGCTAAAATGGAATGTGTTTTCTTCTTCTGTCGTAATACAGGAGAAAGGAGCTTTATGTATGTGTGCATTGAGGGCAGAAATAGAGTATTCCAGTGTTGCCTCAGAGTTCAAGTAGTTTCTTCTGAGGCCTCTGGTATGGGCTGCTGGTACTTGAGACAGTCTACTGGACTAGGTGGAAAGTAAGAACAATCCAAAATGATGATTACTAGTAGATTCAGTGCAACTATAATTTAAATTCAATGGGTTGCTTGTTCAGTAAACTAAACAAGTGCTTTGCTGATATATTTTTAGTATTTTCATTCATTTAGACCTACAGTTTTAGGAAACCTTTAAAGTCCTCAAACAGCTGTTTCTCTAATCCTTCAAAAAGTAAATTCATAAACAAATCTCCAGATCATGTTCTTCCTTAACTCTTTCTCACTTATTCTTTCCAGTTTGATATTATTTTAGAAAACAGGAACGAAACTATATGTATAGTGTGCTTTGTAATATTTTCCAGTCTCTAAAATAATTACACCTTTGTTGAAGAAGAAGGAAATTAGGTCCAATACCCATAAGTACATTTTTTTGTTAGAACCTGATTTAAATAATGACGCTGAAGTCTAATGCCATGGGCTGATCGGATCAATTTCTGAGTCACGTGTCTTGAATTTTATGCTGCTAAGATTTGGCCAAACGTTTGAGCCTCCAAAAATAACTTGTACCAATTACAATTTTTGTTTCATAGCCCAGTGCCTTGTGTTTAAGATCATGTGGAAGTTAAATCACAGAGGGAGAAAGAAGGCAATAGGAATATGGTGAGCAGCCAGCTATAGAGCATGGCAAATTAAATTCAGAATAATACTACTTTCTCATTTAATGTTACTTTTCCTTTTTCTTTGTCTTTTAAATTTTATCCATACTTGACTTTGGATAGAGCCTTCTTCTATGTTAGACTAATCCTGCAGTGTACTGCTAGCTTCAGATTACACATGAATGACATTATACATGGGTGTTTTTCCAGAGCATGCTCTCAGGTCTGTAGCGACCTGTTCTGGTTTTTCACTGATTGGTTTAAAAAAGAAAAATATCTGGTATTTATTGTTCTCTAGCATAAAAGTGACATGGTGGAGTGATTTCCTTCCTGCGGAAGCAGAAGTGTGAAAACAGGAATCATAACACTCCTGATAGTTCTGGGAGTCAAACTTCATAGCTGACCATCACTTACACCTTGCAATTGTAGTGTTTGCCATCGCGTCTGAATTGCATCGATATCCACAAAACACTCAATTCCTGGAGTTCTGTGCCAATCATTCTGAGTTCAGCCTAATATCTGATCATAATATTTTTTAGTCGAAGATTTCCCCAAATTATTTCTCAGCAACTAGAATGGCAGAGGCACATTTTCATGCACAAAAGTGCTGCTTATTTGTTCCTTAGCCTGCTTGAGCATTCTTTACTCTTTGACAGCGGAGCAGACATTCCCTCTGGATAGGGTAATCAGCATCAGAACAAAGCAAGCCACGTTTTTCACAAGCCAGAAAAATAACGGTCTTTGTTCTGGTCAGGCACAATGATTGAATAGACATAATGTCCAATATCTATATGAACTATTTATTTGAAACTGTAACAGGCACTTCATAAGGAGAGGTAACTAATAAAGTTCTTTGTTTATTGATAGAAAAAAGTGACATTTTCTTGTGTCTGTAACAGGGACTTAGCTCTAGAGATTGCCTGAGTGTGAATTGGTAGAGACAAAAGTTCAGTCTGTCACAAGATGATTAAGTTTTCAGTTTCTTACTACTGAAGATTCACATAGAAATGAAGTCTGTATCAATGATATGAGAGAAAAAATGGTGATTCTTAAAGCTCATTGACCTTCATAAAGAAATTAGAAGAATGAAAATTCTTTTAAGGGTTGATCAGCCAAAAATGATGCCAAAAAAGGAATAATGGTTAAACAATTGGTCTTTTTTTTTTTTTTTTTTTAATAAAAGACTGGAAAGGCCCAAAATCAGCAGATAGACATTTCAAAAGGTGCTCAGTATAAGCAGAACACATGTATGATAGTTTGGTGGCTGGGACATGAAACAATAATTTTTAGTATAACTATTTATGTGCAAGTCTGCCTTGGAAGAGCGAATTAAATTGGCAACCTGATCAAACACAGATTCTAAACAAGCAAAAAAGCTGTGGTGAAGGGGAATGTGTGAGTAGCAAAGAAGAAATTTCTACAGGAAACACAGAAGTAATATTAACTAAAGAATGCCCTGCTGAAGAGTACTCAGTTCCCTGAGTGGACATACCTCATTCATCAATCTTTTGTCTTATTAAATCACAGACAAGAACTGCAGGGAGGAAGAATAGTGAGAATTCACCAGTTTCAATAAATGGATCCAGGAAAGATCTTCAGTAGAGTTAAGAGAAATCTGGTCTGGGGGACAAAAGTCTGTATTCTTGTACATGATTTGTTCATTAATCGTAATTCAGGAGCTAACTGCTTTGTAACAAGACTTATGGCAGGGGAAACCCTAAACTTTGGCTGAAGGAAAGTAAAAGATGGGCTTTCTGAGTCTGATGAGGCTACATAGACAAGGAGCCATGTGACTGGCACCTTTGCTGTCAAAGGAGTCTAACCAAACTGTAAAAATGAGATGGGCCCCATGTTAAGTGGGAAAAGCTAGGACAGGATTTGATGACAGCTGCTAGCTAGGAAGATAGCTGGAGTGAACTTGGACAGCACTGCCTGAATGATTTTCAGTCTTACTGAGAAGAATACTGAAACAGGGAGAGAAATCAGCTATGAAGATGATGTACTTTTATAGGATCTGTTATAGTCATAACATATCCTTGCATTATCTTTCTGATCCTTTGCAGTTATAGGAAGTTCTGGGCAGAATGAATTGACAAAACTTTTACTATAGGAAGTCCATTACAGTACAAATAACTTGTGATTCATCAAAAGGGCAGGGGGACAGGCCTGGAGGAAGTTGAAGTCAAATGTCACCACCTAAAAATATATCTGAAACGATGAGGTTTCTTCCTCTGAATATTTGGAGTAAATTCCACAAAAGGCCATGTTCTTTATGAACTGTGTGATGCCACCCTTGCGTAGGCTGGGGATAAAACATAGGAATGGGTTCTGAAAACATGCTTTAAATAATTTATTGACCACATCCTGGGAACTGGCATTTCAGCAAATGCCAGGAGCTCAAGACCTGGTGGAGTGGTACTCCAGTTACAGTGAGATGAATCCTGTCACATGCTTCAGGCAACTTTCAGACAACAAGAATAAGTATGCACAAATAGTGAGACTGTCTGGTGAGAGGTTGGGCCATGGGAGAGATTCAGAAGATGCTTCCACATCTTGATAATTTCAGCGATGTGACAGGTAGATTGTAAGCCACTTGCAGTATTGATAAATTAGGAATAGTCTGACAAAGTTTCCCTTACTAATGTGTTTCAAACCTATCTCAAAAAATATTATACCAGGAAAGTCTCTAAGGGTGACTGACCGTCTATTAAGGAGACCATAGATGACTGAGATTTTCAGCATGATAAAGGAGCTTGTGAAGGATGTAACTGAATGGCCTCCTTTCATCAGTGTACAAACCTGGTGTGTATAAGTAACTACTGATAACCACAGACAAACAAAAAATATCAGGTTTTTTGAGTTTGCCTCAGTCACCATCAGGGACCTGTGTTCTGCCTGGCACTTTTGTGCAAGAGGAGGGATGGTTTTTTTTGTGTGCAACAGTTTCATAGCAGTTACACCATCCTCAAATGTCAGCAGTTTATGAGAAGGAGCCCTGTTAGCTGCCTTAAAGTTGCCACTCACAGAGCTTAAGATATCCACTGCCTAAGTAATGAGGTTGCAGAAAGGTAAAGTGACTGCCATTTACAATGCAGCATACCATTTCCTTCTTTGGTGTTGGCTGACTACTTTTGTTAGTTTTGTGGAAATGCTGCTTCTCAGTAACTCTGCAATTCAGCTGGTCACAGAAAAGCAATTGCTTTGGGTTCAGCACTCCAGTCTCAAGAATATTACTTCAAGCCCTAGCCACTTTGCCTGAGCACTGATTGCCAAGAGCTTTGCTGCATCAAAAAAACTTGGGTTTTTTCTTCTAAGCTACTGAATACTGATGACCACATTACTTCTAGGAATAGTCTGGATGGTTAGTCTAAAGAAATCCTGACAACTTTGGAGGTAGATTTTCATCATAGATTGATCTATATTAAACAGGTGAAGCTAAAATATGGCAGTCTTTTCCTGTCTGAATTGATGTTATTTATCTGATGGGTCCTGGTAAAATCAGAGTGATATGAAATATGAATGTTGTCATTTATTCATCGTGGATGCAGCTATAGCAAGAGTTCTCAACAGCCATGCCGCAGTACAGGCAAACCATTCAGCCTTACATACTTATAATGCTTTCCTCTTTTGAATTGTTCTGCGCTGAATAGATTGTTCTTCTTTATCTTATGACAAAAGCATTAGTAGCAGCTGAATACTTGATCCACAGAACACTAGGATGTGTAGAATTTTTAATAAATGATAATTTCTGAAAGTATAATTGCTTTGTTGTGTAGTAGTGAACAGGTGGCTGTTATTGGCAGTAGAGGAAAAAGAATGTTGATGTCAACTGGTAGTTAATGTTTGCTGCCGGAACCTCTTGTAGACTTGAGATTGAGAAAAGAAATGTCCGTTTCATATGCTCACACAATGACAACTTGTGTTTGGGACAGGTGTAAAAGTGCATAGCATAAAAGCCATATTCTGAAGCCTTAATCAGATTCTCCTCTTATTTTGCCTTTACTTTTACTAATATTTTCTAAAATATTAGAAATATTTTTCATTCTTTCTCCCATTTCCGAGTATCAGGCCTAAGTTAAATTATACAGGTTTAAAAAAAAAATACTTAAGCAGCCCCTGGAGAGCACATAATAGAGATATTCTCTTACCCAGGGACCTAATCTCTTTTGATTTCTGTGGGAGAAAAAAGAAATACACTTATTTAGAACTGTGTTGACAGTTAAGACAAGAATCTCTCCCTTCCATAAAATAGGCCTAATCCAATGGTTTTAATGCAGTCAATAGGAGTTTGATACTGACTTCGGTGAGCTCAGGATCAGTTTCTCCTTCATGCCTGGAAGCAAAGAGCTGTCACTCTGGGTATTTCATCCTGGAACATGAAGATGAGCCTGTGATCCAGCAACACTGAAGGAGAGTCCCTGCCCTTGGTCCACATGTTTTTCAGCAATGAGCAGTTATGAACATTGAAAATTTATACAAGAATAAGTGTCTTTGACTTATATGCCAACATACGTAAGGTAGGTGCTTCTATAAGCCTCTCTCAAGATATAGAGAAGATATTAGAATTATACTGTTTGGTTCAGGTATTTTAGGTATTTAGGTTTCTTCTTATGACACATTCTGCCTTGCCTCTCAGCCCAGTTCTAAATAAGGCAGGCAAATGCAAACGCGCAAATGGAGAGGTTTCTTTAGCATTGGGAAACACATGCAAACTCTCAGAATAGATTTCCCGTGCCCCTCTCCCCTTACTAGAGTCCTGTTTCGTTTTGGAAAACTGGGCACCTATGGCTAATTTTCAAAGCACTACCCAAGAGGTACGCCAAACCCTCTCCCACGGGCATTGCTGAGAAGGATTTGGGTGGGTACTTCTTTTTATAATTTTGTCCTAATGCCCAGTTGATCTTAACTGCAATAGGATTGTAATATTGTACAGAATGGCCCTGAATTACTCTAATCTTTAATAAAGATGCTAGAATAGGTTGGGGTGTATTTTATAGGTGGTGATTTTCGATTAGCTATGGTGTTCATTATTATTGTGGTTTTAGTCTGGTAATTTGTGAAGTGACTTGAAAGTGTGAAGCATTTTTTATATAGTGTATAAGGCAATGAGTCTCAGAAGTGCTCTCTTAATACTTTAAGCTAGCTGATGTATTCCTACTGATATCGTGTGTTAGTTCTAGTAAAATCATGGAAGGCTTCTGTGTATTTTATCTCATAGCACTAATAGGAATTTTGTTTTAATAAACTTAGTTTTCACTTTGAGAGATAAAATCTTCTACAATATAGTGTAATGATTTTTGGCAGAAATGCAGTATAAAGATTAACATATCTCCTTCAAAGGAAGTTTATTTTTACTGTGCTTTTCTGTATAGAAGTAAACTTATATTGCATTCCGAGAGTAACAAGTGATATTTAAAAGTTTTCAGTTTTTTGCCACACCACTTGGCAAGAATATTGGTTTTTATTTCTGATGCAACTAATGTACAAACCCAAATTAATGTTCCCTTTTTCCTTCTATTTTGTGGACTAATTTATTCTATGTGTTTTTAGCAGTAATAAATTAACAATTACGTTGCAATTTTGAATACTATCTTACACAGAAAGATCTTGGTGCACTTTAAAACAACTATTAAGTAACCCTCCTTCAAGCAAGAGGGAAGTATTGGTCCTTTTTTTATAAAAAGGTGAATAGTGAGGTGCGCAGATCTTGCACAGGATGCCAAGATCACTTGGGAAGCCTGTGGCAGGGATGTAGATGGAATGAAGTAATCTTTTAATATGCTGTGCGTATGGTTATAGCATCCAGAGAATTTGTCTGTGCATCCATAGACATTTTAATTTACAAAGTCTAACTGTGCCTGACTTTACTGTTGATTTTCATGGTTTGTAAGTTGACAGCCTAGTGTAAGGCAAAGCCTACGCCAACCAATACATACTGGCAGCTATGAAGGAGGTAGCTATATCTTTCAGGAATCTGTTTGTTCACTCTTCAGCTAGGCAGACATTGCTCGTTGCCGTGCAGCCGAGTAGATGTTTTGTAAGAATGTATGTGATTGTTAATGACCACTTTGCATGCTGGTTTTTTGTTGCTTATACAATCACTTGTGTACTGATCTGTTACAAAATTATTTTCCCTGGTCCTTAATGCTTAACCCAGTGCTTAGTACTTGCTTGATCAGTCCCTGAGACCAAGCCTTTTTTCGGTCATTTCATTTTCTTCAAAAACACTGTGGGAATAATACTATTTCTGACTCCTACAGGTAATCTCAGGGGACTCCTGTAGTGCGGTAGTGTTTTACAGGGCTCCAGAGGCAAAGAGACTGCTGTGAAGAACTTTTGCTCCCCTTTCTGAAATCACCATTGTCTCTTGAGTCTGAACTAGACCCTCTGTATTCACGCTCTCACCAGCAATACAGGATCTGTCTGAAACTTTGGAGTATGCAGAACCATTATCGAAAAGTTAACTATAATGTGGGCTACTGTTTGTACTTAGTATGCCTGCCTTTTTTCCCACTGCTTTTCTCTCCTTGTCCCTGTCTAGATGGAGAATTGACAGCTGTGGCCTCAAGCAGGGTGTGTTTGGTAGCTGCAGGATTTGGATGCCAAGTTCTGGGGTATCATGCTCACAGTGGCATTTGGGTCTGCAATAGGCTCTGGTATTGCAGTGCTCGCAGCTGTGAGGCTCTCTCTGAGGTGGTGTCGGGTCAAGCTGCCTCCTCCATGGCAGAGCCCCTTGCTGATCACTTGCCCCTTTCTGTACCAACTATTTCCTGATATAGTATAAGAAATCCATAGGCCAGGACTCTTATGACCACTGTGGATAGGGTCTGATGACCATATATTATTTTGCTTTAGATCTGTACTGCACCTGTAACATTGTCTCACACAGCAAATGACATCACATCAAAAACTCGCACTTTCAGTGCAAGCTATTTTCATCAGTCTCTGGGCAAATTCTTCAGGAGCTTCTCGATGCTCAAGTATTTATCAATTAGGACACATTTGCTTCTGGAGATCTCTTGAATCTGTTCTATAAATTGTAGGGAAATGAACATTCCCAGCAGTTAGCAACGTATTTTATTTCACCTGCTCTTGGTTGCCCACCAATTAACTGATGGCACCAGCTGCATGGCCATGTACAGGAAAACGTTAAATTTCTGCAAAGAAAACGTGGCTTGCAGAGTGCTCAGGAAGTTATCGCCTCCTTCAGAGTGTTTGCGTCTGGCAGCAGCTGGAAGCATCCTGCAGTCTGCTCACAGGAGCTCAGTACCAGGCACTGACAACATCTCTGGTAATTCCAATCTTTTGAGTTCATCTCAGGTGCTTTTGCTGTGGAAAGCTGACTATAACAATGCCTGTTTCTACTTCTACTCCTGTTTATTGTCCATCTTGCTTGATTATGCCTTTAAGATGTGATACACAGAGGTAACGTTATGCAGGTATGATTTGTGCAGGTATGCCAAACTGGTGTAATAGATACACCAGGTGAAATGGGGTTAATTTTATGAAATGAATCATATTGGTAAATGCAGTGATTCTATTCCACACAGCCAGAGAGGCAGCTGTAAAACAAAAACATAAAATACTCCCTGGTGTTTATTTTCTAAAGAGCGTCATGGTCACAAGAAGAATGAACCATCTGGAAAAGTCTGTAATGCAGAGACAAAAGTTGACTGAGAAAGTAATTTTAATTATTCATCTTCCCAGCCCAGAACTCATGGGATAAAAAGTAAAAGTAACAATACCTGTGATAGATGAACTCCAGATAAGAACTTACAGACTGATATTTAAAATCCTGATCTCTTACTGGTATCAGTGGAAATGGTGAATTCTCAGCAACTCCGAAAATCAGTGAAAACAGATTTCAGCCAGTGCCTTTGTTCTGAGAGATCTGTTAGAGTGGCTGTTCTAATATGTGCACTAGGAATTATTTTACTGTGGGTAAAACAGAGCTATCCCTGGGATGGAAACACAGCAGAAAACCATGGGGAGGATACATTTTTTGACCCCGATAGTGAAGTAATGCCATACCTGTTACTAAGATCCTTTCTTAAATGTTCTCACATAACAAGCTGCATAGACCTTATTCATGGTAACAAATGACTTGCTTTATCTTCAGTGTTATCTTCACTTCAGAGAGCCAAATGACTGTTTCAATGTGCTATTTTAACTACTTCTTTATGTCTGCTAACAGAGGCCTAATGTAGTTATCTAACATTGATAAATGTCATAAGTCAGTAATGTGCTATGTGGCTACCCCAGAGTGTTTCGCTCTTGTTCTGTCTGAATACAAGAGAGAGCATATTTAATTTTCTTTCTGGATCCTTCTGTGGATTCCAGTGTGGCCTAGCTGATGAAATAAGAATTCACTGTACAGCAACTGGTGAAAGGTGCCTGTCAAAATGTTAAACATAAAACTGCTTAAAAAAGATAATATCGGTTATAATTAACAGTATGGTTTTAACATGGATTTTGTTTGTCTTTTTCTTATGATCAGATTGCAATAGGAAAAATTGTAACCTTAGCAGAAAAGACATGGGACTCAAACTGCCAAAAAAATTCCAGTGGGTATTTGTTGTAATTGCTGCTGTGAAACAAATTGAGACAAAGAGATTACCAACAATAGCACTTGGTTTTCATAAAACTTCCATGATTTAAAGCCCCACTCTTTAATTAATTTTAGTAATAAATTAAATTACAACATCCTGTCAACAAAATATCATCTCCAAATTGTTGAAGAGAACAATGAGTGACGTGCTTGAGGACAAAATCAGAAGGGTTATCATAACTCGGGAGGAGATTTCAGGCCTTTCTGGCTTTTCAGGATCACTGGAATATGCCACTCTTTCACTTTGTGCTTCCCTCGCTCTGTCTGACAGTCAATTTAATATCACATAATGTCCCTTTTGTCAGAATTATACACAATGCAGGCTCAACCTGCTGAAATGACGTTAGCAGTACTGAATCAAGCACTGTCATGTCAGAGAAAGTATGATGATCAGAGTCAGCCATCCCCACAATGACCCTGAGAGAGATCAGGCTCTGGTAAGTATGTGTAAGGCATGGCTTACAGAAATGTGTATTTTTCCTGAAGGCTATCAGAAATCCCCAGCATCATTGTAAAAGTTGCTTGTGTCAATAAGCTATTGCTCTGGTGTCAATATCTTTTCTGACAGAATGACATGTACACGAGCATGTTGACCCAGGGGATGGCAGATTCCCTGGGGCCATAGGGGACCTGGAAGCTGTTTTGTGGGATCTGAATGTTTCTCATTGCTCTGTGCTATTTGTACTAGAATAGCCACTACACATTTCCTACACTATTTCATTACACTCTTGCATTTAATCATTACGCTGTGTTGGTGGTAATTGGGATTGTGATGATTATAAAATATAATTTTAACCAGATTATGGTATGTGTAAGGCCAGAATCAAACTTTCAGAGGCTGACAGGAAAAGAAGTCAAAGTGCTGACAAGCTAGTGTAATGTGTAGTAAGCAAGAATAAAAACCAATATATGACTTAAACAATGTGCTAATTAATACAATATAGATACTGAAAGCCCTGGGAAACTGAGGGAGAGCTCTGTTTCCTTCACAGTTTAGAAACAGCCAGAACATACCGTCCTTGAACTAGATAACAGCAGCTCTTTGCCAAGGTAGGGTAGAAGATCCTCTCCATTTGAATTGCTAGCTGGTCTTTACCAGCTTTGGCAAAGAAAGCCTTCCAAAGCTAGCTGAGATAGCGGGAAGTCCAAAAGACGGGAATAAAATGTTTATTTGTTGTTAGTTCATCAGTCTCTTGAGTCAGCAAGTAAAATTAAACTAAGTCAGTTCTTTGCATCTGACGTACTGGGACAGATAATTTTAAGATCATTTGGACTGAATCTGTGGTGAGCCCTGCAAATAAGAGTACTGTGCTATTTTAGTCTAATTTATCGTATGAATGCTAGACCAGAGTAAATTGCTGTACTTAATACCTGTAGGTGAGCACAATAGTTTGCTTTGTGGAAACACGCTTGAACAATGCATGTGTAAATGAGAGACTAAAAGATTGGGACTAAACCAGAAATTGCTTCTTGGTTTTAATAGAAAAGGGAGAGCTTATTCATTTTGTCTCCTTCAGTGAGTTTGTCTGAGTCTGCCCTGGAAGAGGTCAGGGCTGTGCTGGGACGGCCACCCTCACGGTCTAGCAAACACTGCTGGCAGTTGCTCACAAAGAAGTGACACATTCCTTTTCAGCTGGTTAGGTTGCATGCTCCTGGCTTGAACACTGAAGAAAATTGTGTGAGGAGGAACTGATGGCTGCAGAATTAGTAAAAGAGGTTCACGTGGAACATACCACAGTTCCTGGGCAGGATCCTGTAATCCTAGATGGGATGGCATCATAGTGTGCTTTCACATTGGTTGCCCTTTTGTATTCCAGGGGACTATTTGGAGAAGCAAATGCTGTTTGGCATGAGTCTGGCCCTGCATAATTTACATTACTGTTATTGTATTTTATAGCATGCAGAATAGAGACTCGATTCTGAACAGAGTATATGGAAATGTGTCTGCCATTTGTCAGTCCAGATTTAATTAGTTACATTAGCTGTAGCAGTGAAGATTGAGAGAGCAGAATGTGCCTACACACAGGCAGAATCATCATGAAACAGTTGCTTTTAATGGAAAGTGTTCCGATTTATAATCAGGTTTCATGCTTCTTATTTTCTGACAGTGCAAGTCTGGACTCTTTATCGATTCAGACGAATATGGGGGGGAAATTCCCAGAGACAGAGCTTGTACAGCTGTAGGTTACTGTCTGATGATGCTGCTGTATCCAGCTGTTGTATTACTCTTTATTCTAGCACAACACTGAAAAAATGGAAAAAAAAAAAAAGAAGGAAAGAAAAAAGATACAGAACCAGAATGCCTCACAGAAGTTAGCTCAACAAAGCCTGGCACGGTCAACCATTTGAACACCTGCTTAAATCTCAGCACATTCAAAACTCAGCAAATCAGTTATGCTTGTGCTCTAGAGCTTTCCTGGTCTGGGCCAAAGGACAGGGAAAAAAGAGATTTTTTTCAATACTGGAAGAATTATGAGCTTAATGCACTTAGAATTTCTCTAGTTTATATACCTCAGCAAAACAGGTATAAAAGAGCACTGCATCACAACAGTAGCCTCTTACAGCACTGATGTGTGCATATAAATGACTGCAACATGTGTGTGAGATGCAGACTCAGAACACGTTGCCTTGGTTTCTGACAGCAGGTATTTTCCTGGAAGTGCAGAAGGGCCAAATTCAGACCTGAGAGAGATGGTTGCAACTTTGAAATCAGAATTAGATACCCTAGATCTGAACTTTACCTTAAGCCAATTTGTATTTCCAGTTGAAATACATTGGAGAAGCCAGAGGGATTTTTTTCCCCCTTTTTGCACGAAATGTTTTGATGACAAAGTTTGTTTCAATATTAAATATTGAATATAAAATATTAAAATGAATGCCACTAATCATGATTGAACAAGCATGGTATAAACCTGCCTACAATCTCTGAGAAATAAAACTTAGCTGGCATGCCACAGGTACTTCTCAAGCAGGAGAGGCTGCTTTTCTAAATAGACTGTATTTATTATGGGTGGCTGGGTATCTACATTCTGGCTCAGTTCCCTGTAGTAAGGAACTGACCA
This sequence comes from Strix uralensis, assembly GCF_047716275.1. NCBI lineage: Eukaryota > Metazoa > Chordata > Aves > Strigiformes > Strigidae > Strix > Strix uralensis. The sequence continues at coordinate 59,510,072 of NC_133975.1, forward strand.
CATTACTATTTGCAAACACAGGGTTCACTCAAGTGGTACTAAAAAGAGAAGAGGTGGGGCAAGCAGAGCTTTAAAAAGAAAAGAGGAGTCCGTCCAAGTTTGTATGTAAAAAGCAACTGCGTTTTGGAGAAGGACGGTACCTGGAGATCTCGCTCCTTGTACTCCACTGACGGCTGTGGTGAACAGTTTTCCAAATTCGCTACTTTTAAGATTTAAACAGCAGCTTTGCTTGTTGTGAGGAAATTTGCAGTGATCCTTGCGAGCATTGCTTTTAAGCTGTGTTAAATTTGTGGCAAGAGTGTCAGGCATTTCATACTTGGCTTCCAAAAAAGAAAAAAAAAAAAAAAAGAAAGAAACGAAAGAGAGAAAAAACGACGTGTGTGGGGAAGAAATCTCCCAAGAATTTCTTCAAGGTTGTAGTTAGACACAGTAAGGGCTAAAGTGACAAGAAAAGCAAGGCAAAGATAAAACTTGGTATTGTGATAAGATGTCTGAGTGTAAAGTGGGAGATTGCAGAAACCTTTTGGGATTACACATGCTCATCTGTCCTGGATATGACTGAATACAAGCTAGTTTTTCTCTAGTGACAGTTCAAAAAACCCTCAAGATTATGTTTCTCTTCTTTGTTGCTTTTTCGACTGTGGTTTTTAAAAGTGGCTTTGTCAGCCTCTCAGCTCTGCAGCACTGGAACTGTCCTAATGGATACAGATTAAAGACTGAAAACTCTGCTTGTATAGGTAAGTTGCTGACCATTCACAGATTAAGAAAACTGCATTTTTATTCTCTTAATTGAGCTTTATGATTTTCAAAGAGGTTTTTTACATATTGCTTGTGTGTTGTACTACTAGAATTGATAAATCTGCTTCTCGATATCTTTTGCTTCTCATAATGAACAGAACTCATTTTATTTAGTCTGTTTTTCAGAAATCAGTCTCTTGTCTGTCAAATCAACAATTAGAAAGCAAGATAAACTTTTATATGATCATTAAGAGATCTGAATTGTTTCTTAGTTACCAAAATTCCTTGCCATAGCTTTAACATCTCTGTATTTTCAATACATGTGCATGCACATATTCATAGTTCTATATATGTAAAATTTGTATATAGGTGTATTTTTGTATTTCTATAACATCTAGAAAGAGTATTTTAATGATTATGTATTAGTATTATACTTAGATGTGGGCTAGATAACTTTAAAAACTACTCTTTCTATGTTTATTGGTGCATGTAGATATGCATGCTTATATTTCATAATACGTCTCATACAATACATGAATCGCAGGTGTGCTTGGTACTGTACTACTAAAGTCTGGGTGAAATGTATGACACTAATACTAGTATAATCACCTCCAGTGATTGGGGACATGTAAAATGCAGGTTCCTATTCTTTACAAAGTATAAGACAAAGAATGACAGAACCCTTCTCCCTACCCTGCTACCTTGAAGTCCTTCTTTTTTTTTTTTTAGGAAGCCAGAGCCAGTGAATTTGTGGTCTTTGCAGTAAGGAGATGAGGAAATACTCTGTAAGGATTCAAGCAAGCAGACCTAATACTTGGAATTAATGCTTTTGCCTTAGATTGCTTGTGCTTCAGAGGCTCTGACTCAGTTCTTGACATGATTCCAGTGATTTAATAGCAGGTGCCTCCTCTGTGCATTCTGCCAAGAAATACCATCTTGTAAGCAGAAAATAGAAGTATGCATGTTAAACGCTCTTGTATTGAGAGAGGAGGAGCTAGGCATTTTTTGTGTACAAATGATAAACCTGTCTGAAGGTTTATCTGAGAGCCAAACACACCTAGGGGGCTTCCACACTGATGCTTGAATTCAAATGAGAAGCATACTTCTGAAATGAATCTCCATACTTCACATTGCAGAGCACTCTCAAAGTGCACAAACTGGACTCCCTTTAGGCCAACCTAAACCAGAAGCTGTTCCCATAGGAAAGCATCTATCCTTTCCACTGTTGATGGCCATTCAGTCCATGGGACCAGACTAGACCTGGTTCTCTGTAACCTCAACCTGATGTATATGCAGTGTGTATGTCATATCCTCAGCAGTTATTGCACTTTACACAGCCTCTCCTATAGGTCTGTGCTATTTGCTAATATGTATGTCGCTTCCACAAGCTAATTAGGATGTACATGAGTTATGACTTCTGCATTACTGGGTTACCCAATTAAAAGCTCACATATGACAGGAGAATCCTACTGACATGAAAGGAATTGCTTGGCTATTGTTTAATGAGTCAAAAAGCTCTCTAAATATTGACATTCAAAAGGCTGCAAAGATATACTTTTTATTTCAGTTGATATATTTCAGATATTGATGTACATCTCTCTTCTACTAATGGAGATATAACCTGCCATGTGTTATGTCTTTTCTGTTGAAAAGTAGGTACATTCAGCTGCTCTATGAATGGAGGGGACTCTGAGTGAAGCACCAAAACAGAATAACCGGTGGCTCAGCAAACTCTGCAAGAAATAGTAATAGAATAAGTCTTTTGTGTAAGAGCTAATGTTACTATGACATACTCTGAGCAATTCCATGTAACATAGAATAAATGAAAAATGAGATGTGCTAGGATATCTTTTTAATTAGAGACCACTGGATTACAGGGGACTAAGGAAAGGTGAAATTCTGACATGAAATGTAAGACTCAAGGATGCTTTAGTGGAACGAATTTCCTCTGTTCTTTCCTCTGTGCTGGATATACAAGTCATGTTCTGACCAGAAGACTGGATTTATGATATTCTAGTTCATTAATTATGCAAGATAGAGTGTGCAGTGGAAGCAAGTGGTAGGAAGCTGGAGGCAGGCTTTGAAGGTAATAGTGGGGATAAAAGTGGTGAGTGGGAGACATGACTCATACCACTGAACTGTGAACAATGACAGCAAACTGAACTGTGGCTTGGTGACCATTCTTGGTGAGCTGTAATAAATATACCAATTATAAAATGTTCTTTATCATCTGTGACTGTGGTGGCATCCTGCCAGCCATAAGGACTACCCTGAATTGAGAAGGTGTCTGCACTCTGTTAGGAGACTCTTAGAAGTGACACGTACTGGAAAGTGTGTAGGCTTTTCTTACTTCCACTACAGATGAAGGTCTAGGTCGTGCTCTTCTTACATTGCTAAATAGCTCACTTCTTAATTAGTTCCTTTTATTTCTGGGGATATTCAAAGATCAAAGACCTTCTCATCCTGTGGAAGGTTAATGAAATCTAACCCTAAATGTCTCACATAATTTTATATAGTTATTTTAAGAGAGATTATTTGAATCCTGACTTGGTATGCCAAGAGAGGAGAGGCCTTTCAGAGGGGCTGTATGTCCCACAACAGCAAGGTTTATAAGACAGAAAGTACGGGAGAACAGATCATGAGGTTAGAACAAGACTAGTCTGGTGAAGGAACATACCAATTTATGGCAAGTTATGGTAGAATTGCAAGCATTTCTGCAATTTTTGACATTACAATCTAGATTTAATAATTTATTTTAAGCTGATGTCAAGACTGGGGACCCAGTTACCTTTAAATAACTCATCTTTCTTAGATTCCAGTGAAAACATAGAACCTTCTACCTCTAAAGCAAAATGGTCTGGGCTACACAGGAGTTATTATTCCTACAAGGTAGGAACATGTGCATAGTTTGTCCTGAGAGAGCTTTAATTTCTAACATATTTGACCATGTAAGCATACATGGTACACCAGGGGATGGACCTTATGCTTGTTGAAATCAGTTGTCTGTGCCCTCCTGAAGTACCGCTTTAACCATGCTATTTTTTATTCTCTTGTAGTGTATAGATGCTTTCCCCACTTGAGACCAAAAAGTTTCTCACATAACACTGTTTCTCTGAACAAGCCTCTAGAGCAGCCCCTTGCATTATCAATTTTAGACTAGATACTAGTGCCTGATAGTCTTGGGCTGCCTTAGGTAAATATATTATGTTCTGAATTCTGCAAGACTGGAGGTGTACTTTGGCTTCAGGGCTGACTTTTAATACTTACTTTGTAAGTTTGAAAAGTGAAGGAAGATAGTTATTTTAAAAAACCTGAACTATTGTAGAAAGGTTTTTGAAGAAGGCAAAACACAACCCGTATTATTGAAGTTTTACTTAATCGTAGGTTCTTAAATTCTGCACATCTCTACTAACTTTTGACATTTACTGATCAGACCTTGTCACTTCTTCAGGGCTAGCATGCTGCACATTCCTACAGAGCTACAGCCTGCAATTGAAGGTGACAACTGTGGCTATCTAGGTCAGCTCTTTTAGTCAGATGCTTCTTCCTGTATCTCAAGCTTTTCTCCTTTCTTTCTTACTGTTCACCACTCTCCTGCCATGCAGCACTGCTGATGCAGAATTTTAAGTTATTCCTCTTTGTACTACATCTTTAAATTCACCTTAATTAGCTAAATCCTGGCTTCACTTCGCTCCATGCAGCCTTCTGAAGACACACTGTTAATACTTCTTATGTTTTATTCTGAGAAATAGAAAATGTCTAAACCTTGCTAATTCACAGCTATCCTTTCTTTGCAAGCATCACATATGGAGCAGTAAGAGCCAATGAAATGGGGAACTGTGTTGTCTACCTGTGTCATGACATAGGGATAAACCTGTTGAGACCCCGCTGTATCCATCTGTATTTCAGAAGAGCTGCAGTTGAGACATGTTTGTTTCCTTGTTTTCAGTAGCTGTCTTCCAGCTAGCTCCCTTTATATTATACTTCCTTGGGGAAAGATACTTGAAAATATTGTTGCCAAATAGTAGTCAGGAATTCTTAAACATGGATCTGAATCCACAGACCAATTTATGAGGATTGCCGTTGAGTTCTCTGGAAATTGGATCCAGCTGAATGTGGACAAATACTATCTTTAGCTGTAAAAACTTACATCAAAATAGGAAGGAGGCGAATATGTCGCAAGAAATGACAGAAATGTCGTCACATATCACATGAAGCTTAATCCTGAAGAGGGCTAAGGGGCAGATTCCAGGACCAATGACTAATACAGCAAGACTCATAATTGTTTTGCTCAGTGGAAAATAGCAGATATTAATTTCGTGTTCTGTTTTTAACAAAACTGACTACTTTCTAGCATCTAATTTGAAACTTGATTTTAAAGGGAGCTGGATGATGGTATTTGTTGATGCCTTTCAAAGAGGGCCAGATGATAGCCTCATGAACTTCACCTTTGAAAGGCAAGCCAATAACAGTGTGTTGAAAGTTGCATGATCCGGGAAGTAGAGATCCATTTTGTAGTTACTAATTTACACATGGAATTTATTTCAAAGACAAAACCATTTTTTCCATTCTAGTGCCCAAATCCTTGAGACCTGAGTCCAGAAAGGTAGAAAATTAAAAATATTGTAGTCCTTTGAGATCTTTTTTGCCATTTCTCTTCAAGAAGTCTACAAGTGTTTCCTGAATTTTATTTCAATTTTAAATTTGTTTCTACTTTATACTTGATTAAATCATATGATTGCTCTTGCTGTCATATCTGTGGCTCTGGACTGGAAGAGTCCAGGAGTTGATAATCACCTTATTGTATTCACATTGTATTTCTTACAATAGTATTTGAGCACTTCACAGCCTCTATCCTCTCAAAAATTGTGAGTGATCAGGTTGTACTTTAAACCTCATGTAAAATTAGAGAGAGAACATACTGAGCTATGCCTCATCTATTTTATTATGACCTACTGATAGATGGAGCATCTTTTTCCATTTCTGGCTATCTTCTGTTCTTTTAGCTGTATGCTTTTAACAAAATAGATAAAAGGGATGGGCATCTTTCTTTGTAACCCAGATGAAATTTTATGTTCAACCTTGTTGAAAAGATTTTTTTCAACAAGGTGGTGGCTAGATATAGCGGATTGAATTAATCCCCAGTCCAGCTCCACAGGAAACAAATTTGAGTGAGGTTATTTGAGTGTGTGTATCTATCTGCACATGTATATTTTATGTGTATAATGTATGTATTTGGGGCCATAATGAGACACAAGTTCTGGCTCACTGTAGTTTCTCTGTATCCCTGCCAGGCATACTAATGCTTCACCTTCTGCAGTCAGAGCACTTCTCAAGACTCTCAATAAAGTAGCATATTTGTATGCAAAGTCATTGAGAGCTGCCAACATCATGATGACATGATTCATCGTTTTTGCTGATTCTCAAAGCATTTTTTGCATAAAGAAGCCTTTGAGAACTGAGCAGAACCTCATTCTTCCTTTCAGGGCTGGCTGTCAGGGCACTGCAGACAGCTTTTGTGTTCACTAAGCTGATTTCTTTCACAGGGTAAAGTTCCCACTGGGGGATGTGGTTGCCAGGACACGTAAAACAGCTACACCAGGATGCAAATCCGTGCTTTGCTTTAGCACTAAGAGTGCAGGTGAAGGCACTGCAAGTTACACCTGATGGATGGCTTTATGATCGAGTTCTCCTAAACCTTAAGAAACAGCCTTTGTTTTGTACTTTGAGCAAAGAAGAGAGCATGTTAAGCGTAGGACCCTATTCCATTGTTAGCGCTGTAAAAGCTGAATGTTCACAGCGCTGCGGCGTTTTACAATAGCGCTGTGTCTGTTGGCGCTTCCTGTTTACTGCTGGAAGGGGCATTCTCTGGTGGCTGAGACGTCTGCATCGCTGTGCCCTTCGTCTTTTATTGGGCAGTTTTTCTTCCACTGTAGCCTTTCTTCAGCTAGGGCCATTGCTCGCTTTTCAGTATGTGTGGGATTTGCTTTATCATGTGAACTTTGATGGTGATGCAAATGGGCAGATTGATAACCCTGAAATCCTCTCTTCAAGTGCAATTACTGGGGAGGCAGTGTAAATTCTTGTAGCCTGATCAATCAGTGTGCTCTTTCTTACAGAGTCAGTTTTGTACACTCATATAAAGCTGGAAAATCCATCCTGTAAATAACAGGTCATTGTCCAGTTACCTTGGTACATAGCTCAGTAAACTGTGCTTGGTTAAAGCATGTCTTTCCAGTCTGATCTTGAATTGAGAATATCCACTGATGTTTTTTCACATCTTCACAGTTTTCTTGGTAGCTAGTTCCCTTAGAGAATCACACCTCCTCTTAAAATGTGAATTTAATATCTAAATTTGATTTCCCTGGCTTCAGTTCTCAGCCATCAGTCCTTGCCAAATCTTTCCTTTAAAAGATTATAGTGTCCTTTAGAAAATCTGGTACTTTTTCTTTGTGAAGATATTTATATACTGTGATCAATCCTCTCTCAAGCTTCTTTCTGATAATGTAAGGAGACTGAGCTCTTTAAGTGTCTCACAGAAAGGCACTTTTCTTTATCCTTAAATCAGGCTTTTATCCTTGTTATATACACTTTCTAATTTTTCAGAATCCTTTAACAACTTATATCTGAGAAATACAAGAAGCATGCTAATATAGTTTGACCACTGCCACATACAGAAATGAAATTATTTCTGCACTGTCATTCCTATGTGTTGTGATTTGAATTTTCTTGCCCTGTAACATGTTAAGAGGTCAACTTTCTGTCCAGTATGAACACAAATCCTTTTCAGAGTAAGCAGTCTTTCAGATACCATCTGTAGGTCAGGCCTATCTTTCATATTCTTATTTAATGTGCTCTTCATTGTGATTGAATAATAGTTCTTTTATCAGTGTATCACATTGCTTAGTCAAACGACCTCTGTCTTTAGCAATCTTACAACTACACAGTTGCCTTTATTACATACTTGTGATTTCCTCAGTGAAATAACATCTTGTTTATTTAACAAACCACTATTGTCATAAAAGTGTATCTACTAATATCAACTACACTATAACCTTTATCAACAGTCTTGCATCTGCTTTTGTACTGGTGACTAGATCAGATTAACTGTCCAGTTTAGTCAGACAGTTACTTCATTTGAAAACCAGTGCATCAAGGAGAGATACAGTGTTCATGCCTGCAGACTCATTGATGTCTCTGCTAGCACTGACAGCTGCTGTGGCAATGAGCTGAGGTCACCAAAGCCCTCCTGAATGGGATATCAAAGATCCCTTTAGTTTTAATGACATCCAGGCAACAGTAGCCAGGAGTAGCTAGTTTTAAATTGCAACCTGGAGCTCATGGTTTCTGTAGCCCATTAAACTTCTAAGCCAGTCAAACCTTTCTAGAGGGGATTTGGAGGAGTTACTCCTTTAATGCTGTGGAGAATGGCATGTACATCCCTAGTATGTGTGGGAAAATATGCTCCTGAAAGCTGATTGTTTGAAGAAGATTGTGGGTTAGAATTAGAGTGCTTTATGGAATTATGTTACTGAAAATGCTTCTGCTTTACTTTAATAATCTGTTCAACAGAATTCAGTTGCATGTGCTTTGATTACATTTCATACATTGTCAAATTCATCTTTTATTGGACAGTTTTTCTTCCACTGTAGCCTTTCTTCAGCTAGGGCCATTGCTCGCTTTTCAGTATGTGTGGGATTTGCTTTATCATGTGAACTTTGATGGTGATGCAAATGGGCAGATTGATAACCCTGAACAATATGGAAACATTCCCTAATCTGTACAGACATGCTAGGTAACTGTAAAGCATTGACATTCTTTTTGAACAACTTTGATACTTGATGCAGAACCCCTAAACACTTCCAGTGCAGGTATTTTTTTAAAGCAGTTAAAGGATACAGGTTCCCAGGCCCATGGATTGGATTGCTTAGCTCTCCCTGGGTTACTGAGAGAGAAAGTTTCTTTCAAAGTCCTGGTGTGAGTTGGTTGAATTGCAGTTTCTTGTAGTTATCATGAGGTGTTATTTCTGACCTTCTTTGAACTAGGGGAATCCTCACCAACAGTCACAGACCGCCTGAAGCACTGTGGTAATTTGCACTTGTTTCAAACGATCCTCTAAGATAAGTTATCCAAGGAGAGGGTCTTCTTCTGTTGCCCTAAATTCTTGAACAGGAATACAGAAGAAAAAAAAAAAATTGTGAGCTATCTTTGGAATAACTCAATACATATATGTAGTTTTGGTTATGAATCAATGTTCTTTAGTGACCTAATAAAATGTGTCTCTTTAAAATAATTTGTGTTGATTTCCTTTTTCCTGCATGTGTAAAGTCAGACAATAAAGCCCAGAACAAAAGCCACTGACAGAAAATAGATCATGGGCAGGCAAAAAGCCTTAGACCTACTCTCACAGTGGTTATGGAAGAAATATACCCGGATATGGTACTGCCAGATGTCAAGCACCTCGAGAAGTTACTATCAGATGCATTTGTTTTCAGTAGGAACTGAAGTTTATCTAAGTTTTCTGGGACAATTGTCCATGGTACTGCCAAAGGGGTTAATTTCTTTCTCCTTTAGTGTAAAATATGCTCCTTAGTGGTGACCTTTTTTTTGAAAAATAAAGTCCTTAATTTAGGACTTAATTAATAGTTACTGCCTCAAGCCCTGATAAAACACCATAAATACATTAAATATCTTTTAATTCCTAAACACTCTAGCCTAATCTACCAGTTAAAAGCCCAGTTTCTAATTAGTTTTCTTGTTGCCTTGGCTTGAGCTTGTTGCTGTCAGAATATAGTGGAGTTTTTAGTGTTTTGTATGTGTTTTTGAGATTTGATTCAAACTAAAATGAGCTCAATGTGGAACTCAGTGCTGTGGCAGTCTGTTTGCTGTTTTGCAGAGTTTGTTAATTTGCTGGCAAAATTATTACTGTGGAAAGAGGGATGATGGTAGAAGGAAGCAGCTGCAGGCAACATTTGCATAACAAATGATAACGCAAATCACAGAAATGAAGTATGAGACAAGTCTGTTCCCTGTGTTTGGGCAGAGACCAGAGTGCCCAGACACTAGGGAGAATGATAATTTCTCTGGACAGTCTCCTAAAAAATTTTTTTAAATCACTGTGCATGTGACAACGGATGAAACAATAATTCTGAAACCAATGCATGAAGCAATACAGCCATCCTCCTCTCCTTTTTTAATGATGGGATATTAAATTTTGTGACCAATTTCTTAGATAGCTATGTCAAAGGTATTCTTTTTGCTCTTTGCTGCTTTTGCAAGCTGAATTTTCCTGACCCATTCAAAAACATGTTTCAGATATCGATGAATGCCTTGAAGGCGGCTTGGGAACCTGTGGCCAAACATGTATCAATGTTCCAGGGTCCTACATCTGCTCCTGTTTGCCTGGCTACACTTTGGATATTGACAGACGGTCTTGCTATGTGAACGGTAAGGTCATTTTCTGTTTTGATGACTAAAAAAGAGCTTTAGAGATTTAGTTAACACTATTTTTCAAAGTGAACCATGTCTGGCTGGTCCCTACTGAACAGGTGCTCTGGTTCGCTGATGGAAAAACTGCCTCTTCTACTGTGTGGGTAAGTGGCAAGGCCAAGAGTGGGTGCCACAGAAGAGTGATGGTGAAGAATGGAAAGTATGGTGGTGGTAAGATGAATGAACATATGAAAACAAACAAAACTAACCAATGACTTCCTGTTTAGTAGATGTATTCTCTCTGTGTGCTCAGAACTGTAAACTCTCTTATCCCATCCTTACTACTTCCAAGAAAACACAGTGGTACACAAGATTTTGCTACCTTTGCCTCTTTCAGTCAGTTGGCGTTGATGTCTTCACAGTGTGTTTAGGTTCTAGGGACAGTGCTGTGACATCATAAGCAGGAAGCCCTTAGTTTTGGTTTGGTCCATTGACAGTTTCTTAATAAACATGAGTGTTACTGTGAGTTCTTCCTCTCCCTTGCTCTGCCCTGAATGTATAAATTGACTTTTTAATGTGTAAGATGCATTTAAATTTTAAAAGTTTTTAGCCCTTCCAAGGGGAAAATATCCACAGTTGTGGCCTTTGAATAACCTTCATTTTGTCCTCAAATGATGTTACCTAGGGAGAAAAAAATATTTTTCTTTTATTGATTGGTTTAACCCTGTATTGTATCTAGAGTATGAGGTGGGAGTGCTCTGAAGTTCACCTCTCCCCTCTCATCTCTCCACTTTGGTTTCCTGGTTTTGGTTCCTGTCTGGGATATGCTACAGCTTCCTTCTGATCCAGGATCTCAGGTTTTCTTTTTCTGACTAATGTTTACCTGGGACTCTCGCTAATGCAGAGAAGGGATGTGACAGGGCATGTTTCTGACCCAAGAAGTAGGAGATGTACTTGAGTCCCTGTGCATGTAGCCTTTGGGACCATGAACATAACCAAAAGTATTCTGTGTAGCTCCCAATTTGACACCAGCACAATTACTTCAGTCATCTCCTAGAATCATTGTTATTGACTGCCACACATGACTCACAAAAACCCAAGCTGGAATTTTTGTAGTCCTGCCTAAATATTTCTAGCCCCTTAAATACAATTTTTAAGTTCTTTTAATCAAATGTTTTGTAAACTCTTCACTTCTGAACCGAAGAGAAGTGAAGATAAACCTGTTACCTCACAGTGATATTTGTGCACAGGTACATCTCAAAGAACAATCCTACCTTGATATTTACAGAATCACAGAATCACAGAATCGTCTAGGTTGGAAAAGACCTTGAAGATCATCCAGTCCAACCATTAACCTAACAATGACAGTTCTCAACTATACCATATCCCTAAGCGCTATGTCAACCCGACTCTTAAATACCTCCAGGGATGGGGACTCCACCACCTCCCTGGGCAGCCCATTCCAATGCCTAACAACCCGTTCTGTAAAGAAATGCCTCCTAATATCCAGTCTAAACCTTCCCTGGCACAACTTGAGGCCATTCCCTCTTGTCTTATCACTTACTACTTGGTTGAAGAGACTCATCCCCAGCTCTCTGCAACCTCCTTTCAGGTAGTTGTAGAGGGCGATGAGGTCTCCCCTCAGCCTCCTCTTCTCCAGACTAAACAACCCCAGTTCCCTCAGCCGCTCCTTGTACAACATGAGCTCCAGACCCTTCACCAGCTTCGTTGCCCTTCTCTGGACACGCTCGAGTAATTCAATGTCCTTTTTGTAGTGAGGGACCCAAAACTGAACACAGGAATCGAGGTGCGGCCTCACCAGTGCCGAGTACAGGGGTAAGATCACTTCCCTGTCCCTGCTGGCCACGCTATTTCTGATACAAACCAGGATACCATTGGCCTTCTTGGCCACCTGGGCACAGTGCTGGCTCATGTTCAGCCGGCTGTCAATCAACACCCCCAGGTCCCTCTCTGACTGGCAGCTCTCCAGCCACTCCTCCCCAAGCCTGTAACGCTGCTGGGGGTTGTTGTGGCTGAAGTGCAGCACCTGGCATTTGGCCTTATTGAAGCTCATACAGTTGGCCAAAGGAGGACTTCAACTTTTTTTAATGTTATCACTAGCATTTATAGCACCAGTAGAAAGTGACTGATGGTTCAAGAGCTACTGTGATGGATAAGGAACCCATATGTTAGGTATAAACCCTCCTGTAGAGGGTACACCAAGTGAAATACCCTCATGTTTTAAAGACAGAAAGCTCTTCGATGCAGGTGTTGTTTACCTGTTCATTAAACCCCTGATAAAATTAAGTCCCAAATCTGACTAGTGCCTCTGCTATCAAAGTTAGATTTGTTCGGTCCCTGTTTCATTTACAGCCCTCATTCATGAGTGCCTGGTAGGAAATCCATAGAGGGGAAAGGACAAAAACCAAAGTATATAAATGCTCTTGGTCAACTAATTGGCAAAAATGCAGGCAGTACAGCTGTTAAATTCCTGAGATAATTTTTTCTACACCTTGCTACACTTCACCATTCATTTAACATTTACATAAAATAAGTCTTCATCATTTAAATATTCTCACATGGGGTTGCTCAGTGCAAATAGCAGCAGAAAAAGGGAGTCACTAAAATCCTAGAAGCAGCTGTTATAACTCGATGATAGCTTGAAAACTTGAGATACAAACCAGTCTGTCAGTATAGAAACAGAGTTGATCATCTTCCTTGTGAACAGAAGAAAATAACATCTTGGCTGGGGTCTTGTCAGAACTTTCTTCACTTGGAGAACTCAAAATTGGTCTCATTCGTCTGCTGTGAAAGGAGTTGAATCAACTAACCTTGAAACCATGATGAAGGTGGAACATCTGGTTAAAATTTGTAGAATTGATGTCTGTTGAGTTTAAAGCCTCAGGTTTCATGCTAATAATAAAGATATTTTTTTAAAAGGTTGCAAAACTGGTCAATAACACCAGTTTAATTTTCAAAAGTATATGTACAAGAAAACTGATGATAGTGTGTCTTTGATGACATCCATCCCTGATAAATGGAGAGTTGCTTCTGCATTGCAGGAAGATCAATTCAACAAGTGATTGGACAGTCTTGAAAGCTGTCATTCTGTTGGATCTATATCAATAATTACATTTCAAAGTCACTTAGTTAGAGCATTATTTGTATGCCATGATCTGTTGTTTCAGGCAATAATGTTATAAATCCCCATCATTACCATCACAATGGGCTTTATTCTTTGAATGTTGTTTTAGTGGTAAATTAAAGACTAGGCTGTATATCTCCCATTTTTATTTTTTTAAATTAAAAAAAAAAAAACAAACTACATTTCTTTTTAAAATGAAGGCATGACTGGTTACATAAAAACTCCTTTCCTCTGCTACACACTTGATAGACATCCATAATATTCAGATTACTTAGATGAAAATCATCATAGTTTGCAAACGCAGTTAAGGTTTCTTGGGCAATCTTAACCCTGCCCTGTGGTGATACCATAAAAATAACAATAAAATAAAAAAAATAAAAATAACTTGATAAAAACAGGGTAGTGTAATCTGCTGCCCCAACCGATATGTCCTACTAATTGTATTTCCGTACTTATCACCTGGTTTTGAGGCTGAATTAAGGCTATTTGGACCATCCTAGTTGCTCATCATTTTCAACCTTAATTTGATTTCTGGATTTTGGGGCATAACTGGAACATGTTTAATTTTAATATATTTTATGTTAAGTTGCTGATATGCTCTTACCCTTCACTCGGTATGAATGCAGTTTTTGTCTGGAAGGAGTTGTTGCTGTTGAGCTATAGGAGTTTTAAGTACAGGTCTTTTGGTTCCCTTCACCCCTGCATTGCAATGAACATCCACAGTCTCTAGCTTCTTCCTTTGCCCTGTCTGGGGATCTTCAATGTCCCTGTTTGGGTAGTTAAAGTGACAGTCCAGACCACCTCTCTGTGATAAATTTTTGCTATAGCACAATCGTTGGAAGAGGTTTTCAACTTGGAGACGAGTCCATAGCATAATTCTTCCAACCTCTGTTGGGATGCATGTAACGGTTCTTCTGACCTCCAACTAGGCTGTAGGATTTGGGATTACTGGTAACAACCACTGCAATCTCAGTTTCATGACTCAGATTTTTGACCTTACTTCCAGCATTAAATGTGAAAGGACCATTGCATTTATATCTTATTGGTTCTCTATGATATGCCTAGAAAGTTATCATTGAAGTATGAGAGAGATGGTTAGATCCTGAACTTCCTCTTTGGCTAGTATAATACTGATGAGAACTTAATGTAGCAAAAATGCAAGGCTTATCTATTAATAGTTTCTTTTTGTTTTCTCCACACCAGACCCTGCACCATTCCTACTTTTTAGCCATGGAAATGCCATCTTTAGAATTGACACTGAAGGGACCAATCATGAAAGATTGGTGGCTGATACTGGTCAGTCAACACTTACGGATTTTCATTATACAGAAGAGAAATTGTATTGGGTAGACTCTGAAAGGCGACTACTTCAAAGAATTCACCTGAATGGCACAAAACGAGAGGTAAAGTAATCAGTTCTCCTCTGCAGTTCTCTGAGTTAATAGGCATAAAACCTTCTATGGAAACCACCTGTTCTTTAGGTATGATTCTGCCATCCCTGTTCACTGATTAGGACTTCAGACTTATTTAATAGTTTTTGCTGTCATAATAGTTATGGTCCTGAGTCTAGGCTGTTTACTGGCATTCACAGTTCATTTAGAGTTTTCTGTGGATCAAGTGAAAGGGAGTTAAAAGTGAAGGAGAGGAAATACAGACAAACTAAAGCTTTGAAGACAATAACGTTTCTATCAGTTTTAAATTAATCCCTGGCATTATGGAAGTTTGACTTCCAAATTACTGAAATTCAGACTGGCACAAATGGTATGAGAAGAATGTACTTGAATTCCTACTCATTTTTTCTCAAACCTTTTATTGGTTTCTATGGTTGCTTCTTTTAGCACTTCATCCTTTGTTCAGAAAAAGCTGTGCAGTTCATTGCATCTGGCTGATTAGGAAGGACAGACAGGCTCTTGTGGCTGAACTGTGATGCTGTGAGAGCCTTCTTTTGTTTGAGAGAGATGCCAGTGTTCATGTACCCATGTGGAGTCTTCACTGATGTATTTTACCCTGATGTATTTTAAGGATCAGAGTCCATAAACAGTGTGTTAGGAAGTCTTCCATCTGTAACAGTACAGGTCTAGGTGCTTCTCAGTGAGCTAAATGCAAGAAGCTGTAGCTAAAAGATTAGTCCAGTGTATTTCTCATGGAGAACAGTTTCACGTTTCACAGGGGGTCACTCAGTTCAGAAGGGGTATGTGTAAGTATGGAGACCAAATGAATGTCATTAAAGAATGAGAAATATCTACAGGTCTGAGAGAAAATGAAGCAGGTGAAGAAATGAAATGAGAAGCTTCAGTCTGGCACTTTATTCCCTATATTGAAAGTCAAGTTTAGGGTAATCATTAGGATGCTTCTTGTCAACTTTTATTTTTTTTCTGTTTACAGAGACTGTGTTACATAGACAAAGGTATTTCAGGATTTGCTGTTGACTGGATAAATCAAGACATTCTCTGGGCCAATAGACAGAAATCAACCATAGAAGCGACAGACATGAATGGGAAGAAACGTCGAGTTCTTCTAAGAGATGTTGGTCGTCCCACAAAGATTATCATTGATGCTGAGCAAAGGTAATTTTAACTAGGTTAGTAATTTCATTGAAATGAACTCAAAATATGCAAAGTACTTGCAGTTTATGCAATGATTGTGGTTTATAGACTGCTGGGCTAGTCTGTGCATAGTGTATTGTCTATAGTACAATACCTGCTTGAACTTTGACAAAAGAGGATAAAGGATTAATAAGCATGTAAGAGATAAATAGAGAAGTGCGTGAGAAAAACCCACTAAAGTCTAATGCAGAATCTATACCTCTTGGTCATCAGGGAAAATTTTGCTAGTGAGGAGAGCTGAGGAAAAAGAGGCATTGCTGGTCCTTTTTCAAAGACATCAAAGTTTCAGGGCAGCAGAAAGCAGGATTGAAGTAGGAAGGAGAATGATGCCTGCAAATGCTGGGTGCCCCTTGTGTGCCGGCACACTTGGAATATAAATTGATATGTTTTCTGAAAAAAAGTCCAATTAGTTTTGCTCCTGTTTCCCTTGTCTATCAGTTGCTTTGAATATTGGTTCTGAATCTACTGTTGTTGCTACTTTGTGTCACTAGTAATTTGATCTTCATAAAGATTCTTTCAGCTTCAAGCAATTTACACTGAGAACCATGCTCACATAAGAGATTTGGCCTCCTCAAGAGTTATCAATATGAATTGTCACAGTGCTAATTTCTCTTTACACATAAACCTCTTCCATTAAAGTTGCAAAAATAAAAGCTTGAGGAGAGTTTGAGATGCTTTTGTTTTGTACAGCAAAAGTGTGTTTTTGTTGCCACTTTTGAATTTCAGTAAAGTTGCTCAGCAGTCTATGAAACTATTTCAATATTAAGGCCTGTGTGTCCTTTCCTAGTACATTTATACATAAACCAGTCTTCTGATGCTAGTAGCATTACTAGTATTCTTTGGAATCTTGTCATTTGAGTAGGATTTAAAGGCCTGAACATCAGCCCATATAATTTTTTTTTTATTTGCTTTTGAATGTAGTATTTACCAGTCTTGGAAATATTCACAAGTCCTCAAACCCACTGTCAAAAGCCATCAAAATGCATGTTGCAGATGGCATTATAGGGATATATTTGTTGAACTTATGTGAAAGTCTGGGGAGACTCAAGTGCGTATATTCACCTAGGTGTGATTCACCATGCATAAAAGCTGTACTCATGTGCTTACAGGGAGGCCGGTGAGTCAGTAATAAACTGTAAAGAAAGTAGACTCCGAGAAGTCTAACATCATTTTTATGCTCTATGGCAATTTGTTTGCAGGAAAACTCTGAGGGCTCTCTTTTTAGTGAGAAGTGAATTAAACCTCCAGTATGTTTATGTGCGCAGGCATAAACATGAACTAAATCTGGTATTAACAATATCTTCCTTCAAACGTGTGCAACTCTTAAGTAATGAATGTCAATGAGATACCCTAATAACAGTTTTTCTCAAAAGATATGTCTGGATATTGGCAGTGATAGGATTATTTAAGTAGCAATAATATAACTATTGCTGTAAGATTGATTTATTTTTTTAAATGGTGTTTAGAAATGCTGAAAAATAAGGATTAAGACTAAAGAAAAATAGAGGGCAAATACAGTAAAGGCTAGGAATTACTCAAGCCAGTTTCTAATCTTCATTCTTCTTCTGTCTTCCTGTTTGTTCATATCATATCCTGTCCCTACATCAATTTGCAAAAGTTGTGCATAGAGACTATAACCACCTTTGTTTCTTAGTTTCCTTGTCTGTAAAAAGTGACTCCTACCATTTGCCCAAACTTACAGAGTAGTGATGTTTCTTAAATAACAGGTGCTATAGAAATGCAAGCAGGTATTAATAAAGTATTTAAAAATGACAGTATAAAATCGGGCTGTCCTGGAAACATGTTTTCACCTATACATTAATAACCTATGATAACTGTAGACTACGTAACAGAGAGGAAAAGCTGTGAGGCAGGGGCTGATTATTCCTACTGATTTAGTGTAATATCTTGCCAGTGAGATCTAATCCATTTTGGGGCCTTTACCCAAATTATTAATTATTAATACAAAAATTATTAATATAAAATTATTAATATAAACATAGTAAGGTTGGCTTTATGCTACATTGTTTTGAACATATAAATTCTGCAGTTTTGTGAAGACAAGGCAAAATGATGATGCTTCTTGGAATTTTTGTGCATAAGAAACCCAAGCAAAGAACCTAAATCCAAACATTCAAAAATACATGAATGAGGGATAACTTGCTATTTTGGAAGAACTGTTGTTAACCTTAGTCACATTGGTAAATCTGGGTTCTGATCCATTAATAACTTGATATATAAGTAGCTTCAGTGCCATAACTGTTTTGAGTATTGGAGCTGTATTTCGACTGTGTCTTAATTTAATAACAGCATAGTCTGGCTGCTATAACCAGCAGGAAGGTAGAAAGAAATAAGAACAATAATAGAAGTAGTATTTTTAAGTTAAGCACTTGAATGATGTGTTCAGCTAGAGTTTCAGGAGATAGACTCCTCCCCAGAGGGAGAGGGAATGCAGATCTGCCTCAAAGACGTGCCTTTCCCCAAGTTTGCAGGAGTTCCCCGTAGATTTGAGAGGTTATTCCAGTTTCCTTCTCTGACTGCATGGCCAAACAAAGCAGAGAGACAGACAGTAGTGCTTTGCAGTTAAGCTGGGTTGATTCCTGCTTGACCTACATGAGAGAAATTTCTAGTATCTCATTGCTTCCTGAACAGAGTCATACAGTCTCTGATAGGAACATATTTATTAAAATAAGAAAACAACTGTAACAAAACATGTGGTAACATTGCTTCTCTTAAGCAGACAATGCTTTGTTGTCAAAAATTATTTCCATTCTTAATAGAGCTATGTTAAGGGAAGATGTATGTGGAACTTCTCTGAAATAGGTGAGGACATATTAAGGAAGTCCCTTGCTTTATTATTAGTTTTGGTTCTGAAAGCACTATGGTAAGACTGAGAAATTCTGTATACAGGAGCAACTAAACAAGGAGTGTGTAGCAGTGATGTGATCTTGCAAATTTTTTTGTTTGGTTGGTTTTTTTTGTTTGGTTGTTTTTTTCAAAACATGTCTCTCTTGCCTGCAGGCTATTATTTTGGTCTTCAGATGGTACAGTTTCCAGCATACACCGAGTGTCCCTCAGTGGAAGTGAAGTGAGAAATGTTTTAAGAACGACAGAAAGAATAAAGGCTATCTCACTAGATTTGGTTGACACAAGGCTCTACTGGATCCAACATGACCACAGGAAAGAGATTTCCCATATTGCATCATGCAACTATGATGGAGGAGCTGTTCGTTTGCTCAAAAACTCTGTCCGGTGAGTATTCCTGAGTTTGTCAGAAAAAACCCACTCATTTCCCGGGGATGCATTTAAGCTCTCTTCCTCATTCTCCCTTTTATTTTGTCAGTTCATAACCCAATAAGGAGTATAAAGTGTAGTTCAAGTGGCCTGTAACTGTAAATCTAAAACTACCGATAAGAAAATGGAAGTCACTGTTGTAAGGATAATAGTGCCACTCAGTACTCTCCATCTTCCAAGCTTTTAGCAAATGATAACTACTTAATTATTAACAGATGATAACTACCTTAGAAATCCTCTCTGAGTGTTTATTAGTGGACTTTTTCTGCAGATGAAGAATCCAAAAGCAGAGACTAAATGATTTGTCCAAGGTCACAGTGGGTGAGCTCAGGTGTCTGAGCTGTACTCAAGAGACTGAGCTAGATCAGGTGTTTCCTATCCTCCTCTAAGCCTGTTGTCCTCCTCAGCTGCCAGGCAGGGAGGCTCAAGCTTGTGCTCAGGCTCTCCAGCAAACATCATCAGATGTGGTGAAAACTGTCCTACCCAACAGGTGGTCCAGTTTGCATTTATTTCTTGAAAATCTGCAGGATTTTGGGTGCTGGATTATTTGGGAATGACTCTGGCACCTCATTGATTCTCATATATATAAAATAATGTAAGATATATATATATATAAGAATACAGAGAAAGGTTATTTACAGTGAACTTGACTGAACTAGGTGCTCAGAAAATGTGTAAGTAAATACATAGGGATCAGGTAATGTACCACTTTGTGTTATTTCCCTTTGTTGTAGACATCAATTACTTGGTATGTCTCTCTTTGCTGAGCATCTGTACTATTCAGAGTTGAAATCTGGTATGATATGGAGAGCCAACAAGTATACTGGAAAAGTTGTAGTCACAATTAGCCTGAAGCCATCATCTTTTCCACCAGTGGAGATAAAAGTGGTACATCCATTTAAACAGCCAGGTGCAAGAACAGATTCTCAGGATTTTGGTAAGTAAACTAATGATAGAGTTGTATGAGTGAGAATAATAATGTCATACACTCTGATTTTTCACAGTAACAGTTTTCTTCAGCAAAATTCCATGCCTTGGTGAAGTCAAGGAAAAAGTTTTCCTTTAACTTCAGTGGTCCACAATGCCACTTAGTGTTTGTAAGTCCAGCTGGAGTATCAGGCTGGAAGTGTGCTGAACATGAACCGCTCATTTCATTAAGCTGAATACACATGAAGATAAATGTGATTTTTCTCCTTCTCTTCCCTTTGTTTACTGAAGATGTTTTTATACTTTCCTGCTAAATGCGCAAAGCATACAGCTTTGTAATCTTCCATGGAGATTATCTCCATCAAATGTCTGCTCCTTTCTGGAAGTTTTATTCTAATGTGCATCTAAACACCTTCAATTATTATGGCACTGAAGGATCTCAAGTGCATAGTATGTCCTACAAGTAATACTGTAGATGTCTCAGTTTTGCTGTGAAATGGCTGGATTAAGAGTCAGCCTGTTTTAGACAGACTTGAAGTTGCCATAATAACTATGAAATAGGAGCCTTGGGTCTCTTTAATTGATATTAATTACAGCCTGCAGTATGAGGTGTTCATGTCGCTGCCTTTCACTGTGGATCAGAAAATGAAGGTAGATGAGTATGGATTGCTCACCCTCCTTGAGGATTCCTGCTGAGGCAGTAGGAAGTGAGGGTTGTCCAGGGGAAATAATGTCTTGTTCACTGATCTCTGGAAAGCAGACATAGGGTATTCTTGGTTTGAAGGAATAACTTTTGTCACCAGTTTTGCTTGGATACGAACAACTGAGCGAACAGCATGGAGGCATTCATGTGTTGAACAGTGGTTGCAGAACTCCCAAGGGAAAGATGGCCATGTGTTCCCAAAAGGTATAGGTGGTATAAAGACATTTGAAGAAAATAGTGGTGTTTTGTATGAGCAAAATGAAGCTGTAAATATCTCTCTTGAACCATTTCTAAATATCTACTATAAAATAAGCTTTGTCTTTCTTCATGCCTGCCAACACCTTTATAGGGTACCATACTGTCTCTCCTTCCTGAAGCCTGGTCTGAGTGGGAAAATCAAAATCTTCAAGGGAACTTCCCTTCAAATGCTTTGTTTGCAGTGCAAATAGCTGTTGAGATGCAGAAGAGAAATTGTTCCTGGAAATCGAGTTTATACTTGTAAACACAGGGAGCCTGCATTCAGAGACAATACCTGTTCTGTGTATCCCTCAAGGAAAACAGTCATCCTGGCAAATGGAAGCATTTTTTTCAGCTGATACCTTTGGTGCTCTCACACAGAATAACTAGGGAAGAATATGTCTGTGGAGCAGACAGTGGTATGTCCACACATCTCAGGGTTGTTACAATGACATTTGGAAAGTCTCATGAGGCCTCCTTGGCTGTCTGTCACCATGTCTGCATATGCATGAAGATGGAGAGGAAGAAACAATTACCAAGAAAAGTAGTTCATTATAGTGGTCTCTTGAACCTCAGAGGATATTGGTTTTGTTACTTATGTCCTCTCCATGAGAGTGTGTAGCATAATTTCATTGACTATGGGAACTTAGCTTTTATTCTTATCTCAGAAGATAAACTCCACTTCTTCCACCAGAATATGCTGCTTTCTGGTGTTTCTCTTTCCACTGGAAAAAGGATTTCCCCAACTTTATTAATAAATAAACTACCAGTGTTTTTAAAAGCTTTGCACTATATACTCGTATATTTCCAATGTATTTAGTGAATTTTTATATGACAGTGTTATCAGCAGTAGGCTTTTTTTTTTTTTTAATTCCAAATACCTTCTTGTAAAAACATCTGGGAAGTGATGGAGTAGAAATAAGCTTAATGGGCTGAATCCAGATGAACCTTTTGGACTTTGCATGTATGCTGCTTGACTTATCCAGTGCAAGAACTGGGATGAAAGGAGTACTAATGAGCCTGGAGTACAAATGAGATTTATAGCTGATCTTACAACAGAGAAACCTGGAGATAAAAGCATACCTAGACTAATTGGATGCTTTGTACAAGCTAAGAAAGTGTATGGTGCAATGTAGTGCCAGCTGTGAATTACCAGACCTTCTTTAAAGCAGATAGCAAGTGAGTTTCTTCAGATGAAAAGGGAACTGATGAGAAGTGCTCAACTGACATGATTTGATTTTTTACTGGAATTTGGATTATTTACTTTACTATTTCAATTTCTCATGTCCCCTCTTCCCTTTCTCTTTCAAAACACTTTCCTGGATTGGTCAGGGCCAATAAGTACAGAGAAGAGCATTAATTCAGCTATGGATTTGCTATAATGCCACACAACAACTTTAGTACAGCAGTATCTGGAAGATGACCTCTAATTTACTTCAACTCTCTTTAACAGCTAACCCTAGATTTGGTGACAGTATGTGTATTCATAAATGCCTGATGGAATGTTCTTCACACTTATTTACCTTAAAATCTCAAAGACTGCTTCTGGAACTTTTTTAAGTATCTTATCTGACAGATTAATGATATCCAGTACACTTAGGTTAATTTTTTAGAGGAATTTTGTTGTGTTTCTTTCCAGTGTAAGATACGAGCATCAGGCTATTTTCTGAGAACACCCATTTCCATAGAAAAGAAGTGATGGGAGGGAAAAAACCCCGCAAAACCCAAACCAACTAGAAAGTTTGTTTCGTAATGGTTGTTCTTCCAGAACAGATTACCTTAAAAACTTTGTGATTCATAATTTAACCACCATTCACTTTAAGTTTTGAAATGTGATTTTTTTTTTTTACATATTGATTTGACAATATCAAGTTCTAATAATTATTCACTTAAAAAAGAATTTCTTCTTGAGATTGCCCAAATGGCAAAATTATTGTTTCTGTTATTTCTCCTGTAACTCCTAAGTGTCTTAGATCTCATTAGACCAATAATGATACAAGAAAGGGACAAACAACCAGCAACAGTGATAAGCATAAGATGCAGCCTTGAATGTGGTCTTGTTTCTGTTTTGTATTGTTTTGTGATTGCATGTACTTGCACTTTTGTCATTCTAGTGAGTTCTGTATTTGAAGATTAGACACCCCACTACTGTATGTCCTGATTCAGTTGCAGCAGGGACAAAGATTAAGGGTCCAATTCAAAACTATTTCTACAAAAAGAGAGGCTCAGCCAAAACTGTCAAATTCAAATCTCTCAAAAGCTAACATGCTTAATAACACAAATAATATCCGTCTAGTCATCCATTCATAACTTTTCATTTAGTGATACAAATTCTGTTAGAAAAGAATTAATCAGTTTGATACAAGTAAGTGCAGTGTTGATCTCAGCCAAGCTGAAGTGTCTGTCTGGAAAATATTTCAGTCTTTTACAGATGTGATCTATCATTCCACCAAATGGCTGGCATTTTCTCTGTTGTGGCTAACAGAAGACTAAATGTCAAACTTAATTATTATGCTGCTTTTCATCTCTTGGAATTTAGGGTGTGAATTGGAAGTAGCACAAGAGAATTGTTCACATACAAACTTCTTTGCCTGTATGAGCCCGTGATTTCTTATATATTACACAGACAGCAAAGGGCAAAGACAGTGTGTGTGGGTGGTTGCACAGCCACATTCAGTAGCAGCAGTTCAGATATTCTTAGCTTGGGGAGGCGGCAAGCAACCCCAGAAGAAGATTAGGAAAATTAAAACAAAAGTAATAGTTTGGAAGACAAAAATAAAACCATGATTGTTGCATCTCTGCGAACACACCAGCAATAAAAGATATCTGAGCACAGGCACAAGGCCCCGCAAATCCTTCCCATGGAAAAGGATAGTTGAATATCTGCCTTTTTGTGTGAAGCAGGAGAAGTCGGAAGGTTCTGAGGATCTGTTGGGTACTTTTTTCCGCTTCCTTTGAAGAAACTTTGAGCATATCTTGTTGGACATCAGAAACATTCTGAGTTTTAAATCTGAGTTCAAGATTTGTATTTCTCATAGTCAGAAAGCAGGATCCACTCAGCAGGATCCACTCCAATACAAAGATGCTCTAAACTAGGCTAATACTTTTTGTCCAAATGAAATGTCTGACCATTATGATTTGTCAAGCTATTTTTTGTTAAATAACTTGAGACTTGAGCACTGCTTCGTGCTAATAATGTCCAGTCTTTGTATGCTTTCTCTCTTTTTAATCTCTCTTCTCTGTCTTTTTGCATGTGTGCTCTCTCCCTGCCACTGTCTTCTCTCTGAGTGTTTTACAGAGCCTGGCAACATGTAATACTGTGCAGTACTGGTGGCATGTGAAGCCTGCTACACAAGGTTTTTCTTTCATAGTCACTATAGGTATGCACCCAAACCAAACCATCCCCTACTTGAGGCTCTCTCTGGATCTGCTTGTGCTGACACAGAGCTAGAAATGATCATTCACATAGCCCTACTCTTAGTCTTCCAAGTACTTTACTTTTTATAGTGACTTTTTGGCCTGATTTTACCAATAGAAAATAATAGAAGTTATTTTTTATTAATAAGAAGTTCTTTGGGTTGAACAAGTAGCTGCTGAGAAGACGACATATCACTGAGCAGCTTTGCTCAAAAGAGTTTCTCCTTGAAGTTTGATATGGTAAGAACTCCATTACATTTACACTATATTTGTTCTTCCAGAAAAAGAAACCTGTGATTTGAACAAAGAAAAGTGCAGAAGAAGAATCTGCAGGCCAGACTCAAGGACTCATCGGTGTAAATGTTCCAGCGGCTTTATTTTAAGTCGAAATAAACAGTTTTGTGAAGGTAATTATGTGAATTTCCTATCAGCTTTATTCCATCAGATGAACAAATTCTTCCGTTCTTTTACTTTATTCATATCTTGAGTACGAAAAACCACCCTGAGGTCTTAAAAATTCCAGTTGTGCATTTCAGTTTTGTGTCCTTCCAGGTTCTGAAATAGTTTAAAAGGAGACCTATGAAAGTGTCACAAGTGTTACTCTTGCAAGAAATTTTGGTCTTAGCCTGAGTAGTTAAAGGAGCTTCAGATAAGTAGACATGCTTATGGGTGCTTATTTAATTTTTAAATAAAAATTAAAACAGATATATCACCAAAGGTGAAACGCTGAAAAATCCTGCAACAAGATGGCTGACTTAAGACCACTTTCAAAAAAAGAGGCAAATTCTTAACATGCTTCTAAATGTTTTAATCTGGATTGTTTTAATAAAAATCTAACATTAGTATAAATAATAGTTAACATATCACTTTTAGAAGCATCTTCACTACACGACCAGATTTGAAAAGACATAAAGGCATCAAAATTCCTAGCTTAGAGGATTTACACACCTGCCAGAGCAGCAGCCATCCAGTTTTCAGGAAATTCACCAGTATTGCTTTCTGAATTTCAACCTCTAAACCACTTCTGTGTTTTGAGAGTTTTACTTGAGTCATGTTGGAGGCAAACTTTTAAAAATAATTTTTGTCTGAAGAAAGTGTCTAATGTAAATTTTTTGGGTGCACACAGGATTTAACTGGCACTGGAATCTGTATGGGAAGGCATACTTTTGAACGTCCTCTGGACACCTATGCTGAACATGTGCAGCCTAAGTAGGTTTTACTAGAAGGTTTTTAAAGCTTATTTAAATAAGGTCTACCAACTCGCTTTTTTACCATTTATTAGGACCAACATATTTTTGTAAAATGAATGGGAAAAAGAGGTACTTCTTGAAGACTGTTAGTTTGTTTCATTAACCTAATTCCGAGACTGGTTGATGATGTTATTCTGTCAGCAAGTGCTTCTTTTGGCAGATATCAATGAATGTGGCTTTTGGAATCATGGCTGTACTTTGGGCTGTGTGAACATCCCCGGTTCTTATTATTGCACCTGCCCAAGAGGTTTTGTTCTGCTGCCTGATAGGAAAACATGTCATGGTAAGTAGCAGTAATACATAAACACTTTGAGTATCATAATGGAAAGAATCCTCATTTAACACTGGAACGGCTGAAAGTTTTGTGTGTTGCATTGCTCACTTCCAATCCCTTATTATGTAAGTAGGATCAGCTTAAACTGAGTGAACCAAATTCAGATGTCATGTTTAAGGAAGCGTAAGTTACACGTGAGTAATCAGTGAGCCTCTTCAGGAGCAAAAAAAAAAAGTCAGATCTCCAGAGAGACCTCTTCACTCAGATGAGGCTCTGTGGCACATTCCAAGTGGATAAGCAGATATATAATTTAAAATGTTGTCTCTGAATTTGGCTCACTCTGGCTGCCCTGCATAAGAATTCACACAGTCTCTGAATGAGCAGCTTACAGCATCGTCTTTTTTTTCTTCAGATAAGGGTTGATAGCATTGCTAATGTGCATCACATTATTGAAATTAAATGCATGTGCATCTGTTCACAACCAATAAGACACACAGAAGTACTCAAAAAGTTGATTATTCTGGGGTTCTGCTGCACCGGTGATTTTTTTTCTTTTATCAATTAAATTGTATATAAGAAGTATGCCTGAGAGAACTTATCCATATAACATACCTACATAAAGTGAGAATTTCTCTGAAGCTGGATGAATGTGAATAAACTAAATACAGAGAACACAGAGAAATGAAGGGAAAAAACAAAGATCTGTCTGTCAGTAGGCTTCAAGGACCACATTTCAGTCATAGTAAGAGTCAGAGGTGAAGGGGGTTTTTTCTCCCTTTATGCAGCACTGTGTATATTCAGTCTACAATTGAATTAAACAAGTCTTAAATGAATAAAGTAAGTCTAGAACATCAAATGTGAAATGCATCTAAATTTTGAGGTCTTGGGATATTCCTGGTCACTTTTCTATTTCATAATGAAGTGAAACATAGACAAAGGTCCTTCTACCTTGTTTCCATGGAAATAAAACTTTGGTATATGCCCCAGGTAGAAGTGCCAGTGCACACCAATGAGTTCAGTCTGAATCATGGCAGGATCAGGACCTAGGCTATATTAAATATCTCTACTAGAGAGTAAATGTAGCCATAGAGTCTAACAGACTCTAGCAATCAGTCTATCTTAGAACTCCAGTAGTCACTTCTCCCTCTCTATTAAGAGGGAGCCAGGAGCAGGATTCAGTGACAAAAATGTGGGGGTCCAGGGTGTATGTGACAGCTGCAGAAGGCAGTCAGATGTGACAGGAGACCTATCGGAGACCTGCAGCCAAAGGCTATTGGGAGGTGGGATATCCTTTTGTGTCCAAAACAACACTTAGACACTGTGCAACTCGGTCCTACTCTGGATAACTAGCTTGGACTATATGCCTCCATTTTGAGCAGCTTAAATTAGGTAGAAAACAATGTTTTTCTAACACAGGCTAGGGATGCAGCATGGACAGTATAACTGCTTAACTACTGCAGCACAAGGCAGATGTGTCACCAGCTACGCAGCTTGAGAGAAAGAGAGATGCAAGGTGAGAAGTCCACATGCTGACCAGACATTTTGATGCTTTGTCCTTGAAGTCCTTTATGAAGCTCTTTATCTAAAGCCACAAGCTCTGGTCAGAAAGAAACACAAGATCAGTTTCTTGACCCTCTTCACTGTGCTTAAGGGTTTGGAACAATCCAGTCGAGAGTGCAGTTGCCCTGGAGAAGCAATATTTGCAACAGCTATGCACCGTTTAAGCCAGTGTATGCAGCTGATTCAAAGAAGCAGCTGTGGGAAACTTGCATTAGTTCCAGTCTTCCAGCGGGTGTTGCCATATGGCACTAGAATTGGCATAAAGAGATGCAGCACTGCAATACAGAAGGTGGAAGAAGCATATCCTGTGAAATTGCATTAAAGAAATATTCAAAAAAATGTTGGCACTCCAACAATTGTAATGGAAAGGAAAGCTGTTGCCAGGTCCTCAGATGGTTTTCTCCCTAAAACTTCAAAAGTTGCCACTAAGGAACACATCTTTATTTCTGGAAGGTTCATCTCCTGTTTTCATTGATTCTAGCTCTTTAACCCTTGGAGTAGTAGGAAAGAAGTTTTTCCTCATTCTCTTTGTGTTTTATACTTATTCTTTCAGGATAACTTACTTGTAGTTTTCAAAACCTGATCTATTTTTGATGAAATGTAAAAAAGGAAGTTTTCTAAATCATTTCTATTTGAATAACACATCTTAAAATTTTGGAAAATTTAAAGCTGATCAGTATAATGGCTTTAGGACCAAGCAATTTTGGTTTTCTCCTTTGCTATAATTAGGAGAAGGTGGGGAAAAAAAATTGGAAAAAAACAAAACAAACCCCAGAAAGACCACAGAAGTGTTGTACTCTCAACATCACACTTTTATTTTTTTGTCTTTTTTCTTTCTTTATTCTTTTTTTCTTTTGGTATGTAAGAAAGTGTTGAAATCTCTTTTGGGAAGCCTAGTAAAAATTTTTATCATCGTTTAAGATTTTTTTTTTCCTCTTTAAATTACTGTAGAGCTAATTTCCTGTACAAGTAATGACACCGAATGTAGCCATGGTTGTCTTCAAACATCTGAAGGGCCTGTTTGTTTTTGTCCTGAGGGATCTTTACTCAAAGTGGATGGCAAAGCATGCACGGGTAAGTAACATTTTTTCTAGATGTAGTGACTGCCAAACTTTGTTTATTCTTGGCACTGAGAGCCAAAAGTGAATGAAGGCATTTTACTCTCATTTTACACAGCTATAAATGATTGTACAAGATAGGAGGCAATGGAATGTCAGGTGTTTTGAGTGCTGAGATGAGCAATATTTATCTTCAGTTATTAATAGATGTTTCTTAGCAGCAACATCCAATGTTTGCAGGACAAATTCTTCTGTTTTCAGCACAGATCAAGACATCTGCCAGATGTTTGTTGCAGGAGACATCTAAAATTTATATTTGAGGGGAAATATAGGTACAAAATTAGGGCTTGCATGAAATCTGACAATTACTTTATTGACATCATGCAACCCAGCTTCAGAGTCACTCTAACTTACAGCAATTTCATCTAAGTACCCAAAAATGGAATTTTTGCAGTGAGAATATTTGAAGCTGCTACACCCACTAATCTGTCATTTCCTATTCCATCAGGCTTTCCAAATTCAAGGGATTGTAGCTCTTTAACTGAAGCTTTTGAGTCTTAGGGATCGAGGTAGCTCCATTGATGCCAGCCTTACACTTTGAAAAATCCCCTTCCCCTTTTACACCCCTTACATATTGTGAACTGTACTGTATAGATAGATTCAGTCAGTGTTGCTGTTTTGGTAGGGACACTCCACTGAGTAAGCTCAGGTTGGCTTTGAGGCTATAACCATTGTACAGCCCCAAGAAGAAAGAACAGCTTTTTTTTTTTTGTATGAAATCTTGGTTTGCTGTATTAAAAAGTATCAGTTCACCATCCTAGCCTAATTAACTTGTGGGGAGACAATGGCATTAATTTGCTGTTTCTTTACATGGAGTGCAAAGTCTGATAAAATTTGTTACTCTATTGTAAATGGGATGAGATTGAATGGGAGAAAGAATTCTCTGAAATAACGAACACATGGAAGCCCTCTTCCTATATACCACCCCTCCACCCCCTGATCCTATGTTGTGAATTTTCAGGAAAAACTCTGGAAGAAGTTACTATTACTTTGCTTTTGCTTCACTAGACTTCTACTTCCAGCAGGAGGCCTTTCAGTAAATCTATTGGTCACTGAGGTGCTTTGCACTGTAGAAATCCTAACCAGATGGAATTGTTTTCTTACTTATAACTCTGATTTTGTTGTATTTTTTTTCTTAGAGTGGCAATGTTAAATTTTTCAAATGCTCTGTTTAAGGTTGTACATCTCCAGATAATGGTGGCTGTAGTCAGATATGTTCTTCTTTAAGCCCATCCTCCTGGGAGTGTGCTTGTTTTCCTGGATATAAGCTTCAGCGAGACAGAAAGCACTGCACTGCCATAGGTTGGTATCTTTGTATGCTTGCATGTTTCTGCCAATAGAAGCAAAAACATTTTAGAGAGCTTTAAAGTGGATTGCATAACTGGGATCCACTGGTTTTAGGTTACTTTGTGAAACTTGGGAAGTATTAGTTGTTCGGAAAAATAACCTATTTTGGAAATATATCAGAACAAGCACCAGTATATGGTTCAGTCTCCCTCACGGAAGATTCAGTCTGTTGTCCAACTTCTGCATTTCACTGTGGGCTCCCATACTGCAGAGGTCTATCTGCAGTATTCAGGGTTTTGTGCCTTCATATGAATGTGGGTGTGGTTTCTGCCCAGAGTTAAAGAACTGGGGTTGAGGTGTCTACATTTGGAGAACAGGGCAGGAAACAGTCTGTTGAAGGACCTTCCCTACAAGAATATTTCTCCCCCACTGGTCCCAGGAAGCCCAGGTATTTGATGTGCATGTTTGGATTCCAGACCCTTCTGTTTCTTCTGAGAAAAGGGCAGACAGTAAGGTGAACAGTAAGGTATAAGCAATTGCATGAGAGAGAGGAGGAAAGAGAAATTTGTGATTTGTTTCAAGAATAAAGCAAAAGCTTTATTTTTTGAAGGACCACATATTTCTTGCTTTTACTGTGAAAGGCTTCTCATGCAAGAGACAAGTGTTCTGGCATTTATGGTGATGCTGTAAAATGCAGAGGGAAGATTGTCTTGAGGCTAACTCAGTGTGAAATGCAGCAGGGCTAGTGACTACCTTTATCGCAAATTCTGAGCAAGGCACTGATGCTGAAAACCTATAGTTACATTTATCTTTCATTTCTGAGGCAAGTGGAATGTAGCACAAAGGCCTTAATTTCTTTGTGCTCCTGTTCCTCATTTTTTCTTCTATTTACTTACAGTGTTAGCCAGGTACTAAAGCAGACTAGGGATCGCTATGAACCAAGTGGCATTAATGTATGTGCAAATTTCCATCAACAGGTCCTAAACCATTTTTGTTATTTGCAAATAGCCAAGATATCCGCCAGATCGGTTTTGATGGAACAGATTATGCAAGTTTACTTGACTGGCAGATGGGAATAGTCTTAGCGCTGGACTCTGACCCGGTGGAAAATAAGGTAAGGCATTAAAAATGAGAGGATTTTGAAGTGTTACAAGGACAAATGGATTGGGCTTCCATGTGCCTTAACCTTTCTGCTGTCAGTGATCCAGATTACATGTTGATGCTGCTCATGGTTCTGTGGCCTGTCCAGGAGCACAACTGGTACAGGATGCCAAACACTAGTTGAAGAATTTCATCCTTTACTTACGAGTGAATGTGCTTTGCACATTGACATGGCTAGTTCACAGAGAATTTGGATTTCTAAATTCACTTCAGGCATGATTTCAATTTCAAAGAACTTTTGTGTGAGTGATAGCTTTCTCCCTTAAGATTTCCATACTGTTTTCTCAAAATATATTGTGGGTTTTTTTTCACTGGGTAGCTGTAAAAGCAACAGTATCTTTTTTTCTGTACAGCTACATCCCATGATCCCTACTAAATGTAGGAGTAATCTTAACAAGAATTACTTCCCATGTCCTGTCATTGTTAAACAAAACTGCTGAACACTCACTGGTTTATTGCTCTTATGAAATGTATTGCTCATATTACAAGATATTGCTGCTGGAAACAGGAGTCTTCTCTGCATAAAGAGCTGTTTGTGTGGCCGCATCCCAGTGCCCTACTCCTTGCCTGCAGAGTTTGAAAGAATAGGACTTCAGCTGTGCTTTGCTAAACCTTCTCTGGCGGATAGCTATTTTTTCCCATGGTGAGACTTATTTGCACTGTAGAAGTGTTACAAAAAGATACTGGATGGTACAGTGAAAGCTGATAAGGAGCTTGGTTAAGTTGCTGGAAATGTCTCAAGGCCTGGATGAACACAGCTAAACAAATGAGAATGTTACCAGATCTGCGTTACAGGAGAATCGTTTCAGGAGCTGCTGGAACATCGCCACTTGCTCCTGAAATAGGGCCCTGCTGTGGAACTAGCAGTTGTTCTGTGCTGTGCCGAACGTAAACCAGCTGCACTGGTCACACTGGGTGTGCACTCTTGTTCGACTCCTGTAGGGAGCTGTGCAGGATGGCTGGTGGGGTGGGCAGTGCGGAGGCAAGATGACCCGCAGTGGGCCAGCCAGGCTGCCTGTAGCAGTCTGGTCCTGGTGGCACAGAACTGAGGTGCAAGGTAAATTAGCCCAGCATCACTCTGTGCTCCCATGACAATTGAATTAGCTGGTTTAATGGTAGAGGCCTCTCTCCTGCTTTGTTCAGCCTCATGGTTAGCATCCGAACAAAGTTATTTGTTTTGTTATTACCATCTGCAAAGAAAGCCTCTGCATTGCTTTGCATATGGGTCTGCCATGCAGAGTTTGGCTCCCTCTGGATGTGAAATACAAGACAAATTTTTTTCCTATTCTTGGAAAACACAAACCTCGTTTCCCCACCAGCAAAGAACTTTTATTTTGACCCAAAACAGAGATGGCTCTTCTGGAAATGCTAGAGCCCTAAACAATAGACACCTGGTAAAAAAATAAGTGCAGGTTGAAAGAGTTAAAAAATAGAAGCAAATTATATAACTCCTTTTACCTTCCCAGCTCCTTGACACATATACACTACCACTCTCTTCTCCCCGCTCCTCCCTTTTTAAACTGAGCAGTCAGTGAAATGATAACATGCTTCTTTTTGCCTGCTCCTACTTTTGCTTCCTCAACTGTGCTTCATGTGAGGTAGCTGCTCGCTGAAACAAAACCACAGGATATTCAGAGGGCTGTATATAGGGCAACCAGGATTTACAGCTAAGCACAAGCTGCCTGTGGAAGTCATCCTGGTTGAAGGATAAGTGCTTTTTTATTTGATCAGGGATCACAGGTTACCTATGCAGCTTTTTGTGAATAAGCAGTTCAGGGAACTTTCAAGATTAAAAAGTTATTTTAGAAGTGGAACTATTAGACAAGGGAAATAGACCGGTAAGTGAGATGGGAACTAATAACACCTTATCTGTTATTTCTTCACAGATTTACTTTGCCCACACTGCCTTGAAATGGATAGAACGCGCTAATCTGGATGGCTCAAATCGTGAAAAAGTTATTCATGAAGCTATAGATATACCTGAAGGCCTTGCTGTGGACTGGATTAACCGTAAAT
This sequence comes from Strix uralensis, assembly GCF_047716275.1. NCBI lineage: Eukaryota > Metazoa > Chordata > Aves > Strigiformes > Strigidae > Strix > Strix uralensis. The sequence continues at coordinate 59,543,234 of NC_133975.1, forward strand.
TGTATTGGACAGACAGAGGGTACATGCTCCATAGTGCATTTATGTTGAAGCATGCCATAAAATATTTGGAATAAATGACTGGTGATACAGAAATAGCTGAGATACCACTCTAAATTCAGTAATGCTTCACATTCTGATTGGGTAGCTGTAATCTCAAGTATATATAGAGTTGGAAGGTTTTTTAAAACTGAAATGCTGGAAGTTCACTTTGAGTCTGATATTGTATTTTGTCTTTCCAAGAAGCAAGGGTTTGGACTCGGTTTCAAGGAATCTAAAGCATGTGCTGACACATGTATGTATGTGCACACATGCATGTGAATATATATGTATACACTCGTATTTATATAAATACACTGCATGTGTAGGTATATCTTTTTATAAATATACACACACATATATATATATATAAAAAATAGTGAGTATTACTGCACTGAGTACATAGTACTAGTCCACTTCCTTGCTATCAGCTACAATCTTGTATACATGGTTGTTCTGTACAAATACGCCCATGTTTCTTGTGAAATGGGAAATTGTGGTGCTCGTCTCTGGAACACAAGAGTCAAGGGTGAAGCTGTGAATTTGTATGTGCCACTTCCTTCTCACTCACTGCATTTACCTGTTGGTATTCCACATTTACATGAATATATTTCTCCTTCCATCTCTGTGTGGCCTTTCTTTGCAGGTTCAGATAGGCGTGGAAGGCTGTAGGCTTGCTTTCAGGTAGAGGCTGATATTTGTTTGGTAAGGTGAAGTTTGTAGCAATAAGTACAGCTTTCTGGAAAAAAGTCTGACTGGGAGACTGGTGATGTAGATTCTATACTTCACTCTGCCATAGATTTTATGAGTGATCATAAGGACCTTCATTCTTTCCTGTAAAGTAGATATAATACATAAAATGCTTGGTGATTTCTGGATGAAAAATGCTATCTAAAAGTACTATTTTAAAAAATTCTGTATCCATTTGATAATGCCGTTCAGTTAGGAACTTGTTTTCCTCCTGAAGCCCTTTAAAGCTAATGTTTATCTATTAGCGATCATACTTCCAACTCATTATTTACCCAAAAAAGGAGAACTTCATGTCTCCTGCAGAGCAGCAGGTATTTTATCATTGTGCCCTGGACCAGATAATGAGGCTGTAACACGAATTACTTGTTGATAAAACAGCTAGACATCCCACATCAGCAGGATTATTTCCTGTCATTGTAAAGTTATTTATTACAGTTTTGTGCTAAACTAAAGCAATGCAAAAACTTAGTAGATTCTGCCTGAGAAGGTAATTATAAAGATAGCAGGGAGGACCTAACAGTGCTCTGTGTGTTGCAGGAAGGCATGCCTGGAAAGGAGCAATCTGAATGGAATGCAAAGAAAAATGATCATCTGGGAGGATATCTCCCAGCCCCGAGGGATTGCCATTCACCCATTTGCTAAGTAAGGAGTGATAAACGCAGTTAACTGTGTAATTCCTGGGGAGGATTTTAAAAATGAGCATGCCAGTCTTGTCCTTTTGGCAGTCAAAAAGTACATTAGTCTCATGTTAGGATAGTCATTGCCTTGCAGAGTTGTGTGAACTGCAATGTTTTACTACTGGCTTTCTTTTGTGAGTTGGGGTGTGTTCATTTCTCTTAAAGATTTTTAAAAAATACCAGAAACATTAAAGGTACTGTATGCAGTTTAAGCTAAAGAAAGGTAAGAGCAACTGAAGTCACCCTGACAGTTGTAAGCACCACACTATAAACTTTGATGGTTCCATATCTATTAGTATGAAGAAGGTTGTTGCTTTTAACCAATGGTGCTTACAAATTATTTTTTTGGGCCATGTTTCAGCTTCTGGGGAAACTAAACCAAATCTATTGTTGTGGACATTTGTTGATTTAAATGCACCTTATATCTTCTTATTGAGTGCTGCAGTGATCACAGGAGGTTTGGATGTTTAAATTCTTGATGAAATTCTGGCCATTTTAATCAATGGCAAAGCCCCATTGATTTCAGTCAATATGCCTGTAGTAGGATGATTTTAAAGCTGTTGATTTTTTTTTTTTTTTTTTTGGATGCTCATATCCTGCTGTGACTAAGTACTACTGATGAATGAAGCAGAGATGAGGAAGGTATTTTGTTAACTTCACTCTGGACATAAAAGAGCTGAAAGCATTTTTCAGCAGAAGTTGAGTGTGATAGATATATTTTGCAGGAAAACTTTTAAGAACAGAACTTTTTAAGAACAATCAGGGGGATTGCTTATTAGAATTATTGGTAGACTCAAAGGTGACAAGGGGAAAGGGAACAGGGAACCGTCACTAAAGCCTTCCTTATTAGAAGGTTAATGGTGAAAGGAGGAACAGATATTATAGCAATGTCCATAATTGTAAAGTCCATATTAAAGAGGGATCTGAGACACAATTAAGGCTATTGCAAATACTGATCCCTGCATTTGCTACGGAAAAACTTTTCATGTAAATAAAGCTAAGTGAGTCTGTGGGTTATTTCAGTAACCCTGACAGAGGGAGCTGATGCCTGGGATTACTGGAGTCCAAACTTCAGAAGTAATTTGTGGTTTTGGCTATCCCCATTTTGAGCTGCCATCTAGCACTGTCTGTTCATTGAAAAAAAGTATGCACTCAGTGAGTAACACTCAGGACTCTAGAGGGAGACCCTGAGAATCACGATTTTATTAAAAGAAGAAAAGAGGCTGGGCCTGATACTGATTTATTTTTTAAAACTGAAATAACCTGAGCACTCTTGCTTGCTTTCCGTGGGTGGTGGGTAATTTTGGTTCCATTTGTGCATTGTTACACCCTTGTTTAGACAAGGGGCTGGCTAATGCATTGTCTTCTGTTGTCTGGGTTTGCTAAACTGCTATCAGCAGACATGTAGAAAACGCAAAAAGCAGATACGAAGAGTTGGCAATTAGCATAGGTGGGAGTTGTTTTTCAAAGGTTTTGTGCCAATGGAGTGGGGATTCTGCATAAGTCCCAGTGTTATCACCTGGGGTCTTATGGCAAGTGTGAAAAGATCAGCAGCTAATATATTTGCTTGAAGCATGCACTTTTTCTCAGGGGCCTCAGGCCTGTATTGCTCTGATCTGATCTTTCTGCTTTGAAAGAACTCCATGGAGAGGAGGACAAACATTTACTTACTGACTTCCTGTATGTGTTTTGTTTTCTAAAGGAGATTATTCTGGACTGACCTGGGGGTCAATCCCCGGATTGACAGCTCTTCATTAGAAGGCATCGATCGCCAGGTTATAGCCAGCACTGGTCTGGTGTGGCCCAGTGGAATAGCTCTCGACTACTTAGCCAACAAGGTGTACTGGTGTGATGCTAAGCAGTCGGTGGTTGAGAGTGCAAACCTGGATGGTTCTGGTCGTCGAATTCTTGCACAGAATGATGTAGGTGAGGCTTTGGGGTTGATAATTACCTACTGCTGCTTGTCAGTGTGTATCTGCATATGTGCATGTGAATTACCAGCCAGCGGCTGTGCTGTATATCCCATGCAACTGTGTTGAGGTTAATGGCATCACTTAGTTCTTCATTCTGTTACCCAGTTGACTTTTATTTATTCATTTTAGCAAAAGAACACCTTTTCAACACTCTCTGCTTTTACTAATCAGCCAATCTGGATTGTACAGAGAACTTCTCTGCCTTCACAGAAAAATGAAAAGAAGAAAAAAATTAAAAATGTATTTTGCTTGTTCAATGCATGGTTGCTTAGTGTAATTCAGGTTTTGATGTACTTATTACACCACTGAGTTATATCGATGTAAACTGGATATCAAGCTGGATATCTTGGCCGTTACGGTCCTTGAGCAACAAACCTGCATCTGCACAGTGTTGAACACTGGGATGGTTCTAAATACACAATAGACACTGAATGGAAAAATTATTTATGAAATATGCTGGTATTTGTTTTGGCTGAGATTTCTGTTGTTTGACACATAGCTGTGTTGTTCTGGAGCAAGGGAACAGAAGTATCAGCAATGAGGAACTGATGTTGTCCCACATCTGAAGTAAACAATGTGTTTAAGAATCTTGTTCATGGCAAATTATTTCTGGAGAGGCCAATTCCCTTTGTGCATGATATCCCTCTGGGGACCGTTTTGTAGGTGTGCACACAAAGTGCATACATTCATGGGTAGAATGAGGGCTCTTGGCTCAATACCATGACTGCCATGGGTAAAGACTTTATGGTTACTCTGTTAAGCAGCTGCTGTTCTAGTCTGTGCACTGGGAAGGTTTGTGTTCATCTCCTAAACCAGATGCCCTCCAGCTTGTTTGAAGGTTACCAGAGTGAGGTGCTGGAGGGAGCAGTGTTCTCCAGTTCATAAGACATCAAAAGCCCTGAGCAGAGTGACTTCCCAGCATTCCTCTCTTTTCCCCTGCTGCATGTATTCTGCTGTACGCTCCACCTTGCAACTGATCTGTGAAGGACAACCTTGAAGCCTGTTGAAAGTTTCACTTTGTTTCTCCACAAGGAATGAGACACTGTCTTATGGGGAGAAAACAGAGGAGAGCTAGGAGTGCTGGGTACAGGAAAGGAGGTAGACTTGGAGCAGTGATATGGCTGATTGGAGGTGGAAGAAAAGGATATCAACACCTGTATGGAAAGAAGTGAAAGAGATGAAGTGCAGACCTGTAGGGATATGAATTTAGAGAGGCAGAGAGACTTGATATCCTGATATTTTGCTAATGCTGTTAGTGAGACCAGAATTCAGCTTCTGTCCTTGCACAGCTGTACACTGGAGAACAGAAAAGTGGCACCGCTTCACAGGCGTTCTGCTGTAAGGTGATTTTTTTTTTTTTTTATTATTACAGCAGCTCCCTCTAGTGCCCCTGTACTGAGAATTCATTCAGTATAGCTGCATGCAAAATAGGTAAAATTATTTCTGCTCTTCTGCTAACCCCATTTTCAGCTGTAAGTAAAACAACCTGTAAGCACCTGCCCAAGGCAATGAACAACATAACTATTCCTTTTGTTTATGCAGTGGGTTGGGTTTGCACTGTTATGGAAAGGGTTTATGTGATTATTTATTTTTCTGTTCCAGCTATCTCCACTGATGGCACTACACTTCTATTTTTAATCCTCAATGTATTTATAAGTTAAGAGGTTAAAGAATTGCTGGTCAAAGCAGGGTGTTGTTTGTTGGTAGTGCATGCTATAGATCCCAAAATTGTGAGTAAATGTTTGGATGGTGTCTGGATCTTGGGCTAGTTGCTCAAATTTAATGGAAAGAAAAACTAAGAACCACACCCAGCGATTAATCATGGTTCAGTGGAGGTAGTGAAGTTCTAACGGAATGCTCTTCACCTTAACACTTAAGAACACTTAAAATGTATCTTAGAAATTTTCTTATGTAGGTGTGGGTTTTTTCAGTTTATTTGTGATGTTTATTTAAGATATACCAACACATACTCCTTCTCCAACGTCGTAATTTATCTGTTGTTTTGTTTGCTTGGCTTTGATTTTTTTTTAATTCTTTTTTATTTTTTTAAACTAATACCTTTTGGGATCCCAATTTCATTACTGAAATCAAACATGACCTAGTTGAGGTCTACATCAAAAACATGGATCATAAAAGCATGTGCCTCCAAACATACCTTTCAGAGGGGGTCAGACTGCAGTGATACAAAGTGTGGTGCATATTCAAACTGTGGGTAAGGACCAGGACAAAGCGAACCTCCTTCAGCCAGGAAGCACCCACTCTGAAACCCGGGTGACATCCATGGAAGAATAGTATGTGTTCTCACCTTGCATTGCAAAAAGCTTGCCCAAAGGCTATCCTGAAAGCAGGAGTTTTCTAAACATATAGAAAGAATGCATAGTCCCATATGGACTAATGACAATTTTCTATTATGAGAGAGATATTAAAAAGAGTCATTTTGCAAAGATCTTTATATCTGTAAGTATGTCTACCTTTATATATGAAAGTGTCCTTTGGATTCTGAATGGCTGAGCTTCTCTCTGGAAGTCAAACTAGGGATCTGAGTTTTCCTGGTGCAGATAATGTTGTGCTATCAAGGAAAAATTTCTGTGCTCTCCACTTGGGGTGGAATTTCTCTCACCTACTGTTAATCATGTAAGTGTTAGGTGCCTGGTCTAAACTGGAATCTAGGTTCCTCTTCTAATCAGTGAAAAGAGAGGAAGCTATCTGGATGATCTATTGCATCCTGTGGATTGTGTTAGCTGTTACTATTAGTTAGGTGGCTAACAGACAGTGACTACCTAGTCACAACCTACTGCTGCTAGTTGGCTGAAGCGAGGAAAATTAATTCCCCTCTTGAATTTTGCACTGTGATGAATTGGCTAGTGAATGTCTCTGTGTGTTTATATGTATGTGTGGACCACACTGCATTGCACTTGTGTCTACTTTTGGCACTTGCAGAGACCACACACTGGCTTTGGGGTCCTATCATGACTCAGTGGCTATAGTGTCTGTAACTCCCAGGTTGCCCCATGCTGGTACACTTATGCAGGATGGCACATGCCATGAGTTCCTCTCCTCCCTGTTATGTGAAGACTGCAAAAGGAGCTGTGTACCTCAGCAGCTCTGTGCTGGGCCACTTACTGACAGAGGAGGAAGGCACTCCACTTCTGAAAAGCTGGTCCCAATGTTGCTTCAAGAAATTATAATGTCTGAGGTAGAAGCATCTTGTGAACTTGATCTGGTTGGAGGTCACCAGCAGTACAGAGAGTGTACTGGGTCAGGCAAGTGTCATAACTTCCTCTGCTAAAAGCATAAGTAACATGTGCCCATGTCTCCCCACGAGACATCATAGTGGAAAAGTGGCTATGGCTATGCCACTGTGTTAGAAGTAGACCTGTATGCAGAGACTGCTTTTGTTTGTGTGGTTTCTTGTGTGTATTCTGCAGATGTGGAAATGAGAAATCTAATTTCTTTGTAGGCCACCCTTTTGATGTAGCAGTGTTTGAGGATCACCTTTGGTTTTCTGACTGGGCTAGGCCATCACTAATGAGGGTGGACAAGAAGACCGGCCAAAACAGGGTACGTCTTCGAGGCAGCATGCTGAGACCCTCATCAATGGTTGTAGTTCATCCTTTGGCGAAACCAGGTATACTGCAAAAATTAAGCAGTCATTCCCTTCTAGCTTCCTCTTGTTCACTGATATCAGTAGAATAGATGTCCTTGGGGAGAGGATTATCTTCTCAGAAATAGACTCTTTAAAAAACGCCTTGCATAGTCAGACTGGCATTTATTGAAAGCATCATCTGGGCATGTGTCCCAGGAATGCTAACAGATTTTGTATATTTATGATCATGCTCAAGAATAGATGCTGGTCAATTGCCACAAGGCTACCATAGTCTTCTAATTCCTATTTATCCTGGTTTATTAGCACCCCTCCCCCACACAAATAATAACAACGTGGAGAAAGATTTTGTAAGATTTATTAGTTTTGGATCAAATAATTTGATTTTCTGTTGGAAACAATCTCTTTGTAAGCAGAAAAAAGTAATTCGATATACCAGGATTGAGAGAAGGTAATCACAGGTTCCCTATGCCCTTGTAACATTCTTTCAGGGAATGCTGGGACTCTAAAGGAGAAATAATAAAGGAATTTTTTTTTTAAAGAAGTGATACATTTATTAGATAAAGAGTATGCTAATCTTCTTTCCCGCCAGAGGCTAGATGATAATATCTATGCTTTATTATATGCACCTGTTTTTAATTTAAAAAACGATGTTCTAGCTTTTGTCAGTCCTTATTCTTTTCCCAACTGCTTCAACTCTGCACATCTAAAAGGAGATGTTGACTGAAAAAGCAGCTTGTTAAGCTGCCTGTTTTTCTGCATTAGGGACAAATCCTTGCCTTTATGAGAATGGAGGCTGTGATCAGATCTGTGAAAACAATTTTGGAGTTGCCCATTGCATGTGCCATCCAGGATTTGGGAAAACTCAAGATGGAAAAACTTGTCGTGCTCTGGATGCTTTCAACACAACAACAGGTAAAATCTTCCAGTTCTAAAAAAGACCCTCCTCAAACCCTTGAGGATCCTGACAGATAGCATTGGAAAATACTCATCTTGTTCTACATAATGAATGATGGTTTCTCTGAAGAATGAAGACACTGGTGTGTTGTCCTGGGACAATAACATATTGTCTGACCGTTGTAATTTTTCCCTTGGCATATTAGCAGTAAGAGAGATGTGTGCAGTGCTGACAAGCATTATGAACAATGAGTTGCATTCCTTGTCTTTTGTATTTCAGAAAACCCACCAGTGAGTGGTTTTAGGAATAATTTGAGGCCAGAAACAGGCTAGTCTGGAAGGGTACTGATGTTTATTTTAAAAGAAAACCACCTTGATTATTGGAAAGTAGACAAGTGATAGAAAATCAGAAAGTTAGTTCAGGAGATTTAAATAACCTGTGTCACTTTTTTTTCTTGTCTTTTTCAGGAAGCATCTCTGTGCACAAGGAGGTAGTGCCAATGCCAACACCAGAGACTGTGCTGCAGAGCACACAAAGCACTGGGATATTCAAGAATACGGACAGTGGGGAAAAGCAGAAAATCAGTGTTTTGTTGATGGCTGAAATCATGGTGTCAGGTAGAGTCTGATGATTGTCTTCCTTCTATTTACTGTGAGGTTCTGAACAGGTTTATAGAACAGAAGGAAACCATAGACCTTAAAGGAAGAAAGGCTCATTGTCAAGACTGGTGGCATTCATGCTCTTAACCCTCTTACAGGAGGTTGGGTCTATGCAATTATGCCATGTAGGACTGCTTTTTTTTCCCTTTGTCTCCATGTTCCTTTGCTATGTCAACAAACTTGTTAAGATTATCCAGGTCTAGAGAACAAATGTTTCTAATTTGGAACACTTGTGAAAGTCTCTCCCTTAGATTTTATATTATGTTCCTCTGAACAAAATTGTTCAGAGTAAAACAGGTGAATCCTACATATGTTTGATGACACTAGATCATTAAATTGTACAATAGGTTTTGCATACAGTATTCAAAAATCCTGATAATAAAAGACACTTCAACTCCACCTAGACAAAGAGAGCTCTAATGATTGTATTGGCTTGTCATCATTAACCCTGGAGAGCTATGTTTCAAACTTTGACTGTAGTTCTGGTTTTCTTGTTAGCTTTTTGTTTGGTTGTTTTGGTGGGTTTTTTACATACAATACCTCCTTTGATCTGTCCAAATACATCTAGAGTTGTTTTTGGTTTTGTTTATGCTATAGATCAAGATGACTGTACTGCACTAGAATGTGATGTCAATGCACAGTGTGTTTTGCTGGAAGATGGTGCTGTGTGCCAGTGTTTGAAAGGATTTACCAGGAAGGGGAAATCATGCTATGGTAATAAAAGACATTAATACAACCTTCTGGAAAACTGTACATTGGGGGAGAGGAAGAAAATCTATCTTTTCTCACACTGACAGCTCTGCTGTGTGAGCCATCACAGAAAGGTCAATGGTATTGCTTATTTTGAAAGGGATGATAAGCAGAGAGCATGTGAGATGAAATGGCTAATTATCACATGCCTTATTTTCCTGAGTCATGTGTTTTAATCCTATTAATATTAACAAGCAATAACAGGGATAATAGGAATAAAAGCATAATGTATTTATTTCTAAAAATTTGTAAAAATTTGTAAAAATAAAACCTCAGTCCATAGACTTGATAGTTGATGTATAATTTAGAAGTATGTATTAAGGAATCTCTTAAAAATTAGTATTCTTGATGTAATGTTCATATAAAAGTGCTGCTCTTGTTTCTTTCTAGAACCGGAAAGAGACTAACAATCAGACAACACATTGCTCACAGTGGTCTTTAAGTTTTTGGACTTGCATACAACATAAATGGAAGCACTTTGTTCACTCATAAAGGTCAAGACATGAAGGCATTAGAAACAGAACAATTTACCATTTGGTCACTAAACATGAAAACTCACAGGAGTCTATGTTGCTATGGAAAGGAAAAAAAAATTGGAAGATGAAATGAATGTAATTTTTTTTTTTCATTCTGGTACCTTTTTTTTAAAGCTTATGTGTTCTTTTTCAAAACAAAGCTTTTGTCTGAGTAGGGTTGAAAAATATAAGGCTAATTTTAAATAGGATCATTGCCTCCAAAGGGGATATTTTTTTTGAAAAAACTGATATTTGTGGAATCTATAGGTCTCCAGTTGAAAGTAACTGGTTGACTGTCTTAGACTCTTTAGAACATCCCCATCAAATTTCATACCAAGAAAAGACCACAAAGCCCTTCTCTTCCTATTTGTTTCAGATGCACAAATGACAAGCGACAGCATAGTCTGAGGGAGATTCATGATGTAGACATTTCTTTTTATCGATTTACCTGATGGTTCATGACCCATGTGTCCTATGTCCTTGTTTTGTCTCACAGATGTTGATGAGTGTGCTGTAAATATGGACCGCTGTAATCGAAATGTGTCGGGCTGTATCAATACGGAAGGGGGCTATGTCTGTAAATGTCTGGAGGGCTACACTGGAGATGGAGTCCATTGCTACGGTACAGACATGTGTGAGGGCTGTGCTGTGTCTGGAAGGCTGGGACAGGCTGAAAGAGGAAGAGACATGTCTTATGATTTGGGCTAGCCTTGCATCAAGCTGTGAAGTTGTCAGATGAACTGTTTCGGTTCTTTTTGAAAAATCTGGAAGGGGCATGGATCCTAGCAGTGGTTCCCACAGACAGCTGACATTTATAATTTCTTCCTTTTTATTCTTTCCTTCCTGTTTGAAGTGTGGCAACCTCAGCTAGTGATCAATATGCAAAGCCTGTAGTCAGTGAATACCTCCTCTCAGTGTTTGCACTCTTTTTAGTAGCTACAGCAGGAGAGAGAGGAAGAGTGAAGGGGAGGAGGGAAGTGGAGGTGAAGCAGTAGAGCTTTATTGGAAATCGTTGCCATGAATATAAACGAAAGCAGGAATTGAGTGTGTCATAATACTCATCAAATAATTCCAGGCCTGTTTAATAGGCATGAGGTTCAAGGTGTTGACACTGACGGCTTGAGTACATTTAGAGTCTTGTTAATAATCAGACCCACTGATTTTCCCATCCAGCTCTAATGCCAGGTCTTTAGTTCATTCCCTACATTTCTTAATTTTTTAATCCATTTTAGCAGTAAATGTGAAGGACCAGGAACATTTTTTCCCCCAGTATTTGACTAGCCCACAGTTTGTTCAGAGCTTTATGAAAGTCTTGGCTTCTCCTTTGGCCTTTTCTTTTTCCTCTCTCCTTATAGCTTAAATCAAAGCCCATTAAATTTGACCCAATTGTCATATAGTCTTTACTGGACCTTGGTTCCTCGATACAGATAAGGATGACTGAAAAATTAAGAACAAGATCATTATTATGGGCATGTTGCATTGCTGAAATCACATTTATTGGAATATGCTGCAATAGTTTTGCTCCTGTATTTTTGCTTTTAAAAGTGCTCTGAATTTTCTAGACTGTTTTGGGCCAGATCCTGTAGGAAAAATTTTACTGTAGAAAAAGTCCCAGTGGTTTAAGCAATCATTTCACACTAATTGGGATGGTTGATCTGTGATTTTGTTTCTCCAAAGTATTCTGCTGACAGTTCATAAAATGAATCGTAGGCTCCCAAACTCTGGTATGTGAACCCTTTCAAAGTTCCCACCTTTGAGGGGGATGCTTTGGTACTTAGCAGGTGACACCTGGGGGGTGAGTGCCAGCCTGGCAGGAGCTGCCGCTGTGGGCTGTGCTAGAGAAGGTGTGGAGGCAGTGTGAGGATGTGCAGCAGGATGTAAGTGAGAGGTATATGTGAGTCTAGCAGAGCCTGGAAACTCTTGAAATAAAGGAGCCTCTTCATCGTAATTCAGAGGCTCGCTTCATTAAGTGTTTACATAGACTAGATAAACCTATAGGTTTCTAGACCCTTTCCTTCTCTCTAAACTTTTTGTTTAGGCTGGACCAAGGCAGGGTGGTATAGGGATGGGCAACTTCCCACTCCCAAACCCTTCTGCTGTCTTAATGCAAGAATGCCAACTGACAGCGCTCTAGTACTCATCCAGGGTGCAAGTTATGACTAACAATGCCAGGAGAATGTACCTAGTACAAAAAAGTCTTCTCTTCAACTCTACTGTACTCATTATGTTTCATGGGGTGGCTTTTCCTTCCTTCTCCCTGTGGAGAGCTTCTGCAGCAGCATACCATGCTCTGAGAGGCTGGGGAGGCTGTGATTACTTGGCATAGAAAGTATGCTGGGTTCTTTTCTGCTACATTTTCCATGAAGGCATATTTGCAGAGGGAAAGTCTTTGGTGTTTTTCCTCACTGCCAGGAGACTGCAATGTTGCAACTGCTGCCCTTTTAACCGATGCTCTGAGGCATTTCATTCTTCTAACTGCAGACTGTTTGGGTGACAGATATTGATGAGTGCAAGATGGGGTCCCACACCTGTGGAGAGAACACAACCTGCACAAATACAGAAGGAAACTTCACTTGCTCACGTGCTGATGATGCTTCTGGAACTGGCATTGGTTGCAGTGAGTAAACTGAGTGAGCAATTAAAATGAAGAGGCCCTTAACTAAGAACTGTGCTCTTGGATAAATAGCGATACCTGGAAATTAAGAAAACCCTGTATAGTGTCATACTGGGCAGCTTGTGGATCCATTTAGCATTGCTTTAGGAGCCTGTTTTGAGGTGGGCTAAAGAGACCAGATTTGAGTTTAGTTTGGAAGTACCTACATTAAGGTTCAATGCCAGTTTTACTGTCTAAATGTAATGACACATCTATCTAACGGCCTTTACAATCAACAGCAGAAGTAAATGCTCCTTGGAGGTAACATTTTTGGAGGTGATTTCAGTCTGTGTAATTTTCAAACTCTCTGCCTTCTTTCCCTCTACAGAAGGCTAGCACAAGAACTGCACATAATTTAAGTTCCGTTTAATTCTTCAGACTAAACTAGTCTTTCAGATCCCATGGCTAATTTTTCAAAAGTACTCTGAAACGCTTTAGAAAATCTGGTTACCAATTTAATGAAGGGAGCTGCTGAAGGTTCAGCACTAGTGGCTATCTGACCCTCCTTTCAAAATGTGCCTTAATATGACAGCAGCATTCTCTGAAAACATGGAGCTGGGTGACTCATCATTTTACTCTGTGCCAGCCCTCTGCATCGAGGTGAATTTTACTCCAGATCAAGTGACTGTCTGATGATGGAGGAATACTCTGTGATTGTCACAGATCTGTTTCTGCAGAAAAACAGAAGGAAATGATGGCTTTTTAAAGTAGAACACCTATCAGATCCTCATCGCCTTTTCAGTTACTTAAGCTTTCAGTAGTTTCAGGTGTCACTCAGGAAATGATGATTTTAAATGATGCATGACTTGGAAGTAATGCCTTCTAGGTCCCTCAGCTGTAAATCTGATCCCATGTCTTCATGGGTGTTAACACACTGTTTTAGTTCTTAGCCTAATAAGCTCTTTTAGCAAGCTGAAATTTTCCTTGCAGAAATCAGTCACACCTGAGGTTCACTAAAATCAGTCATCCCTTTCCATTCAGGCTCTTTGCTGTGACAGTTCTCCTGCAAATGAAATTTTAAAAACCAAATGTCATTGAAGGTCATGTTGCAATAAAACTAGTGTAAGTCATAAAACTGATCCCATAAATGTTTGAGAGTGATTAGGCACATTTCTGCTAAGCCATCCTTCTAGAAATTCTTTGCCATGTAGATGTTTGGTTCTGACCTATAGATTTGCTGCAGCATCAAAGCAGTCAAGAAAGCACTCCTTTTCTGTAAGGGCATGTCTGCCCCGTAGGTCATGCTGCACAGAGATATTAGAACTACCTTTAAAACTAGCTAGTTTGGATATCTATGTAGGTGACAGTGTGCCACTCGGAGAGCAGGCTACAGAACCCTTTGAAGAACTGGGTCAACAGAGTTCCCTGCTTCCCCAATGATGCTGTTATCTGTACCTGAGCTAGCCTGAAACAATAACAAATGTGATCTGCAGTCACATCAGATGCAATAAACTGGATGGCAGTGGAGTAGAAATAATCTGAATAAGAATGGCAAGTTGCATATGAAAACTTCTCAGTCTGAGATCCAAATATGTGAAAAACAGTCACCCTTCACCGTATATCTGTACTTTATGCGTGGTGGAGTTTTAAAGCTGCATAAACTTCAAAAATCATTTGAGTGTAAGTAACTGGACAGCCAGTACAGTTTTTCTTCAGAGCTAAATAAACAGAACACAGCCAGCCTCTGTGCGTCTTTCATTACAAACCTAGAATCAAGCATATTTAATATTTTGATCTAAAGTTCTGTGTGCCTAAATTTGGTAAGCAACATAATCAAATAGGTAAAACACAAGTAATTGGTTGAAATTAGAAATTTTTGCCTACATTCCTATCTTGAATTTCTGGAACTCTGCTGTAAGATCACGTTGTCTATGCAGTCAAAAGTTTGAGATGTCCTTGTGAAATCCTGTGTTTCAGAACCTACTGTGTCCCCCACTGTTATCAGCAATGAATACGCTACACACCCTGTGCAAGGTGATACTGTAGGATGCCCTCCTTCGTACGAGTCATACTGCCTCCATGGCGGAGTGTGCAATTATGTTTCTGATCTACAAGACTATGCCTGCAAGTAAGTACAGAAATTTGTGTTGTCTGTGCTGATGAATGGTATCCTTAGGGCTCAGCTGGGTGCAGAGTGTGAAGTGTTTGTTCATAAATTATCTGTTCATCACTCATGCTAGCAATTAGACTAGAATCATTAGACTATGCTCTTTTCTGTAAGTGATCACTGTAAGTTTCTGTAAGTGGTCACTCCATTCACACCCATTGCAATTAATAGTAGGACTGGATTTGTTCCCTAAGCACTCAATTCTTTGCTTTGGAAATGTGAGATAGGTGGTTAAATGACTTAGTGGTCATGGCTCTATGAAAGAGGTGCTTGCTGTCTGTCCTGTACAGATCATGCTGACTTGTACCTCTGTTAGCCTTGCTGTTCATGTGTAGCACTCACTGGGATGGAAGAGGAAACCTCTCTCTTGTCTTCTCTGATTGGGACCAGGGAAGAGAATTCTGGTGTCAACATCTTCCCCCACAGTTTGAAGAGTCTCAGTCCCTGGCAGAAAGGGTACAACATGATGGTCCTCTTAAAAACATTGAGAGTAGCCATGACACCTCAAAAATGAGACCTCCTTCCTCCTGTCAATATTTTTGTGAAGCCTCATTCCTAGTTCCCCAAATGCAGTTACTGATAAAAGCAAAGAGAATCTCATATCTCCAGGAGTCAGCCTTGGCCTGGACCATGTGACAACCTAGTCCCATGGGGACTGGTAATGAATCATTACTTCAAAACCACTAGTGCTGGAGTTTAATTGTGTAACTTGATTATATTTGAACCTGTGTTATATCTTTCTTCAAAATCAAGCATAAAAGTGTTTACAGTGGGAAAAATCCAATGCCTGCCTCCTCCCCTGGGGTCTCACCTGGTAAGTGAGGACCTGTGCAGGGCATGGATGCTGTTCCGTAGCAAGAAAATGTCCCTCTGTGTCTCAGTAACTCAGGTGGCCCTGGTATTACCCTGGAGTGAGGAAAGCAAGCATTGCGCTGAAGGGTTTCTTTGGCCCACCATTGCCCCAAATCTTCCTTGTACTGCGCTGCAGGAACCTCTATACCAGGCCATTCCTGCAAACACTGTCAAATCCAAGGCATTCTTATTTTTAAATATAATTTGTCTGTCCTGCCTACAGACCTCTGTACCTGCAGGAATGTGAAAAAAAATTATCTCATGTCCATACATGGGAATGAAGTGGATGCTTTGTGCCATGGATTTCCTGAGCTCAGCAAAACCCTTGGGCAAAACCATTATAGGAGATAGATTCATGGTTATCTCTCGTATTTGTTATGAATTTTTAGCGTAAATTTCAGTGGCATTGAAAACTACCTTTTTTCACCTCATTGAGTTTCTCCTATTGAAACTGAGAGTCTACAACTGCAGAACTTTCAAATGGGATCACATCTTTTTTTCTGCATAATAAGAATCCAAATGTACTTATTCTTCAGTTCTGGAAGTGGAAGCCTTTTAAAAAACTGAGGAGCAACAGTGTTTCACTGTGTTCTTGGGGGCCAGGGTTTGTGTGTGGACCTTGCTAATTCTCACATTGCTGAATTCTCACTAGATGGCAGCATTCATTCATGTAGGCTGTAATATATTAAATACCAGAATGAAGTAATGGAAAAATGTTATCTAGCAAAAATCACATTGTATTTTAATTAATAAAAGCTCTAACACTACAAAGTACATCTGATAGCTTATTTGGAATTTATTGTGATCTTACATTAAAAAATGAGCATTTTTTTGCCTTCCAACATATATGCATTCTAATTTGTGACAGAATGAGAGTGCTTGTGCCTGATTTAATAATGAATGCTGATATAACATTTTCAGGGCATTAGGTAAATGCTGCTACTTCTTTTGCTCATTTGACTAGCTCTTTTTACTTGAGTAAAACTAGACCGATAAAAATTGTGAGAAGGATTTGAGCCTACATTGCTGAGAGATTGTTATAAATTGAATAGATTTTTCATTTCTTATTGTTTATTATTTCCTTTTTTATGTCTCTCACTTTGGACAGTAAAACTAGACTGAGATTCTTCTTGATGTATTTCTCACTTTGCAGTAATTTTGATTTGAGGGTTTCATGCTCTGATATTTCTATGCTGGGTTTTCAGTGGTAAAAACAAACAAATAAAAACTGCCTAGAAGAAGCTTGTATTAAAACTAAATTATGAAGATATTTCTAACCCACATGATGGTTTTTTTAAACACTTTCATTTGTCTTTTATTTTAAAATAAGGATTCAGATTAAAATTTGATTCACTTAACAAAATCACTCTGAAATACGTAAGTCCTGTATTGCCTATTTCAAAGAAGGGAAAGCTTGCTGCTGGAAACAGTTCAGTGGAAAGTCTTAGGGAAATACTAATCACGCAGCAGGATTTAAGAGAAAATAATTTTTTCTATTCTTTACCCATTGGAATCTGGAAATTATAATCTATCTGTATATTTCTATAGGTGATTCAATAGCTGTACAATAAAAAAGTATTTAAATATTGAATTCTACATGTTTTGACAGCCATTTCTTTAAAGTCATTTTGTCTTCACCACTACTAAATTCAACCAGATACTTCTGTAGCGGTTGCCAGTGGTAAATCAATATAGCAGGTAACTGAAGTGATGATCTGGGGTTTTTCCTCCACCACCAGTTACAAAGTGTGCTCACTTCCTTTTGGCAGCTGTGTGACAGGCTACGTCGGGGAGCGGTGCCAGTTCAGTGATCTGGAGTGGTGGGAGCAGCAGCACGCTGAGCGGGTGAAGATGCGGAATATCACCATCACAGTGTGTGTAGCTGTGCTGGTTCTACTGCTACTGCTGGGGTCCCTGGCTGCCTACTGCCACAGGTAGTGATTCCAACCGCATTGTGAATGTGTGGCACAGGAATCAAGGCGCTGCTGACTTTCACAGAAGGCTCATGGCAAAGAACGTGAGCTGTTCCTCAGCTGGTGGAAATCACCATATCATCCTTGCTACTCTTTTTCTTTTCAGTAATTGGATCTATGAATAATTCAGAAAGTTCTGGCATGTCCCTTGCCTGCAGTAGACACATTGGTTTTAGTGAGTGGCATGTCTCTGGGGGAAGAAGAATAGACCTTCTTAGGTTTGAAATTTGTATTGATGAGAGAGTTCAGGAGCATGCTATTTATCTTCTTCATTGGTTTCCCTTAAGAGTTCTAGATGTCTGAAACTGTCATGGTAGGGTTTGGCTCTTCTCTGCTAGCTGTCCCATTAGTTTGGCTTTGCTTCCCTTTCAGTGTAGAGTGGCACCTGAAAGTTTCCTTGCCATTGAGAAAAGCAGTATCTAACCTGCCAATAATAAGCTTCCACAGTGATGCCTCCAGCAATAAACATGAAAGCAGTTTTCCTGGCAGTGGAAAGAGTAAAAAATAGGGATGTGAGCCTAAGGCACATCTGTTGTAAAAGCATTCCCTGGCATTTTCCATGGCTGTAATGAATTGTGCAGGTTTGGGATTCTTCTCATGGCAAAAAGAATCCTGTCAGTCACTATTTAAGAATGCAGTCTGATGTGAAATTAAATGTTGTCGATGTCCCTTGGACTGGAAAGTAATCAGCATTTAATAAGTTAGAGTCCTTTGGCCATGACCTTGGTAGATAACTGTTCTCAGAGGCTCTTGTTTAAATGCATATTTATATTTAAAAGTAA
This sequence comes from Strix uralensis, assembly GCF_047716275.1. Taxonomy (NCBI): domain Eukaryota; kingdom Metazoa; phylum Chordata; class Aves; order Strigiformes; family Strigidae; genus Strix; species Strix uralensis. Next base: position 59,561,463 of record NC_133975.1, read on the forward strand.
ACAAACAAAAAGCCAGACAGCAGCCAAATCAAGAGTCTCCTGCTTCATGCTGACCTGCCCTTCATGTGCAGGGGTTTTGCTTGTGGTTTAGGTTAATTTTAAAACTAGACTCTCCCAGGCATAAAAAGTTAAGCTACAAAAGAAGTTAACTATGGAAGCTAATATTTTCCATTCTTATTTAATGGTTCCTAGTGTATTTAGTTCATAAAAATAGAGAAGCTGCCATGTTTCGTATTTTCTGTTAACTAATGGTAGAGGTCCAGAATTAAAGATAAGCACAGCCTGGTTTGTTCTCATGACCTGGGGTTCAGAAGCTAATCAGTGGAATGATACATACAGAATTGACAAATTGTGAGATTCTTGTATTTCCCATATATGTCATATAAACTGTCATGAAAAATAGCCAGAATATGGCTGGTTTTAAGGTGTGAAGATATTAATTCTCCCTTCCTCTCTCTTTTGTCATTTCTCCCTGATTTACCATTCTTTCTTGCCAAATGCTTTTGATCAATAGAAGTATTTACCTTGACAACAAGTTTTCAATTACATGCTTGACTGAATTTGTGCTGTAGCTATTACTAGCATAACTAGATCAAAATGAAACCACTGACCTAAAATCCCTATTTAACTGGAGTCTGGAAACCAGTATTTGGGTTGAAATTGCTATACTGCTTTTTCACATAATCTACTGTATTTTGGAATGTACCGATTAAGTCTGTCATGGTTCTGTTCCTTCCCCTGTAAAATGGAGATGCCTATTTCCTTTTCAATGGAGGAAATTAAGTTGCAGATCTACACCCGTCAATTTGAAAAATGTGTGAACTGAAGGCCAAGAATACCAAAGTATTGTGCTGGTTTGCTCAGTGGCTGTAGTCTGCTGAAGAGCATTGTGTTATTCTTGATATCAGGTTTATGTAGTCTGACTGTATAATATGCCAAGTTTCCTATCTTCCTTGGGAAGCGAGGAAACAACTCTTTTTTGTTGTTGGAAAAATCTGAATCACAGATTTAACACCCACAATCCTTTCACCTCAGTTGGCCAAGGCTGTGCAAAAAGCAACAGTAGGACTGGGATTAGGATTGAGAAATTCTTGGCCTCTTGCCCATGCTCGATCAACTAGATTTCACTGCCTTGTCTGCTTGTGCTCAATTGTACATGAAGACTCCAGTGCCCGCCAAGTCCATCTGGCATCTGTTACTCTGCATACTGTAAAGTAAGATGTAGAATTAGTGATCCCCTTGAGCAGTGCATCCCGCTGAGGACCATGCCTGTGTGTGAGCTCTCTGCAGTGGATTTTATAACACTTGAGTAATGGGCTCGAGTTTTGTCAGCACTGTGAGCTGCAATGCAGAACAGGCACGTCCAGGTGACAAAACATGATCAGCAGCCTTGCCACAGCATCAGAAAAAGTCGAAATGGATTAATTTACCTTATTTCTCAGCATTCTGCTCTGTGGATATACCCTCAAATCTGACACCTATTTGATTTCATATTAGCAGTCCCACTCTTATCCTCTACTGGAAGCAATTACTTTTTTAAATATTTGAATACACAGGAACATGTTATGGAGAATCTGGGGATAAAATCCATGGTGGAGACAGGTTTCTAGCAAAAAGCAAATTTTATTTACATTGTATTTTCATGAAGGGACTAACATACAGTAGTTACAGCAGATGCACTTTCCCAGTTAGTATATGAATGTAATGTAAAAATAAAAGGAAACTGCCTATTTTCTTTGGTACATGTCTATTAAATTTCATTTAAAATCAAGTAAAAGGATGTTATAACTTGAGACTTCTGGAATTTGATGAGTGTAACATTAATTTTGTTAGCTGATGTCTAGGAAAAGAAAAAACATGTATGTAAAGTCAGTAAAGATATACCGATTTGGATTTCAAGCAGTGTAAATGAGCTCTTTTTCTTATGACTGTGTTTTCTATGTTGGGGCCTATATGGGCTTTTAATACTGCTTTATAAGTGATTGCTGTTTAACTGCAAAAATAACAATTTTTGAATTTATGGAACTAGCCACTTCGAGCTGATTATTTGTATCTTTTTCCACCTTCAGGCTGTACTCTTGGCTTCTTTCCCCCTTGAGCTAATTCTGCTGGTCATGCTTTTTCCTGGAAATGTCTTAGTCCAATTTTTTTTGAGGCTTTCAGTTTTTTTATTTCATAGTAATTTCTGAAATTATTGTTTTTCATAAATGATGCTGATGAATGCAGAAGCAACTTTCATAACTATCAATGGTGTACAAAAATACAGTCAGGTTTTTATTTTTGAGCTTCACTCACAAATGCTGTTCATTGTATTGGCTGAAACCTAAACCTTTATAAGAGGGATGTATTATAAATAGAATAAGAAAATGGAAGGGGAGTAGTTAAAATTATGAGGCCTGTTGTTCTTTTGTAATGAATGAGCCTCTACAGATGAGACATTAGTACAAACACTGGTTCACTTCTTACTGACTTTTGTTTCTGACAAGCTGGGTTTTTTTTAACCACTGTGTGGTAATTGACAGTAATACACCCTTTCAAACCAATGAAAGAAAACAAAATATGTCCTTGCTCTACATACCTGTAGAATAATGTGTGAAAGGAAGCAGCATCTGTTCCTGCCAAAGCAAAATAATGTATTTCAGCTTTTGTTCTGTTGCAGAAGTCAAAACTTGTATAAGAAGAATCTCTATGCAGAAGCGATAAGAGATGCCAGCAGCCACGCTGACAATGAGAACGTGACACCTACTAGCAACAAGTCTCGGGTAACTATATTAATGTGGAGTGGAGAGGGAGGCAGGAAGGATCAAAGAGTGTTAGGGATCCACTTGAGATTATCCATCAAATAATTCACATCTTAAATATATTAAATAACTGCTAGAGTCATCAAGTGCTTTGCTGTGAACCCTAGTTCATCTTACCTCATTGTTATCCCTCAAAGTTCACAGCTGCCTGGATGTATTGCAACCATTAGCCAGTGTTATTGTTAGCTTTGAACACAACAGTTGGGGAACTGTGTTCTAAATTAAGGAAATGGCAATGTGATGACATGGCATATCACAGAGTTATTTTCACAGGAAAGTATGCCCTGTGTAAAAAAGGCTTCTTGGAAGCCAAGCATTGTGTGTGCTACATGAGATGTTGAACTTTATTTTGGGGATTGATGAAATTAAATGTCTTTGTATGAGAGGCTGCTGCCTTGTAAAGCAAAACAACCAGGATGTTATCAGGCAGCTTGGGAGGGAATATAAAATACCAGTTTTGCACTGGTATAGGTAGAAATGTCATTTTTGAAGTTGCATCAGAGAATTTGGCCCCATAAGATCTGATCTAAGGACCTGATTCTTACTGGCATTAAAATGACATTACACTGCTAGGTGATTGTGATTGAAACTTGAAGTTGGGAAAAGTGACATAATTGGCATCTGTGGTTACTTCTGTTTCCAGTCTGAGACTCCTTTCTCAGAATGGCATGACGTCCCCTGAGAGCTTGTCTGCACACACATTCAGCTCTGAATAAGCTTCTTCACCATACTTGTCCAGGTAGCATCACATTAGCTAAGCAGCATACACTCTTCAAAACAAACACAGTTATGCCACAGTGGAAAAGACTACTGGAAGAGTTTATACTTGTATGGGATTGGTGATAAACTCTAGTGAGGCACATACTGTTTTTACTCGGGTAACTGCACACAAGTTTTTCTAGTATAGGTATTATTACAAGGTTTTAAAGCTCTCCACACTCAACTGTAGCTGGAAAGGTACAAGAATCATGTGCATAATAGTCATGGTCGCAAAAGAATTTGACTTTAAATGGCCTGAAGTTTAACTCTGCTCCAAATCTTTGAGTCCAGAAAGAGATGAGTTTGTTCTACTTGGGAGTCTGTTTGAGGGGTTGAATATCATGGAATACTTATAGTGCAAATGCAAGGAATTTTAATCAACTCGAAGAAGGCCTTGCAAATGGTTTAGATCGTACATCTGGCAGGATCTGTGGGTGGATAGCCACTGAAACACACTATCAAACATATGTTGGGAACTGAGTTGACTTGACCCTGGTTACGACATATGCTGGTCAACTGCATACTCTTTGTGGACTTTTCTTACCAGTGCTTTGGTCCTCCAGGTACTGGACAGCAAATGTGCTGAATCGTGGCAATGTCATTATTTGTTCACAGCAGAGACAAAAGCTACAGCTTTCAAAATATCTGAGGCCGGGAAAATCAGAAACATTTGTTGGGACTGAGAGCAGCTCATTGCCTGGGAACAGTGCTCTAGAAGACCTGCAGCTCATTGACTCTATCCCCACCTGCTAGTGTCCACACAGATAATGCTAGTGGTCAATGACATTTTTGCTGAATATAGGAGTAATTAGACAGCTAAGCAATGGACTGAATCAACAAAACCGAATCCAGCCTACTCATCTATTACACGCTCATGTTAAATTTCACCCAGCATTCTTGCCCTGGGAGACATCAAATACATTAATAAACTGATTTATTGCAAATAGCTCGTTGCAGGCTGAAAGAGGAAATCACTGACCCTTTGCTAATTATTTCTGCTTACACAGTGATGGATTCCTGTGGTTTCATGCATGTGATTTTCTCTGTGCTGATGTAGCCATTGAGTGTTAAGTTCACTGGGGCTTCATGCATGCATGCACTTAGGTTAGAAACTGTAGAGTTGCCAAAAAGCAGCAGGAAGTTGTCCATTTCTACTGTTCACTTAAAGTGGATTATGGGGGAGTTTTATGTAAAAAAAGAGATTATACTACATTGGGGACAGAAGACTCTATAGCTCCTCAACTCTTAAGGTACTGGAATAGGTTTTTGGGTGCTATTGATTTAATTATAATTATATAATTATAATAATAATTATAATTATATATAATAAGGATTAATAATCCTAATGAAGGACTTTGTATGGAAACTGGATGATGTGTATTGCAGTAACTGTAAAGAGCTCATGAAATTCACACCTTTTGTGGCCCACAGTTCTACTGTTCATTTGTGAGTCTGGGGAGAGGGAATGCAAAGACTTTCTTGTTCTTGCCCATCTGGGTTAATGTAGAGGATAATGAGCTTTTACACCATCACACATACCAAATATTTGGTATTGTGATACTGAAACTATACCTATAAATTGTTCAAGTGTCATTCACTTTTCCCTTTACTTCTATTCTGCCAGGTGAGGCTGCATTTAGTTGAGGGTATGCCTGGGTATTTTTTTCACATTCGTATTAGAATTCCATAAATCAGGCTAGGTTTATTCTAGGGATATGTAAGCCTTGGTCAACTTCTGCATAGGCCTGGATTTTGATGCTATTCTGAGCCTTTTCATCTAGCAAGTGTTCTGCTTTGCACAGTCAAAGATATTTTGCAGAACAGTGCATAGCTGAATCTCCTCTGAGGGTCTGTCACATGTGGGTTAGCAGCTGTAAACCTACAGATTTTATGTAAATGAACTGATGCCTAAGTAGTCACACCTGCTACATCTGTGATCTATCCACATAAATCCACCAATTATCTACCTGGACCACTGAATCTGTCGATCTTTCTGTTGGAACATCTTATTTACAGGCATTTTCTCTTCCCTGTCTCTGCTCTTTAAACATCTCTCCTTTACTTACTGGGTTTTCCTCTTTCCCTCTATACTATTTCAGCACAGTGCTTCATGTTGCTTTCCTCTACCCCTGTTTTCTCTTTTGCCTCTGGTCTTTTCAGCACGTTTCCCCAGAGGGTCCCATCTTCTGCTTCTGAGGTGTCACACTGTAACTGTGGGACAATGGAACTGCACCCCCCAGGTTGTACTGAGAGGAGGGAGGCTCACTTCCTTCCCTGTGTCTGACACGGTTTCCTGCTGTCTGGTTCTGGGTCTCTTTAATACTTTAAAAGTGGCCCTCAGTACTTTAGAGAGAGTTGATTTTCATGAACTTTTGTTCTTGCATCTGGAAAGGTTGATTTGCAAGGCAAGAGAATGGGTAGTTCTTTACTAGACTGGAACCGTGCACTTTCCAAAGACTGGGGCTGTCATCAACTTAAATGTTTAATTATCTGCAGGGGAAGGGTCATCCCAGAAGCCAGGGTGACCTTTTTCCCCCTGCTGTGGTTGGAGTATGTGGCCCTTCTAGTATGCCTCTTGGGTTTCAGAAAACCGGTTCATTTTATATTAATTTGGACTCTGTATATTTTGTGCATATTGTATGTATTTGCAGTTTGCGGTTGTTAAGGAGTGTAACAGTTCTCTGGAGACTAAAGCGGTTGATCTAATTGAGTGTGAGACAGCAGATCCTCATCCTGCCTGTCCTTCGGAATATGGTGAGTAGGATTTCCTTCCTTATAAGATCTCTCCTCACCTTTGTACCAGCAGGAACAGCGGCTGATAGAGGAGACAGAGAAATCAAAATTATATTTCTGGCCCGTTTAAAGCTGCTGTGCACATCAGAAGTCATGTTTGTATTGCTGTGAAGAGACAGACCATTCAGTCCTTCACTTTGCAGATTATTCATGAGAAATTACACTGTAACAGTGCTTTCACACTCATAAGAAGCCAGATGCTTCTTGTGATAGTAATATTATCATATTTTTGTGTTTATATACAAATTCACAGGCTTGCTTCATAGCAAGTGAAGTTATGCCCATCATACTGATGGGGAATGTATATCTGTGGATCGATATACTTTGACAGCCCTTTTTCATTCAGGCAGGTTAACTGAAATTGTGTGAGGAGCCCAGGTCTCCCCAGAAACCTTTTGGCCTGTGGCAGCAACTGCAGTTCTGCTTTTTGTGTTAAACAAGGTGTTTGACTGCTTGGGGAGTGTTTGGTGCTTAAACAAAGATGAGATGAATGAAGGAGATGTGCCTCCCATCCCTGGTGCAAAGGCAGCAGGCAGCACAGAAGCACACAACAGGCTTCCATGGCCCACCTGTTACCAGCTGGACCACTCTGAGTTTTAGGAAATGCCTCCCTGTAGATGGCAACTGAATCTCCTCATTGCCCAGATGGTGAGAACTGATGAAGAAAGACTGATATCTTTAATCATTTGTCTTATTTACCATATATACCTCCTAACTACAGAAGTTACTAGAGGAGCAAGTTTGCATCAGTCATTTAGAAATATGCAAAGACAAACGTTTGAGGATACTTGAATGGGTAGGCATCTTGCAAGATTTTCAGAATTGCCCATCCTGGCCTCAGACATATGTTGGGAAGTTACTTTGTTCATCAGTAGAAAATATGCCTCACATTTACTTGGCTGGACTAATATTGTGAACATGTGTAGAACTGTGTTGTCCAGCAAAGGAAGCCTGATGTTTCCCATTAGGAGGCTCTGTTTTCATTTATAGTTTTATCAGATGCAGGTATTGGAACAGTAATTTCCCATGACAGGTGTCTCATTTTTTCCTAGTTGAAAATTTTATCAAAAGTGGTTCAACCATTTCAGACAAGACTGGTAAATAAATTGATGTCTTTTCTAACATGTTAAAGAAGGTTCTTATACCATGCCAGTGAATAAATCCTAAGATCTTTTGACTTTGGAACAGGGGCTTTAATTTTTGCCAGGCAGGTAATCTTCCTGCCATGGGCATGCTTTTTCCTATTATGCATTAAAACAGAAAACCATGAAATTTGCCTAGGACAATTAATTTCTTAAAATCTGAAGCAAGTTCTTGACTTTGCCTCTTTTTTTGTTCGACATGAGTTGGTTTTGTAATTTTCTGAACCTGATTCTGTGCTTCCTTTCATAGCTTTCCTCTCTGAGTTGCCATTAGCTTAGTTGTTGTGGGGCTTCTCAAATGGCTTTCAGTAATACATATCCTTTTTTTCCCCAGTGGAAGAACGGCCTATAACATATGACAAAGCAGCAGAGACTTTGGCAGAAGAGGAGAAAGAACAAGGCTGTCGACAAGAGGTTCTTGTTGGTGAGAAATCGTGTCAGCCCATGGGAGCAGCAAAGGGCCCTCCCCAGGCTCCCTGGAGCATCCACTCTCAAACCCCGCTGGAAAGGGAGCCCTGCGAGCTTGCTCCAGACAGCCTGCTGATGCAGCCAGACTAGACACAGCCTGGGTTTGAGTGGGAAAAGGAGGAAGGATGAAGTCAGTAGAGAATGGGAACTCATGAAACACTGAAGCAACCTGCATTTTTTTGTTAAAATCTGCTTTAGAAAAAAAAAACAAAACGAAACACAAATCAAGACAGAACAACTAAGTCCTTGCCACTCCTTCCCTGTCATCCCTGCTTGGAAGAATTACTGTGAGCAGTGTGTTAGCAGTGAGTACTCTGTAAGTATCACTTTAAGGGTCACTGCCGCTAACTTCATTAACTGCCTGATAAAAGGACACTGAGGGGAAAACAGACAAGTGGGTGATTTGTCAGAGATAAGTATTTTCTAAGGGAGTTTGTTGCAAGTAGTGGTCTTTACACATACGCAGAGTCCAGAAACTGCCTAGAAAATGAATCACAGAATCATCAAGGTTGGAAAGGACCTTGAAGATCATCTAGTCCAACCATTAACCTAACACTGACCGTTCCCAACTACACCATATCCCTCAGCGCTATGTCAACCCGCCTCTTAAACACCTCCAGGGATGGGGACTCCACCACTGCCCTGGGCAGCCCATTCCAACTGCAATGGCCCATCAGCTGGATAATAGTGGCAAATGTTATTAATTTGGGTGTTTAACATACTGCTTTTTGTTTTGTCCCAGGAAAGTAGGGGATGTTGTCATTTGGTTACCAGCTCTGTAGGCCAGTGATGGGAAAGAGTATTGAGAGGCTCTTACCTCTTGTCCAAAACAGTTACACACTTGAGTAACTTTGCAGAGTCAGTTCTGATTTATGTTGGTGTAAGCAGAAAGAACATTGAGCCCAAGGTGTCTGAATTACAAAAATTATAATGCTCTGTTGTGTAGGGAGTTGTCACTTGTTTATCTTCTAAAGTGATTTTTTTTCTGGTGGTTTTGAATTGTTGAGTCTGTTTTCTAATCACATCAGTTCTGAATTCAGAATAAACTTGTAAAATGGGCATTTCCAGAGGTTAGTTGGAACTAGTAGCAATGAAGACACATTCTCTTGTGTGAATGACAACAAGGGTACAGAGAAGTGGTTGAAACTGTGTTCAGGAGAGGGCAACCACTGGGTTGAACCATTTGTTTTTATGTTCAGTATAGTTTAATTTCATTAATATTGTTAAAAGCATCTAGTTTGGATTCCCTGGTCTTTCACAGTTCATCACTGATCTTGTGTATTTTGATAGGAAGAGAGTCCAGCTATGAAGGCCCCGATTCAATAAAGCATTTTATTTCCATGAGAGCTAGACAGTAAAATGACTTTAATCCCCGCACTTTGATTATCTCTGGTGAAATACGTTTGTGTGCTTAAAATCAATGTTGTGTTGAACGACAGTCAACATTTAGTTGGACGTTTACCCAATCAAAGGAAATAAAGATTTTTAACTTTGAATCTTGTCTAAACAAAGGTGTTTCAGACTCTTTACAAAATATTTTCATATTCTAGGCTGTATTTTGCTTTGTTTTCCTTCAGTCTAAGGATCTAATTTTAAATTTGATAGTGTTCTTTACGGAATAAGATAGGAAAATCAAGTTGATATGTTTTTGTAATGAGGGTGTTTTGAGTTTTAAATGTTTCCTAAACTCATCTCTAAACTCAAAATAATCTTTAGTATAAAACCTTGAAATGATATTTCAACACAAATATAATATATTTGGTTTATTTGTATGTTTATAAAGCTATTGATTTATAAAATAAAATTTTAAAAGATCCCTGATGTCCCTTGTGTTTTAAAAGAAATGAATGCAAAATTTTGGTTTCCATTAACCCATGTCATGCTCGTTGATAGCTCCATTGGTTTCATAAAGCCACAGCGTGTAAGTGTTGGTGCAGCATGTGCAGATAACGTGGGTTTTTCATTCACTGCTTGGAGAATCTGTACTAATGAGGATATGCAGCTCACAGGTAGGTCCCAGATTGAATATGGTAAGTTTTTATTTATTATTTTAGTTATACATTCCCATAAACCAGTAGAAGCCATATATTCCTCTTTGTGCACATTTAAATGACTGTTATGAATGTTGCTACTTGTTTTTCTAGAAATATTATCCATGGCTTCACAATATGTTTTCAAATTGGTCTCCAAGATCTTATTCTCAGGCTTTACATGCAGATCAATTGAAGTCAACTGGTTGAATCCTGGAGGTTCCTCTTTTTTTTTTTTTTGGTTAAACTTTTTCAGTTATGCAAAAAAAACCCAGAATTTTTAAAATTATTAGACTTTCTGGGTATGTAGCTAACTTAGTACTGACCTCAAATCCTACTGGTATACTCTGACTTTTAAAAATGAAATCAACATGTTATGTTAAGCTGTAGAAGAGGAATTTAGAAAGATAGGGGGGAAAAGCTTGACGAGTCCGAAGTGAGAAAACTATTGGGCAATTCTAAAGAGCAAGGGAGAAAATTAATTTGTTCGGTTTAGTAAATCCTGACTTTATTGAAATTGACATTTCAGTACTCTAAAGCTGTATTTTCATTGTAAACAAGTGAGGAATGATTCATGCTCATTCATAATGGAAGTAGGCAATGCAATGGTTCCTAGTCATAAGAATGCATGACACTTCTCATTTTAAGCCCCTTTTGCAGTTACTTGCAGCTTTGCAGAGTTTATCTATTCAGGCAAAAATTGTCCATGCTAGTAATCTCTTTCAGGATGAAAATATTTCCAAAAAAACATTCTAGGGAAAAAAATAAAAAATTATTCATAATGGGGTTAGGGAAAGCCTCTGCCTTCTTACCATATATTGTATTTTTGTCTTATCTGAAGTCATTTTATCTCATGTTATTTCAGGGTGATGCCTACACTGTTCCGTTAGTCTTCAGGACACACTTGGTGTTATTGCTTTGCTCCCTGATAACTTGCCATCTTTATCTCTGTGCATGTGAAAAGGAAAGATGTTAGTGGCGTTAGAAGCCTCCCCCAGAGCCCCAGGAATGCACCCCGAACACAATCTGCAAGGGTGATAGCCTAAGTTGGCTCACGTTCCTCTGATCTTTTATTGAGACTGCTGTTTAATGCCAGTTTTGATGTGGACCAGGAACAGCCAACTTTGTGAAGACCATTCATCATGCGATTAACTTTCGGGCACTCCTCAGTACCGAGGTGGACTAGATTCAGTCCAATGAAAAGCCTTAGTCCCTTCTAACCAGTCTTTGGGGCCCTCAGTATCCTGCAATTTCAAGACTTGGGAACTTTACTTTTGAGGCAACTGTTGCAATAATCATCTGTAAAGATGCAGAAGACCTTTTGTATTAAGACCCTTGCCACTATCACGTCTTCCTCCTCAAGCCTAGCTATTACAACCAAAATGTCTTCTCCCTGCCTATTTTCTTTTTGGAGGGGATGGTTCTGACTCTTTTGTTCTATTAGATGCAAGCAGAAGCTAAACCAAAGCCTAGAAGGAATATCTACACTTTACAGATCAAGACCCTCTAGTCTGGCAGCTGCCTTTTTTCTGGGTAAGAAGTTAGGATATGTCTCCAAGACTAAGTTTTTAAGAACACCAGAGTCCTAGACCCTTGTTTTTGCTCACGCTCACTGCTGCATGACACTGTGACTTTTCCAAGCATCCAGCTTTATACCACATGCCTTCCAGGAGCTTCAGTTCACAGATAGTCTTGTCCATGTCACCCCTAATCTGGTCCCATCAGTCTGACCCTCACTGTATGCTCATTACAGGTTATGGGATCCTGTCTGCTAGCCAGTTTTCAGTCCGTGTAGCAATATTGGCCTTAACCATGTGGCCTTTATCCAAGTCAATTTGGAATGGTTTTAAAAGTAAGTCAAAGACACCATGTAAGGGAATTTCTCACTTTGATGTGAGCAGCTACTGGAAACAGAGCAGCTGGAGTCCTGGTCCATTAATAAGTCCCCTAGGTATTAATATGACACAGCAATGAAAAAGAATACTTAATAATTTATAAAAGAATTAGCTACTCATACCCATATAAAAAAGAGATTTATTAAAAAAAAAACCAAACACGTTAAAAAAGGTTTAATAGCTTCATAGTTTCATGACCCAGCAATTTTTGTGTAGCTCTGGGCTTTTTATTGATTAAAGCCAACAAGTTTTATGTGCTGTGTTCAGTCTACAGAACAGTGTGCACATTTTAATGGACATGATCTTTGCTAATATTGATTGCACAAAACAATACATTTGCATGTGATGTAATAAATTGAGGGAATGCAGAGTTGATATTTCATTAGTCTATTAACAGTACTTAGTCATAAAGTAAGAAAGTATGCTATATATAAATTTATGCTTTTTTCAATCAAGAAAGAAATAGAAATATTTAGACTAAGATTTCAATGGTCCTTTTGCTGTTTACTTCTTGCTTGCAAAAGAAAGTTGGGACCACTTCTGTGCAGCCTTTGTGCAGTGTGCATGCCTGTAAATAGTAAGTTAAGAAGAAGAAACATGTATTTTAAATGGATTCTGAAAGGTAACCATTTTAAAAAGAAATCAATAAACTAAATATAGCCAGATGCTGAACATCTCACTGGAGACAAAAATCACTAATAATTATGGGAGATTCAAGGATCCCTACAGTATTTGTATGAAATAATAATAGAGTTCAAACTTATTTCCACTGACCTTAGTGTTGCTCATTAAAGGTTTTAGCAGAGACCTGGATACAGTCACATTCAAGCAAGGTGTTTGGAATTAAAATACAGATAAAAGGAAAAAGGTTAATCCAGGTCAAGGGAACAGACCAAAACTGGGATTGCATAAGATTATAGTATCTTTCCTCATTTCTCCAATGGTCAACAGCAGTTAGTTTTAAGTAACAGTCTTCTCTGCAAAATCTCCTAAATGAGAGTCTAAACATGGTATTATCCGTCCATTTTTTTGGCTTTGTCAGTATCCTTAATCACTATACAATGTTTGCCTAAAACAGAAAGGTGCTGAACACCACCTCTGGGAGACCGAGATACATAACAAGGCACTCCCTACTGCTTATTGTATGTTGTAATCATAATAGTTCTTTTTTCCTTTCTTATACCTAATAATCTGTATCAGTTGTAGGAAGTACATCAAAACATACTATGAGCCTGTTTTCATAATGGGCGAGTGAACCATGATCCCAGAGCTGAACACTATCAAATGCTGAGGCAGTTGGATCTGGATCTGATCTGCCTTGTGGCTGGATGTAATAATAAACCAAACCCTGAAGTCTTCATCCAGCCAGTGGATCCCTACTCTTCTTCTGCATCCGGTATAACATTCCCTCAAAATGCAAATTTAGAGCTTTGTGGCTGAGGATGCTGTTACATTAGAGAGTGGTAGTGAGCAATAAGGAGCTCTTGGTTCTGTTCCTCACTCCACTACTCATGGGATGGTGTCAGGCAAATAACTCAGCAGGTCCTTGCAAGCTTCCTTCCCACTCAAAATAAAAAAGAGATGGAAAGAAAGAGATAGAGAAGGACATAATATTCTTACCTATATTCTAATAGCTGTCAGTGTGGCACGTTTTTAGATTTTTGAAAGAAATTCCCACAGATGGGCTAGTTTTATAAACAAAGCTAACATTAAAATCAGTGGACTTGGAATCAAGCTGATTGAGATTTACATTTTTTTGCTGCTCCAGAGACAGATTAAGACCTGTTTGAAGTGGACACAGCTTTAGCACAGTTGTTAGTGTTGACTCATCGTTTATACCAGATCTGAATCTAACTACATTCTCACATTATTATACATGAAGAGTACTGTACACCCTAACTCACTCAATATTTTATTTTTGAGCGATGTTAACTAACCTTTCTTGGTAAAACTCAGCCCTTTGTTGAGAGTCTGTTTGCCATAGAGTCCAATTTAAATCCTAAAACGGTTAAACTGTGCTAACCTTTTGTGTAGAGGTGAATTCACCCTCTGTTTATATGTGTAATGATAAGCAGATCCAGATCTAAGATTTTGGAAATGCTTTACAGAACAGAAGTACTGAAGCTCTGCATCAGGAGGCTTCAATAAGCAAAACACAGGTATATTTGCCTCAGTGTATGTTTTAGGACAAAGGGAGCATTAGAAGCATTTGAAGGTATCAGTGTGAGGTCTTTTGATCTACAGTAACACAAGGCATGCAGTGTGAATTCTAGTTCAAGAGTCTTTTCAATTAAAGATTTCAGCTAAACCTGTAGTGTGTAAGCTGGGGTATGCGAATGTGCTGTATACCACCCAGCTTGCTGTAAGCAAAGGAGGGAAGGGTAGCTGGGTTCTTTAAACAGTTAGACCTAACAAATGGCTCGTTTTGAAGTCTTAGGAAAGAATGTGTGCTAGAGTGCACTAATACTGGCAAACAACAGAAGAGAAACGGATATGGCCAAAAGTTGGCAGATCTTCTCTTGGAATGTAAAGGAGGGGGAAAAAAGAAGCCAAGAATAAAAAGGCTAGGTGTTATTCTTTCCACATGTGTTTATAGAAAAGGGATAGATTTCACATTTCACCTTTTTCCAGTTTAATGTGTATTTTTTCTTCTGGTTTGGTTTTTGTTACTTTTTTTTCACCATACATTGTTCAATTACAGGTCATTCAGCCTTACATTTAGATGGCTTTGCAACCCAGGTAGTATCCCTCTGCTTCCATCTGCAAAATCAAAGGGTCTTATTTAGTACACAACTAAGCATTTGCATTTATCTTCCATGCTTTGCATAGATAACAAGCATCCACAGTCTGCTTCTTCAAAACATAAAAGCCAAACAAATGCCCAGAAGGATGGGAAACATCTTAAATGACAATGGCTAGCAAATTTCAAATCTCATCATCATAAAAATAAGAATGAAATAGGGAGTTTGTTTTTCTCTTTAGAAGAGAGAGCGGGAATGAAGAAACAGTGGTTAAAGGCAATGGTTCATCAGAACAGGCCTTCATGAAGACAAATCTAGATAATTTCTCATATGACATAAATTAATGTAAACTCTTCTTTATAGATGTCTCCTTCTATTATTTCCATGTGTGAAACTACCATTTCTGATGCAATGTTTTGAGGTTCTTGTGTACATGTGTTTGTGTGTTTCTATCTTTACATTAGCACATAGTAGATTAGTTTAAGGATTTAATAGAACAGGTTATGCTGTTATACTAATGGACAATGCATATATCCAAGAAATATCACAAAGCTGAATGTAGGGTTCAGAGGAACTAAGCTTTCCCCAAGGGTACAGAGGCTCACTCTTGCCCCAGTCTGTGGATGAACATGGTCTGTGCTACTTCTGTGGGTTCAGTTCACTCTGGGCCAGGGTGGTGATCGAGCCACTCTGCAACCTGTATTCACTCTGGATTGTGCTTTACACATGTGCCCACTGTTGCACTCAAGCTAATAGAGAATGTAGATCAAATATCCACACCCTTTTGCTGGTTAACCTACCTGAACTGTACCTACTTACCATATACTGTCTATCTTACTGAGTGACCACCTAGCCCCATTGAAACACACAGATTTGTGTAGGAAGACCATTTGTCTTCACCACCACCACAGCTAAGAAGCAACATCAACTGGCACTTTCTCAAATAGGAACTTTAGATATTCACAGAAATGCATAACTTAATTTAACATTTTCCATGCTATCAGGTGAAAGGGACACAGCAGTGAATTGCTTCAGTATTTCAGATGCTAGATGGATGTGGCATCCATCTACTGGTACTCTGAGCTGTAGGATAGATTTTTCTTTAAAACTCTAAAAGGTAAATATAATTGTGAGTGTATGATTTGTCATCTTGGCTGCTGGATAGAGAAGTGATAGCAAGTTTGCAGTAGCATCTCCCTCTTACTGAACACATATAATCAGTGTTGTGAAAGCTGAGAGGCCAGGTAAATGTATGCAAGATGTCCAGTCCTCCAGGGTATGAGACTTCCAGTTTGGTTATTTTTTTTTTTTTTCCTTCAGGACTTCCTGAAAAGTTTTTTCTTGAAGAACTTTGAAGATCATAAGGGTTTGGCTAAGCTTCAGAGAAGAGTCATGTGAATGTATAGGATCATAGCTGAACGGAACCTGTCGAGGTTCCCTTAAAGTATCTGGTGAATGCCACTGGAGCCCCTGGTTTTGTAGAACTCTCATTTTTTTTTTTTTTTTTTTAGATTTTAACGTGTTTGCATTCCTTAAACTTTCTTCCTATACTTTGAAACTTCATTTATTTTCTTGAGGAGGGTTTTGGGGTCTAAATTTTAATCAAACTTCTAGCCGAGGGCATGCCTCAGCTGTAGGAGTGGAGAAAAACCTCAAAAAAAAGGTTGAAACGAACAAGCAAATGCTAGGTGTACAGTAGAGCAATCACAAAGTCCCCCCAAATGAAAATCAATTTATTTATTAGCAAAGTTGATCAATTGAAAATTATTAAATGTTGCATTCAAAACTGTCTGTCCAACATTAATTCAATCACTTTGTTTATGTGCATTACATTCATTTATTTTCTTTGCTGCTATGGATTTTTGTTTCATTCATGAACAAAATGTTTTAGACAGATTTACACTAAAAAATTATCTTGGTGCCCATTCCTGATTATATTTTACCAGCAAAATCCCTATTGTTATTTTAGAGAAAGGAAGCATTAAATTCATTTAAAGAGAGTGTTAGAAAGTATTAAACCGTTTTCAGATAGGGCTTGGATTTGAAAGTTCAGTTCAAACGTGCCTGCTTTGCAACATTAACACCATTGTGTAACCTATTAGCAATGATGTTCTGTGTTGTCTCTTTGTCTTGCTTTACTACCGCTGCTCGAATTGCTCAATCAGGAAGCCTCAAAAAGTGGAATTGCCCCTGGTACATCACCTAACTCCAAACCTGTATGCCTGTTGTGCTTAGCTTTCAGTAGGGGCAATGAGACTTTTGTAGAACCTGTTCACATCTGAGTTGCAGAAGTTAAACACAATGAATTTAGGAAAGGATGGAGTTCCAGCCTGAACTGTGAATTTCCTGACTTCTGATTAAAACCAGATGCTCAGTACTGTTATAACATAGAAATTTATGGGTGAATACAGCAATATTTTATTTCATAAATGTGTGCTTTACAACAAATCTAATGGGAATTGTAAAGTAGTACCTGACAATATCAATGTTTAAATGTCCCAGCGTAGCATATTAAAACAATAGCAATTCTTTGCTCATGACACAGCTGAGGTGCAAATCCATATGCTGATACCCTATGTAAAATATGTCAGATGGAAGAAAGAAACACAGTCTCTCAGGACAATATTTCAGAGCCAAGTGCAGTCTCTTATGGGAGGTCTATGCAGATCGATTTCTTAGGGCTATGAAAAATAAATGTAAACATTCTTGCAAAAGTCTGTCAGCGTTTATAGCTTTGCATTATGTATAACTTCTGTCCGTTTATGGCAGAAAGAAACACCACAGTGTGTCATACAGACTTTTCTATATTACATGCTAAATGTTGCACTGGTGTGTCAACGGGATTTTGAAGAAAATCTTATCTAGCTCAATGTTTCCTTTCTTGGAAAGAATTAATTGCACATCCACATTCTTCTCCAAATGGGAGAATCCCATGTAAAGCACTTTTCTTTTTTTCCTCCTTTCTTTTTCCCCCCCTGTCTCCCTGTTCTGGGAAGGTATCCAGCCATGTAACAAGACAAGTAAAGGCATTGAGAGATGCACTCCCAGCCAATAAGTGGTGGAGTCAACCTGGCAGCTGTCAGTCCAGTTGCTGTTCCCCCTACCTGACCTGTTCATGCCATTGCCAGACCCAGTGGCTCATATAGGAAATAAAGAGGCTTTGGCTGTGTCAAGGCTGCTTTGTGCATTTTATTTTATTTTTATTTTATTGCATTTTATAGCAGAGGGAACTGTTGCCTCTGGGGTAAGGCAAGGGCTGGACCTACTCTACAAACAAGGGTCAGAGTGCCATGAGGTGTGATTTGTGACTGAAACAGCTGTACCAGCAAAAATTCCTCCTGTGAATGCGTATACACAGATTAAACTTTCTTTTAATTGGGGCTGGCAGTGAGGTGTGGTGCAAACCTGGCTTTCTATGCCCGCCTTTCCTTTCTGCTCCTTTGCAGGAGCTGCTCCCTCTGCTTTCATTTGCGTTTCCCCAAACCCAGTATGAACATGAGCATATGAAGGCAGATTTCAAACCCACCAACAGGGTACCATGTAAGCAGCAGATTTAAGAGCTATAGTGTTTACTCTATAGTGTTTACCCCAAAATATCGGAGAAAGAGAGCTGACACAAAGCATCAAACATAATTTTTCTTTAGGAATGAGACTCAGGACAAAACACCACCTTGAAGTATCTTCCTCATTTCAGAGTTACAGCGGTCAAAATGTTGCAGTGGTTCACCTCTAAAGCTCAATTCCTAAACTGGGCGTTATTCTTTTGTTCCACTTTACAGCTGATATGGCTGAGATTGAAAGTGCTGGAATGGGTTGGTACCTTCAACCTGTCTCCTCATTTCTGTGCCAGGGAGTCTGTATTTCTATAGGGAGTGCAGATATGGATGAAAGTCTGGATCATCCTGGGCAAGGTCTATCACTGTAACCTTTTGATCTACAGGGAAAAAAAGTCCTCTTACATTAGATCTATTTGGTGCTTGTGAAGACATATGGAGTGAGAATACTGGAAACCACATGCCCACATTTATCTGAAGGTTGGGGATTACCTTCCTGACAGGTGAGAAAGAAGTTGTCCCAAATCTCATTCAAATGTTTCCTTTGTTTCAGTAAATCTTGGAACAGAGACAAATTATAGTGAATATGTAATTTTGACATGAAAAACAGTCCAAAAGGGCCTGAAATGAAACCACAAATTCCCTTCAGTCAGGCACAGAAATTGAGCGTGGCTCTTTTGCAAATGATGTGTTCTCGCATGTTGAAATTCCACAAGTTGGTTTCTCATTTTTCTCTTTTTAATTGGAAAAAAACATTACTGCTCCCCCACCTCATTATCTCTGCCAGTCTCCAGTGGTATTAAATCTCTCTTCCTAGCAGTTTAAAGCAACGCTTTTATATAATTTTAAACATATACCCATGTCAGCTTATTGAGGGTCCTGTGTCCAGGTATCAAGCTGGAGGACCTTAAGGAGGGGATCTTCGTGTTCTGTCAAACTCTTCATGACTTTGACTTTAACAGAGAAAATATGGGCTAAGGGACTGCATGAATCAATGTAATACATCAACTTTCTGTTCTGGTCCCAGGTTTGCCACTGAACTGTTCTTTGATGCCAGACAGTGCGTTGATTTATCTGTGTCTCTTTTCTCTGCTTTGTCTGTGCCTCTTGAGACAGCCAGCTTTTTGGGTGCATGAGACTCCCCTCCTGTGCAAAGTCTACTTACACCATGTCCTGCAGTGCTGTGCCCAGAGACTTGCCCAGGTCTACCCGAGCCAGGGCAAGAGCAAGATCACCCTGTTGGTGTGGCAGGCTAGGCATGGGGCTGGGCCACACCATTGCTGGGTTGGGAGCGGACCAGAAGAGTCTGGATGCTGCTGCAACAGTTTAAAAATGCCCTAGCTGATCCACAAATGGTAATAATAAAAATAAAATGTACGGTATTGCTGTAGGATGCAGGACTAGTGTTTATCTAGAAAATAGAACATGGGCTTTTTTTCCCACTCATCTTCCACTGAAACTGTCAGACACATTCTTGTTAGGAAAAAAGTATACCACTGAAATAGCTATGAAAAATCACCTATCTGATCATTTGCACCAGCTCACTAGCCCTTTGCAAAGCTCTAACGTTAAACGTTAACATATTTCAGTGAGTGTCATCTGCCAGCATATTTTTTATTAGTACATAGGCTGTCACATCATTGTTCTCAACACTAGAAAGTGACGGCAGACTGACAAGCATAGAAAGCTGTTGTTATTTCGTCATCCTCTCCTTCCTCACTGAAGGTCCCTTTTCTTTACATTGTATCATTTGAACTGGAGAGCAGTGTTTTGCCTTGCTGTGGATTTACTTAAGGCAGATGGTGTGATGGGAATCAGTGACAGGCTTTCTGCTCACAACTGTGATGCCACAGCAACTTTGTGACCACTCGATTTCTGTTTTTGAGTTCTCTGGCATCACCCTTTAGGATGTGCCAGGGAAAAATAAACCAAACCCAACCATAAAGTTCCTATGTAAGCAAAATAGGATGTTAGGTTAAACAGTCTGCTAGAACTGACTGAAAGCTCTGCATTAAGGGGCAAGCTGCTTGTTGGACAGGTTGGAAACGGGGTGAGGAGGAATTTGCAAAACAAGGCAGTACTTCTGTGAGCTCTGTGCAGGCCTTGGGAGGGAGGGAGGTCTCCTCTTTTATTATCTGATGAACATCAGTCCCTTTGGTCAGACTGCTAGGCGCCTCCTGGAGCTTAACCTCAGATTAACATCTGCTTCATTTCAGTGTCTGTCTGATAGTGATATCAATAAACTTCATCATCTTACAGTAAAAAACGATAATTAAATCTGTGCCTGCTGACTCATTATCTATTGTGCCCTGGGGAATAATTGCAGATAATGAAAATTTAATAGATAAAAAAATAATTCATATTTCACTTGAATAATGAATATGAAGCTCTTGCAAGCTTGATTAACCATATATAATGTGTATCTATACATCATATGAAGTGCAGCCAGAGGCAGGCTGAGTTTCCTTGGGTTGGTTTAGACCTGCTGTAAATAGGTAAATCCTGTTGACCAGATTTGGACCCGTTACACAGGGTGGTACCTGCAAGTCTGACCCCTGACTCCTTTCTGCTTTGCAAAGATCTGTAGCAACTGAAAAGAGTGTATTGGAGGGAAAACACAGGTGAGCATGGTGTCATATTGCGTATACATTTGCAACTAAGAGTTCTTGCACTCTCTAGTAGGCAAATCTACTGACAGACTTTAGTTGGACAGACTGACTTGATCTACAAAAATCCATTTTTCATTATTTTTCTCTAGATTGCCCCACGGTGTCTGGTAAACAGCCTCTTGAAGTGATGGGGCTGTACCTCCCACCAGCAATGAGAAGTAAGAAATGTCCTTAAGGAAAGCATGAGGCATGAAATGCTTTGAGCAAAGCGAGGCCTGACAAGCACTTTCTAGTATTACATGTGAGGCCCTGTTAAGAACCGAGCGCGGTTTAGTGGGGAGACTCCCCGCCGACAGAAACAGCTCTCCTAGGGCCTTCCGCATGGTAACAGCTGAGCATCCTGCTGAAACCAGTGTGCAGTCCCCAGCAGAGTGACTGAGCGGTGCTCCTGTCAGCCTCCATTCATCACTTGCCCCATCTCCTATGGTCAATGCCATGCTGAACCATAGAAGACTCAGAGACAGAGAGGGCTCATCCCCAGCCTTGGAGAGGTTTATGCAGGTGTTCAAGTCTGTGCACTGCTAGCAGTTTCTTGCGTGGTGCTGCAGGCAGGATCAGACTCTTGAGCTGAGGGGTTTTGGTTGGTTTATTGAGAAGACAGAATAGGAAAAAGAGAGAGAAAGACAAAAACTGTTTAATTTTGCTTTTCTAAACAGCCAGCCTACATGTTTGTACATTCAGAAAAAGTCACTGTCAGGAATTGAAAATGCAAAGAGTGAATCAGAACAAGAGTACAACAATGTAGCTCTGTCATAAGCAAGAGAAAATGAGACTTCTTGAATTTTATACCAAATTCTGTCCTACTGGTATGGGAAAAAAGATACAGTAGGGGATGTTAAACTGCTTTCATAAGCACTGTTTTTAATTTTTTTTTAATAAGTAAAAGCACAAAAACCAGTTAAAACACTTATGTGCACATTTATCTTCTTCAGTCTACCCATTCAAGAGGGATTTGTGCAACTCACCTAATGTCATTACTTCTGGAGATGGACCATGATAGACAATTTGATCCTTCTGTGATTGGGCACCACAACACTGAACCTGCATGAGGATTTGGGCTTGCTTCTGAAATCATGTGTGCAGGGCATTTGGGGCACTGTTAGCAAGTGGTGTATGCTGGTGCACAGCAAATGTACCTTTGAGTTTGGAATCTGCTCTGCAGCCCAGGTCATGGAGCCAGAGTCATACCTGAAACTGCCTCTGGAATCTTTCAGGTTTAATTTGAAGGTCTGAATTTGGTGCAGCTTGAGTTGTTTATGAGTGAGGATATTTAAATGCCTTTACTAGACATTCCTAGATTGCAATATAATTAAAGTTTATTTAGATTTTATTAAATAACTCTGATAACTCCCTATCCTGAAACCCAGCAGTTCTGCACCACCACTGATTGTCATAAGATTAAAACAGAGGTAGGTGAAATATTACAATGCTCTAATGTGAGAATCTACAAAATAGGGATTTGGGGACCCATATTTAAGGCATTTTTAGAGATCTGAGATAAGCTATTCCTATTTTAGCCAATCTCCACCATTAAAACACGTGCATTTATCATGGATTAATACATATCATGTCATGAAGGCCTGATCCTGTTAAAATCAAAGGCAATTTGGCCCTTGATCTTGACGGGCTATCACTTCAGTTATTTAAATATTTTCTATTAAAAAAAAATTATTTGTAGCTCTATGTGTGTATTCAGTGAAGAGAACAAATCAGTGATCAGTAACTTGTACCAATATTTTATGTAATGCTTCAAAATGAGGCCCAGTTGGCAGTGACATGGGGGACATTAAAAACTGTCGCTGCCTCTGCAAAAGACAAAAGAGGAAGCATCCCCAGTGAGCAAAGGGAAGAATTGGAGAGGGATGATCCACAAGCCATTGAAACGTGAGAGTAAAAAGCAGCTGAAGCACATGATTGAGGAGAAAGGAGTGCCATAACATTGTGAGGACTTAAGTGTAAAACATATGAAGCAAGGTACTCAAGGAAAAGCTTACAACTATAGTTTTGCATATGGAGTCATATGGAAAGACAGTAGGAGACATTTGTCAAAGTTTTCATTGACAGGGTAATTCTCTTTTACCATGGTTTAGGCTAAAAGCTTTTGCTTCACCTTTCCCATGTGGACAGTCCCTGTGGTCCAGCCATGTGCATTAACCCATTTAGCTGCCCAAACGCGTCTGTTTGTTGAGAGAAGGGAGAAACCCTCTCTCTCACCCTCTTCCTAGAGGAGAGGAGGAGACACTTGAGCTTTGTATGGCTTAGCCTGTTTATAATTGTATTTTGCATTAGAAAAAGAAACTTTATGTTCAGTGGTAGGTAAGAGTGGCAAAGCTTTGGGGAGACTGTGTGTGGTCTTGGAGGGTCTGAACTTCAAATCCTGCTTTGCTGCAGATTCAGGGTTCTCTCATCCTGCAGTGATGCCCTACTTGGAGGGAGCCAGGGGCTCCTCCATTGATTTAAGCACATGGGGGCACCTTGCAGTTTTGACTCTCAGGGACATCCTCACCTGTAAACTGGGGATAGCGTACTGGGGGACACACAACCCCATCCTGCCCTACTTACTGAGGCTGAGAGTCAGACAAGGGTTTGGCCCTTGTCTCGTGGGCTTGCAATGCCATGCTGTGACCTCCTCCCTGCTCCAGGGGCTGACAGACCCCATGAGGTTATTTAGCAAGTCCTGCACACTGCTGTCTAGCTTTGCCCAGCAAAGCCATGCTTTGTCTAGCAAGACCACAGCACTGCTTTGTGGCCTGGGGAGGGACAGCTTCTGATAAATGACCATGCGTGGAAAAGCTTGCTAGAAAAGGTGGTCTTTGGCTTGATGGAAAGCCGTGGGTGGCCAGGCGAGCTCAAGGCAGCTGGCCAGCATACACAGGGTTGTACAATCCATCTTGCCCCTGGCATGGGGTCCTGGGTCATGCAGGTGGGCATGGAGCTGGCCAGTGCAATGGAGCAGGAAAATTCTGAGCAGCTGGGATTAATTGGGTAATTTGTGCATGAAGAGATATAAAATGCCAGTTAATATTATGAGATGTCTAACAGCCCTTTCTAATTTACTGGTGTTGTTTTCTTTAGTGTGCATTTGTAAAGGGCTTCTGGAAAAAGGGACTGTTATTGTTAACATTCAAAAAGGAAAATTTTGGGGTACATGTCTAGTGCTGTCTTGGAAAAATTATATCTGATAACTTGCCCGATTAAAGTGAGACCAAAATTAATGGAGCAGAGCTTACATTAATGGAGCAGAGCCAGCTTATAGCCTTTGCTCTCTGAGCCCTTTTGAAATTTCTGGAAGCATACAGATCCCCCGGAAAGCTTTCTACTGCACTAAATGTATTTCAGTTACATTTCTTAAAGGAATGGTAAGTCAGTGTGCAACATTATTGGCCTGTATTTATATTTATATAGAAAAGACTTCCATCTGAACTCTGAAGTGCTTTAGAGAAGTTAATGAATCCTGGCTGGATAAAAACAGTTGTATTCATGAACAGGGCACCTGAGGCATAGAGAGAGTGAATTATTTTTGTGAGTGCAGAAAAGCACTATCATCCACCCGTGCACCATGCTCTTCTTTATGGCTGCATTGACTAAAGCTGGGTGGCTTCTAAAATGTGCCTGTGGCTCAACAGCACCCTCATGGACTGTATCAGCATTAACCCTCCTCTGTCCTTCTCTCCTTGTCCTCAGTGCTCTCACACTTAAAGTAAAAATGACAAACACTTTCAAACGTCTTGCTGCTTTTCATTTTCTTGCTGGTGCATTTTCATTGCTTTCAGTGGTTTCTGGTTGGGCTGGAGCTTCCATGAATAGACACAGTAGAAAAAAAGTCACTCACAAAACCAGGACTTGTGTCTAAACCAGGATCACTTCCCAGCTTCTAGGCCTCCTGCTTGCCTTGGCCAAACCTGTTGCCATTATTCAATGAGACCTGGACGCATGCATACTGCTGACACCCTGGTTTCTGAGTGGTGGAAACCTAAGTTCACAGAGAGAAATCAGCTGTGGCAGACTCCACCAGATCCCTGCATGCATCATCAGGGCAATACAACCCCAGGCCATGCAAGTGGCACATGTCCCAGGGAGCATGAGTATCATCAGAGTTGTTCATCAGCAACTTGCTGAATCTGAGTGTAATCCTAAAGACCTCCAACTTTTTTTCATCTCCTTGAAGCATATCTGAGGAAGCTCAAGGGAACTGATAAGGGTGGCATGGCAGGATCACAGCCTGCGGGTGATTGTTCAGCAAAGGAATGCTACAGTCTGTCTTCCAGCAGGTGTTTTTCCATGAGCTTGTTGAATCAGAAGGGAAATTATTTGTAAACCACTGTTATCAAGAAGATGTCTATTTCTTTTCTAGATCCTGTTTCTGGTTCCTGAGTTACCACTCTGATTTCTGCATCTGGAACACAGCTCGAGCATGAGAAGCATTGCTCTGAGGTGGCAACCAGATGGATCACTGTAAAGGCAGTGGTATCTCAGGTGAGTTTCCCATGGGCTTTACACTACGCACTGTTTCCTGCATTGTTTACTCTTTCATTTTTCCCAAGCAATAAGTATTCCTTCTGTTGACAGCTAGAACGTCAAAATTCACAAATTCAGGTTGCAGAACCAGGGAACTTACTTTTCCTTTGAAGCTGTAAAATAAGGTGTTATTAAAAGCCAAGCCTGTACTGCTGCCAGACAGTGACATTAAACAAAGAGATATGAACTAATTCATGTAACTTAAAAACCTATGCAGTGTATCTCCCAAAGCTCATATCAAACCCTTTGGGAATGTGTCAGGAGAATTTGACAATTTGACATATATTTGAGAAAATGCATAGCAACATCCTTGAATATGTTTGGGAATCTGTGCAGAATCTTTTCCTTTTTGGGAATGGAGGTGTCTACAGCATTTTTTTCTTTTTTTTTTGCATTATATTCTCTCAACTGGGAAGAAATTTGATGAAATGTGCACAAGAGGGATAGAAACTAAAGCTATTGTTTTAATGTGGCAGGTATGAAGGTGAAGAGATAGAGAACTGAACTGATTTCTATACAGAAATGTATAACTGAGGAAAAATAGGATTTGGGGGGCTTGGTTTAGAAATAAATTCTTTTCCCTACAGGAAAATTTGAAGATTCACATTCAAAACATTCAAAAGTGTTTGGCCACAGCCAGTTCTTAATCCTACGGGCTAATAGGAAATAAATTCTGTAAAGTGGAAACAAATAATGCATACCATATAAAATTGGGCTAGACACAAGTTACATACACTCACCTTTAAAAATCTTGTGAAGAGATTTTGGTGGATATCAAGAGCCTCTATAAACTGCAAGAGGCAGCATGGTGACTGATGCAAATGCTGGTGGCCAAAGCCTTTTTTGGGAAAGCAGGACCCCACTGAGCTGCAACCTAGATAATCTCTCCATGGGCAATCAGGAGTTAACTGTAACTCTGATAAAACTAGCTGTTTAGCTTGCCAAGGGGTTCAGTGCCTCTCAAGATTTCGGTGTGAGTATCTCGAAGAGAGGCCAGGAAATTGCGCTCTAAACTCTGTTGGAGGCATGTCATGTAGTTTTTATTTGTAAGAGAATTGTGTGCTGGGGTTTGGTTTTGGGCATTTGTACTCAGTTCTAATGTCTCCTTTCATTTTATTGACTAAACCCTTTAGATGTGAGGTTTTACACAGATTAAATTAGGATATAACAGCCGTTGTTTAGTCTTCCATTCAAAAGTAAATACATTTAAAGAAAAGAAGCTGTAGCATTTAAATAGAGGAGAGCAACGAGCATATACCCAGAGGGGCTGTCACTTTAGATAAGTGAGAATGCAATTTCTGTAGCATGCTAACACAGAGAGCTGGTTTCTTCATGTGTAGTTTTGCTCACTACTTGAGACAAACAGGAATCCAGGAGCTGTTTAACCTGACCCAGTAGAATAAAAGCTGTATTGGAGTATAGTGCTGATAGGTATTCAGGATCTAATATATATCCCCTAATATATAGGGAAACAGTGAGTCCAATCTGCATTCAGCACATAACAGTAAACATGGATCTGGTTATTTACTATGTTCTAAAAATATATATACTCAGTAATAACATATATGCCTGGATGACTGGGTTAATCTTTTCACCCAGATTTATGAACCTGTTAACAAGCCTTTCTATTCTTTCTGAAGGGGGCTGGTAAAACACTGTAATTTAGTGTAAAGATTTTGACCTTAGCACTATCAATGAGAGGCCTTGTTGCTGGCTGAGGGTGTATAGCCGTATGCTTGAAAGTGGGTATTGCAAAAATATGTTTGCCATGAATTAACATTTGAGTGAATTTTGGCAGCTAGTTTTATGTCTGGTTTTGTCTGTTCTCTGGTAAAAACTTTATCAGGAAAATATCTGAGAAGAGTTAAATTCAAACTCTAGTGCAAAAGTATTCAATGAAACAGAAATGTATATAAGCTACACAATTATTTTTGCTCTCTCAGCCAAGGTCTGGAACCAGTCCCAAGTGTGACCAATAATAGCTGAGGAAGCCATAGTCTGGAATATTAAGTATTTGTTTGCAAGCTGACTTGGTAGTTAATTATACATGTACTTATTGAAATAATTGATAAATTAAACAGTTGCATAGATGTTTGCAGGATGGTGTTCCCAACTGAAACTTTACAGAACAAAATCTGTTGGCAGTGGTAGAACGAGAAATACATTTGAGGAAATTACAATTGATCTCAAATATTCTGCAGATGGAAGGAGACTCGTATGTCACAGGATATGTCATTTGTTGAGAATAAGTTGTTCCAGCTCCAGTTGTGGATGAAAGATAGAATTTAAGCCGATCAAAAATTACACAGAGATGTAACTGTGAGGTTTAAAATTCAAGTAGGTGAAAGCTCAGAAGTGAAAAAGACCTATTTCCACATGGCTGAATTGAGATAACAACTTGGGATGAGATCCCTTTGACACAGCCTTGGTCCAAGCACAGAATTACTTGGAGGGAATGAAAGAGCCAAATTTATAGAGTGCACAGGGAGAAGGAGAAGACAAAAGGGTAAAGTTAGCTGCACTGTTTCAGACTTCAGCAAATGCTTTGGAGGTCAAGAAGCTGAGTTGTGAAAGCTTCGGTCATACCCTCTTCTGCCTGAGTTTTCTTTTGTCTTCCATTTCAAGGAATTTAAAGAAGTAACTTGGGAAATGATGTGTTACCTAACACTGCTGACCAAGACTTGTGAGAGTTTTCTGGTCAAAAAGTCAGTGAGCTTTAAAAGTACACTTTGAAGTGGGTTTTACTGATCTGTTTGATTTCCATCTGGGTTCTGAGATGGCTGTCAGGGAGAGATGGCAACTAAAACAGCAAAATGGAAAACAGTGCCGCTTCTTTTGTGTTAGAGGGATACAATGTTCCGTTTTGGAGCAGAAGGCCTGGTAAGAGTGCTCTGTATTAACCTCTTTCAGGATACCACTGTATCTGAGCACTTGCAGTCTCAGTATTTATCCTTGTGAAGGTCTGATACAGCAGGATAGTACTACTACTCTCATTTTACAGGTGGTAGAGTGAGGAAGAGAAGGAGTAAGTAACTTTTGCCTCCTGTGACAATAGCATATTTGAGGCAGAATGTTGAGTCCCATTATCTCACAGTTTGCCCACATGAAACACAAGTTCCAGAAAATAAGTCATTTGAGGGCTCAGATTAATATACTTATTTATAATCTGTTTGCCAAAGGAAAAGGACATTATTTACTTTCCTTGCTTTCCAGGTGTGATGGTTCACAGCAAATAGTTTGGACAGCTATACAGACTGCTCCTCCTCCAACCCTGTGATGCTCCTCCATGAAACTGTGCTACTTCTTCTACACTTATCAGCCTCTCTTTTCTCCCACATTTTGATGACCCTCTGCCATTTTTACCTGCACTGAAAATGTTGGTTAGATTTCTTCCTCTACTAATGACTCCATATGCAAAACTATAGTTGTAAGCTTTTCCTTGAGTACCTTGCCTCATATGTTTTTCACTTAAGTCCTCACAACATTATGGGGCTCCTTTCTCCTCAACCATATGTTTCAGCTGTTTTTTACTCTCCCATTTCAATGGTTTGTGGATCTTTCCTCTTCAATTCTTCCTTTTGCTCACTGGGGATGCTTCCTCTTTTGTCTTTGTGAGATGCTGTCACACAGCTCCAACAAGCCATGTGTAAGTGAGATTTATTGCAAACTAACAATAGTCCCCATGTTTATTTGAGTTGCTGTCATGTTAGTCTCTATCACATCACAGTGAGAGACTGCATCACTGGCGCTCTCTTACAGGTTTGTGTTAAGTGTCGTTTTCAGCATGTGTTATAAAACATTGCATGGTGAAGATAATTCATTTTGTTAGTTCTGAAACACAAAACTCCTCTCACCAGCCATCAGGAAGAACCTCACATAGGTTGTATAAATGATTTTGTTATGGCCAGGCTAGGTGCTGAACTCATAGATTTGTACCATCACTAATTGCTTAAGCAGAAGTGCCTGACAGGAAAATTCACACTGACAGTACAGCATAACTTGGTTTACTACAAAGTCAGGCGGTAACATCATCCAATTTTGTCCAGCAAGCACCCACAGGTCTTCCACTTCTTGCATGTTAAAAGCTACCCCTGCTGTAGACAGCAGCTCATTGAGAAGAGCTGTATTAACTGATGTCCTAATGCATTATTGAGCACATGGATGGGAGCCATCCCTGGGTGCAGCTTAGATACTGGGTAGAGTCCCCAGCAAGGAGAAAGGGCAATTGGGAAGCTTTCCTTGGAGTCAAGATCCAGCTGCAAGAAGGCAACCCCTAATGATGGAGCTTGTCTAAAAAATCAGATAGCCATGGGGACTTATCAAATGTAACTGGGGAGGTCTTCTGGCTTCAGAGGCCCTTGGGTGAAATGGACACACACAACACTGAGCTAAACCAGAGTGAGAAGGCTGGAGTGCTACAGATTTATTTCTCAATATTTCTCTCTGAACAGAGTAAATGATTCTTTAACCTCACGTTTAGGAAAATCATAATCTTTACTTCTATTCTTGGTCTTCTCTGATGCTGAGTGATTTCAAGGTGACAGAGCAGCATGCTCAATTCACTGGGACACACTGTTTTTCTTCTCCAACTTCCTGATATCTTGCCCAGTTTAGACATTCCTCAGTATTTGGAGGATCATCTACACAAAGATGAAAGGATTGGTAATACAAGATGTATCTTGGGAAATGGCATGTTCTCCGGCCAGATCAGAACCTCCTTGGCATGCAGCAGGACATTAGGAAACAGCCTGACATTTGGGAGTCCTTCAAAATTTGGAGAAAAGGCCCTCTGCTGACCTCATGCATGGGATAGATAAGGTATGTATTCCTCAAACCATGCTGCATTTTAGAAAACCTGGCCACTTCTGTGACTCGTATTGCATCAGTCAGGAAAAGGGCTTCTTACATAAGGGGCAGCTGATGGAGAATTGTTTCACTGACTTTTCCATTTTTGGGGGGAAGGGGGATTATTGGTAGTTTTATGTACTGCTTACATATCAGGCTGGTCCAGCAGAGGGGGCTTTCACACAGAGGAGAGACAGTTGTGTGCGCTGTTCCTAACATCCAGGTGCAAGTGCTCCTGCAGCAGGAAACAGCAGTCTGACCAGAATTCACTTACACCACTTAGTGTGTCAACACAGTCATGGGCTTATTAGATTAAATTTGTGATGCACGAGACATTTGGCATTTCTTATTTGTGCCTGGAAAGTAATCTCAAGACAACTGATACAGTATTTTTATGTCTGATAACAAAGGGTTACCCTGTTGTCACTCTGCCTTCCCAATCATAGAATGTTTCAATAAATGCTATAAAATATGCTCATGCTGAAAGGTAGCAACAGTGATCCTGAAGTAAATTATTAAATTTATTAAACATTTAATAAATTATTAAATTTATGCAGCATCTAGAATTGACCCTCTATAACACAAATAAGCTTTATTTATTGCTCTGAGAAGTCTTGTTTGATTTTTAAGTTAGTTACCTGCACATGGAAAATTAAAACTCCATGAAATGAAAATTGGTCATTTGTGTAAGCAAGGATAAGAGAAGCTTATGACCTTGTTTTCGACCACTAAATCCCACTCCTTGCAACCAGCCCCACTGTGGGTACATTGCCTTCAGATTTCATTTATACATCCCAAAATCATCTACCAGATTTTCAAATAGCCATACGCATGCTTTACAGCAGGTCCTGGCTCCTTCTCTAGTCAGCCAGTCTCTGAGCAAAGCCATGGGCAAGCTCTTCCTTGGCCATGACTGGACTTTAGAAACTCAACCATTGATAAATTAAAAAAAAGTCGGCTGTTTTATTCCACGCAGAGGCAGATCTGAGTTATGACCAAAAAGAATTAATATATTTTCAGATATTCCCAGCATGATCGAAGTTTTGATATAGATCATTTTACATGCAGAGTGAGAAATGACAGTTCAGCTAAGGTGGCCTCTACTGTAGAGTGACCCTGGCTATTGAAATCCAGATGAGACTGCCACTGGCTTTGTATGTCCCTGTGCGAAGTATATTTTAATCTGCTGCTGCTTGCAAGCCATTAATCTTCTAAGATTTCTATATACTGCTGCATATACAATGGTAAGCATTCTGGGCAGACTCATCTTAACATCTTAATTGTGTTAATTTTTTTGTGCTTGCTGGTTTGTAATTTTTTTTTCTTGCTGTAACTGCAACCTTTTCATCTGAACTGCTTTGCAACCTGCACATTTCTTGGCACTGCCTCCTCAAATAGAGTATTGTCCAATATCATTCAAAAAGGAGCAAGTATGGTTTAACAAAGAAGTGTGAAGAAAAATGTATTTCAGGAATGAAGTGGGGGGGAAAGAAGGAGAAAGCTGTGGGATATCCTTCCAGCCTTACCAAGAGCATTGTAGGAAGGCCATGGCTGCTGCAATGGAAGAGTTGATAGGACTGTGAAATCTGTATTAATGAGAACATCCTCCCGCAACTCACCTTCAGAGTGATCATTTTTTCCTGAACATTTCTGTGTATTGTATTTATTATCATTTTGGCAAAAATTTTAATTGGCAAGTCCATATACTGATGGAAAAATCCAGGAAACTATCTGAGACTTTGGACCCAGAATTCTGCAAGGCAGAGGGATATATACAAGGGAATGCAGGTGAAATAGGTGAAGTTTGTGAGCTGCTTCCACAGTGGAGAAATGATATGATGTCCAAATTGAGATGGAATGCACTTGCTTGGGAAAAACACTTGAGCAATTTGAATTTTCTGGCACCCCTTTGTCCCTTTCAAGTGTTTGACTCCCTGTGACAGAGTGGGATCCATATTTGTATGAACTGTGGCACAGTCACAAAAGAATAACAAGTTAACACAGAATAGTTTGTTCAAGTAATCCAAACCTGACAGTGCTTCTCTGTTTCTTTTTTCTTCATACACAGGCATGTCCAATAGCAAGTAGCAAAACTCCAAAACTTCCTCTGCAAGTAAGTAAATTTACTTATTAAACGTGTTATTTTAATATAACAAGTTTTCAGTGATGCACAAAGACCATGCATTGTAATTTAATATTGGAACCTCTTCTTCAAGTGTAGTCTTGTACTATCTAAATGGTGGTAGTGGTTTAATCCTTTGTCTCCATGCTGAACCTCAGTAGGAAGACACCAGATACCCCATTATGTTTAAAAAAAAAAAAAAAATTGACACCTAACCTTATACCTAGCATATATGTTATACATTAACACTTGCTATTGAAAATCCATATAAATTCTGCCACCATCACTGGCCCAGAGTGACTATTGGAGAAATACCAATTGCGTTTTAGAGAGTTACTGGTTTTCTACTATAATTTGTTATTGATTTCATATATGTCATATAGATTGATTACGCTTTTAATACCATTTTGCCTAGTAGATGCTTGAGGGTTTCTTTTGGCCATTTTCTGCAAGTTAAGTACACTTTCTTGGTCATATCTGATACTCTGGAATAAAACCCATCTGTTCATTTTTAGAAAGTGAACTTTTGCAGGTTTATTACCAAGCATGCAACTTGGTAATCATGAGTTTTATGTTTCTTAGCAAATGCTCTCTATAACTCTAGCTTGAAAAAAAGTGTCAGGAAAACCCATTGAGGGTTGCAATAAAAATCATAGGAGAAGCACAGGGCTGAAAGGCAATCCAATAATTTGCCTGGTTCTCTCTGCTTCAGGATAAGGCCAATTACCTTTATAATAATATTTCATTCTGTTATCATATTATATCTCCCTAATACCTTCTTCAGTACTTCCAGTGATGGAAATACCACACCACAGCCTTCTCTCCTCTTACCACTACCCTATGACTAACCCTGAAACAGTGTGTGCTATAAATCCTTCACTCATTCCGTGGATGCTTTGAAATGTAATGGATGAGCCTGAAAATGTCAAACCACCTGTTTCAGAACAAAACTTTCTGAATGACCTTACTCAAAATGGCAGTTTTGCAAAACCAGTGTCACTGAAATTGTCAGGGCTTTCTCTTTTATGAATAAGAACTATGACCAAGAAACATGATTTCATTTTAGCAAATGACAACGTGACTGTGAGTAGTGAAAAATGTCCACAAAAGAAAAGCCTTTGTACATCCCATGAAAGGAAAAATAACATAGCAACTTGCATATATGTGCATGTGTATGTTTGAAAACAGGATTAGTTTCCTATTCATCTCCACAGAAGGAGCTGCTCTGTGGTTTGTATGATTCAGAAGCAGCTCCACAAGTGATATTTCACAAAGTTTTGAAATGACTTAATAGCACAGAGAAAAATGTCCCACCATGTTCCATCATTTTGACTGAAAGCCACTGTAATATATTAAAAACTATTGCTGCCTCTGTAAAACTTCCACCTGTCCCCAGAATGTGTTTATAAAATATTAAGGTAAAGGAAGATCACTAGGAAAAGAGTTAAAATCTCAGCTGATACATAAATATCTAATGATCAAGCTGCTATCTGTAATTTAGGAATAGCAGCAAACCACTGATCCTTGTTTGTTCTTTACCACACTAAATAGTTGCTGTGTTTGGATAAATGGGAGTAACTTTGCCAAGATTTCCTATAAGCTGTTTTTGTGGTTTGATACTCTAAGGGAAAAATTATACCACAGTGAATTAACAGAAGACCTCAGCCTGTGTTACATCTTGGTACACTGACAAGAGGGGAAATACATTCAAAGCGTACCTGCTGTATGACTATTAAAATAGCCTACCATCAAAATTCAACATAAAACCAGATAGCCTACTTTTGGGCAGTGGACAACTAAAGACATGACCATCTCATGGCAAAGCCCAATGGTCCTTGCAACTTAAGTGAGGTTTGCAAATGCTAATTCAACACAGAGGTTTACTACAAAGGCATGCAGGAAGTATCTTCAGCACCTCAAGGGTTTTTTGGGCAGAGCGTGCCTAGGGCCAGAAAGACCCTGCTGACTAAAATTCCACTAGCCTAGCAAAGAAACTGGGGAAGAACTTCAATTGCCAAATATTTGCTCAGAGCCTGGCTGAGCTGGTGCAGTCCTGTTGTGTAGCATTGCTGTGGATGTATCACCTGGCTGGAATAAAAGTGAGGAGAAGCCCCTGTTACTGCTGTCCCAGATTACCCACTAACCTCCTACACCAGTATGCTGCAGTACCCCATATGCTAGGGGTATTAGCAGGTTAGTAGATAGGCCTAAGAGTCAGATCTCCTCTTCCTCACTCTTTTTCTCTGGATTATAAATAGAAGGGTAAGCAATGCTGGTTTATTCCTGAGGAAGGGTTTTGGGGCATGAGCAAATAAACCACATCTAATTTGCTGTGTTTTATGCACAGATATCATAGTTAATGCTATGAAATTAATTCTAGTGATGCTCTTTGATCATGCTCCATTTGTTAGATCTTCACATTCTTAACAGTAAATGAGTGATGTCTTAGAATAAGGATTCTTTCATCATTTTTTAGCATTGTCATTTTAAGCTATTTTTTTGATCAATCATATAGCTTTTTTTTTTTTTTAATATAGCTGCTGAAATTCCATGTGGTAGTCAAGCTATTAAGAAAGATATATTTGCTCCAGTATACTTTATGTCAGATTCCCGGAAAATAAATAACTGCATCACAAGAAAGAAAAATAGTGGTTTCTATTCCCAAACAAGAGTCTGTCTTGTTGAAACCTCTGAGCATCCTCTTCACTTTGACTGTGTATGTTCACTTTCTTTGATCACTTCATTAAAGATGGAGAAATGATTGATTTGCTCTACTTTGTTCTGTCCTTAACAACTTTGCAAGCTGTGTGATACAAACAAAGGCTCCTCAGAAAGGAGAAAAAGGAAAATGAGAAGGAAAGAAAATGCCAAAAGGTCTCCTGGCACTGCGAGTTGAAGCAAAGAAATTTGATTATGACAGTTCTTCTAGTGGCAAAGCATAGACCTGCAGAAACCAAGTGTTTAACTTCTCAGGAGGCTGATCTCTTGACTGATGTATTACCTAATAGAAATGCATGCTGTTCATGCTACTCTGCAGACACTTTACCATGCTTGTACTGGTCCTTTCTGGGGAGGGAAGTATCAAAGATTACTCCCTTGATTCAGAAAAAAAATTACTTAATCCCTCTAAAATTCCTTGCATCATTGCGTAAATGCTCGCCTCTGCCAATAGCACAATGTAAGGGCCCTTCCTAAATTGAGGGAATAAAATTCTTCTTTTCCTTCCTTCCTTTTTTTTTTTTTTTCTTTCATTAATCACTTACAACCATATATTAATTCTTGTTCTTCCTTACCACAATTTATGTTAGCATAGTAATTTATTTTCAGTGACTTTAACTCCTGAATCAAACTCTGCTAGTCCTGTGATCAGTTTGTCTTCCTATGCTGTAACTCAAATTAAAAGAAAAAAATAACATCTGCAGACAGTGCACGTATTACAGCAACCTGCTTCCTTTCTGTCTTAGGCAGAATGAAAAATCTTGCAAATCTATTAGCATGGAATAAACAAGTTCTGAACAAAAGGATTGGCAAATAACACAATTTTACAGCATTTGAGTCAAGTTCCCATTAACACCCCTGCAGACTAATTTCTCCAAAGATCTTCTCATTCTCATAATTCTCAAACATATTTACAATTGTTGTGGTGGTAATTTTTTCCACCGCTATGTCTTGAAAAAAAAAAAAAAAAATCCCTTCCTCCTCTCCTGGGAAGCCCTTCTAGCCATTTCCCACTGCTTTAGAAGGAAAAAGAGAAGAAGACAGGAGAGATGTGATACAGAAAGGGATGTGAAGCACTGGATAGTTACTTGTGGTAGTTGGTTCCATGCTGTGAGATGAACTCATGCTCACTTGAAGGCCAAGTTCTAGTTAGAGCCTTTGTTTGCTCTTCATGCTGCCTTTCTCCACATTTACTCCAGACTCAGTGCATCTCTCTTGACTCTGAGTGAGCAGGGTTACACTCTTAGAGGATTAGCCCCACTTCTGTCTTTGCCATTTTCCTAAGGCCTAGTCTGTCCCTTTGGGTTGCTGGCTTTTTGGGTAGCTCCTTCAAGGATAAAGTTTCACAAGACATTATTAACAGCAGTATGTAATATTAATCTACGAAATATCAAGAAGTTTTGCTCAAAAAACCTTTTAAGAGGAAAAGTGACACTGGAGCACTTAATCCCTCGTGAATGGGAAGAAACAGTTCTAGGAACCTTTTTGCCTCAATGTAATTTTCCGAATCTTCTCAAGGGGAAGCTGTCATCTTTGCTGATTTGCATTGGATGAGTAGTTCCCCACTGACTTGCTGGCTGGGCCATATTTTTTATGTATCATGAGGAAAAAATTTGTAAGTCTTGCCTTCTCTCTTTTGGCTTAGCAGATGGCCCTAGCTATAGGGATCAAGTCTATTGCTTTGATGCTATTAGCCGGTTGCACTGACTTGCTAAACTACAAGCTTATGTGAGCACCCCCTACTCTGTTATACACTCCCCCGTATCGCACAAACACCACATTTAATGTAGAGAAACCCCTGGGGCTAGCTCATACTTGTTCGTACTTCATAGGTGTTGAGGACAAACTCAAAAGCACGAGTGATGTCTGGGACCTCAAATGTTGTTTCGTGTATCAGATGACAGCAGAGAGTCACTGGGTTGACCCATCTACCATGTCTGTGCTATCTCCTCCTGCTCTGCTCATCTGGGACAATGAACAGGAGGAGTGAGAAGGGAGCTAGGATGGAAGGGACAACAGGTGGGAGTGCGGATGTGCACCTGAAATGCACAGTTGTAGTAGGAGTCATAAAGGGACCTGACCCTGACACACCAGCATATCACAGAATCACAGAATCACAGAATCGTCTAGGCTGGAAAAGACCTTGAAGATCATCCAGTCCAACCATTAACCTAACAATGACTGTTCCCAACTACACCATATCCCTCAGCATTATGTCGACCCTATTCAAACACCTCCAGGGATGGAGACTCCACCATTGCCCTGGGCAGCCCATTCCAACGCCTAACAACCCGTTCTGTAAAGAAATACTTCCTAATATCTAGTGTAAACCTTCCTTGGCACAACTTGAGGCCATTCCCTCTTGTCTTATCACTCATTACTTGGTTAAAGAGACTCATCCCCAGCTCTCTGCAACCTCCTTTCAGATAGTTGTAGAGGGCGATGAGGTCTCCCCTCAGCCTCCTCTTCTCCAGACTAAACAACCCCAGTTCCCTCAGCCGCTCCTTGTACAACATGAGCTCCAGACCCTTCACCAGCTTCGTTGCCCTTCTCTGGACACGCTCGAGTAATTCAATGTCCTTTTTGTAGTGAGGGGCCCAAAACTGAACACAGGAATCAAGGTGTGGCCTCACCAGAGCCAAGTACAGGGGTAAGATCACTTCCCTGTCCCTGCTGGCCACGCTATTTCTGATACAAGCCAGGATGCCATTGGCCTTCTTGGCCACCTGGGCACACTGCTGGCTCATGTTCAGCCGGCTGTCAATCAACACCCCCAGGTCCCTCTCTGACTGGCAGCTCTCCAGCCACTCCTCCCCAAGCCTGTAGCGCTGCTGGGGGTTGTTGTGGCTGAAGTGCAGCACCCGGCATTTGGCCTTATTGAAACTCATACAGTTGGCCTTAGCCCATCACTCCAGCCTGTCCAGATCCCTCTGCAGAGCCTCCCTACCCTCGAGCAGATCAACAATCCCACCCAACTTGGTGTCAGCTGAGAACATTTCCACCATGATGTCAGCTCTAAGCTGATACCAGTTTCCCTAGCTTGCAGTTTTCCCTTTGGTCCTCTGACCACTGTCAAAGAAATCGTAGAGCCATGATCGTCACTGTAGAATGGTTTTGTCCATCCCCTTATGTGCAAGCAGCCAACACTTGTGTCCATGTCCTACTGCCCTTTTCCTTAGTGGGGAAGGATGCTGGCAGGGGGCACTATGGACACCTCCTACCGCTGGAGCCCTGCTGGGTGATCCAGTCTCTCAGAGGCACCAGCCAGGAGAAATTCCGGGTACTCCCGCCTGTCTGCTCCGCCTGCCAAAGGCAATGTGGGGCTGCTAGGTGTGACCAAGCAGGGTGAGAGCAGGAGAGAGACAGCACAGCTGTTGGGCAGGGCTTTCCCAGACGTGTGGGAAATGCTGTTGCCAGACCCCACTCTACTTGATTCATATCAGACTTGTTAAGAAAAGGCATTACTCATCAATCAGACAAACTCCCCAGGCTACTAAATGAAGAGAGAGTGAGCAGAGCAGGTTCTCTTCACAGCTTCCGCATGCAAAGTCCTTCCCTTTTATATACAAAATATATTTATGGGAGCAGGAATGTGAACTATGGTCATTTACACAGGAAAACCAGATCCACCAGGCCATTGAGTGAGCTCCTCCATTGCAAACTCTCTCTGGTCTTTCAAGTAACAAATTTTAACTGTCCAGCAGAAAGCAGCTATTTAATGTGTGTAAATCAATGGAACTGAAAAGTGCTTAGGGAAGCTGTGGGGCAAGCGGCACTGAGCCAGCACTTACTCAGTTCCCTTTCTCTGGATTTGTCACGTTTAGTGCCTGTCACCTTGTCCTGCTGCGTGAGGATTTAGAGAGGAAAATCAGGTTAGTTAATCTTTTTTCCAGCAGAATTTCTGAGAACTCCATTGAGAAAAGTCTGCAGGGAGGAGGAGAAACATGACTTTTTTTTTAATTTTAAGACTGTAAATTTTTATTCAAGGGACTGATGTTTTACTAGCTAGTGAAGTAGGCTGATTAGCAAATTCAGGAGTCTTGCTTTCACTCATGCAACAGAAAAACAGCGCAGCTGTCACTTTCCAGACCCACATGGCTTTTAGCAGGGTCTCTGCACTGAGGTTGGTGTTCCACGAAGCTTCCAAATTACTGATGAGATTTCTTTTGCATTCCGCAGTATTACATAGCATGACCGACCATGTTGCTATGAAAGAGCAGGGCTGCAGCCCAGCCCTGTGCAGCAATTGGCTGGGCAGGCGCCGGGCACGCCACACAGGCTGGCTCCATGGCAGGTCGTGTTTGTGATGCAGGGCTGTGACTGCACTGCCTGCGAGCATCTGTGTCAGTATGGAGACCTGCTGCTTAGATGAATGCCTCCCACCTTCCTTCTGAAGGGTGGAGCCTTCCAGTCCCCAGTGCAAATCCTGCCATCACTGCTTGCCTAACCCTTATTTCAAGGGATAACAGGAAAGCAAGGAAGCCTATGGACTTTTACTCACACAAGTACATGGGTATATACTTAAGCACTGCCTGCTCCCAGTGTTTCGCAGCCCGTGGCTGCCCTCTCTGTGCTGCCTGGTGGATAATGTACGGTTGGAGTGCAGAACTGCAGCACACAGCATCCATTGGGTTTCATTTTTAATTTCAACAGCAAAATAAAATAAAGATTCCCTCCCTCTCAAACTGTCTGCTGTCCTCCTCTTAAGGGCTTACATACCTGGATGATTAAAGAAAGCCACAGAGACATTCACTTTCTTCTGATGATACATGTGTTGGCACATATATTTGTTATTCACTCATTTGTAGTCACTTCCTAGCTCCCATCTGATTTCAGCTCTCTTGCCTAGAAAGCAGGAATCTTT
This sequence comes from Strix uralensis, assembly GCF_047716275.1. Classification (NCBI taxonomy): domain Eukaryota; kingdom Metazoa; phylum Chordata; class Aves; order Strigiformes; family Strigidae; genus Strix; species Strix uralensis. Next base: position 59,601,382 of record NC_133975.1, read on the forward strand.
GGGAACTGGAGGGTTTTCCCCTTATTAGACTGCCTGAGAGGGTTGTCAAACAGGTATTTTTCCCCTGGAAGCTATGCCGCTTTTAGCAGTCTGGTACTCTCCCAGTCATTTTCTCTCCCAGCTTTTGCACTTTACCTAACTGTAGGCTTTGCTCATGGATCGCAGAGTGCCATGCTGCATGGAGGAAGCATGCCTAGAATTACATCTCATCCACACCCTCCACAGTACAGGTTCATTATAACACAGTGCTCCTGATGGAAACTTGCTTCTTTTTCTTTCCTTCAGATTCTGTCCAGAAAACCTCAAATAGGCTTATGTGTGAAGGAAGAAAAAGAATATATAAGAGAAAACAGTCCTTCCTCCCTACTGTGTCCCTGTTGAGTATATGCGTGTTTCCTTCCACCAGGGCTAACTTTCCACATTAATATCCCTTTACATACTTGAAAACTTGTACAAATGTAAACATACAACAATCCCTTTCCAGCAAGTATTTTGCTTCCTCCGTCCTGTAACTCAGTATCATGAGACAGAGTATGAAAAGACATCAGGGCAGGCAAATTAAAGCCCTTTTGATACCTACTCCAGAGACTTGTGCATTGGCTTGCTTGGTCTCCTCTTGCAAGCTGGCCTGCCCAAGCCATTAATTTCCCCCTGTAGTAGCAACCCCAGGGCCTCCCAGCCCCTCTGAAATAACTACCTCGGGAGTTTGGCTGGAGCACTTGCTTCCTCCCCTCCCAAGCTGTGACAGCAAAACACTAGGCATGCTGTGATTTTAGGATTGGCGCCCTCCGCTTTTAGCCAAGAGTTTAGTAATGAAATGTTTTTCTAGGAAGAAAAAGTACTGGCTGCCGAAACTGAGGGCTGCTTTGCACTGCTACGAGCTGCGTGGCTGCTGCTGCTACTGCTCCCCTGTGCTCAGGGACCCAGTGACATGGGCTCCGTTTGCAGACACACTTTGTCTTGGCAGCGAGAAACAAGGCTTTTCAAATGCCGAGGCACATATTCATGTGGACCTACTCATCCCTGTGCTGATGGCAGGGCGATGGAAGGCTGGCACCAAGGCTTCACCTTCACACTGTGGTGAAAAGGAAGCTGACGTTGGGAAGGACATGGTATTTCTCGGTTGGAAACCATCTCAGAAAAAGTCTTGGAGGGCAACTTCTTCCACACGCTTTGTGTCTGAAGCACCTTTGTCAACAGATCTGTCACCCCACTTGCTAGCTTCTCACCTAGTCATGCTCTCTTTTGACAAGGAAATCCTAGCAGCTACCTGATGGCTTCCTCCATGGGAATAAAGTTTGTCCCAAACAGGAATGAAGATTTTTTTTCCCTTCGATCTTAAACAAAGATAATTTTTTCAAAGTTTCTTTTAAATCCCGGTGCCAGTGAAACGAGGAGTTAGTGCAAGAATAAAACTAAGTGTCCCTTAAAGTTCAAGTCCAGAAAGCCAAAAACCTAGTAGCTTAGGATTCAAGCTTGCAATGAAAGCTGTGAAGTATTTTTCCTGAAATGGCACATCCCAGGAAGTTTTAAGGGGAAAAAAATGTTGTTATGGTTCCAGGTCCAGCTGACAGAAGGAAGTTAAATACCCCCTCGTTCCCCAAAATACCGTCTCTGGAGAAAAGGAACTTGTGAAGAGCAACAGTCACTGCTCAGCCAGGTGTAATCCAGATGTAGGACTAGAGGCCGTTGCAGAGCCTGCTCTCCCTTTTGCTCAGCACATGAACATGCAAATTGCAACATATCCAGTGCCTTTGCCTCTCAAATCCCATTTTTGAAAGGAAGGAATAGAGAAAGGCAGGTCAGTAGAAAGCCTGCACGTGGACTGCACATCTGTGGTAATTTTGCACTGCAGAGCAGACACTGGAAATGCCAGTACAGTCTCTCATAAACCAGGAGAGGTTCTTCAAGGCATTCCTTGTGCACATCTTCTAGCTGGTCTCCAAATGGGGAGCTGTCAGGCTAAGTGAGGACAGCTGTATGCAAGTGAAACATGAGTTAAGTAATGAGTGGCAAGAACTTTGTTAGAAGAGGGTTCATGTTTAGAGAGTAGGTCACACAAATCCTGTAATTATGTACTACCCTCTAATTATGACATCAAGATTTTAGTTTTGTGTCTTTGAAAACAAGTTTAAGAAGTGCTGATGCAATAGTTACTCCAAAGTTTAGGATTCATAAATAAGTCCTGCTGGTGAAGTATCTTTTTTTAAGGAAAACATTGGCTCCCATTCTACCATTTACATGACCAATGGAGAGATTAGCTTTAGTTAAAATATCAAAATATTTTCTTCTGGGTCTTTCTATATGTTGGCTTTGGAAGCTTTCCCAGTTAATAATAATTATAACAGTACTCAGCTCAAGCTGCAACTGTGGAAGATGCTTAAAGAAAGAACTGATGAGTCATTCTTTAATGAATGCTACTTTCTAAAGTTAAAGTTTTATAGTTTACTTTGTTACTCTAACTATTCCTCCCTCTTTATAATCCATGTGAGGTATATGTTACTTAACAATGTAAACAGTCTCTATGAATTCAAGAAGGACTATTTGTACTAGTCTTGCACAATTTATGCCTACTGCCATGGACATTGGTAGGTACAGGGAAGTGTGACTCGGAACAGCTCAACCAAACAGCAAGCAGGACTGGAAGTTTCATGCTTGCAGCTCTTGTAAAGAATTCCAAAAGACAGTGGATAATATTGTCTTACTTTTTGGAACTAATGAAAGGCATCTAAATGGAGCATGACAACAAAAGGGGTAACAAATGATGAAATAAAGAGGTAGCTTGTAGATACCTGAGCAGAATGTTGAGAGAAAAGTTAAATACATAATTTAAGCTCTGGAGACCCATAGAATTACAACCACTGTCTTACCCAGATGGGTCTGTCTTATCTAGGTAATTTCAGTAAAAACTAGAAAGTCTGAAGAGTTTAACCTGTCTAATTAACACTGATTGTGAGGGTAAAGATAACAGGGTTTGGTACACTGATATAAATGGGGTCATCAGTGTTGAGAGCTCGTCAGTAACTGCACTTGAGCCCAGTATTATCAGGAGGGAAAAAAAAAAAGAAAAAATAATCTATTAACAAACATGTTGTTGTGGCTAACAGCAGGTTCATAACCGATCAGCTACAAGCACTTACATGCATCTCACCAAACAGTCAGTCATTAAGCCATGGATATAAATAATCCTACATCCAGAGTTTGGTAAATGAACTGGTTCAGTACACTGCAATGCCACCATCACAGTTCTGCAGGCTACAGCATGTGCAAAGCCTTTGCTTGTTGTTATTCTTAGTACTTTCATTTATGTGTTTTGTTTGGGGACATGCCTCAGACTCACTTTTTCTAATTCCTCACAGCAAAGAGGATACAAGCGCCTAGCCAGCCCGGGCTTTTGGCAATCCAGGCACCTGCTTTGAAGGTGTGGATGCCCTGGTTCAGAACCTTCGGAGGTGACCAAGTGACTGTGAGCAGCCTCCAAGCCTGCCTCTCCTCAGACACATGAAGCAAGTTCAGGTGACCCTTTTTTACTATTTTATCAGTTGGAAAAACAACTCATTTCCTTTCCCCCTTTTCCCCCTTTTTAGACTTGCCAGTGTGTTATAGAGGAACTAGACTAGGAGAAGCATTTGCTCAAAGTAATAGACACAAAACCAGATGTAACCCCTGTGCTTCACTCCTCTTCAGCAGGGAACTCAGGAACAGGCTGTGTGTAGAATTACAGTGGATAAGTTTACAAAGGAAAGTCTATATAAATACAGTACAGATCCTAAACCTGGAGTGTCTGCCATACTGTAGCATTAAGCTTATCAGTAGGAGTGAAGAACAGTTTACTTGGAGCAATAGCCTGCACTTTTTCTTTTGAACTGCCATTATTGTTTAACTTTAAAAAAGAAAAAGTGACAGCTGCAAAATAACCAAGTTGTTGATGTCTGATGAACACATTTCACTCGGCAGGCAGCTGACCAGCACTGTGGGTTTTTAACTATTGAGACCTTTCCCACTGGGAGAGTGAATTCATGGAGAAGCGGCAAGTGCATGCTGCATACAGAGTTACACAAACCCTTTTTGAAGGCAGCACCTGGAACAAAACCACACTCTGTAAACTTACTTTATACTTTGGTTGCCATTTCACAGCTCTGCTTGCAACACTGCAAATTCAAAGTTTGCATAGGATACTTTCAAGTGGTGAGCTGTGATTCAAAATGAAAGTTGCATGTTCCTTTAAAAAAAAGAACAAACTCAGTTGCTATCTTTTAAGAAAATAACTCCAAAAACTTCTATACATCAAATATTCACCTATGTCCTTTGTAGTTAAAATATTGGTATTTTTATATATAAATGCACACATACTTTTGATGAGTTTTCTAGATTTCTACAGAATTTGAGCAGTAAAGTTAGCTCCTGGTGCCTCATATTGTCACTATCTTACACAGAGGAGGATGAGAAAGTGAAAAAAAAATAAAAATAAAATTAAAAAACCCACACACAGTTGAGAGCAATTAAGAGCACCTCCTAGAGACCCTCATACAGCTTGGACTTACTGAAGCTGTGTGCAGTTGAAGTTCCCTCCTTTAAAAGATGAGAAATAGCATCTCCCTGTTGCAGAGCGATGCGGGGCGGCAGGCCCTGGCGAGCAGCAGCCCTGGGCAGTCGGGGAGCCAGGCACAGGCGCTGCTCGGCCTCCCCCGGGCCTGCGGGTGAGCAGGCGGCTCTGGCTGTACCGACGGACAGTACTGGAGATGCCGCAGCACATGCTGGTTTTCCAAGCTGTGGCAGACACTTTTGATCAGATTTGCTGTATCTGCAGTTATAAAAAGGCAGGCTTAGAAAAGACTGTCTGGGTAATGATAACAGCTTGTTTGTCCTATATATCAGCAACTTTTTTTTCTTTTACACCTGAAATTGTTTAATTTTTCCTGCAACTTAGTGCTTTCATTTCCAGAGTAATTTCCCATTTCCTCAAGCTTATTAGCATTGCTCTGCTGAGGGAGGTAGAAGGGATAGGAGTCTTTTTCCTGCCCAGTTTTTGATGGCTCCTTCACTAGGTCCTCCCTATGGTGTTGTACGATGCCAGGAGACAGAGATGTCTTTGTTTCTCAGGCTCCCGTGGAGTATTTCCTTGCCAAGGTTTCTTTCTCTGAGCCGTGTCGTTTTATGTGCACAGCCTGGAGCCCCTAACAGTCCCACTGGCAGCGCACAAGACCTGCCACCAGCACTTCTGCAGCTCTCGGGGACAGTACACAGCTTTAACACAGCAGCCGCCTCTTCCACTGCTACAAATGAATCATTTCTTCTGCTCAGAGCAAAGCCCTTTACCTCACTCACTGATGCACAGAGAAAGGCCACATCTTGAGGTTGCACAGCAAGTAATATTTTGTCAAGGTGACGCAAGAAGCAAGCAGCCCCTGGGTGTTAGAGTGGTTAGAGTGCTACCGCATGTTGCCCACCACCTCCTGCAACAGCAGGGATGAGCAGCTTAGCAAAGGAAGGTTGAAGCTGCTTGCAGCTGCAGGGAAGAAAGCAACCCAGTGCCAAGGCTGTGTGAGTCCTCCTCAGTAGTTGTCTGCCAGGGATTTCTCTCTGATCTGTTCACACTGAGCAAGCCAGGTGTTCCCAGCCTCTGTATGTGAATCCATACAAGCTACCAACATATACACCGCGTGCAATGATCCTGGCCAACTGCCACAACTCATTTCTTGTATTCTTTTGCTTGAAGGAACAGAGTTTACCTGATTTAATTCAAACAAGTCTAGGATCAAGCAGAGAAAATATCAGCTCAAAAGTGTCCTCTTGAAGAGACATATATTGCATAGGAGCAGATAGTCTGAAAGTTTGTTCCCTGCATGTAAAAATGTTTAACTCGCACAAATTTTTCTCCTGCCCCATGAGATGTATGACACTGGATGGTTTTGTACTGACAAGGCTGGCTGCAGTGGTGGAAAGTAGGGTGGGAGGTCATGGAGGAACTCAGCTAGAACCAAGACCTTAGGCTTGCGTCTTTGTAGTTTTCCCAGTTTTCTCTTGAATGCCCCATCAGCTAAAACCATCAGATGTTTCCAAGAAGCCAAGTTGCCTGTATGTACCCTCCTTTTCTGCTTTAAATAAGTCCTGTGAGGAATATGACCATCTATACTATCCTCAACATACTACCAGTGTTAGGAGCCACACAGTCAAATTGCATCTTATAGCTTCAGTCACTCTGCATGGGTGGGTCAAGGTCCTCTTCTACCAGCCTGAAAAACAAGCTTCATGGGGTGAGAGGAGGGGGCGTAAGTCCCACCAAGAGCAGCCCCCAGACCGCACCTCACTGGCCAAGTCTGGCTAGGTCACTGGTCAGCTCACTGGCCAAGACTGGCTAGGTCTTCTCCAGGCTCCCTGGGAGCACCTGTGTCCCCCTCTGCAGGGGGATTGCTGCCCACCAACGGGGGCTAGGCCCAGCACATGTCCTGCAGACGCGCTCTCTCTAGCTTTTGTGTGTGACTCCAGGCCCCACATTTGCATCATGCCAGTTGCCAGCTGTGGGGCTTGCAAAAGCTCTACCTGAAGAAACAGCTATATGAGCTATGCTTGAAGTGATGTAACATCCTTCCAGCCTAAAATTCTACTGATGTCAATAGTTGTGAATTAAACTCCAAAATGGCACAGAGTTGCATTCATGAAATGCATAACCCTCTTAAGTGATAACAGGCCTGAACTGCTTTTATCTTCCTAGATCTAGCCTCTGTTACACAACAGAGAAAAAGTTCCCAAGAAAACAGTGCTCCCTGAAACAGCTGTGACCTTACCTATCTTACAGACAGATACCCTGAATGGTCATCAGCCTACGTGTGCTCAGTTTATCTTATATAGATAAAGCCATGTTGAAAGAAAAGCTTTAGTGAGGAAGCAGAAGAGGTGAACAGCAAAGTCTTTGTTAACTGTATTTAGCTCTCTGTCTAATGAATACTTGGGAAAAAGGATTTAAACGCCCTCAGCAGTTACAGTGCCACCATTTGGATATAAGTGCCAGCATTGTACTGACCAAACCTAGGATCCTTAGTATTTCTAGTAAAATTTAAAAGGAAAAAATACTGATCCAAAAAAATTCTTTATGTATGACCTTTAAGGTTCTTTTAGCAAAAATAAATAATTCTATACAACACAATCCAAAATAGTATGTTCTATCACTGTTTCCTTTATTATAACTTCACCTATGACCATTTCTATGGTTAGATGAGTTAGATGTAAAATACACAAAACATGGCTCATTTTTAACAGGTAAAACTAAATTTCTGCATCATTTGACACTGCAGCTGATACACTAAAGTGTTGGTACTTCATTAATTATTTTGCATGGAAATACAGTATTTCTATTAATGGTCAATTGCATGAACATCCCTAAGCCAGCATGATCTGAACAAGTGACACCATGCTCTGCCATTTAATTTCTATTGAAGGTGGAAAAATAGGTCATTGAGAAGCTTAGTGCCATTTTCTTCACCATCTGCCCTGTGGGTTGGCGGAGCTGCCATCGATGCTGGGTGGCAGCAGCTGTGGTGCATTCCTGGGGTGTGAAGAATTACAGTGACCGCAGAAAGGATTTGAGCAATGAATTGCAAATGGAAATCAAGGAACTGCAGCTGGCAGTAGCAGGGTGGGGACTTGGGTTTTTGTAGCAGGGTTTCGGTGGTGTGGGAGGGTCTACAGGGGTGGCTCCTGTGAGAAGCTGAAGGGAAGGGCAGCTCAGGAGCAAGGATAAATCTGTTGAGCAAAGCAGTGGAGCTCAGCCTGGGCTGAACAGGCAGACCGTCAAAGCCCTTGAAGCAGCAGGGTCTGGGGCTGTCTTTACACTCATTGTGTAGAGCAGAGAGGAAAGCTGAAGAGCAGTGTAGATGAGAGGCAAGACAGAGCACTGTGCCCCAGCAGAGTTCTTCTGGCTTCACCTGTCTTCCCCAGATCAGTAATTTAGGCAACATAGCTTACTCCTTTGCTGTGAAAGACGTTACAAATAATTCCTTTTAATCCTTCTCTGATGAGCTTGTGATAGAGCAGCAGCAAGGGTTTGCTCCCTGCCAAGCCCTTAGGCCTCCAAAGGGCTGGAAGGTGGCAGAACAGGTGCAGCTGAAGGTGTTTATGTGGGTTTTTCCACAAGGGATTTTGCGGGCACATCACTCTGAGGGAGCAGAGAGGGCACCAAGCTGCTTGGAGGAGAATGGATGAAGAATGTTTATTCAGCATTTTCCCATTAAATGACGTGGCAAAGCCTCAAGAAACTCCTTGGCCAAGCCCAGCATCACTGTGAAATCTGTGTTGTCTTTCATGGACTTACCGTCAGCTTTGTGAAATGCTTCAGCTTTGTCTTTGAGGCAACCATTGTGCATGAGGGACAAAGCGTAGCTGAAGGTAAGGCTGTGCCATGCTCCTGGACAAGCAGGCAGGGGAGTGGCAGCTACGTCCCCGTGGCTCCCCTCTGCTGTGGCTGGGCTCCTGCACAGGGTCAGCTTCAGTCATTCGTGCCTGGCATCTGTTCCAGGCCAGAAAGCATTTCTCCTTGCCAGGATGGTAACAGACAGAGCGCTGCTGGTACCACGTGGTGACAGATACCTACCTGGCCATGCAGTGCTAAAAGACAAGCATGACACACTTTATTTTGTCCTGATATCATCTTTCTGTGTAAGCAGCAGCTCACGTTTGGTGGGATGTCAGGATGACTGATTCTGCTGGGGATTTTCAGCACAAGGTCATTGCAAGTCATGGCAGCTTGACAGAAGAAACTAGAAAGGCTCTTTTCTGCTTGGGGTATAAGGATGACACTCCCTACCATAGCCTTGCCAAAGGTACTGGCAGAGTGTGTAGTACATCACAAAAGCTATACCCCTTTGCTTCTGTCACAGTTTAAGCACCACGCAGCCACTCATTCACTCCTCCCCCAACCCTGGTAGGATGGGGAGGAGAATCAGAAGAAAAGGGTAAAACCTCATGGGTTAAGATAAGGACAGTTTAATAGGACAACACAAGGAGAGAAGAAATAATAATAATACTAATAAACAAGCATATAAAGTGAGCGATACCCGATATAATTGCTTACCACCCAGAACCTGATGCCCAGCCCGTTCCTAAGCCACAATCCCTCCTCCTCCCTGCCAGCTCCCCCAGGTATATACTGACCACAATGTCATATGGTATCAAATATCCCTTGGCTAGTTCTGGTCAGCTGTCCTGGCTGTGGCCCCTCCCAAGTTCTTGTGAAAAATAACTCTATCCCAGCCAAATCCAGCACAGCTTTCCATAGAACCTTAATAAAAGAAGGATTTACATGCTTCATCTCTGCTCCTACCTCAAATACAGCTGTAATCCAGCCTGGGTCACAGGTAGCTGGCAGTAGCATAGAAAGGTGGGTAGTGGAACCAAGGAAATGTATTTTCCGCCATAAGCTTGAAACAATCCTATAATGTCCACATCCTATTTTTTTTCTCCCCAGTTATTGTTGGAGTTCTTCCCAACAGCAAAGCTGCACCTACCTTGGAAATTGCCCTCTGCTTTGCTACATTTGCTCTTCCACTCTCCCTGTGATAATATTGAAGATGGTAGGCAGCACTTCCTGATCTGTATATCCAATTCCATCTTCTTGCTGCTCCACTTCCAGGCTGCTCCTTGGGCTGGCTCTCAAACCAGTCCTCAGGAAGGTCACCAGGGTCTCTCACAGCCCCATGTGTGCCCATTGTGGGCTTCCCACGCTGCTTTACCCTCCTCCCTCTGCCTCCAGCATATGCTGCCTTTGCTCAGAAATCTGCTGTGGGGCTGGAAACCTTTCCAGGGGAGAGTGGTGGGGTTTCAGCAGGGATATGCTGCAGCCCAAACATTTATGCTTTGGGTCCTGCCTCAGTCTTTGGTTAGTCCTGCAATAGATGCAAGTCACCTTATTGATTTGTGTATATGGGGCAACAAAGCTTTTATTTTCCTTTATAGACTGCTTTGGTTTAACTACAAAATATTAAGACCAAAACAAGCCATGAAATGCTCTTGCTGTGCAGACCAGGATGGCTATGCCCATCATTTAGCATGGGTGCTTGCCTGCATGAGTTGTGCTGCAGGCAGAGGGATGGGTAAAAGTGATGTTCAGGGAACAAAGGACACACAGTCATTCAGAAAAAGGCTGGTGCAGGAATGTTACAGAGCAGACGATGCCATCAGGAGCTGTACAACAGTGCTGGCTGGGCTTGCTAGCGAGTGCTGCTGTGTTTGCACAGTCTCTCTGCTCAGAAGGTATCATGATGGACAGGGATTGTGTTTCTTACCAGAGAAGGAGAGAGTAGGATTTCTAAAGTGTAAGCATGTAGGAACAGGACATTCAAGTATTGATTATCTGTATGATAGGTACTCATAGCATACAGATGCACGTGCACATATACACACAAAGGAAAAAACATATAATGCTTCTATGTGATACACAAAAATATGAACTCGATAGAGATTTGCTGGGAAGTGAAAGACAGAGTAGCCACGCTGTAGTCTCATAGCTGGAGAATCACTTCTCTTTTTCAATAGCTGGACTTGATGGCAGTATAGAGAATGAAATGGACGTTATAGATTAATAAAATGCAGAGACAGGTTTTATTTTGAACCAAAAGTTAAAATTTTATTTGGAATATCAATATACCCCCAAAAAATAAAAATAAAAACTTCCTTTTATGTAGTGAAATAGCCATTTGAAAATGGTAAAATAAACATATTTCTCATAATATTCTTTCCTAGTTATTGTACACATATTTAAGGTTGTTTTTTTCTGAATATAAATCTAGCTTGCACTTTAAGGCTCCAAAAAGCCTAAAGCATGTAGTGGCTCTTTTGAGAACGCAGATAAGTCAATTAGAGCTGTGTTTTTTCAGCCGACAGGCCTGTTTGAACCTGTCCAGGGCTGGACAGAAGTGAGACTTCTCAGGAAGGTCACTGTTTCAGGCGAGTATTATTTTTTACCCTTTGGGAAATACACTCTAACCCCACTTCATGCAGCATTTTATTGAGCTTTATGATGTACTGGGGAGGGCCCTGGTTCCCCTTAGCTGTCAAGTTCTTGTGCAGATCCGATCTTATTTGTATTGGTACAGTTGGTGTAATTTAAGAAATCAAATCCTACCCTGTGGTATTTGCTCTGCTAGAAATTAAGTCTGTAACAAGGCACTGATCCTGCCTTTACCCCGTAAGCAAAAGGTTTCTGTGCCTGTGCATCGCTGCACTGACTGCAACGGGGTGATTATGATAGCAGGAGCAGGGACTTGTCCTTTAGCTTGCTTTTAATAAAATAAATGGAATGGAAAATGTATTGAAATAAGCCAGTAGAAACCCACCGACAATTCTGACTTGCAATTCTTCCCTTTTAGAGGGCTCCTTGACACTAGGCTGGAAAATGTGACTGAAGACCCATATCAGGGCCTAAGTGATGCCCCGAGTGGGTTCATGTCACCACTAAGTAAATAACAGGGGGATTTAGGTCTTGCATCGCCTGCTGCAACTGGGCTGCAACAGGCTGAAGCAAAGCTCCCTGAAGTCATGGGACATCTCACCAGCAATCTCACTCCCAGGAGGCACTGGGCAAAGTCCTGAACTTACATGGTATGTATGGTCTGCAATTTGCTTTGATTTCTTCCTTGATCAAAGCCATTTTTATTACTTGAAGTATGTCTGTATTAATGATTGCTATATAAACATGTTATACTTCTGTTCCTGGTTCTGAAGTACAGGATAGACTGCAACTAGTAGAGATATTACTGCACTAATGTTGTATCTGGCACTGCTTACAAAGGCTGCTGTTTCACAGTCACAACAGTTGGGTGTCTTATGCTCTTTGTTGCCTGAAAACCACATGAATATTGATCCCTGAGGTACTATTGCTCTCAAGTAAAACATTGTCCCAGGTTTCTACTTTCAGGAGAGAAAAATGAAATACACCCAGGCCTTAAAGTTCATAAGTTGTTAGACCATGGATGTTCCTCCAAACAAATCCACAGACCCACACTTGCACTCAGGGAGCCACTGCATAATTAACTTCTGCAGGAGGGACCCCTTCACGCAAGCCTTATTCCACCAGACATCCCACCCAGGGTGCCTGGCACTATGCAGTATACCCTCCTCCTGCTTTTCTTTTCCTCATTTTAGGAAGGAGTGAGCGTTCAGCCTGGAAATACTTTCTCCTGGGATACGGGATAGGTCTTCTCCCTTCTTGTCTCTCCTGCAATTTGTGCTCAATTCGGTTCTGTCAGGTGATTCCTTTTGCACGCTTTGGCCCTTATCTTGTAAGTAAAAGCTTGTATTAGTTTACTGTGAGATTCTGGTGAGAGGTGTCTTTTGGAGCCAGCCACTCTTGGGTGTTATCAATGAGCCCAGACATAAATCATTTGTGACTGAGTTACAGAAGGTCTGTAAGAATGAGTTTTCCCTCTCATTACAGGCACAATTTAAAGAGGCTGCAGAATTACCCAAGTTTTTTTTCTTCCACTAACTAGCCAAAACTATTTTCCTTAAAGCATTCACTACACAGAAGTAGTGTTCAGGAAGGACCCTATTCTGCTTGCAGCTGCCTAAGTGTAAATCCATACCAACCTTTCTGGTTTTATTTCAGTACATCGGATTAATGCGTCAAAACATAAAACACAGACTTCGACCCTGGCAGACTGACCTTATCGCCAGTGTAACTTCCCTGACTTTAACAGTGAATCCCATAACAGCATTTCCAGCATCTGTGGTGGTTGTCACAGGTCCCATAATACTTGGTAATTTATACAAAGTTCCAGTTGCCCGTGGTGTGTGTGAATGCAACAGAATTACAGCTTTATTTAAAATAATTAGGAAAAAAAAGAGTTCTGGTAGTAGACAGAAAAACTTGAAAGTGTGACCCCAAGACTCAAACCAAGGGAAATAAATAGGACCCAATTAACTGTGTTTATATCTTACAGCTCGTAGGTTGGAACAGCTGGAGTATTGTTGAGGTGTCATTACATTAGGATTGACTGGCTCAGTGTTTAAGTACATGGGAGTGGGTTAAATGTGATGCTTAAATATCATGGGTGTTTCAGGAAGAAAAAAAAAAGCAAAACAGTTTAAGCTAGTTTGGTCTTATCCTCAATTTCTTTAATGTCAGTTACCACATTTGACTCCGCTGGAAAACCTCAGAGGAAAAGCCCAATGGTATAGCAGGGCCATAGGACCTGTGTAAATGTATGTGATACATCATGTCCTGAAGCAAATGGCAGTGTCACACTGCCATTTCCAGCCAATTTCCAGCGTGACAATAAATGTACCCTGATTTACCACTGTCCCTTACGTGCCTGATCCCGCTGCCCCTTCCCTACACACATGCTCACCTGCAGCCTAGTCACCTGCCAGGACTCCCACTGAATTCAGCGTTGAGCCCCCCTGCATGCCAGGGGTGCACCCACCCTGCGTTTTGGGGAGGTCACTCAGGCTGGTTTCTGCACTGGAGCTTCTTCCCATGGAGTGAGGAAGGTGGCCCTCACCTGCCCAGCCCTGGCTGGTGGGGCAGTGGGCACGTCAGGGAGCAGGTGCTGGGAATGGTGCCGAGGTACCCGCAAGAGCCTTGAGAGGATGGGGTCAGAGTGGGTGAAACTCTTGCTCCACTGAAGTCAGTGTCGGCATTGCCAGCATTGCCATCCAGCATGCACAGGTGTGGGGTTTTTTTTCTCTTATGCAATTAAGGAAAACAGTGTATGAAACACAGTAAGTTGTTAGCAACCCACCCTGTTTTCTGCCAGTGTTAAACTTAGGCTGCAAGTCCTTGCCTTGCTGTGGTTTCACTTCTTATTGATAAAGTTTATGGGACTTTTAAGTCATTACCCATAAGCCTCCAATTAGCAGGAGATGTGTGAGGTTCCTTCCCCACTGCTCAAATAAACAGCAGTCGGACTCACCAGGTCTGTTCAAAGCAGAGCAAAGCCTCCACTGACTTCACAGGGTCCAAGGTTTCTGCTTCAGCTTCAGCTCCAGACACCAGACCACTTCCAACCCCTCTTGCTTTATTTGAGAGACCTAAGACACACAGGACTGAGGGTCTAAATGGCACGATGGTGGGCTTCTCCCAACGCTTCTCATCTAATTGCAGCCAACTTTAACTTTGCCTTTTCCACTCTTAACTGGTCTTCTTAACCTGCTTCTTAGCCAGGGCAAAATTAAGCATGAGGAAAAAGTCTTATTCAGCATTATAATTATCTACTCCCAAGCTGTATAACAAAATAGTTTACACATTTAATTGGTTTTGTCTAGTATTTCCACATATACAGTAGTCCTATTAATGAATATCATAGCTTCATTACTGCATATCACATTTTGCTATTTGTTGTGTACCATAAAATAACGTCAGCACATCAATAACTTAAATAACACAAATGTAAACTCATTTTCTGGTTGTTATAATTATGATTTTAGCCTGCAAAGGCTTTTTGATTTGTAAGACCATTCACATAACATGGAATGTAACTTTATTTGTTTTTCTTTTGTATATGAGACACCGAAAGCCCTTGTCATCTCTTAACAGGATACTAAAGCAGCTGCTTCATGAATGACAGCACAATTAAAGCTAAAAATCATAATTAAAAAAAAAAAAACCCTTTGTACTGTACAATCTCAAATTAAAGCAAGAAAGATAATGACAATCTTTGCATTAGCTAGGAAACGTGATTCTCTGCCACTGGGCTTTTTTTTTTCTTGTTGACAATTCACAGAATGTGTATATGGGTGTAGTTATAGGTGTGTGTATATCCTATGCAGAACAGCAGTCCCTATTTTGTTGATCTAGTTCTTCTAATTGTTTAGTTAAACTACCTAACTGATACAATTTAGAATACTACATTAACACATTTAACATCAAGTTTACATACTTGCGTCTTTGAAATACTAGGAACTTTTACACATTTTATTTGGCTTTGTAAGGACTGGAATATCACAGATAAAGCAATCTACTTGTCTTTGAAAGAATATGGCTGTTCTCAACTAACTCTCTAAGGTTCAGAGTGAAATACATTTCTCCTTATATCTGTAGCTGACTTCAGAGAAGAAAGAGTGTCTTCTTAAGTGGTCAGTCTGATGTTACAGTACAGATTCTGCAGAGAGCGAGAGAGATTTAATGAAGGATAATTCTCTCTGGACTTTAGAGTTAAGCTGCTGCAGCAAAATTACTCCATTTAGGCTAATTTTTTCTATACAAATCTCAAAAAACCTATTCCAAGTATGTTTTGTAGTAGTATCTCCACATGACCAGAGGAGGGCACTTTGAACATCTTTGCACTGCCCAGGAGGCAGATGCAGAAGCACAGTGTTACCCAATGTCACACAGTCCTGCCACCTCTTCCCACCCAGGCAGGTGTCCATGTGTCCACAAAAATACAGAATCCGTATTGTACCACAGGGCTCTGTTCTGAAAACAGTGGCCAGATATATCACTCCCTTCTTGCTAACTAGGATTTCTTCTGATTTCCCCCATTTAATTCAGTGTTGCTGCAGGTGAAACTGAGATTAACAGATAATTCCTAAAAATCACGTGAGGGGAGTTGTCTCCCTCTCCTTCCTGAACAACCCTCTGCTATTAGCCCCTGGTAATTTAGCAAATATTGATTGATTTAACCCTCTATGACTTATCCTGCTGCAGAAATTCCTTGCCTTTAACTGAAAAATGCACTTGGAAAATGCACTCTCTGAGATATGTATTGCAACAGTGCATCTTTTCACATTAAACTCTTGTAAAAGTACTGCTCCATTCCGCCTTCTGAGGAAGGCGACTCCGCATCCCAGACCTGGTCCCCCCAGCAGAGTACATAGCGGAGAAATCAATCTCTTCTCTTTTCCATTCATGACCACAGTGTGGAGTTCAGCCACTTTCCATGCAGGAAACATTCTCCAGGGTTTCATTTTGGCTAAAGGTATTTACCTTCTATGGAAAAGATTTTAATTTTGCAATCTTACTGTTATCATAGACAGATTTTTTTTTGTCACCTCTCTGCTTTGTTTTGTTCAAGTTTAATGCTGCAAAATTATTAGAAAGGATTTAGAAACTTCTTTTTTTTTAAAAATAAAAGTCTGCTCCTCCCTGGGGAAACACACTGCTTATTTAATGTACTTTTTCCCCCCCTCAACATTATGCCTTTTCTCTTTTCTTCGCTTTCCTTCTCTCTTCTTCTCTTTTTCCTTTCCTTTTTTCTCTTATCTTCTTTCTTTTCTAGAGCAGACAGGTACAAGAAGGAAGTTGTCTTTCATCAGCAGTCCTTTGAGATAGAGTAGAATTCAGTGAGTCCTCACCATGATAGGATCATAAACTTACTGGGTTAAACCAAGCTAACTTTCCCTAAGCTGCCAAGTTTTAGCTGCACCATACATATATGTGTTTCCTTGTGCCATTTTCTTTTCTTATAAGTTTGTTTTTCTGGATGACCCTGAGCTATGGATTCTCATTTCTACCACTAGTCAACCTTCCTTTCTTTTCTGGTTTTGCCGATATAGGCCTCAAAGAAAAAATGGCAGAAGAGCACAAAGTAGCTGAGGTACATGAGAGAGGACCAGATGATGTTCTGCACGTGGGAATGGCACTGGCCCTGCTGCATCCAGGAGAAGACCAAGTAATTGATCACACAACCAATCAACATCTGAGTGATCTGCGACAAGGTGATGAACATGGCAAATTTGCGTGAGACTCTGAAGCCAGCAGCCCGCAAGGCATAGTAAGAGTACATAACGGCGTGTACTCCATAGTTCATAGTCATGAACCAGCCACCGCCAGCCACCATGTCCTTGTAGGAGTACCAAGAATAAAGTAACACAGTAATGTGATGGTACCAGTGTAAGAAGATGAGCTTCTGTTTCCTAAGAATAATGAATATTGTATCACCTGTAACAAAACAAAAAGAAAAAAAAAAGGAGGGGAGGAAATGAGAAACATATTGAACAATTCCATAATTACTGCAGTGCTCTCTTCCCGTTGATGTTGCTGGAGTATACACTATTTTGGAGCATGAAAAAACACTTCAGCTCTAGATCTGAGAGCCTGTCTGATCTGAGAATCAGCTTGGCTCCTAATCTCTATGCAATCTTTGGAAAACCAATGTATCCACACTTTCCTGTGTGGCTAACCCCTGTTTAAAAACTCCATAGGTTTACTTGGTAGCCCTCTGCTGCAAACATAATCCATGAAAGCCTGAGCTGAAGTAGGTGGATGTATGTTTCATCTGACTGTGAGACTGTCCATGATACACTGTGACTAGAAGAGAAATGCAGCTTGACAGAGAGCAGAAAACCTGAAGAGAAAGCAGCACAGTGTCCTCCAATTCAAATGCCTACCTGCAAATTGAGCCTAGTTAAACTCAGTAGAGCCTTTTGAGGTACTATGCAAAAAGCTCTTGTGCATGCAACCTACAATACTGAAAGGTATGTAATTGTCAGAAAAAAACGCTTCTAGAAAGAAATTTGCATCCTTTTCTGCAAATTCATGTTGCTATTGTAAAAAAGTAAATTTTATTCCTCTTTCCTGCTTTTTTCTTCCTTCTGCTTCTCGTGATTGCACTAAGCATCCGTGCTGGGTTTGAGTGGCGAGGTTTTTAGCAGTAGGGGAGACAGTTACAGCAGTGTCCCCCTGCGAGAAGCTTCTTGAAGCTCTCCCAGCTTCAAGTCAGACCCGCCTCTGGCCAAGCCTGGGCCAATTAGCAACAGTGGCCACGCCTCTGTGATAATGTATTTAAGAAGGGGAACCTGAAAGGGGGAGGAGACTTTGAAGAGGTGTTATAAGAAGGACACCTGTGTGAACATTGAGGTCAGTAGAGGGAAGGGAGGGAAGCCAAGCCAAGCCAGAGGAGGGAGCCCTTCTGTATCCTGTGGTGAAATGGCAGGGCCACCCTCCATGCTACCCATGAAGGTCACTGGAGGAGCAGAGATCTGCCTGTGGAGGACCCGACACCAGAGCAGGTGGCTGTGCTAGGCTGGGACTCTGTGGGAAGAAGCAGCCCCCAGTGTTGTAGTTTGGCACTGGGCAGACTGCAACACAGGGGGTGACCCAGGCCAGAGCATCCCATGGGGAGTTTGTGGTAGACTGTTTCCTGTGAGAAGGACATCACATGGAGCAGGGCGAAGAGTGCTCCCCCCAACCCTGGAGGAAGAAGCAGCAGACTGACTGCACCCCCCCATCCCCTGCCCCTGTGCTGCTGGAACAAAGCTGGGCCTGGGCAGAAGGTAGGGGTGGGGCGAGATGTTTTAAGATACGGTAACACTTCTCACTGTTCCATTCTGTCTGTTAAGTGCTGGTTTTGTTAGTGTTTGAATAAAAGTGATGTTCTTGTTTTCTTCCCCTAAGGAGTCTGTCTTTTGCCTGTGACTGTTAAATGGGTGATCAACTGTTCCCTGTCCTTATCTTGATTCCTGAGCCTTTTGATTCATTTCTCTCCTTCCCAGCGCTGGGGGGGAAGGAGTGAGTTAACAGCGTGGTGCTTGTTTTCCCTCTGGGCTCGAATCCAGGACAGCATCTCAATTAGATGTATATATGTATGCTACTTGTTTTCTGTTGTTATAGACACAGTGTTTCCAAAAAGATACCTGAGATTTGAATCCAGGTACTTATTTCTACATATATGTATCCCAGGAAATCCAAATCATGAAAGTTAGTGATGGGTGGAACCAAAACTGCACTGTCTGCACAAGGTCTGTAATAAGCCATAATGCTACTGTTTACTTCATTAGCTGCAAGATGTTGACTCACATTTTTGTAATTAATCATATGTTCAATTTGTTGTTGCTGTGCAGTTTTTAAGAACTAAGTTTCTGTGGCTTTGCAATAATTTAAGCAGCAGGAAACCAAGGGATTCTGACGCAGCAAGGCAACTGGTGTCTGTCTCTTTCCAGTTTTTACGCTGATGAATTGCTTTTCTGTAATTTGCTGAATCAAATTCTCTGCTGAAAGGTAAAGACTTATTTTTTGTTGTACACCTGAACACAGTGAGTGCTGCAGCCCTCTGAGGTTTAGTAAGGGCATCCTCTGAAATGAAAGCTGGAGGGCAGCTAAATTGCTGCCTCCTATTTCCCATTAAGACAAGCCTTTCTTGCATTAAGAAGCCACGGGATGAGAACACATGCAGACTGGCTATTAAGTTGGCTTTGGTATGTATATCATAAGTATCATTAGCAAAAAAAATGCTGGAGGGACAGGAGTTTATAAGAATCGGGAAAAGCTAGAGATATTATAGGAAATTCGTTTCTATTTGGAGGAAGCAGACAGCCGCAGCTTTCAGTGTTTAGGGAGGTAGCACATTACTGTTCATAATTGTACGCCTACATGTGTATTTAAGGATGAATGTTGCAGAATGGAGGTAGAACCTAACTCAAAGCTTCTTCCTGACACAGCTGCTGTAGCCCACCCTTCGCTTCTGTACCCATGGGGTGAGAGACTGCCAATTACGCTACTTGTATTTACTTACAAGTAGTTAAGGAAGAGGTATGGACCAGATTGCTCTTACCTTGACTGCCCTGCTGTATATAATCACTGCAATTTAATCCTGGGCTGGGAATAGTCTTATTCAACTGCACATTGCTCTAACTTCAGTCAAGCTGGTCTTAATCTCTAGAGACTAAAACATGCAGAGTTTGGGGTTGGTTTTGTTTACTCAGTTTTTCTAAGACTAAACAAGACCTCAACAGCACTGAGACCCTTCTTGTGCTTCCTGCACAGACATTTCCGCTCTAAATATGTGTAGTGAGAGAAAGGGAAGGAGGGTACTCACCTAGTTCGGGTGCTTTGCTTAGCACAAATGCATATGCCCAGAATTTGCTGACAGGTCCAATGTAAAAACTCTGGTCACACACTGACTGCTTCAGGCCTTTGGTCATCAAAATGTACAGCATATAAGCACCAGTTCGAACAGCACCAAATATACTTTAAAATAAAAAGAGAAAATGAAGAAAATTGAGTGGACACTTGCAATTTACATGCGATCACTTCAAATCGTTAAGAGAAAAAGGCCATAAATGTGCTGAAATAATACATTTGAGACAGCCTTAAAGCTGGAGCAACTCTGCTGGTTTCTAGGAAGTTATTCTGAACTCAGATTTTTAAACTGGACTCCAGCTGTATCACCTGGTGAAAGTCTGGAATAGTAATGTCAATGTTTATTTCATTTCTACAGGAATGATCCTTCATATTTCAGAAGCAGTGAGAGACATCTACTTCAGCTGAAAAGAATGTGCAGAGTTTGATGCTGATGGCTGGGAGACTACAAGAAATGAGTTGATAAAGAGCTGTCATCAACATAAGCAGGACTAATTGCCTCTTTTGATTTTTCTCAGTTCTCTCTTGTCTCTCCCTGTGTTTGTTGCACCCACAGGACCTCTGAGCACAGACAAACCCAGGTAGGGCGCACAGACTTTGATGGAGGGTCTCAGTCAGGCCATGTGTTTTGGTGCATATGCTGTCTTCACACTTCATCTCTTAACAGGTCATTGCTAACAGAGGAATCTACTAGTTGAATAGAGCCGAAAACAGCAGATTCACCCTCACCTCATCAAAGTGAGATGCAAAGTAACAGTCTTCTGTAAATGAGAAATGAGATTTGCAATGGTATTAATTGGTACAATTACAGAGGGGATAGGATTAGGTAACAAAAGATATCCAGCTGATGTAAGGAACAAAGGCTTCTGTCTCAGCAGTGAGGAGCTCTGCAGAAGGAATTGCCTCACTGTTTTTAGGCAAGAACATGCTTGCCCATTGTCTACCATTGTAGCTCGTTGGCCCTTCAAAAGCTGTGACGAATACTGAGTGAAACAAGCAGCTTTCAGAAAACTGGAGAAAAGAAAGATCCAATGTCCTTTGGGGCTGAGTATATCTTACTTTATGTCTACATCATATGACCCTGTGCCTCTAGCCTTTAACTTCTTTGTGACCTTGTCCTACTCATGAATCCTCTGGTTCCTGCACTGCCTTAGTGTCTTTTGTGACTATTGCACACCAGTAAGCAAACCAAACCACCTAAAATTGATGTGGGCAATGCAAGCTACCATTTATGCAAAAGTCTGTGAAATAAGGAACAGTTCATTTGAAGTTATCGATTCTGTTACTTGTCCTTGTCTTGTGAAGTCGTTATTATTTAAAAAATGTGTTTTAAAATCATCAAGGCAGCCTCAAAAGTTCAGCTCTATGGTAGTTCTTATGGTACTTGGTCAGACTAGATGGTTCAAGAAAGCCTGCCAAGCATAAAAAACTGTTGACCTAAGTTTTTATAATTTTTGCACAAAGTATTTAGATTTCCAAATCTGCAGCATTGATATATTCAGTCAAATGTGCCTGCTCCTAAGGAGCAATGCACCTTGCTCTCCCCTGTCTGCTGCATGCACTCCACAACCAAGTGGAGTACCATCCTGCCTGGTGCTCTTGAGGCTCTGTCAGTGGCATCACAGATGGGGCTCTATGGCCAGGTCATACCTGGGGAGATGTCTTATGTTCTGGCTCCTGCACCATTACACTTCGATGCCTGAGGTTTCACTGTGCCATCAGGAAATTCAGACAACTGCAAGCACTTAAGAAGCTACTGTGATTATCCGTTCTTTGTACGGTGGCATTTGCTCATGGGCTCTACTGCCAGGTGAGTCCTCTTCTGCTATGTGCAAATAAAAAACCATCCTGCTGTGGTACAGGTGTACTGAAGGAGCTTAGCTGAGTCTGGGTTTCCCACGAACACTGCCCAAAGTAATGCACATATTCTCAGGCTTAGGCAAGACAGCTGTTGCAGTCTCTCGTGTTCATCCACTCCTGCATGCAGGAGGGATAGTGCAGTATTCTTGACACCTAGGCAGACCCTAGTGCATCCTCTCTGTGTAGGGTTGTTCCCTCCCAGAAATGCTCTCTCAGCATGCTTTTCTCATGTCTTTCAGGGATTGGTCCTTTTAACTCAGCAGAGAGTGCCAAAGCCTGCAGGAGGAGTTTGGAAATGAGGTGCAACTTGTTCTGTGTCTTCTCTCTGGAGTTTAATGCATGCCCTCTTTTTTTTCTCAGGAATTGCATTTCTCATTCACAAGAAGACAGGAGATCCTGACAGAGATGTGATCTGATCACTTCCTGAGGCAGTAAACTCCTCAAGCTAGCCAGGGCAGGCTGCTGCTTGCTCTTATGTTTTGGGTGGTGGCAAAACTGGGTGGAGGAAGATCAGGCAGAATATCTAATGATACGTTGGTTCTCCCATTAGCAAATACCTCAGTGCTGACATTAAAAAGGGGGCAAAAAAGGAAATTTTAAATTATGAAATCAAATAGCTGCAAGCAATACACCCTTCCTTGTACAGAAGCTGTATTGCTTTTCTAAGGCATCATTTATTATTAAAGTTTTAAAACTAAAGAGAATTCTGTGCCATGAACACAAACTCAGCTGAGAAGAGCGCTTGTTCGAGCAACAGGCAAACGTTGACTTAGCTTTAAGTGACTGAGTATCAACACCCAGGGACTTAACGTGGACTGATAACAGAGCCAAAGAGTATTTGCCCTGTGGGGATTACAGAGTTTCACTTTGCTGTCCTTGAGATTATAACAATATAATTCTTCCTGTCTTTCCATTTAGCAATACTGCAGCGCACACGCACACACACACTCTCACCACACGCTTTTCTATAATTTCGTAGCACAGTGGCCTCCTCTAGTTCTGTGACTCCAGCTACTGCTCTACATGGTGTGAGTCAGACTAATCTGAATTTTTTATCAGTAAAAACCAAGTTACATTTTCACATAATTCACAAGGGAAGACTTTATAAATAAGGAGGATGGCAAACTGGAAGTAACTGATTCAATTACCTAAACAGATGCCATGAGCAGGTAGCTGTTTATAAGATGTGCTGCATGCCAAAACACTACCCTGCCACCAAGCACACGCCACCGGAGACAGAAAAAGATCTAATCCATGTCTGCAAACGTGCCTTGGACCCAGAGAGACAGGACTGCTTTTTGTGCCTCTGTCACTTAATCTTGTTTGTTCTGTAAGGTAAGATCAACCAACAAATTTCTATCTTGCAAAAACATGATGTGCAGCAGAGTGATGACATTGCTTGCTCAATAAATCACTTCTGCTTCATTTTGTCCTCGCCCTGCTCTCTGCTGTAGCTTTTATGAGGTATTGAAACAAACTGCTTACCAAAGCAGTCTGTCTGGTGGGAATCATCCACAGGGATTTTAGAAATAAGGTAGCAGTGAATTACTGTACAATTACAGCCTTTTGCAACTAGAGAGACTGATCAGAAACAAACTGCACCAGCTAATGCAGCTTTCTCATCTATTCAGACTCAAAATGTCCTACGTTCTCCTCTCTTCAAGCAGTGACTTCTCTGGTAGATGAACAAATGCCCAATTGAGATTTTACTGTCCATAATACAATCAAAACATACCCATGAGTAAAATAAATACTAATACTTTTCCCTCACAAACTTGTTTTCAAATGAGGGCCTCAGAACACAGCCAGTGCATGGGTTAGGTGTGGCATTAAGGAGAGAAATCGAGGGCTGGGGAGCTAGCTGATTGGAAGACAAAGCAGGTGTTAGTGGCCGAAGCCTATTACTGCTTTCTGTTCCCTCCATCCTACTTACCAGGAGGGACTGAAGTACTTGTTTCTCAAAAGCCTGAGAGGGCAGCAGGTATCTCAAGACTCTAGTTCAACCCCAGCTGGCACTCTAGCAGACTCAGCTCCTCCTTGCAGTGAGGAGGAGACTGCCTATTTTTGCTAGGGCTGCTTTCTATGTAGACCCGTCACTGCACTTGGGTCCTGACACCTCTTGGACATCCTGGTCCAGAATTTAACACTGCAGAATTGAGCAGGGAATGTTTCTTCCACATAAAAAAAATAAATAGATTAAAAGTTCAGCGCAGAATATATTAACACTTCCTAAAGGATTTTAGTGCTGTGATAATTTCGGACAGGGAATTCTCTGCTCCCGTTTGCATCTTAAAAAAAAACCTTAAACTAACCAAACACACCATGCAAACTGTATCTGCAGAACTAGGTAAAGATGGTATTGAAGGGGGTAAAAGTCTTGACTGTGGCTAAGGTGAATGTAGAATATGTTAGCTACAAGCTACACATCAGAAGTGGAGTATATTTTTGAAAGCATGCCATCCTGCAAACACAGCACCAGCAGAGAGCAGCAGGGAGACCGCAGCCAGCAAGACCCAGCTGTGCTGGGCAAAATTACAGGCTGGTAGAGACTTCAAGCACAGCCTTACCCAGGCTCACAGGCTGTTCAACACGGCCCAAACCACAGGTGCCCAGCTGGTTTAACCAGTCTCCAAGGTGTGGGACTACCCTCTGTCGTGGGTGTGCTGGGTTAGTCTGGCAGCGAGCTGGCCAGGCACTCAGCCGGAGTTCCCATGGGTCCGGCTCCAGGTCCCTGGCTGGGGCCTGGCTGGAGGAGAGAAGAAATCTTAATTCTGCCCCGACCCACTTACATGGCAACTCATGGGAGCACAGGGAGGTGACATAGAGCACGTGGTCCTCCTCCATGAAAGCCACATTGAACAGACGGTGGTCCTGTGAGAGCAGCCGAGATCACCTTACATGCAGAGTCACAGCCCTCAGACTGCAGCCTGCTTGTACCATAACGGCTAAAAAAAAGGCAAGCAGGTTCTTTGTTGCTTCTTTGTGGTTTTGGGTTTTTTTTCATTTTTGCATGCAAAATATTTACAGAGGAAGAACTCTGAATTCGAAATAAATGTTTAAAGGTCAGCAGGTGAAGAATACGGAGCTTCCTACACCTTCCTTCATGACAAATCAAACCGCATTCACCTTTCTGTTCTGTTCAGCAGGAATATTTCAGTGGTCATATCAAGTTTCCCTCCTGCTGCTGAAGAGCTGGTCTCTTAAAACAATAAAATGGCCTTTCTGTGCCCTTCTGATTTAAAACCCATGGTTCTCAGAAAAGAGGAACAAGTTGTGCTGCTAATGCTGTGGCACAGGAGCACAGAATGCACAGGGACCCCTCGGTCTGACACATCAGAGTGGCAGGGTAGTCAAAAAGCACACCTGGTGAAAGCAGTTACTGTAAAAGGGCAACAGAATATTTCTGTGCTTAGCCAAGCAACAGAAAACACGTAAAATACAAACTGATGCTGGGAAAATGCACAGAGGAAGCATCTATAAGAGAAACAACTCCATGAACTAAGTTTCTTGAAAAGAAATGCAGCTGAAGCCACCTTAATCAGAGAGCTCTGAACTCCCCAGCAGGGTAGCTACCCCCAAATCAGCACAGAAACTCAGAAATGCCTGATATTATCAAGTAACATGGACCAAGGTGGGTGCATCTCCATGTGAAGGAACATCTCTCATCTTTTAGCCATTTGCTCGCTGTGCTCTTTGATTAATTCCTAAAAATAAGTTTGTAACAAAGCAATTTTGCAACATGACCAGTAAGTTTGTTTTGTAATTCTTTTGAATATTTATGGCGCTTTTCTTCTCCACCTAGTAAGGGCAGGCTTCTTTCAAATCACTCTTACCTTCTGCAGTCCTGTGAAATGTGGTCCCAGAGTACCAGTCCATCAGTGATATGCACCAAGTGGATGACACAGCAGGGACAGAGCTAGGTCACAGCTTTCTTAAGAAACTGATAAGATTTTGTTGCTAGAAATGAAACTGTTTGTACGAGATTTCTATCTGTCTCTCACAAAACCCCGCTTTGGCCACGTGAGAAGGAACAGTAGTTTTGCTGAATCAAAAGACACAGTGTCACCTTTGTAGGATGCATACGTTGAAGGGGCCACTTGCCTTGCCAACCAGCAGATGGAAGGGTTTTTTCCAAGCTTGTCACAGAATTATTTTTGCCTAGGTGACTTCAGATAAGGTTGGCAGACCAGTGTTGGGAAATGGCCCTTTCCAGGGAGGAAGCACACAAGGATAGGTCCTACCTAGCAAACAGGGCAGGAGTTCTGGGAACATGCATTTGTATGGTGACCACACACTACACATACAGCTGTACTGTAAGACGATATACCTAAACTATTACCTGTGTAGACAGGTGAGGTAACCAGATCACAGTGTGCTTGCTGCTTTGTTACTGCTGCGGTGATTATACTATCAAACCAGTGGGAAGGATGGAAGATTTAATGAATCATTGGCCTGCTCCCAACCTAAAATCTGTGCTTACATTTTGCAGTGGCTTCAGGTCCCACAGGAGCAGAGTACTCTGGGAAACTGCTAAGCTTTGTGTCAAAAAGAGAAGACCATCAAACAAAATTTTAGTATTTAAATCAGGAGGTTTATGGGAATCTACCCTCATAATCATAGAATCATAGAATGGTTTGGGTTGGAAGGGACCTTAAAGGCTATCTAGTTCCAACCCCCCTGCCATGGGCAGGGACACCTTCCACTAGACCAGGTTGCTCAAAGCCCCGTCCAACCTGGCCTTGAACACTTCCAGGGAGGGGGCAGCCACAACTTCTCTGGGCAACCTGTTCCAGTGCCTCATCACCCTCACAATAAAGAATTTCTTCCTTATATCTAATCTGAATTTACCCTCTTTCATTACCCCTCATCCTATCACTACACTCCCTGATATAGAGTCCCTCCCCATCTTTCCTGTAGGCCACCTTTAAGTACTGGAAGGCCACTATAAGGTCTCCCTGGAACCTTCTCCAGACTGAACAACCCCAACTCTATCAGCCTGTTCTCATAAGGGAGGTGCTCCAGCCCCCTGAGCATCTTTGTGGCTCTTCTCTGGACCTGCTGAAGCAGGTCCAGAGCTGGACACAGTATTCCAGGTAGGGTCTGACAAGAGTGGAGTAGAGGGGGAGAATCCCCTCCCTCGACCTGCTGGCCACACTTCTCTTGATGCAGCCCAGGATACTGTTGGCTTTCTGGGCTGTGAGTGCACATTGCTGGCTCATATTCAGTTTTCCATCCACTAATACCCCCAAGTCCTTCTCCACAGAGCTGCTCTCAATCCACTCATCGCCCAGCCTGTATCTGTGCACAGGATTGATGTGACCCATGTGCAGGACCTTGCACTTGGCCTTGTTGAACATGGTGTTCGCACAGGCCCACCTCTCAAGCCTGTCCAGGTCCCTTTGGATGGCGTCCCTTCCCTCCAGCATGTTGACCACACCACACAGCTTGATGTCACTGGCAAACATGATGAGGTGCACTCAATCCCACAATCTGTAAAGAAATCCCATAATCTGTAAAAAAATATAAAACTGCTTTTTTTTCCAGTTCTCCCAGGATATGACTGTAGTGGGTAGTTTCTTTCTAAAGTTGAGCCAAAATGAAAGGGAATGTCCAGGTTTGTTTAAGTGGTTATCTGGGTGGTGTCAAATGAAGAAAGGATATTAGGGTCTGATTTGTGCTGACCAAAATTACGGACTAACAGCTTACTGGTGCCTGGGAGCTTATTTAAAACCTATTGTTCAAAAATCATTTTGTGGGTAGATTTGTCAGACTGTTTTGATGCTGGGAGAATTAAAACCATGAGAGTAGCCTCCCCAAGAGCCTGCCCGACAGAGACAGCATTCATTCCAACATGGGGAGGGGACTGGCAAGACATGCCATCACACACCAACCTTCTAGCATACAGAAGCAAAAGGGTGAGTGAGAAATATGTTTCCTGGCTAACTAAGTTTCCCTAAACTTAAGAGTGCATGGGCACATGTTCACAGGGTATCACAGAGAGCAAATGCAGGTCCTGAGGACCCCCCTTTCTGGGCGGTGGATGTGTGATGGAATGTAGCAAAGGAGCAGCACAACCCACCAGAATTCACAATTGCTTTGCTCTGTTTTCTGACACCCAAGCTGCTCTCGGGTGTTTGTCAACTGGCTAGATTTCATCGCAGCTGTTCCTCCCCCCCTCCTTTTTTTTTTTTAAATGAATCACCTCTTAACTTTTTGTGTTTCTTTTTCCACTGATGTGCACATTCATCCACATCTGGCCACCTTTGCAGGGGAAAGGGAGGAGCAGTACTACCTTCATTGAGCAATGTGCAATACGCGATGGTGCAATACTAAAAAAAAAGTTGGATTTTCCAGATAGAATAAATCCTCCAGAAGAGAGGAGGAATTAATTAAGCCTATGACAATTCTAATATATAGTTTCACTAAAAGGTTGTCAGGCTACCTAAATGTTATCTCAGATGTGACTCCTGTCTTAGTTTGCCTTGACTGTATTCAAACGTTGTTCCATAAAATCCTGGATCTTGTATTTAAACAGGTGTAGAAACTATAAGATTGCTTTAGGCTTATCTTTGATTGCAAAAACATGATATTTTTACTGTACAGTGAGAAACCATACACTAAGAAACCTATCATTAAGTACAAATGAAATGTGGGCAATGACCGAAAGATATTATTGGCTGTTGTTCAGTGACCTACATGGAATTAATGGCTCTTATGTTGATCTCAAGAAGTTAATGAGAGCTGTGGCTAAGTCAGTGCAATATGACATGTCTTCTAATCTCACAGAAAAGCAGCCTGGAAAAGGATCTGGCAGCCAACATCCTAAATGGTCAATGTGACACAAGGACAGCCTATATGAAACATTCATATATATTAATAACTTGCTCGAAGAACCAGCTTTGTAAGTCTGCACCTGGTTATTAAAAATATTTTGCTAGGTTTGTGGAACTAAGGGTTACATTTTTCAAATTAAATGAATCAGTCTCTTGATCAGTGAAGGATACACAGCGATATGGTTGGTACTCATCTAAGTGATAAAGTTTGAAAAATAATAGTACCGACTACAGATTTGGTCTCTCTTAACTCTAAATGTAACATTTACGGAGCATTTTACAAGCATTTAAAAAAGAGGACTTCCTAATAGTGAGTTACCTTGAAATCCTAGAGACACACTTGTTCAAATTACAGCTGATGAACTTAGCCCAACTGTTATTTTTATAAGAAATGGCAAGAAAATTAATATAATTAGGCTGTTGTTTCATCATCCTTCAACATTTCTGAAGTGCTTTCAAGCAGCACCAAGATTAGTGATGGAGAGAGGGAGACCCGATCCTGCAGAATCACTGTTGTTAAACACTTATAAAGCACTTCCCTGTTTTACCTCCCAGAACTGATCCAGGTACCTCCCCAGAAGACCTTGTCTCCTCATCAAAGCCACCTGTGATGCAGACATCTCCTTTCTCTCCACAGAGCAGACCTTCCTGTTGCCGTATCAAAATTTTGGTCTTGTCTGTTTTCCCACAGCCAAGTGACCTACCACCTCCAGCTTGGGCTGTCCCAGAATTACAAATGCCTCAACAATATTCAGGCCAGCAACTGTTTTAGGTCAGCCTGTGTGAAGCAACTGCTAAGTACAACGCTGTTTGTAAGCTGGGGTGTCTTCAGGTTCAGACTTAACTTTCTCCAGACTTCTTCTGTCCATGTTGGCATCTCCAACGCCTTTAGCATTGTATTTGTAAATATTTCACAGTCCTCAGTGGCCTTTACTCTGTGACAGCCTCGTAAAGTGGCTAAGCCTAAGACCCATTTCAAAGACAGGTGAGGCAAACTGAAATTTAAGTGTCCTGTCAAAAACCTGTGTCTGAGTCAGGATGAGAAATGATGTGCAACATCACAAGTTGTGGTTCAGTGCCCTACCCATGAGGTCTGTTTGATGTAAGTAGAAAGAGGTGTGACCTCACTCTGTATCAGTGAAAACAGTATTATTGAATTAACAGTAAACACACTCCAGTAGGAGGAATTTTCTCCAGAGAGTCCTTTGACCTGCTATAGATTTTCTTTTCACTTTTTAAAGTTACTCTCTAAACCTTCAAGTCCCAAACCCTCCATCTTAACTACCCAAGGTACACCTATATCTGTAAAGATAAATAGTTTATAGACATAAAAGCTGTTGTTACACCTCTTATCACATTTTTATTGTCTGCACATCTGATATTTTGGCAGCATGCTTTCAAGACCTAAAAATACAGTGATGCACAGAGTTATGGTGCAAGTTTACAAGCTGTGCTGTCCTAGAAACACAAACAGCTGGAAACTTCCTGACCTAGCCAGAAGACCAGATAAGAGCAAGACGTGCCTTCCACAGACTCAAGTTAGACTCTTGCTTTCATTCTGTTTCCCTTCACGTATTAGGCAAATACCAGGGTGGATTTGGCTTGACACAGCTGGACAGAAGCCATAGAGAATGTGAACCTACGGAGTGAGTTTAAGAGCATCATTGCTTCTATGTCCCCCCACACTGTCCCACCCCTTGAATTTGCATAGGACCAGACCTCAACAGCTGACCTTCTCATAGGAGAAAATATTTGGATTCTTCTCCCTCACGGAATTTTTGCAGTTGTTCTAACTATTGTAGTTGTTTTGTGTTAATGCTCCCTGCTGATCCCCTTACTCGCACCAGCAACTCCAGAAGAAAATCAAGTATGGATCAGAATCCATGGTGGGGGTGCCTAACTCCTTGCAACATGGGCAGGTACAAAACTCACACTAGTGAGGTGGAAAACTCAATGCTAATGTTCTTAAAAATACCTGTTTTCCTTTACTAATGCCCTCAGTTGATAAACTACAAAAATGCAGGTTTTAATCAGCAGCAACTGATTCTGTGCGAAGCTCATTTGAAAAGTCTTCTATCTACCAAAGTCTATGAAGGAAAAGCCTGAAGACATAACCAGTGCGTCAACCACAGACAAAAACAGAACCCTAAATTCTCATTTTAAAATGAAAAAATCTCATTATTTCAAAGTCAGTCTTGCAGAGGACTAAAATGATTGGGTTTTTATGTTCAGGATTTAGGACTATCACGCTGTTACTGTGCGCCTAAGCTGAACTCCCTTCTGCTCTATACTATTTGCATTTGACTGGAAAAAAATTACTGGCTATCTTTCCCATATTTTCCTTTAACAAAACTAAATTTGGGCACAGACATGAGAACATGTTACTGAGTCTTCTCTGGTGCTGATGAACTATGCTAACTATTTACATGCTCATTCTGTCTATGGCAATTTTAGTGTAAAACTAAATTTTAGTGTAAATCTAAATTTTAGTGTAAAACTGTAAAACCAGAGAAGGAGGTTTGTGCTACCATATTTTACCCCTTTGTAACTGTGTTTAGACAATCACATGCTAGGTACCACAATTCAGTTGATAGCAGATAACTGAAAGTACAGTAACTCCCTTGTACCTGTGTCCTCCAAGGCCTTGCCTATTGATAAAATTATCTGGGACCATTATTTACTCTCTTACAATGGGCAGGAACAAAAAAAAATTATGGAAAAAGCACCTTGGTCCCACAATATACCTTTTTCCTATGGTAATGGAACACCTTTAAAAGCACGTTTTCAAAAATTAACAAAACAGTTATTTAAGAGCACTTATGTCAATCTCATTCTTTAAAAAGAACACAGAACTCATCCTCTTCAGCCCATGTGTCTGAAAGGTCATAAGGTATTTATATTCTTCATAATGACTAAACTATTGTAATTAAGAGCACAATTTTCACAAACGTTTTAGACTAAGAAACGTTTTTAGCTTCCCAAACTCTCTGAAAGCTTGAAATGACTAATGATTTTGTTCCCACTTGCAATTTTACCTCTCCAGCTGAGGGAATGCATTATTTGAAAACGTTCATTTTCTTCGAGGAGGTGTATGTGGTAACTAGCACTGGGCAGTCTCTGTGGTTCTTCTCTACTTTGAGGTCCTGTACCTGCGCATCTCACAGTGAGCTCCGCAGGTCCTCCCGCACTGGAGCTACTCCACCCCTCACTCCGCAGGCAGGCAGGCTGCTGCCTCCACCTGCCCGCTACCTGCTCACTTGTGCCAATTTGGCTGACTGCAGGGCTGTGCTGTTTAACTGGACAGGTGAATCATGCAGCTAAAATAGTCTCTCTGCCACTTTTTTTTTAATGACATGATTTCATTGCTCTCCGTCACAGTGAGGAAACCGAAGACCACAGAAGGTGGTATTTCCAGCCAGCCTTGGCACTAGAGAGTCCAGTGGCACTGTGGTCTGAGCAGCTACTCTGCTCTGGGAAGACACTGAAAAGGCATTTAAACTGCTTTGCATCTCTGCTGGATCTTGTTTCAAATATGGTTCTTTTAGAGGGTGACAGAAAATCTCAAGACTGACTCAAAAGTCACTTAGGCTATGGTTGGGAATACAGCAGGAACCATACCAATGTTGTATTAAGTACCATTGCCGTTATATATGATAGTTACATATTCTTTCTACATAACCCATTGCTCTGAATAACAGAGTAAGGTGCCTCCAAAACATACTTACACAAAGAGTTAGCATATCTGCAAGGGCAGGAGAACACCAAGAATTTAACAAGGCCCAACCACAAAACCTTCATTCTAACATCTTGCTGCCCAGCTGCTCCTCAGCCTCCTTCCCCCCCATCTCCTGACCAGGAAGCAGAACAGATGGGTTTTGTGGCTCACCCACAGAGTCCTCCCTTATCATCCTTGAAGGTGATGGAGTCTCATTCAGGGCGGAGTCTAAGCCACAGTATTGTTTAAAAAAAAGGTAAGAAAAGGGGGAGATGAGGAATAACATGTTTTTTTCAGTGTGGCGCTCACCCAAAAACCTGGTGGTCAGCAGTACTAGTAGTGTTTTATAATGGGTTGCTCTAGCTCTCAATACCAGCTGTGTGAGCAAATGTTGTGCTGATCTTTGCAGTTTTTATCACTCTTTTGGCAGAAGACTTTTCTTTGCATAAGTTCACACATACTTTGAGGTTTGGGTTTAGTCCTATCAAAATCCCAAAACAAAATTTGAGAATTCCCCTTCCATCTCTAGAAAAGACCCCCATCACTGCACCAAACACACAAGCCCTGCTTTTCAGACCTTTCTACTGTATCTGATCCAGATGTCTCCCTAGTAAGCTTTTCAATGCAAATCATGACCAAAACCTGAAGCCAGGCCAGCTCAGAGTGATTTAAAAATTGTGCAAATATTTTATATGGCTTTAAGAAATAACATATCATTTGTGCAAGTTTATATACCCGTAAGCATATGCATACATGCCTGGGTGGTTACTAGTTTCCCATGTGATAAATTTTGGGGAGGGAAATGAGGTACATTAAGGTGACAGCTCGCTCTGTGGTTTTCCAGTGAGGGCAGATACTGTGCTCCTTGCAACAGTCTTTTTTTTCTCCTTTGCAATAAATCCCTCGATGTGGGGCCACTCCCTTCAGCCCTTCCTTCTTGTCAGCAGATTTCCTAATCACAACTCACCTGGCTTCCAAAACTATTTCTTTGTCTTTTTTATTGACAAAACTGGAAAGAAGACCAGGCTTAACTTATTTCTCTCCCTCTCCAGGGATCTCATTAAGCATACCCAAACAGTGACATCTCTGCAGGGCTCCAGATCAATGGACACTGTCATCTGGAGATTTTAATCACATTAATACCACAGCAGAGTAAAATCCATCTGATTCTCCTTTGCTAAAGTGGCAAGCTCAACACTTTCGCCAATTGCTGCAACTACTACTCAGAAGGCTTATTTATATGTGTGGATAAAAATCAATCTACCACAGCTACCACCTTCCAGTCCCTCCTCACAGAGCCTGAATTCCCTCTCAAGAAAATACAGTTTGATCCCCCAGACCTGCCTTGTTTATGATAGGGATTAGCTTTATTCAGACAATCCTGAGGAGCAGAGTATAAAAATAATCAATAAAGTGAAGCTCTCTGAGCTGGTGGAAGAACCCGCACTGCTTATAAAGCATAGCAGAAAAACAAATGCCAGGGCTAGATTCCTACAAGTAGTCTTTGCAACAGAGGAGAAGATAATTGGTGGAGGTAAAAAGGGTTATACTTGCATGGACAGTCTTACACAGAGCTCTTAGTGGCTACACAAGGCCCACTGGGTTTTGGTAGAGATAAACAAGGAGCAATGGTCAGGCTGAAGGGCAGTTGAACTCAATCATTACCCTAGGAACATGAGAGAATAGCTTAAGTTGCTTACAGGGACACCCATGTAACCATACACTGCTGAGAAACATGTAACTGTTTTCTTTCAACGAATGAAAAATAATTTTTCAGCTCTACCCACGCATCCCTGCATCTCATCTGACTTCTAAAGAGTCAGTTACAAGCTAATCAATAGTAATTACCTATCATCCGGTCTTGCCCTCCTCAATGTGCTGTTACCTGATGCTGCTCCCTGATTATCTGGCACGTGTAGGGTAGGAACTTGCAGGAACAATATTTCTTGATGAAAGCTGTTATTTCTTGAGCAATAACTCACTCTTCCATCACTAAATAACAATTGGACTTTTGTTGCAGTTGAAATGCCTCGCACCCTGTGAAGGCTGTATACTCTCTGAGATGGTTTTCGGTCAAGAAACATTTCCTAGTTCTAAGATAATTATTTCAGCAAGTTTGGACTGTGGCTAAATTACTTTAAAAAAAAAAAAAAAATCAATTTTCAACTTAAGCCCTGTGTTTGGTGCGAAATCTCATAAGAATTAAGGAATCCATCTCAGGATTCCTAAAGTAGCCCATGAGGATTCATAAGCACAGTGTACCTCTTAAGCAATCCTTAATGAATGCTTCAGGGGCATTTGCACTTGGTACTGTGTCATTACTGAAATCATTCTCAGCATTCAACTTTATCTCAAGAAAATTTTAGAATAACTCTAATATTGCAGTGATTTAAATGATAATCCAAAAAAAGTGGCCTATCTATTTCTGCAGGATAAATTAAAGATACTTACAGGATCAAATGTATCAGGTTGGTAGAGTAACTGTCATGTATAGCATTGAAATGTATGTATTTAGGAGTTTGAAATTATCCTAGGCAAATAAAGCCAAAAAGTAATAAAGTAAAAGATTTATCAGAGAATCAAGCCAACCAATGAAGCTAGCTGTCACTAAAGCTAGCTAAAGGCAGATAACAAAGTAAGCAAAATCTAAGTTACAGGCAAAGACTAGCATTTGACAGAATAAAGAAGGCTTAAAGAAGCTAAAAGTTATAATACAGCTGTAATGAGCTGCTCAGATCTATAAATTTAATGGCAATTACAGGCCTGGAGCCATTGATCTTCCTTTTTCACTCTGTCCTTCCCAAGGCAGTACTCCTGCCAGCATCTAGGGAAGTTCAGATCTCAGGGATTTGCCTACAATTGGTAAGTAATAAATGTATTTTATTTATTCAGCAACCTAAGCAAGATGCTGAATGGCACAGGCACAAGGATGCACATTTGTTTAGAAGAAGTTAAACTCATCGCAAAACAGTGACTGCGCTAAACCACAGCTCAACACCCGTATGCAACCCTGTGTGTGAGCACTGCTCGGTTTGGCAGTGTTTATTAACACGCTTGTCTGCAGATGCAATGTTAGATTTGATAGGTCATGCAAGTTAACACCTCTTAGTGTTTTATTCCCACTGTCTCCAACAAGCACAAGCTGTTGGGGACTTACTCAGAAGAAAATACATGGAGGTTTCTGTTCCCCAGGGATTTCTGCATGGGCCTTTTACCAGGAACACAAACCAAGTACCGAGGCTGAGTAAAATGCAGAAGTGCTGCCCCAGGGGGACAGATGGGAGGTTTGATTTCTTTTGAATGAATTATCTACTTTCTCCCTAGTGCAGTTCCCTTCTTAAGCCACCAGACAGATGTTCTTTATTCCTCAAATACACTTTTCAGTCTGCTCCCCATTTAAAATGGAGAGGAGAAGTCTCACTCCCAGAGGGCTCTGCTTTGAGTACAACATTCATGGCCTGTGAGGGCTCCCATGGGCTGGGACAGGGTGATCTCATGAGAAAGATATAATTCAAGGTGACAAACTGGGTGTCAACACTCTCACTGACTGTGAGAGGGAGGAGGGAAGAGAGGCAACATGAGCGCAACAACCGCTTTCCAAATAATGTATTGAATTCACTTTGATAAGATGTTTGGTTTTCCAGCAATAAAGACAAACAAGCAAGCAAGCAGTTGGAGAAAAAAAAGTTTTTAAAGAAAGGAGGCCCAACTTAGCACTGAAAAAAAAGATTTTCATAGGAATTTTTAGCAAGTCCTATCCACATCTCCTGTAAAGTAGCATTAGCCAGTCTCACAGTGAATCCTTGGTTTACTTTTAATTAGGCCCGATTAGGTAAAAACAGTAAAACCAGTTTAAATTCAAAATTTCTTTGATGGACACAAAAGAGGCTGCAGCAGTAGCAGCAGAGTGAATGAAGAGGTGAGATCTCAGAAGAGAATGGGCACAGCATTTTGTTACATGGCATCAATTACAATCCTGGCAATAAAGATACTTGTCATGGGATTCTCTTCTTACTTAGAATAAATAAGGTACATATTGGAGTTACATCTTCTTCACAGTACTTTATTGCTTTTAGTCTATATATTTTTATCACCTCTACACTGTTTTTTTAATGGCAGCCAGCATTTGTTTTGCCATGTATGAATTCACCCTACATAGCACTGTTTGCATTTCCCTATTGGGGTTTCTGTTCAGCTTACAGAAAAGAAATTTTTCTTCTTAAACTGTTAAATCTCATCCAAGGGATTTTTGTCTTCTCTCCAATCATTTTGAATTCCTGATGTTCACCCAACTTTCAACTTTTGCTCGAAAATGGTAATTAAAAAGATGTTTCCAATATCTGTTACATAAGAAAATCAGGGAAGTACATAAAGATAAACATGGTCCTATAGAAATAAATTGTTAAGTAGGTATATATTAAGCATTTTACTAATCTGGGTTCTGAGAAATGTCCTACTGAGAATATGCCTTAATGCTTTACAAATATAGAGAATGTTTCAAATGGAATTCATTTGCTTTTAAATTTATAAGAGAGAAGATCATTAATTCACCTTAAATGCTGCTTATTAATTTTAATGTTATTTGGCAAATATTGCTCTTTTCAGTAATTCATTTTCTCTTCGAATGTACTGTCAGGACCTTTATAAAATTTCGGAGTATTTTAAGATTTTGATGGGTTGCTCAGCAACATATGAAATTAAGTTGTGTTTTAATCTCCATGGCAAGTATCTGTGATTGGCAGCTCTTGAGATAGGACGTAAATTTGAATCATTTTTCATCAATTTTCCTACTTATAAGCATGATAACTAGAATGTACTTCAGAGTCACAAATCCAAGCAATTGAAATCCTATCTTTAAACTCATGTTTAGTCTTTTCGATTCAGTTCAGCTCAGGACTGAGTTCCTCACATAAAGATATGTTTTGGACTGCCTTGTCAGGAGCTCTCTGAGGAACAAGTGCAAACCCTTCTACAAAATGCTGCTGTGCTTGCACTTACGAATCAATTACAGCAGTCTGATAAAAGCAAGTGAGTCACCTTCCTCCAGTGAGCCTTTTCAGATTTGTCTTTCAAATACAAGACCTGTTGCTGTTAAGGATACTTCGCTTTTGAGGCTCTGGTTAGCTCTGTAGCAAGCAGCTACGTTTGGTACCATTTCTACTATTTTCTACTACTTTGAGAGAAAGTGTTTCCCACGAAGAAAGACATTCAGAAACGCTGTATTGACATCAATTGATTTCTACCACTGCTACAAAGCACAGCTGAATTTGGATTAGAATCTAAGTGATCTCAGGTGATGATAATAGTGTTATGGTTGTGTGGTTTGGCTAGACAGAGGGAAGTCCCTCCTCTCACTGCACCAGTCAGGGTCAGGCTTAGCCTCTGCCTACAAATGACTGCATCCCATTGGATGTTTTAGCTTCTCTGTCTCCTGTACTGACGTGACAGTATTCCCTAGGGAAGACAACCTTTTGCTACTATTAGATAGTGCCTTGACCCTGAGGCTTCTGTTGGCAGCCCCTTAAGGATGGAAAGCAAGTGAAAGCAGTGCCATGCTGCTGTCTTGTGTGAAGACTAGACGATCAAATACACGTTTAAGCTCCTTGATAGCAATGCTACCCATACACAGAGTCTATGGCCTATAAAAGGAATTACAAAAATCCAGCTGAGATGTAAGGAAAACACAAATTAATGACTTCGTGTCCTTCTGTGGTGTCAGCTTTGCTGATTCCTAGAGATGCCAGCATGACACTTTTGGTAAACTCCAAGTAAAAAATTCAATAAATGACCCTAACTTTATGTTCAAAGTGGCATGAATATAAAACTGACAACTCAGATTCAACATGTTTTTGAAGATTTTTAACCCCAGGAAATATTCAGAAATACAGGGCTGATTGTCACTTTGATGTGTAGGTGAATCAGCAACAGTTTCCTTGGGGTCTTATGAGACTGAAAAATGAATTTTGTGTCAGCTTCCTAACAGCGGGTTCCTGTTGACATGAAGCAACATA
This sequence comes from Strix uralensis, assembly GCF_047716275.1. Lineage (NCBI taxonomy): Eukaryota > Metazoa > Chordata > Aves > Strigiformes > Strigidae > Strix > Strix uralensis. Next base: position 59,639,593 of record NC_133975.1, read on the forward strand.
GAGCTGCTCCCCAAGGACCTCAGTACCAAATCAAGCTGGGTGAAAACACTTAACTGAAGTGTAGAAAAAAAAAACAAAACAAAAGACTGAAAACATTTCAGACAACAATAAACCTTCAATGCTTGAAACAAGTCAACAAACATGCTACGGAGAAGAAGAAACCTAACCCAACAACCCAAGAAAAGTATCCCGAACTAATTTCTCAGCAAAAGGTGTCAGAAGACCATGTCTTCACAGTGGTTTCCAAGTGAAAAGCAAGATTTACTGTCATTGCTCCTACAGAAGTTTTCACTGAGAAGTGGTAACCTTATTCCAGAGACAAAATGTTCAAACTAGTCAATGCTTCCAAAGGGAAATAAAGCTGCTTTTCTGTTTCAGAAACCCTGCTGGCTGACAGTGTTGACACAAAACTCACTCTTGACCAAGCTCCTGAATGCTCAGCAAGCTCAGTAGGGTGGTGTAGTTGTTTTGTTTATTTATAAGCGTGGCAAGTTTCCTACTGTAGCTGCTACCACATTTAAATGATCTTGGCAAGAGCAAGGTGTATGGGATACATTCTGAAGAAGGACTATGTCAGTGCCTGGCAGGCAATTTCCTCTTTTTTTAAAGCCCAAAACATATCTTTCCAGCCTCTGCTAAGCGTTACTATTTCTGAGGATATTTGAAGCAGGTAAAATGGTAGGAGTGCTAGAAGGGAGATAAACAAGGACTCTGGAAAAAAGCCTCACACTGACCTTGAAGCAGAATACTGAGGGCTCTCCAGGCAGGGTTTTCTTCCTCCGTATAACCACTCACGGCAGACAAATACGTTACTTAGAATTTCTGCAAGGTATCGTAGAAGTCATAGCATTTTAGCATCCCAGAAAGCCAAAGAGGAAGTCTTTTTAAAGTTAAGGAGCATTTTCCTGGATCCATAGTAAGTCTACAGGCAGAACACTGGCATCTAAACCTATCTGAATTGACTGTCAGAGGAAGCAGAAATGTCTTTCAGGCCGCATGAAACACCTAGTTATGTGAGGAGCCAGGAAAAAAGATCTAAGTTACTTGGAAAGTTTACAGCATTCAAAGTCTAGTGCAGCTTGCTAAGAGAGTCAAAAAGGCTGTGAGTGACTGATGGCCCTAGAAAGGACAGTGATGGTGAAACACCAGGAAACGGATGTTCCAATTAACACTTTTAATAAGAAGTCTTCATCTCAGGTTTTAATGAATATTCTGCATTTCCTCTGTTTTCCAGGCAAGAAGTCAAGGAGTTTTGTGTTTGGCTTGGTTTTGTATGGGATTGCACATTACTGTGGAAGCTACAGAGGTTTCATTCTCTGTCCTACTGCAAACACTTTGGGTCGTTTTTCCCCTTCCCTGTTTCACTCTTCTGCATACTACTCAGTGCCTCCGAACAGCAAAGTTTTGTAAGTATAGCCATATAATTTTCATAATCAACTTGTCCCCACTAGCAAACCAGCAGCTTAAATGCTCAGTGCTTCTGTGTAGTCTAAACATCTCACACTCTTGTTCATCCCTCCCCTCTCCACCCTGCTGTCTGACTTCCCGACATGCAGAGGAAAGGATGAGTTCTGCAGTACTTGGGAAACGCTTGTCCCTGAATGGTGCTATTTGAGCTAATGGAGGAAGCAAACCCTGCCGTGGTGAATCCCTCCCCAACTGTGCCTTTCTGGCCGCTGCTTCTCATCTGCACAAGCAGAACTCACCTTAAGCACCTGCACTGTGGGGCACAGCAAGAGGTGGTCTTTGTGGCAGGTTCAATCTGGCAACTTCTAGCTTCAAAAACACGAAGTCCACATTTTAGATTTCACCCAGCACCACGCAGCAGCTCATGCTGGCCATGCGTTAGCTATTTCATATGATTATGATAGGAAACTCCAATTAGCAAGCAATGAACGTGTTGATTTCAAAGTCCGTGTAGACAGCACTTTCACACTGTAGTATATATTCTTGCTATTTGTTGAACGGTACATCGTTAATGATTCTGGGAGGAAATTAATTAGTGAAATTGCTTAAAAGCCCCACACTGTGAATGTCAGCCACAGACCCTCTCAAAATAATGTGATATTAAAATTCATCCTAGATACCTTCTGCAAAGGACGTTTCTGAAATCATGCTTCCCCTTCTCAGTCTGGGAATTAAACTACAAATGCTTTGCATTAAGTCAACTAGTTTCTAGTGTCTACATTCAATAAGAAAGTGTAATTGGAATATGCATTTTGGGATCCTGCTGGCTACAAATCACATTACAAACTGATCCACAACTGACATGCCATCTAGGAACCAATTCAACAGCTGCTGAAATTCAGCCATTTCTGGAACAAATGACGACAACTGCTGACAGGACCCTAACAGCAAAACTATGTCAGATCCACAGCCAGAATTACACACCAAATGCAACCAGATGAAAATTATAAATTTTCACAGTGTTAGAACTTGCTCTCAGAGTTATCCAGACTGCTCAAAGTTTTGTCTTTGATACTTTTTAAAGGTATCAACAAACTATTAAAATCAAGCCAACATAAAGTTCTTCTGTTAGCATGTCCTAGCTGGATGAGACAACTTAGAAATACAATTTATTTTCCCCTGCCAGAGTTTTAGAAAGTGTCAGTGTGATAGAACAATTTTGGAGGAAAAAAGGAAAAGCCACAAAAGAAAGCAAACTTTTCCATTCCTGCTTTATTTTACTCGGTAGAAACTCTCAGCTCAAACTATCCCCATCTTCTGAAAAATCATGCACCATCCACAGCTGCTCAGTAAGCAAACCTGGTTTATGTACTTGTGAACTAATATAATCAGTAATTATTATATTGATATTAGAAAAAGATACAGGTATCAGTGTTTGATACTATAACTTACACTCCCAATAGGCACTGAAATGAAGGATAATCCTCAGGTCTCCTGTGTACTGTTATTAGTAAATTGTACCAAAAGTTTGCGTGTTTGTAAGGGCTATTTTTATAAGTTCATTTGTTCATTTATCTTCAGCCTCATCAAAAATTAGCATATTAAGCAGATAAAGTGGAATTCAAGTTGGTCAGTTTTACTCCTGACTTCAGCAACTATCAAGAACCTGAACCTGACTTTCCTCATACTCGATAGAGTCAACACACAGCTAGAGACATGGGCATCACTAAAAAATAGCCTTTCCCTGTGGAGCCACCCCTTTCCTACATTCACAAGTTCTTTGCGATGCAATAACCAGAAGACAGATTCTGATTTCAGTGGCTTAATTTCCCTGTCATCAAAGCAGTGACTTTAGGTTTACCTCACTGTAATGGAGAGCAGAGTCTTGACAAAATATTCCATATATGAACCAATACAACTGTAATACTAACCAGAAAGTGAGAACAAGACTAACACCTTAATGTGTTTATTTCCATTTGTAGCTTGCATAGTAAATTTACTGCAATGATAAGTGCTTTTTCTTGTGTCCTCACTTTATTTTCACCTTTGTTCTTCAAGAGGGTTATCGATTCGTCTCCTCTTCAAACACCATATGATCTGGCAAGTCAAAGGGGATCATTTCAATGGTGAGGAGTGGATCAGGACATAACCCTGAATAGCAGAACTAAAGAAATGCCATTTCTGGGTAAGCTTCTTGTCGCATTAGCAGTGCTGTTGTATGTGAAGAACCCCAAACCCTCTTCATGGACTACTGTCAAAGGCAGCTGGTGTGAAGAAATGCCTACCTGAAGACGGCAAGGCTCAGGGACCAGAGCACTAGTGGTTTCCTCAGTTCAAATTTTGCTCGTTTGTTCATTAGGTGCCGACCACCAAATATAAAGGCAGCATACAGAGCTGAAAATAGGAATGATTTCTTCCTGCAAAACAAAACCAAAAAACACCTGTCAAGTATTTAATTAGTATTAGATACACAGCAGAGTCACATCTGGACATAACTGCCAAGGGCTTGGGCTTGTGCATTTCCTTGAAAGGAAACTCTTTTGAAGACACTCCTGCAGCCCAGCTGAAATTATCGGTAGTGTATGAACTTACATGCCTGCACATAGGGTCAGGTCCAGGTGCAGGCAAAACTGACCCCGGGGCAGTTCTGAAAAAGGACAGTCAGATTTGGCTTCCATTCTTCCCCAGTTTCTGAAGACTGAACTTCTGTGAGGAACAGAATAGATATTGCAGAGCTCAGACACACTTCTGCAAGCACAACATGGTTGATACTTGAACCAGCTGATCACCTTTTGTGACTTATCTTTTTCATACAAATTTTTGTTTCCTGCAGGCTCCTTGCTTCCTAGAAATTTAGTTATCTATTGTTTCCTCCAAGAAGACACTCAAAGATCATGAGCACTGCAACACAACATGAAGAGCCTCATGAAAAGTGGAGAACCAGCAAGGAGAGGTCAATAGCCCCATTAAGCAGCGACCATGCTGGGTGACATCGCCCTGCTGCACAAGTCCTGCTTGTGAGTGCCAGTTCTGGAAATCCAGTGAATTTCCTGAAAGGTCAAGCAGGGCTCTGTTAAAGAACTTCAATGATACTCTTAGAATTGCAAGTTTTATTTTTAAAACTGCCTGATAGTAGTCCAGCCAGCAATAATGAGCAAACATTTGAACTCTGCTACTATAACTCATCATAAATCAACCATTAGAGGTCAGAAATAGATCCAGTCTGGGATTCCTTCCCACACAGGACAATATTACACTAAGACTTAATGATGTACAGCATTAATGGTGGCCCAACTGGATAGGCGTCTATTTAGGAACAGATTTTTCTCTACAAAATCCATAATTATATTCAAAAATACCAGTGGACTATGGCTTTGCATGAAGAGGTAATGGTTCTTTTTGGACCCCCAGAAAGAAAGACAAACACTCTCAAGAAAGGTAACTACTTCATGAATATCCCAGAAAAGGCATCAGCAAGCTACAAGATCTTATGTTCCTTCTGACACTGGAAGCCCAAGACGATGCAGTATCAGACCAACCTGTGATCAGGGTGCAGCACGCTGCCCAGCCTTCCCATTGGGGACAAGTTTCACTCGCATTGTGGTCTTTAGAGTTTTTATAGGATTTTCAATTGGATGTTATATGAAAGTATGTTGCTTCACCTCAAGATAAAGACAAGGACATGCTTGTGGTGCCAAGTAGGTGACACCTCCAGGCTCTTCCATTATGAATAGCTGGCTGAGGGTACCCCATGGCAAGAGATATGGGCAGCACACCACAGTCCTGAAGGCCAAACAATACATGCAGCACAGTATGGCACAGCACAGCATGTGCCTGCGCCTGCTGAAGGCAACCGGTACACAGATCACAAGCCCCTCCATGTAAAAGGGTCTTCTCGGGAGGTCCACAAAAACTAAGAAAAGCTGTAGCAGCACATCTGGTTGGAAGTACAAAGAAAGCACAGGCAGCCTTCTCTGGAGAGAAATGAGTTTTATATGAATTTGAAAGCTAAGTAAAAGTGAAGTCCAAAGAGACAGAGGCATATCAGTATGCGTACAGCAGCACGCCATTTTCTGCCCACTTAGAAACTCCTCTGTTTCTATTGACATGTTTATAGCTGTGTGTTGCAAAACACAGGTAACCTCATGAAAATCCAACTGGTGCTCTGCACTGAGAAGGGAGAATCTGGCACCTGCGGTCCCCTGGGTGAGCTTTTGCATCCGTGCTGGCGACAAGCCCCAAGAAGACCAGGATGACCTCAGAGTCAGCGCCCTTTCACCTTCTGCATTGAGATGGCAATGTTTATTAAACTGGTTCAGAAAACCACAAAGCCTCAGCCCTTATTCATCTCATAATAAAGAAAAAAGCATTCATTTTCACTTCTATGGTCTTGAATTTCACAGTCAGGGAAAGGGTAGAATTACCACATTTGATAGCATGGTTGCAGTTTAGCTTGGCTGGAGGTCAGTAAATATTTGTTAACCAGTTTGGGTAGTGATGAACCACCTCAAACTTGCTCAAACTGAACCGCCTAACTGTTAAGACAAGATTTATGCGTTACGGGACAGGAACAGACTCTCAGTGTGAGGTTGGACTGCATTCCCATCTCCATCCCTCTGCGGCCTCTTCAGCAGCAGTGTGCAGAGCTGCCCATTGCTAACATAGGCATGGGCGAGGGAAGGCAGAGGGTATGTGATGGGCTGTACCACAGTCTGCAGTGCTGTCCTGGCTGCCCCAGGGCACTAGGAGAGATATCCGCTCTGCATGCTTCTGCCCCCTCAATCCCACAAAAGTCTGGGTTTACAGCACTGAGCCAGACAGACAGCAATGCACACAAAGAGCTATGGAGATACACATACACATGTGCTGCTACTAGAGTCAGTCAGTCATCTGCAGGGGTCCCGCGGGAGGGATCCTGCAGACTCACGCTACAAGGGAGGTGCAAATCCCCCACTTCACAGCACTGCAGTGGGAGTCCCTCACACCAGAGACACGAAAGGTTTGTGTTGCACTGGTTCATACATGGAGCTCCAAAGCAACCGAGAGCAGTGCAGGATGGCGACACCTCAGTGCAGGGGAAAAGACTGCAACACAGTGCTGCCATGGAGCTACCAACAGGACATGGGCTATGTGGGCTGACATGGGGAGAGGTCAGGACTTAAGAGCAGTAGCTGGAGATACTTTGCAGGAAGGCAGGCAGGCAGGAAGCAGTTCAGTTCTGGATCAAATACAGCCAAGACTTCAAAATAATGGTTCGACTTCAGTTCCAATTAAAGAATAAAAGACCAGTCTGAATGAGTTAGCAGCTCAGGTCCATGCTGTTTGTCTCCCTTCTTCCTGGACAATATACTCTATATATTTACGCCAACTAATATTTTGGTTTGCTTATTACTGAAACTACTTTTTGTGAGTTCAGTCAGTCTATTGAGGTTAATAGGTACATTATACTAATTAGAACAGATAAATTTTAGGTCATCTTTAACAGCTTTGTAATGAGTTCAGCATTATTTGCAACGACGGTAAATGGTATTCCCACAGTATACAGCTTGGTATTGGTGGTGGCAGACATGAGAAGATTTGACTGCACGCATGATGAGAACTGCAGAGAGCAGCTGTAAGCAGTTTCAGATGAGGGATGCAGTAGTATTATCTCCTATCAGAGGTAAGCACAACACTGAATAATGATCAGCCTGATTTTGATATCATCTCGCTGGTTTGACACCTGCTGACAGCTTTTCACAATTTTTGCATCCAAATTACTTTGAGTTTTCCCCTCTTTGCAGCATAATAATGGTTAAAAGGACTGGGTAGTCCAGGTGATATAGTTATAAAGGGGTTGCAGAGGTATGTACTCTAAAGATAATCTGTTTAACTGCATTAGACTGGTATTAACCAGCTTCCTATCAGTGTTTTTATGATGGCTTTTCCTGAGAGGTTCATGACTACAGTCTAGTTCCTGGGCTGGTGACACAAAGCAATGGCAATCTGACAGCATTCAATTATATCTGATACAGTTTTAGCCAAAGGAGGCTAATCAAATAAGCATTTTTAAAGACAGAGTTTTGGAGTTGTTCTGGAGCACTGTAACTTCTCATTACTATTATCTGAAGAGAAACTAAACAGAGCAGAATGACAACAAAAAAATTAACCTTGAAACTAAAAAAATAAAAAATCCCCAAAGTAATTCAGTAGCAGACTCGCATCCAGCAACTTTAACGTTAGCACATTCATATGTTTGTCTTCAATTCTGTTCTGCAGGGTAACACAGTAGACATAAAGACAGGGCTGCCAAATCCTCCACATTTTTCTGGCATTTCTGTTTCTCACAGTTGTCTCCCACCTTCCTACATTTTCAGACTTCAGGGACTAAGTACTATCTCTACTGAATACAACTCCATGTTTCCCTGTTGAAAGTTGCCAGCTCTTTCCCCCAAAAGGGAGGCAGGGGAATTTTCTGGAGAACCTACAAAATGCTGTGCTCAGGCTGGGGATTACTACAAGAAAGGGAGGCAAGAGTTCGGGGCTACAGGTGGAAGATGTGAGGCAGATCTTCCAGGACGGTAGCAGAGAGGTGGCCATATTACAAGGCAAGGGAACAGGCAGAAGCTGCTGACATGATGGGAGAAACAGAAAAGGAAGGATCAATGGTAAGCATGGCAGCAAATGAGGGGAGCTGGCAGCCAAGAGGTGAACATGAAGCTGGGACAGCATGGAAGGGAAGGAGATTTGAAGTCCTTTCTCTGCAGAAGCCCCTGGAGGGATGCTTCCTGAACCCATGGGCACACCAACAGGCTCAGGCTACCCACACTGAACACAGAGCTTTGGTTACTCTCCTGCAAAAATTCTACAACAGGGACAGGTGGTATCATCATCCCCTGGACCACAGCCCATGGGTTCTGCTTGTCCCTTTTCACTGTGTAAACCACAGGCAGGTGATGTGTTTTCTCAAGGATGGATGAAGGTTTGGGCACTGATGTGCTTTTTAGAAGCTCAAATCCTTTATTAAGTCTGCCTTATGGCAGAGGAGTGGAGACAGGCAAGAAGAAAAGGAAAAGGAGTACAACTGGGAAGAGGGAGGCAGAAACTGGGACTGATAAAGGAAGACAGAGGAAATCCACCCCACCAGGAACAAAGCTTCTCCTCGTTCACAGCCAGGAAGTCCCACCCAGGAAAGCCCACCCAGGCACCAAGGAATGACAGGGAGAGATCAGACATCCAGCCTCAGGCAGGAAAACTCAACACAGAAAGGGGCAGCAAATAATCCAAAGAGGAAGCAAAGGTAAACAGACAGCTAAGGAGTAAGAAATCTTGAGTCCCCCAGAAGTATCTTATAAAACACTGAAAGGATAAGAATTACCACAGTATTCTAAAATAAGGGGCCAAAGCCTGAGGGTGAGCCTCTTGTACAGCAACGTAAGACATCTGGGTGTCTCTGATGCAAAGTGAAATATCCCCGAATATTGCAGTACTGCTGAAGGAGGTGGTTGCAGCCCAGATACACTGTTGTCATTTTTTCTCCTGAAAATAGCAGCCTGAGTCATTATTGTAGAGTGCTCTGATGTTAATGAGTAAAATGAAAGAGATATAGATATGTGCTAAAAAATTTAATATTTCCATAGGATTTTCTTTAATCATTAAGGAAAATCCTTATAGAAATGCACAAAGGACAACCTTATCAGAGATCTTTTAACTATCCTCTATCATGTAATACAGGATTATCCTTATAACAGCATTCAGTTGGGGAGTAGTAAAGTGAAGCAGTGTTACCCCTCTCTACTTACACTATATAGGGTTTTTAAAACTTTTTTTTTTATCAAGATGTATTTACTTTTCACAGGCAGAGCTCATTCTTAAGTTCATTACCACTTCTTCATATGCTATAAAGGGAGCACAACAGGTAAAAAAACCAACCACTCCAGTTGCCAGAGCAGAGTGCTTCTTGCAAGTAAAGAGGCAATTTCAGGCTCTCGATGTTTTTCTTTCAGCCTTCTTCATTGCCCATTTTATTGACTTAAAAAAAATAGATTTTACTGAAGAAAAGAAAAAGAAAAAAAAGGATGCTCTCTCAGATGAAAGATAAGGGACTTATTGGTTTCTTCCAGCTTTCAACAGAAAACAACAACAACCACTTGTGTTTATAATTGAAACTCCTAACTTGAGAGTCTAATTAAAGTGCTTTAACCTGAACCAGTGTAAACCACACAGCATACCTGTGTCCATGGCTCACAAGCAGTGGCTGGTAGCCTTGGCAAAGTTACCTTCTCTTTGGTGCTTATTTAAAAATCACACATTCTGTATGTATAAAAAGGGTGTGAAAACGCTTCTCAGTCTCTCAGTGTTTCTACCTCAGAAATACTGTCAAAGCAAAGCTTTCTCTCTCTCTTCCCAGATATAATTTTGACAGAACCAGCAAGAAGAGATCCAATGTGTGGATATGCCAGATCTGCATATGAAAATATACCCTGTACTCCTGGCTTCGATTTGAGTTTCTGCAGCTGTTTCCCGTTGACCATACCAGCCTTAATAATAGAGAGAAGGATGTGCAGAAGAGGAAGACCTGTCTGATACACACATGCCAACACAGTCTGATTTATTTCTACAGCTCAATATCCTTTGACATTTATATTTAGAGCAGCAACGATAACAGTCACACACACGGGTAGGTGACTCACTGATGATGGTCTTTGACGTAACAGGCTATCAGAGAGTAAATGGGAACATACCTCACACCAATCATCTGATCCCTTGATTTCTAAGGCCTGCCTCTCAAAAGACCATTTCAGCCTCCTCATGACAGGTACTGTTGGATACACAGGCCTGTGCTCCCCCCAAGGCCTGGGCAGTTTCCCAGGCTCTGCTCTCCCTGCTGGGAGCAAGGGAAGAGGAGTCAGGGCCCCAGGAACACATCCTGGCCAGGTACTGCTATTACTCCACATCTACCTTTTATCTGGGGTCCTGTTCCCACACCCAATTCATGTCATTACTGACAGACAGTACCTGTATCATTGGCCCAACACCTTAACCCATGAAAAGGAAGGAAATACGGCACTGGGAGCAGTCAGAGGGACTGCTGCAGGAACTGCCCCAAGCTCAACTCGGCCGAAAAGGATGGAGGAGGAGAAGGACTTGCATGTGCACTCCTTGCTCCACGGGTGCTAACAGCTGAGCCAAGGCATAGCCTGAAGCCCAGGTCCCCCATCGCCCATGTTGGAGCAGGAAGGGTGAGAGCTGCAGTGCCAGCTACCTCTGAAGAGTAGAGCAACTATTTTTTTATGGTGTATCATCAGGTCACAGCCCACTGTGGTCCAGCCAGAGGCCTGGCTGGAGATAACCCCAGCCCCCCACCAGCCAACCTGCATGGGCATCCTCCCTGGGGAGCAAGCAGCTGTGCCCACCCAAGCCTCCCCCTGCATCACATTCCATCAAACCCAGGAGCAGGAAAGCACTCCCAGGTCATGCCGTTGGCAAGACAGGCAACAGCCCTAAAATTACAGAAAGGAGAAACAAGGGCATGGAAATGTGGAGGCATGGGGGAAGGTGGCTCATGTCCTGCACCTCCCTGATGGTTGAATTTGTTTTGTTGAAACGTGTTTGCCAATAGTTTGTCACACTCATGCTTGTAGAATATACATGTTACAGAGTATTAGCCATAAACTAAAATGTGTGCAGCTAGAGACAAAAACAGCAGCAGCAAATTTTTCTTGCTTTCTCTTTGAGGTGGGAAAAGTAAGTTAAAATTCAGGGACATTTTTTTTTCCAGATAAAAGAGGCAAACTCAGCTCAGAAGTATATGAAGTCCCTTGTTCTTTATAGGCCTCATTTAGGCTTAATGGAACAAACCATAAATGTTAAAAACCCATAAGCTACAATCCCAAATATAAGCAACGTCACAAGAGAAAACCCCTCATATGGAAAGCACTTCAGAAAAAAACAAAACAACCTCCAAAACTTTGGGTTTTAAAACCAGCTTGCCAAAATTTTATCACTGAAGGCAAATCAGCTTCACCTCTGACTCTGCCCCAGATTTCCTCCACTTTTAAATCATGCATTGAATGGGGGTCAATCCAGTGGACATGGCAAGTGACAGTGTGCTCGCAGTGACAATTGCCATCCCTGAGTTTCCACCTCACACGGAGAGCAGTGGAAGTTGCAGCCCAGTGGGCTGCATTGCCAGGGTCAGTCCCATCGTACCCTCCTACCCAGCTGGCGTCCCAGATGACACTGTTCAGCCTGCGCCGAAGCCTGCATCACCCCATCTTCAATGTCCCCACTCCTCCTCAGGGATGGGCCAGCATCTGACCTCACTGTTACTGATCATAAGTGCATTTTTGCACAAACCCTCCAAGATTTACATCACCAGAGCTAAGAATTGAATCTAGCCCCAGAAGAGTCATAGAAGCCTACCGGCAAAACGATGACCATCCCTGTCCCTGTTAATAGCCTTCATAGCAGGTCAGTGTAATCAAACTCCTTCTCTACTGAGAGCCTCTGCTAAATCCATCTGTATCACTCTGACAACATACCTAGTTCTTAATACAAAGACTTGGGGTTATAACAGGTGACAAAGTAGGGTGTCCCATTGTCCCCTTGGACCCATCATGGGTTTCTCCAGCCTTTGCTGGGGCTTTCAGGCAGCCTGTGGAGAGGTGACAGAGAGAAGGGAAGCTAATGTAGGTCATAGGCACTGCAGTTCTGATGAAAAACTACAGTACTTTCACTTTCAATTTCATCAATGTAAATTTAAACCTCTGGCCTCCACAGTAAAGACCTGGAGCTAGTAAACACAACTGCAACTGAACTTGGGGACTACTAACCTACATCTCTCCCAGCTGAAGTCATTCTGTTTGTACCCGCATCTCACCTGAGAGCAGTTAATGAAGATGCTAGTGGAAGTATATCATATAGACATTGCATGAAGATAACTAGATCTCCATACTGCCTTTACTCATTTGATCTGCTTTATCTTATCAAATCAATCAATGGTTATGACATTTAGTAAGTTTACACTTAAAGGAGTACATCAACATAAGGCCTTCAGATCCAGGAAGATCCCTGAAGCAACTCACCAATGTTATTTATATAGACAAGTCCTGCTTTTTTTACTTCTTTGGGGATATGTTTTTATTTATTTAACAGGACACAACACAACACTACAAGTAACAAATCAGTAAGAATACTTTACGAAAGATACGTTTGCCTTTGCATCTGCAGGAAAGCCTATGCACCATGGTGGCATGGTCAGGTCTCTCTACCATTGCAAATGCACCTTGTAAACAGCCTTGGAAATAATGTCTGTTGGAGCTCAAAAAATATTTAAATAGGAAAAAAACAGTCATTCAAAATGAAACCTAGAAAATGCAGGGATTGCAAGCAAGCAGTGTGTTGTTTTTCTATCTAACTGCCCTAAAAGACATTCCAGCAGATGTTGCTCCCTTCCAGCCTTCTGCAATACAACCTCAGAAAATGATGCCAGTGGATTGCAAAACACAAACAAACAAAAACCATTCTGATTTTCCCGAGTGTTCCCAGTCAAAAAAGACATGCAAGATTCTCCCGTGGAGCAGAGTGCAACCTTGGAAACACAGCAGCCAAAAAATAAGCTAGGGCTTGGTGACCACCTTATGAAAAGCATCACTTCATAACTCTTTCAGTGCCAGAAAACATTATTCTGAAGGAAATCAAACTGAGGGGATGCCTGAAAAGCATGATAAATTAGAACATACACTTACTACTCTTCTCCTCCCCACCTAAAGACCAAAAACCATATAGACAGATGGGAGCAAGCCAGCAATGCCATTCTGTGGCCTAGGTCTGATGAAAAGGGGATACTGGTACCGGTGACATTGCGGTAATGGAACTGCAGAATAAAATGTCTTGCTTTCAAACCCTGTAAATGTTCACATGCCCTGTGGAAGAGAAGGGAGTCAATGGAGCTCATAGACATTTTGGTAGAGAAACAAATGAAAGAATACTTTCCAGCATCCCTTACTGAATAAAAATCTGGTCATCTGGAGAACAACTGCCTGCTCTGACTGCTCCTGCAGTACTTTTTGATACACAATGTCAAGGACTGCTTGATGTATCTAATAAAATCTTCAAGGACATCTGATATTTGTCTAGTGTTGAGAGAACAAGTGACAAAGGATGCTAATGGAAACGCTGCAGCAAACCTGGACCTAACACTTGACTGATAGGAAACTAGCAAAATCCAGAAAAAAAAATGCAGCAATCTTGCCATAATCTTTTCAGCCACCTCTCTAAAATAAAGAGCCCTGCCAAACAGCCATTTTCCTTCTTAGTTGACCGGGAAGCAGGTCAGGACAAATACAAAGGTGTTTCAGCAGTGCTTGAAACTTGCAACAGGGAGCAGTTCGCAGCAGTAAAGAGGCAGGTTTACATGCTGCTACCTCCTTACAACACAATGCTTTGCAGCTTGCCCAACACAAGGTAGCCCTGTGCATTAGCTGGCTACGTCATCATTAACAAATGGCATTTTCATGAACTAAACCTCACCATTACTTACGTAAGAAATTTATGCTTTTCATTCCCAGCAGAGGCTAATCTGCTAATAAATTTCCCAGTACTTTCAATCCGTCACAATTCTCATGTCATTAACCATGACCTATAGCTTCTTTGTTAAATCCAGAATCACTCTACCTGAAATCAGTCAAGGCAGTACCTTTAAAGCAAACCCTTTCAAAGATAGAGACAAACTGGCCTGAATCCAACTAAAATTATTTGAGGAGAGAATGTAAAACACCATGAGAAATACTCTGAGTGATAAACCAGTAGAAGTAATTTTCTAATTACTGTCAGAGTTTTCAGGATCCTATGAGGACAAGATTTAAGAGGCAGGATGACATTCCTAAACCTGTAGTGGAAATGAATGGGGCAGAGGAACATAGCAAACACTGTACAATCACCAGCACCCATTCCTCAACTAAATATCACAGCCTGGCTGTTTTTCGGGCATTTCCTGCAGACATCCCGCTTGCAGTCCTGAACCAGCCTGAAACAATCAGAATAAACCAGCAGGAGTGGCACAAGGCAGTACAAAGTACATGGCATTAATGTAGCTTATCTCTATCCTGTCAGCAATATGTTTGTGACAGCTTGTTCTGGCTTTCCACCTCTGCCTACAGCTTCACACTTGGCACGGGCACCCTCGTCTCTCTTGAGAGGTGGCAGGACCTGCCAGCTCTTCCGAACTAAAGTCTGGGTCTTATTGCTTCTAGCCGCAAGGGCTCGGCTGACTGCATCCTGCCCTTAGCCACCCCCTCACCTAATTAGATGGGATACTAAACTGATTAGCAGTATTTCACTTTCCATGGTGGTATAAAGAGCCCAGGTTACTAAAGGATTAGCAAGTGTAACATGAAAGTGTTATATATACATAGAGAGTTGCCTGTCCTACCCTCTGCTAAATCTTGGTCGCAGGGGAGCTGTTAAAAGATTGGAGATGCCAAAAGAAAAGAAACCACACATAAACAAGGCGATGAATCTGGACTATGGTGGAAGTGGCTGCATACACGACACCAAGAGAAGGAAAAGAAGCATTACCAGGAGCGAGCAGTAATTGACATTCAGCTCTTCTGGACAGGCAAATGGAGCAAAGCAAAGCAATTCAAATACAGCAACAGTCAGAATTTAATGGCCATGGTCGTTAAGGGGCGAAAGGGAGAAACAGATTACTGAAAATGAACAGGAAAGTCTGTTAGCATGTCAGTGACACTGTTTCAGATTTTTTTTTAAACAGAAAGTAGCCTCCCATGAAGGCAGAGAAATTAAATACATTATCTGGCCTTTGTTTTTTCCTAAAGATCACATAACCAAAATTTAGTTTACATCTCCACGCATACTCCTTTTGCTATTCTTTTTCTTAGTTGGATTGTCCACCACTGATTACCTCTGTAACTTGTGGATTTTGATCGAACTTCTCTCCATGGCAGGTCTGCTAACTTCTGGCTGGCCTATAAAGAGCTAAAAAAAAAAGAATCTGTTCTAGAAAAAAGCCAAGCTATTCCTAAATTAATTTCTGTATCACACAGCTGAGTGATGGAATAGAATGCTCTCTATTCTCATTACCTATTCTTACTACCTTTCTTTCATGTGGCTCTTCTGAGAGTACCAATAAATCTGCCTCTTGCATCTACCCATTGTCTCTGTCTTCTTATGACCAGATGTCGTTAACTACACATGAACCCATTTACATCAGTATCTTGTTCAAGGATGCTCTGTTGCTCTGCTTTTTCTTTCACTTGCAAAGTGAATACAAGAGTCCCTTGGCACCTGTGTGCAGGATCTTATGGGCAACAGAGAGGGGGAAGAAAGTGATCTTCTAAATATACTACTTTCCCAGAGGATGCCCCGAGGTGCTCCAGCACTTTGCAGTGCTCCCACCACAGCCCGTGTTGGCAGCTGAACCCAAAACCTGCTCAGCCACCAGTCACCCTTGCGGTCCCTGCAGTCAGTGGCCCTGTCACACAACTCACACACTGAGACTGGACACCTTGACGCCTTCCTGCTAAACCAGTGCAACTCAAGCGCCTACCACAGTCTCCATGGGCTGGGCACCTCCAGTTTCTGTGCATTAAGTACACATTAACAATAGCTTGCTTTTACAAGCCTCTCTCCTTGGGAAAGGTAAATGCTATCTCTTTGAGGTTGGTAATGATCAACACAACTGCATATTTGCCACCCAGCTAAGCTAAGTGCCCAGAGAAGAGTTGTAACACTGTGTATTCAACAAGTTTTTCCACTTTCATGATACCCTAGAGCAAATGGCAGTTTGTTAATGTTCACTGCTTTCAGTTTGTTGGTTTTTTTCTTTAGCTGTAGCCTGCTTTGAGATTCATGAGTGTAAGCACACTATAAATGCATATCAGAGAGTTTCACAATTACTCTGTGTCTGGACCAAGACTTCACTCCAGCATGTTTTCCAAAAGGCAGCCAATCTTGGAATTCAAAACGCCGACAGGAAAGAGTTTACTCATGTTTTAGGAACCTATGCTAGTGACTCCCCTCCAGCCATACTGCAAGGTTTTTTCTACTTTAATTTAATTTCTCTGGCTCACTGGGACTCTGGCCCACTGAAAACAAAAATATTTTAGAGACCCTGACTTGCACCAATAATGACTGACAAACACAGACACGTGCTCCTGTGTTCACCTGCATCCTGGCAGCAGTACTGCCGTGCTGGGACCAACCCGTACCCATGCTGGGAGCCAGTGGTAATGGTCTTGGGCACTCCAAGCTGCTATCTCCACATGGTCAGCACAGTGCAGGGGTGCACCGGCTCATGTGGGAATTTCCAGCACAGCCCTTCATTTTGCTCCTTCTCGATAGCCTGAATCACCAAGATGACCGCATGTGCAGGGGGACAAGCGGTAGAGAAAGGTCTCTGAGGAAAAATATTAGAGTCCTCTGTCTTTTACTGAGAAGGCATGAAGTCCATGTTCAAAGTGCCTTCTGGTTCAGCAGTTTCAGCCTCATCGGCAGCGCAGCATCCAGCCAGCGCAGAGCCCCTCTTGAGTGGGCAGAGCCCACTGTGCTGCTCCAGCACCCCGACCAGCAATCCCAGCACAGCTCCTGCATCCCTCACCTGAGCAGAGGCTAGCGAGCATGACAGGCTGGGCCAGGCAAAACACATTCACTTTTGTGATTCATTGCAAGTTATTTGTTTACAGCCTACAGTTTAGTCCCTCTTGCTACTTACTGTATCAGCAAAAAGAATCAGCATCTCCCTGACTTAGACGTTTAGCAATTCTCACAAGACACTGGTGACTTGTTCAAAGACGTACCAAACCTGCAGTTGCAAAAGTTTGTTCTTTTGGAGACTGATTTCTTATAAATAAAGCTTTGAGCTTCTCATCCACATTTCTGTAAAACGCTGGATCCATGCTACAGCTGCCACTCCACCCATCCTGCTCCACCCCTGGCAGCTTTTGCCCTAAATAAAACAAGGGTGTTACATGGCTACAAACCAGATGATGGACCTAACTAGACTTCAGTCACAACAGTACCAATCCTTATTACTTAAATGAGCTTGTGATTCTTTCTTCTTCTGTCTGCGTATTAAAATATTGTGCTGATTTACACAAAACTCCCTGTAGTACACATTTTATTCATGTCTCAGATGTGCTCTTGTTTGCTTGGATGGCAGGAAGAATAAATCCCACTTCTACTTCCAACTCACTCCTGTTAAATAATACCAATACTGTCGATAAAAAACAAATAATACTGATAATACTACCATCAGTAACACACTAAATGATCCTGTTAAATAATAATTAAAGAAAATGGGTTTACTCACAAAATAGGTAAGTATGAGAGAATGTGGCCCCATGTAATTGAAACTTAACCCAACAGCACTGCTACATTTGCATTCACAGAAAGACTGTAAGCTTCAAGTAAAACTATATTCAAATGATTTGGCTAAATTTGGTGCTCACAGCCTGTGCTAGGCTGACACCTTCCTGAGCAGGCTCAAGAAAATGAGCCTAAAACCTACGGATGACAGGAGGTGTTAATAAGCGAGAGTTTGGGAGCTCCTTGGGACCAAGAAAAAGCTGCTAATGAAAAAGCTGCCTATCTGAATTTAGTGGCTGCAGTTTTCCAATAGAGCAATGGAGAAATGTTCTCAAGCAGCTGCTTCTCTTTCTCACCATGGTATACTGAAGCATTTCAAACCATGGAGTGGTTTAAATCATACGGGTGGCATATTAAGCAGCCTTCTGGCATACGTCCTGCAGCCAAAATGAAAATGTGAAAGTCCTGGTATGAAACTTAATCATCCTGCAGCTAATATAACGGGAAAGTGACAGAATACAGGCTTGATGTCCTGAGAGATACTGGCATGGCTTATTCTTGTATGCTAGTCCATTTTGGATAGCGTGAACGGTCCTGGAAAACTCTCCACATCTGGGGCTCCCCGAACCCAACAGACCAGGGCTCCTTCACACATGGAGGGCTCCTTCACTGCTTAGTTGGTTGCCCAGCAAAACCCATGAGCTCTCCGAACGGCCTCTCTGGGGGCACAATTTTAGACCAAGAGCTGTAGTTTTTTCCTCACGCAAGTCAAAGCTCTGCATAAGACATTTCAGCAACTTCATGTCAGCCTCCTGCAAGGGCAGCTCAGCCAGTACTGCTCGAATGCTCCAACCCCCATTGCCTCTTAGTGTGTCTGGAAAAAAAATCTCTGCTGCCTCTAAATATTTGACTCTGAATGGGTCTGAAGAAGAGGATGGCAGACAGGCAGCAAGAAGGTTGGGAAGCAAAAGTCCTGCCAGCAACAGGCACCCACCACTGCTCCCAGGGCTCCCTGGGCCGCAAGTGTCTATTGCGTAAAGTAAGTCTATACCTGACGCTTAAGTTTCTAAACTGTCCTTTTCATGGTGTGCCTGGGGGCAAAATACAGGGCTCTGCTGTCCTTCCTAAAGCTGTCAGGACTGGATTGAAAAAATGTAGGAAAAACGTGGAAACAAAAATCTGAAATTCAGGTCATGACTGTAAGTTGGGTCAACCAGCTACAGAGTGAAGGCTGGTCCTTTTCTTTTCTTTCTCTGTCTTCTTCGATGCCAGAGTTGTTTAACAAGACTCTCCTTGGTGAATTTTCTTTCATAATTAACAAATGAAAAGGAAACACGTTTCTCTGCATTTAAAAAAAAAATACTGCAGCTGTCTTATGCAAGCCATTTCCATTTTTAAGACTGGGAAAAGGCTTTGCTGTCTCTGCTTAAATACAGTCTTACTTTTCAGCCTTGTTTAATTTGGGAGGGAGGGCAGGAACAAGTGAGTGTCTTAGGTAATTGAGAATTTCTGCATTCATATTAAATGATAAACACTAACAAAATGTGAGAAACAGTCTCTAGCATGCAGGCTGGGGCAAATCTATCACAACAAACACAGTGGGTTGCTGATCTCACAAGGTCTGAAAGACTATTTTACACATATTTATTATTAAATGTAATAAATAATATTAATAATTTAAATTAATTAATTAAATTTAATAATTACTATTGAATTTTAAAAATAAAATATCTCAATGCCTTATATAGGCTCTTACAACTCTTCCCTGCTACACATCTATTAAAAAAACCTGGCAGGTTGAGTTTGCTCTCATGGAAGGGGAAGGTGAGGAAGGTATATAATCTCTCCACTTTTATTGGTACCAGAAGAAACCTGCAGATGCCAACTACCACTATGTGTAGGCAGGAAGACAACTCCCAACCATCAGGACATCCAAACTCTGGGATACTCTGCTTTCCAAGTGCAAAAAGATTTGCCTGCTTCAAAGATGGGGCTTGACAAGTTTGGGGGAAAAAAAATTGAAGACCAGGTGAGGGGCTGCATGACCCTGCAGGTCCCTTATAAAATAAAACTGGGCTTGGGCACTCCTGTCTGCACCCCATCACTTCTAGGATGACTGTACTGAAAGTGGTCATTGGGAACACAGACCCAGGAGAAGAAAGGCTCGATGGTGCTTGGTATGGCTGGGTGTGATGCACAGAGGTGGCAGGGAAGTCTCATCTCTACCATTCCACAGAGTAGAGAAAGCGTGCAAACCTGGCACCTTTAATTTGCAAAAGCTTCTCCCTTGCTTTCTGGCACTTGCAGTGCCAACGCAAACCCCCTCAGGCTGCAAGGCTGGGACTTGTTGAGCAACATGTACCCAGTGAAACTCCGACTGTGCAGCATAACAGCCGTTCTCTGCATAGGCACCTTCCTACAAACTGCATCCTGAGGAGAGCTGCAGAGTTATCAGCAAAGAAGAGAAACTCAGAGAAGGAAAGAAGGAAAGGAAAAGTAAGTTTGCAAGCATTAAGGGATAGAGAGATTAAGTCTGCCCTTGTACAGCCATATATAGTGACTGTCAACCCAGCCCAGTCGCTATATCCTCTTCTGCATCCCTTGTGCAGCCCTGTAGCCCCAGCAGCAAAGGCTGATCTGTCCCCAGGGGCTCCTGAAGTCCTGGGCTGTCTAAACAACTGGAGCTGAGAGGAAGCCTGGGACATATATCATTACTCTGGAGCCTGAGATGGGCTGGAGCTGCTGCAGCTGCTCTGGCAGCAGAGGCAGTGGGGATCCCAAAGCGGTCCCTGGCAAGGTCCCAAGCCTGCCTCTGGCACAGCACTCCTACAAACCCAGGGGCTTTGGCTGCACCGATAAACCCTGGTAGCTCAACCCAAAACAAATAAATTAAAATTAACATTCCTTTGGGGCTGACTCATAGCAGAAGTGTAGCCTTTTTACTGGCCTGCGCTTCCCTTCCCCCATGTGCTCATCTCCCTCCCCGGCAGAAGGACGAAGCACTGCAGTTTACCCGAGACCAGGGTCCTGCACGGCCCCACGCCAAGCCTGGCTCTGCTCAGCACTCTGCATCCCTGTAGCTACATGAACAGCTTAAAGGGCGCCGGTTCAGAAGGCAACTCAGAGCAAAATGTTTAAACACCTCACTCGGAAAACCTCACTGAGCTGTGCCCATGCACGGATTCCTCTTCTTTCTTTTATTTCACTGAAATGCTTTGCTGCATCAGTGCACGGATTTGGCTGACAACAGTATATTTCTGAGAACTAAACAGTAAACTATTTGGTAGCTCATATCTAGTAAATATGTCACTTGCAATAAGAGCACATTTTTGTTTGACTTGGTTTGGATTGGTGCCTTTTGTTACGCATCGCCACAGAATAAGAAAAGGGTAAAGACTTCAGGGTTTCGTCCTACACTGTGTGTGCAGAAAGGAGAGAGAAAGGGAGCCTGGCTCTTAGAGATAACAGTATTACTCTGAGCTGGAAGTCTTGGTAACTAAAAGTTTTTACCAGCTGATGCTGACAAGTCTTTGGTAGTCTCAACAGACCTCCTAAAGGACAGCACTGCACTGATGGTGGCAGGGCTGAAGGGGAATTAACTGAGTCACTCTCTCACTCCAGGTCAGGTCAGCCCAGGTCACAGCTGAGGAGGTGCAGAGAAACCTGCACTGATCGACCCATAAGGGAAGACAACAGTGATGCCAAGCTGCTGTTTGCTCCCAGTTGTAAATTCATACATAGAAGAACAACACTGTGCTTTTCCACATAATTCTCTAGCTGTGAACATACATGTATCAAGAAAAAATAGTGGTAGCATAGATTACTGCAACTTATTGGGCAGGGAAGGGAGGGAACAACCTTGGCTTAGGGCATAAGCTGGGCAGAAAGCATCTATTTCTACAGCTGGGAAGAACAGCTCAGCAACTCCAAGTCAAACATAAATGCTGCAGGCAAAGCTGCTCTACTGCCCATCAAATAACAAACATATTTGGATCCTGTCCTCTTTATCTGCACAGGCCCAGTGGGAAATAACTGAGTGAGGAGGCCAAACACTGCCAAAATATGTGGTGAAACTGCACCGAAGCTAGGAGAGCTTGCACCTCTCTCTTACTGCCAGAGAAGTGCTTAGGTCTGGCCCAGAGCTCAGGGGCATTAATAGAAAACTCCCTACCATTTCAGAGCACTTTGGAAAAGCTGCATACTAGTTGGTGGATATTGTTTTTGACATTTGCCATCCCTAACTCAGACAGCAAAACTCAACAGCTTTAATAATCTTACTTTATTTCTTACTCCCCCAAGTGCCTCATCCAGGTGGTTTTTTTTGATTAAGCAACCTTTCTTACAGGACAGATCAGCTTTCAGTGATCTCTCCTTCTGTGTGACCTCTTCATGGGCAGAGGTGCCTTGAACATCTGTTCCACTTTCCTGGGCTTTCCTGTGGTACCTCTGAAGTGTTCAAAACTGTTCTTTGCTGACTTAGTGGGCAAGACTGCCACTCCCTACATAGGTGTGTTAACCTTATCTATATTGCTTTCTAAGTGAAAAAGAAACATTTGAAAAAGCTATTTCTCATCTAAAAAATTCACATGGCCCAGCTTCTAAGAGTGAGTTAAACAAAGGTAACTGAAGAGGGGAACTACACATCTGACTATGTTCCTGCTTTGGTGAATCGCAGGAGTCAATTCAAGCCGTTTACAACCTCTGGACTCTTACGACAGTTGTTATCTGGGAGTAAAAAGGGGATAGGTATCACTGCAGGCTTGTCTTCCTGTTTCCTGGAGACCAGGCTTAGGTGACTTTCACTCACTGCACGCAGGTGGTGTCACCCCTGGTCCCCCTATGGCTTAGCTTCTTCTCAAGACAAGCTGAGAAGACCCCAGGCTGCTGAGGAACTTTCCACATAAAATAAGAGCAAGGTGTTCTCTACTAAAGAAAAACTCCCATTTGTCTCTTTCTATTAATTTTTGGCCTGTCCAACACAGCTGAGCCCATTACAGTTCATTTCAATGGCATTTGTGGCAGTACTACAAGACTGTATTTGCACTGGTGCCAGGTTGCCTGCATTGAGGAACTCCTTCATTATAGTTACTCCAGTGCACGTTTGTCTTAAGTATGTCTGAAGAACAGAAATAAAACCAGAACTTACTAGGAACAAAAGTAACTGAGCTTCATCTTTGGTTTACAACAGCTCATTGCATACAGTGTGTATGTTACATATATAGGTACCACCTCATCAACTTCATTGTAGGTTACTTGAAGTATCTCAGTTTAGTTGCCCAGATGTAAAACAAATATATAACGGTATTTTCAATGTCTGCATTGTCTTCTTAAACTTTGGAGACACCATCTCCTGCAATGTGTCTGAAACACAGCTGTGTTTGCTAGAGCCTGTTAACAACACAAAAATAATAGATAATAAAGCCAAGAGGGAAAACTATTTTTCCTTAACTTCTCATACCTGTGCTGAATGCCACAGCATTATGAGACACATAAAGACATGTTAATGGGGATAGATTCACAGTCATAACTAGCAGTTACTTTTACTGTATACTCATATACAGTACTTTTCCTAACAGTGGTCTGTTTGTAAATACAGCTGACTTCACGTCTTAATTACTACACAAACTGGTTCATCTACCTTAAATACCCATGTAACCTTGCTATTGCTCACACTCTTTAATGTTTTTACTTCTCCCCAGAAAAAGACAGTCCCATTTTACAGACAGGAGACTGTGTTACAAAAATAGAGCTGGCCATATTCCTATCTTTTGCTCTTGAGTCCCTTCTGGGGAGGAATGCTGTCCAATGGCAAGAATTAGCAAAAACAGATTTGTGGCTTCTTCCCCTTTCTCTCTCCTACTCCACTCGCTCTCCCTAGGAGAGATAAGTGTATCTTAGACTGTAGAGCAATGAATTCCTCATAGGGTCTAGAATTATAAATACGGTGCTCTTGGATGATCCTTAGGAAAGAACTCTCTCTTTGAACAATCCAGGCAACTCTCAATCTGTGACCGTAGGGGAAGAGCTTAATGGTTTGGAAACCCTTGAGACTTGTCTACAAACCACTTTTAGCCTACACATATTCATGGGTCTCTCATAGAACTGCTCACCCATCTTCCTGCACACACATGGAGAACAGCCTGTTTCGCTGGCCCCACTGAACACCTCTTGGACCATATGACCACACGATGAAGGTGACTTTGTTTTTCATTCTTAAAGGCAGCATGTACCTCCAAGTGTGTGTCTCCATCGTGTCTGTGGAGCACATGCAGGTTCAGAAAGACACAGGAAAGGAGCGATGACAGCAATGGCAAATAGCAGTCCTCACGGCAGCAGAGGGACCAGACCTGACCTGACATGCTACACTGGGTACAGGAATGATGTGGTGGACAAATTTACACAATCTCAGCAAACTGGAGTCATTGCAGTGTTGGACTGGTAGATTAGTGCTCAGGAAACTAGAGTGGCTTCATCACAAATTTCCCTGCGATCTTGAGCAAAGAAAATTTGACCATGTCCTTAGTCACAATCAGATGCCAAATTCCCAGGAAAATCACTTGAATAGATACCTATCTGTGATATAACTGATACCTGAGCTCTGGTCATATCTCCTCAGTATACCCAGGTCTCATTTCTACATATCCAAACTAATCTTGATACTGGGTTGAGTTTTTTATCGAAGTCAATGACAACCTTCTTGCTCCTCAGCCTTTCTTATCTTGCAGACTTTTCAGTGTCTGAGGGAGGAAATAAGGCACAAAATATTGCCCAAGACCCTTCTTCTACTCAAACACACTTCTGATTATTCATTTCATTAATTGATTGCATTAGGGAACTGCCGCATCAAGCACATCACATTTAGGACACATCTGCATTCTCCTTTTTAATACCTCTTCATGATTTGCAATGTATTTCTCTCATTTAGAGGCAGAATAACATTTCCTAATGCAGACTGAATTAATTCAGAAGCACAGAAGTCAGTTGCCTTTACTACTGACAGATGCACTTCAATGTAATTAGTTTCATGACTATTAATGAAATAACTCATTTGAACTTTTGCCACTAAAATGTTAATGAGTAAGACCGGATAGTAGTTTGGTAATGAGATATAGATACTTTTACAGTTTGTTAGTTCAGATCTGGCCCATGTCCACCATGACCAAAGGTCATTACTACCTGAAGACTATTTGATAATCTGTGTGAGATGAGTTGGTAGCATTAAGCCTGTGCTTTGCAAGAAACAGCTTTACAATTTTGTTCTCAGCAGAAAAGCAAAGCAGAGAAAGGTCACTACAGTGTGATACTTTTACACAGCTTCGGTCTGAAAATCTCAGTTGTTATGACTGTTCATCCAGCACCTTTCACCAACAATGAATTCAATGAAGGTAGAAGAGGAATAATTTGAGCTGAAAAAGCTTGTGGATTTTTTGTGTGAGATACAATTAGCCTCTCTGACTCACTGCTGCAGATTGTTTGCTTTTAGCACACTTCTAAAGAGAACTGAAAAAATAAATAAATACTAAACCCATAAAAGATCATACTTGGTGTTTCTAAGTTTTAGCCAGTCACTCATTAGTTTCAGAAAAGCATTTCAGAGGTGAACCATGTTATTCCTGGTATATTGTTCCCTATTGCCACTCCAGCAAACCAAAAGGTTACACATGACCTTCAACAGTGGTCAACACATACTGCATCCAGTCTTTTAAAAAATGATGCTCTTCTTTCTGGGTGGTGATATAATTCAGCCCATACATAAGCACATCCCCAAATTAATACATTTACCCTGACAGCACACCAGTGCAAGCCCTAAAAATTATTGCTACTTCTTCACAGACAGTAAAATGTGACACGCAACAAAATTATTTGCTCAAGGACTTAGCAGAACTAGGACCAATTAAGTTTTCATGGGGAACTTCAGAAAGGGTAGGCACAACATAATTACTCAAACAGAAATTCAAACACTGCACTCAAGCTGGCAACTCTTCTCTTATGACTGCACATGGGCTTGACCGAGGTTACATGTCTCACTAACAGGATGATACCTCCAGCACCATATTCCTTCACATTGCCATCTAACTCCTGCCTTTACACTGAGTCACAACATGGCCATGTAACGAATCCTGAACAAGCCCACTCCTGAAGCACTGATTTTGAAACAAGTAGGCAATAAATATAAGCAATATATGCAATAAATGCAATTCCCTTACTTTAGCTTTCCCCTTCTTTCGTCTCCTAAGAACATAGTTTTATCTGGACTAGATTATCTTCTGCAAGAGATCACTAGTGAGAGATCTCACAAACCCTCACCATTCTTCTCGGACATGGAAAATGAAATTAAAACTGCTCAGTGGTACCCAGGCCTGTGTGGATTTGACACGATGATGGGAGCACTCTTCCAAATGTAGTTATGGGCTACTATCTTCAAATGTCCATGTATGCAGATGTAGGATAAATGAAATGCTTGTAGGGGGCTGGTATTCCATGAAATTCTTAAAATAATGATCAAGACTTAGGTTTCAGTTTTGCGCTCATTTTTTTGAATGTCACATCATATAAGACAGTAATTCTAGCTTGTTCTTTGCTTTTTAAAAAACGTCACCCATCTAACTGGGCAGCTGTCATATATGTATGTATACATACATATGTATATGTATATGTATGTGTATATATAAATATGTGTGTGTGTGTATATATATTCAAGGTCTTTTCCAACCTAGATGATTCTGTGATTCTGTGATATAACCGAGCATCAGCAGTTGACAACACATGAAACAGTCGAGAAGAATTTATTAAGTAGTGTTGTCTTAGATTTCACAGGGGACAGTGACTATACATACCTGCAGTCTTCTGATGCCAAGAGTCTGGTTTTTAGAGCGGAGCTGCTTGGTACGTTTTGCAAACCAGACTCTCGTGACTACAAACCTACTGAGGAGGTATTATAACCATTAGTCACTTTGGAAACCTTGAGACAGCAGTAGATAGGCGAGGTTTAGCATCTCGCTTCATGTATGATTCAAAGGGAAGCTTTCACGTTACATCCTGTAGCCTTAACTCCATAGTTATTGGCCCACTCAGGAGCAGTCTTTTTCCTCTATTTTCAGCTTTCACACAAGTATGTGCAGCAGAGTAATGAATGTCACACATAAGATCCAAACAAACAATTCATTAAGTAGTTAAGAACCCTTCAAACCCCACATCAACATAAACAAATGTGGTTGTGTGTGCACCCTTCAGTAACAACTCCTTCCAGTTGGGCTATGGAGTCACTCCTGCAGTCCTTGAGTAAACCCCTGATTGCCCCCAGTCTGGGACAGCCTCTCTTGGTAGAACCCTGGACACTAAAAAAGGCTCAAACAGACTGGACGGCAGCTTTTGAAACATACTGATATTGCAAGACAAAGGTGACAAAAGGATTACCTTGATGTAGCAAAACTCAACCTGTCTGAATTCAGAGACTCAACAGGAAAAAGGTGCACTTTCAACAGCACTGCTTGAATACTATGCTTTGATTCTCTTGAAAGAGGGCATTTTATT
This sequence comes from Strix uralensis, assembly GCF_047716275.1. Taxonomy (NCBI): domain Eukaryota; kingdom Metazoa; phylum Chordata; class Aves; order Strigiformes; family Strigidae; genus Strix; species Strix uralensis. Next base: position 59,666,842 of record NC_133975.1, read on the forward strand.
TTGTATTTATATTTTTCTTCAAACAACAAGCTATGGCACTGTTTTCCTACTGACAGATCTTTTTACTGTTTGCAGTGATAATCTCCATTGGATCTTTTTTTTTCAGAATTTGGGATTCTTGTAAAACGGGATCTTCTGCACTTCACAGTGACGTTCCTGAAATAACTTTGAAGAAGAAATAATGAGCCTCCCCTTACTTTACAGGTTCTCTAATACAACGTAAGCAGCTTTACAAGGCTTAGCTAGTCTCTGCTGACCTAACGGCGTATTTTACTCCTACAATAAACTAAAATAAGCAGCCTGCTTCCACAACAATTGACTAATTAACATAGTGATTTTGTCAGTTTCTTCTCAAAAAAAAATTCTAGTCTTTCAAAAATCAGACATATCAAACAACAGTGGACGAGATTACTAGAAAGAGAGACAGAGAGCACAGCTATCATCTCACTATGCAAATCAGTGCTGTGCTAAGGTTGTTGTGTGGGGTTCTTTTCTTAATTTCCAGCAATTTAGGGTGGTTTTTTTTCTTTGCCTCTGATTCATTTTCTCAAGTGCAGACACTGTGTTCAAATCCCTGCTGGCTGCTGTGTTTGACTGCTCGCCAATCAGCACTACGGTGTTTATATGGGATCTGTCTGCTACTGAGTCACTGCGTCCCTGCAGAGAGCATGAGGTCACTTGCTGCTAGATCAGAGCAGCAGCAGGGACGGCCCGGAGCTGAGCCCGACTGTGGACACGTCTTCTACATAAGAGGCAGGCTCCCCTACTCAGCCTGCCATAAACTTCCCTGCCTTTGCTACAGAAGAGGCCAATAATGGGCTTTTCATTAACAGACATATTTAGGGAAGATGGGCTTGCAGAATTTACTATCTGGACAATCTATGTCTCTTGCACTATGTACTGTATATACACACTGTATGTATACTGATATTGGGAAGTACTGGGAAGAGAGGGCATTTAATTGGAAAAAAAAATCTGAACTGGTTTCTCAGACACAGCTCATCACTCCTGTGATGGCAGACAGCATTCAGACATGAAGCCTCCAGCCTACTTCTTTTGTGTTTGCCCACAAAGGAATCAGCAAAGATGCCTTTAAATTGCTATCATTAAACTTCAGAACTGGTGCCTTATGGAAAAAAAACTAGGCAGCACTCAATTCAGTTCAAGCTATCAGGCAGAAAATTGCATGTTGATGCAAACTTACTTCACAAGGGTTTAATCATTTTCTTTTCAAGGATTTAGTTCAATCTTATCTGAAAATTTGGTTTCTGAAGCCCAAGTGGCAGCTCTAAGGAGCAGTATTTGATCAAAAACATGTCATCCTTTGGCTCTACCCACTGCCAACATCTTTTGCTTTCAGAAAAAAAACCAGTTTGCTATCCATAACCAAAGATCAATGGCCACAGTATTTTTTGATTCTTCATTTTCAGAGCTTCACCTTCTGGCTGACTGATTTGGGCGAAGGTATAAGTAAATGAACATGAGTTTTTCCAGTGAGAAATGCAAGGCAATGGTACCCATAAGTATTGCTACATCCATAGCATGCAATAAAACTATGTAGGTAACAGATTAAACATACACTTAAGCTGATCCCGTGAACAACAGTGAGCAAGAGCAAAGAAAAGGATGCAGCTTGTCTCCAGCAGCTGTTTATGTGGCAATGAGCCTGATCTCCCAGAGATACCACCATCAATGCTGATAACACATGAAATGCTGAGAATGAAAACTGTATACGGCAGTTAGATAAATACATTTTTTAATCTTATTTCACTCAAGAAATTCCAGAAACTCAACATTAAAGGCTTCTAGGTAGGGAGTTATAAGAATACATGCTTCTTCTAAAGATGTGACCATCTCAAGAAGAACTGACAGGAAACACTTCTGAAAAGGGCAAAATCTTCCAAGGTGCCATAACATTTCACAGTGCGCTCACTATGTAGCTTTCCACGTGTTTACTGATTGGTGCTGATTAGAGTGATCAAGACAACACTTCGAGTTCAAAATCAGTCATTTATTCACAGCTTAAAAGCCAGAAAGGACCATCATCTAACACAACCTTCTGAATATCTCAAGTCCTCACCTTTAATTTAGGAACTTCTACAGTGAATTCAAGAAGCTGGGTTTGGCTAAGGCATACCTTCCAGGAGGACATCTGCTCTTGAGAGGAAGAAACCCAGTGATATAGATGCAGCAATTCCCTTACTAATTTGCCTCAATGCATAATCAGACTTATTACTAGTCACAATTGCTGTGCATAGGACTTGGAAGTCTCAGTCACAGACCCTTGTTCAGCCTCCCTTTTCTGAGCTCTTTAGTGCTCAGTATTTTCTTTCCTTTCTCGTGCTAACATGCCAATTTTGGATGAAATCACCAGATAAATGCTTAATTTTTTCCTCAGAGGGCATCTTTAGTGGACCTTGAATCATCTGCAAGCTCTTTCACAAATTCTCCCACCTTCCCAATAACACTGTCAATGCTGGAATTATGCGTAATATTTTTTTCAATATCCAAAACAATCTTTCATCTTTCTTCCATGTTTGCCTCCTTGGACATTGACTCAAGCATGTTCTGTGGAAGGAAAAGCCTGACTTGTCTAAAATTTTAACAGCTGAAGCACAGGCATATCCACCAAAAAAGCTGTTTGAAATCAAGGGACCTCCAAGCACTCCTGTATGTACCTTTAAAACCCACAAACACTAGCTGTGTGTGCTTGTTTTCTCTACAAGGCACTTTACCAAAGATTAGAAACATCAAGAAAAGCTGGGATTTCTTCCTTCTTGGCTATAAAAAACAAATACCAAAGCACTCACCAGCTGAGCAGCACAAGACAAACTGAAAAATGGTTAAGCTACCCACAAACGTTTGACAGGAGGTCATTCTCAGCCTTTGGTAAGAAATATCAAAGAAGAAAAACTTAGGATGGTTACAACTAAAAGCACAGCCTAAGACTTTAACCACTGCCTCATCAGAAGTAAGCACCAAGGCCCAGAACAGCTCCAAACAAATTGCAGCTCAGCTTAACACATCTTCTACACATCCTTCTCCAGGTAAAATGGCTGAAGAATCAAAGGAAGGGCTGTGCAAACAACTCACTATGCAATTTTGGGGTGAAATTTTAATTGCATAAAAATAAAGGCCTTTGGCTTTATCATTACAAAACCAATTTTATCTTTGTCCTCTTGCATGTTTGAAGTGCTCTTCATTGTGCAAGCAAACACATCACCTGGCTGCGCAAGTTCCATCAAGGTGACATTTATTCAACAAATATATGTAGGAAACAAACTTCCAAAACATTAGATGCATAAATGTAATTACTTTCCTGTAATTATTCTAGGCTGCAATTTAAATACCATCCCTCCAATACAACTATGTAAAAAGATGAATTTTGCACTGCGCACATAGATCCGAAAGACATCCTTTTCTGTAGCTGTGGATATATTATCATCCAATCTCATATTTCATGTTGGATGATCATAAAATGCTTTTTAATGAAAATTTATGGGGCAGAAGCAAAGTGGCACTTCAGAGAGAAACTTCTAAGGCCAACCACGATATCTTCACACACGTTAACTCAGTAATACTGAGAAGAATCAGCCTGCCAGAGTGCCAGTCAAACAAAAAGAAAAACTGATTTTGAGTTAGAACATGGTATTTATTTGTTCTTTCCTTTTCTGTGGCTTACAAAGCATTTTTTGGCCATAATCCCCCTAACGTGTTATTTCATTGTTTCTCCATAAAAAATGCCTTCTAGAAGTTTACATGTATGCATACATCCTTCCATCCAGTCACAGCTACATATGATGAATAATCCAGATGAATAATCCAGCAAGTATTAAAAAAAAATATAGGTTTTAATTGCAGACTTACAGGGGGACTCAGAAAACCATTGCCTGTGTCTTGCTCTGAACTAGCACTACACAGTTCTGGAAAGATCTTAGTCCTCTTGGGCAATTCCAAAGCTTTCTGGCTCATGTATACACAGTCAAACTCCTCTATCAGGTATCTCAGAGCTAATGCATCTCTGAGGCCAAATGAAAGTATGATACAATTCCAAGATCTTCACCAGTCATAAAACTTACCAAGCAGTTGCCAAAAGAAAGCTGAGATTCATGTTCATCTGATGCTCTGCTTTGGTTACTGCTATTAATTATGCACAAATTCCCCCAACTTTCAAGGATTTATTGATATCTTGATGTCCTAGTTTCATTTCACTGGCACTTACCAAACTTTCAAAGGACTTGGCTGCCTCAGGTGGTCTTTTCTTCTTCTGATTTGGAGCTACATCATTACTAGTGTGACACGGCAACAAACGGGGAGCCCCGAGGCAAGTAGAGCAGCTCATCTCACAGAGCTCAGAGGATTACACATGATAATATTTATTTGTGCAACACACACAACATCCTGTGCGATCAAAGGGCTGGGGTGGGCAGCTTGGGTTCTCCAACCATGCAGTGTGACTACCTGTAGCCAGCACAAGCTGTAATCATGCCGATCCTTCTCTGGGAATGCCTGCAAGGAGGACAGTGCTGAGCCCGTTCCGTCCCGCCTCCCTCCCGCAGCTGGCAAGATGGGCACAATCTCTCTGCAACTCCTCTTGCTTAACTGAGGACTGAATCCAGCCCTCAGTATTTTTAGATAGCAAACTGAGCTAAAATACCTTTCATCACACTAGGCAGGTTGCCTGAATCAGCCCCAAGCAGGTGTCTGGGGGGGCATCACACAAAGTCAATCAACACACCCCATACAACCAAGGGTGCAATTAAGGGAAAAATTCCCAAGCGGCTCAGCCCACAGTTTTGCACAGGAAATGCAATGGAAATAGAGCACCACATTTCTTCTCTAATTGTTTCCTGTTTACATGAAACCCAGCATTGAAGGGACCCTATAGAGGTAAACACCATAATTGCTAAGAGCTGCCCATGTTAATCAGGTCTGCAAAGAAAGATCCAGACTATGCCTCAAAGACTGTCCTCTTCTTGTTCAAATTCTCTCTGTCCTGGACTCAGAGGAAGAGGTTTCAACATACTGACCATTAAGCACATTTAGGTTTAGTCATCTTTACACTTGGGAGCCATAAGGAGTGATCCAGAAAGATTAGACAGAATACAGTGAATTCCTCCTGGCCTTGCAGGAAATGGCAGCTTAAACCCCCTTGCAAAGAAGCTAGTTTTCCAAGCCTTTCAGATGTTGACCAGGAGGTTTTGGCGGTATTTTTTTTCCGGACAGATTCTCCACTCTTCCTTCTTATTTCCCAGCTATTTTAACTGCCAAAACTATACTGAATTGAACGAAATCTAATATAGAATTATCATCCTAATAACAAAAAGTACAGAGCCAGCCAATTCATTATGATCTCCTAAAATTACTTCAAAATTTGCCTTTTGTGAAAACTGTGATTGACCCTAAAAACATCACAAACCTGTGATTTTTCTCTCCCCACACAGACACTGAGGTGCGGAGAAGAACAGATGGATCTCTATGCAGTTCTGCAAGCATGGGACTGGGGAAAGAGCACCCAGTGTCTACATGAATTTGCAGTTGGGGTTGTCCATCATTCTACTTATAGCTAGTAAAGAACTGCATTATTGTAGTTCTGTATTGGGTACTCCAGTTTGGTCACATCAACCTGTGCAGATTACTGCATTGCCTGTTGTTACTGAGGAATAGCTTATGTAAAAGCTAAGATATGATTTTTATCACCTTCTAAAACGTTACTGTTTAAAATACAGAGCTAAGTCTGCCTCCACACTTAACTCTCATGTGAAGTCCCATGCAGAGCATCCAGATTCCCACACATCATGTGTAGAATTTTCAGTGCTCTCAGGGACTTGGCTATCTGATTTTACCTTATTTGATCTGTAGGAAGACCTTTGCTTTGGGAAAAGACTGCTGGACCTATAATTGATCTGATATATCTACTGTATGGTTAGGACAGCTATTATGGTTCCATCCATGGAAAGCAAAAAGAATTAGTACTAAACATGAAAGTAATTAGTACTAAAGAAGAAAGCCTTGGTGTCTCAAGTAAAATTATTATAACTGAACAGTAATTGTATTAAAGATTAGCTGTTAGTAGAGAAAGTACGACTCTACCCGCAGAATAACCTAAAGACAACGGTGATCTTTCTTTGGAGATCTTTTTCTGCAAGGTGAGAACATTTCACATCTCATTAAAACCTGAAATGGTTTTGTGCTTTTTGCTTCTGGAAGTCTGTACTTTATGCTTCACTTCCTACTTATTTGACTCAAAACTTGATCTTGATTTATGAATCTACCTGCAGAAAAGCATTAAAGTGAAATGCTGAAAACTTTGCTACTATATTCCAGCCCGCATTGTTACAATGGCACAAATTTAAGAACTGTTCTAGGTCTCCCAAATTAACCTCTTATTGGACTTAGGATGGTTACCCAAGTGACACCAAAAATGTACTGTCCTAATGTATTGCTGGAGAAGTTACAGAATAAAATTACACAGAAAATAACAGTAACAGTGGTTGTTCTACATTTTACTTGGAAACCTGAAAGGTTTGAAATCTTCTCTGAATTCAGTGAAATGAACTCATCTGAACTTCAAAATGTACAGCATGTTGGGATTTTAGATCTAGTTAACATTCACTGTAAGAGATGAATAAAAATCAAAATCAAAGATTTTCAATATTCAAAAACTCTAATACAGTTGAAACCTGGGCCTGAATCTTTCACTTTGTGCATGCAGATTTGCTGGATCTTCATCCTGAGGTGAACTGGAAGCAGCTCCCAGAAGTCAGAGAAAGGATACCACCTCACACAGGACCACAGTCCAGGCTGGTATTGAATAAAATGTGATGCTGTAAAACAGAGTACACACAATGCACAGTTAAGTGGAAAGGAGGGTTTATCCCCATGTGTCAGCGACTGTGGGTGCCATAAGCCTCTACAAAGCAATGCTCATTATATTCGGTTTTGAGCAGTGCCATAAAATTGAGACATTGCATGGTGCTATGCAAGGATGGTACTATTCTCTACTCAAGAGTGATAAAACAATGCTTGTCATTTGTTTGACTGCAGCCTACTGGATAACACACTAACCTCTGGTGAGAAGTCTAAACACAAACACGGTTATTTACCTAATTTGGGTTAGAAATAGGATTACCATTTAAATACATTTCAATGTCTACTGGGATAAGCTATTTCACAAAACAGTTACCTAATGGCACAACTGAACACCTCTCTCCACCAAGCCCTGGACACTTTACAGAAGTGTTTATTGCTTTTGTTTACAAGCCAAAGATCGAAAGATGTTTTAAGCTAAATGGATCATAACCTGAAAAAAGGTGAGGAGCAAGCCAAGAAAGTCATACAGAGGGAGCATCAACACCAGGAACTGAAGACTCCAGCTTTGGTTAGATGGGTTTAATCATCTATGCCTTAACAACTGAATTCAACCAGTGAAAATGCTGTAGCCCTTCATGAACTAATAAACTGTCAGGAAGAATTTAGAGGCATACTAATTATGGTATAGTTGTAAAAAAACAAAATTGTGTTAATATTTGCAGAAGAACAGGTTTAGTACAACTTCCGCAAAACCTGCACAGATCTGATGGAAAACACCTGAACCGGTGCTTCCACTTGGTGCAAAAGTATTTTGTCATAGTTGGGGAAGAGTTAATGAACAAAATCTGTCATGTGCAAGTACCTGCAATACATCTGTATCCACATCAGCACCTCTTTAGACTCGAGCAGATTTAAACAGAGACTGAGAGGTATTTACTCATAAATCAGTCAAATATGTAAATCTCGGGATTTGTACACATTACCTCAAGTTATTAGAGGATAAAAGCTGATCCAAGGAAGGTCAGCAGGCATTTATTGCCAATATACACTTAAGAAAAAAAGAGACAGAAAAACTTGACAAAATATTTAGGAAAATCGCACAAAGATTATCTCTGTAAGAGAATCAAGTCTTCATATGCCTTTGAATCTCTTATCTTTTTATGTTAGCATACTTCTACGGCTGCTCGTAGTAAAGAAGAAAACTTGTCCTATGGCATTAGTGGAAGCTATGCCTCAGCAAAGCATGGCAGGGCTGGGTTTGCTTCCTGAAACACAATAGCAAAAACATAGCAGCCACAGGTAGACACTTAAAAGCTCCTTTTGTACCTGTTTCTGATACCAATCACTAAAAGTATTCCTGAACAGAGATGAACAGTCAATTGGAAGATGTTCTCTGCTTGTTTAGCTGCAGTGATACATCTGCAATTCTGAATAAACCAGGAAATCATGAATAATCTTTACTTTAAAGATGAAACACTGATTCTATTTTTTAAATAAAGCAGATGTACATGTAATGTGCATTTAGTTTAAACCTGACTTAGAAGATCAGAATGCCTGAATTGTGGCGTACCTCTAAAACCTAGTTAGATTCATTTTTAATCACTGCAGATCAGGATAGAAATTGCCACCTAGTAGAGGGCAGATTGAACATTAACATAGTCCAGAAACTTCGAAACTTAAAATGAATTGCTGGAGGAGCACTCTTATGCCAAAAGAAAAGATGTTCAAACAACACAGAAAAAAGTGGTGGCCGATACTTATTCTTATTGTGCTGTAACCAGCAGGATGTTTCTCCCCAGGAATCTGAAGAGGGCTGGAAGCATCCTGAGCTAGGCTTCATTTCAGTGAACAAGGTCGCATGGTCTGTTGGGCAGCTTCTCAGACTTCCTCGGCTGGTACAATGTTCTATGACTCATTGTTTCTCTCTCTCCATCACCCTTCCACTCAGTGCCTTCACCTGGCAGACACAGAGGCACCCTTTTCAAAGTCAGCCAGTGATGTTGCTTACAACTACAGCATCAGGCTCCCTTCTGCAGATGGTTTTAAATTTTAGTCCAAATGCAGAACTGCAGTCTACGTTGGTTAACGACAGCAGCAAGAAGTATCCAAGTATCTGGGAAATACAAGTACTCTTTCAGAGAGCTGCCAAGTCTGAAGCTTTAAAAAGTATCAACATACTGTGTAGGCCAATAAGTAGTACTGGATTAAACATGAATGCTAAAGGTCTATTAAAGTCATTAAAATTAACAGCTTAGACTTAATAACCTCTAACTGCATTAAGTTGTCTCAACATGCTTGTAAAATAAAACAGCTGGAAAATCTGGCCTAACTATCCATATAACTAATATATGGATATTTCCTTGACTTTGCCTGCAGCCCAAAGCATCTTTGAGGTATCTCTTCACTTATCTTAAACAAAAAGTCAAGTGGTCAGCTTTGGGCCAGGGAGGGGATATGGCACAAAGTTGTAGGGCCAGAAGGTCGGGGCCAACGAGGGTGGGAGCAGCCTTAGGGTTTCTAGCCTGCAAGGGTACTCTGGTAAGGCAACAAAGCCTCCTCCTCAACTCTCTAACAGATGATTTGCAAGTTGGGTGGCAAAGTTCTAATTTCCATTTTTAAACTCGGCACTGAAGCAGCTATTCATCCCAGAAATTCATCATGCAGCTGCACTAGGGGACATAAAAATGTTACCGGGATCAGGTGCTGCAGTCTGGAAGTGGAGGAGAGTTCATCTGCTCCAGCACTACTGCTCGCCCCATCCTGTGACAGAGTGCTATGCTGAAGAAAAAGCTTATTGCTCACCTTAGGCAACAGAAATGAAGAAATATTTTAGTTGAGAAGATCTTAACAGACTACACACTACCACTTACTGATAAAGATAAGGCATCTTTTTTAAAGCTCTCATATTATTGTATGTTCTGGGACTTCTTTCTGTTTACTTGGGTAAAATAAATCTGAATTTATGACTTACAAAGAGGTGATGCCAGATGCTCTTTGCCAGTAAATATAACACAAATGCAGAGGAAGCTGGGACAGAGAAGACAGAATAATGTGATGTAAAACAACAGCTCTGCTCATCATTGTCCTCACTGCATGGGTCCAAGGTGCCAGGCACTGCTTTTGAGAATCAGTAAAAGTAAGAGGGGAGAGTACAAGCACACACCCTCCTGATACTGTTTGCATCTATATTTGGTCCAATATGCATTCAGAATCAATGACAAAAATGTAAATCCAGAAGTGAGTAAAGCTGGTCACAAGTCCTTAGCATTGCCACTGAAAAGCCTGGAGGGCTTTCAGAGCTGGTTCAAGAAGCTGACAGGCATTTCCTCTACGAAGAAACAGCTACCAGGAGAAGACCTCAGAAAAGCTGCATGCTTAATGCCCTCCAGCACTTACAAAAGTCACTATCAAAAATGCCAAGATTTTCAAACCTACAATTTCTGTTTGCAAACGCTAAATACCGCTGATCTCACTGAACCTGCAGTAAGAAATGCCACAAATACTGTTCAGCTTGAGAAAAGCAATCGTGCCTAAAAAGAACCAAAAAGGCATCCCTTTCCAGGTTGAAGTTCGTTAAAGCAAAGCTATCCTGCCCAGGCAGTCAGCAGGGTGCCTCTGTTCAGCTGCCACCATGCAGAACCAGCGCGCAGAGGCCATCCCATCGTTTCAACGCGGGGAGGGTTTCAAAGGCACCATCAGTGCTGGATTCTGCTTGGTGACATTGGGGAGCGCCGACTGTCTGCTCCCAGACTGACACAAAATTGATGAGCACGAAAAGGCACAGAGGGAAAAAGCACATTTCATTCGCAGCAATGCTGCTGTAGGGTGATGCTGTGTTGTACGATCTCCTGGGAATGTGTACATAATGCTCTCTGAACCATAAGGGAAGAAGTTGTCTGCTAATTACTTCCCTGGTAATTGGCCATGCAATGTCATTCCTTGCATGAGGATTCCTGGGAAAACACTGGACACCATCTGATTAAAAGAAGAGAAAAAAGCATTATGTGGTGGCAACTTAATGAGATGGACTTCAAATTAGCCCTAACCAAGCTGGACAAGCATAAATGGTGTCCTGTTCAGGAGAGATTGAGAAGACAGAATAGTCGCAACCATCTGGGATACTCCTAGACAAAATTTAGGAGCCTGGGCTGTAAAGGGAAAAAACCTGAAGACATAATTGTCCTTGCATACTAACCTGGACCCTCAGACATTTTACAGGTGCTGCTTAAGATCACTGGTATTTGAGAAGATGTGCAGGAAACGAGCCACACCTACAGAAGTACCCGATCACTGCACATCAAGAATAGACATCCTTTGAAGTGGCAAGAGAAAGGGACGCTTAATGGCTCCGGGTGCAAGATCAAAGTGGGAAAGTAAGCAGGGCTGTGAAGGCACAGGGCTGCTGCAGCTCACCGGGAGAGGAGGAGCCCGATGCAGTTCTTCCAGGAGCACCCTACGACCAGGGTGGGTGGTAAGCAGGGCCTCTGATGACCCACATGCCTCCTGGAAAAGCAGGACAGCAGGGACCCAGCAGCTCCGCTGCGGTTCTCAGCCATGCCCGTGCATGGCTCCCACCCTGGAAGGGCTTTGAGATACAGGCTGCCTGTGTTGGTGTCTTCTACAGGTGAAAGCACAAGGCTGAATTTAAATTAATCAGTCAAAATAGCATAGGGGGGCACGATCTGAAGTGACAGTAAGACTGAACACAGCTGGTGGTGCAGAGTCCCAGGCAGTGATGCTGAGGGTGGCCCTGCCCCAAAAGCAGAGTTTCACAGCCCTCCCTCCCACACCGGAGGGTTTCAGGTCCCTGTATTTTGTTGCTATTATTCACTTGCGGGTGAATTATATTAACGTTTGTATCCAAATGTAGATACCTCCCACCACCACAGGAGCCAAACACAAACATGCTGATTACACAGTGTCTGGGGCACAGCCCTAGTAACAGAGATAAAAATCAACACATCCAGGGAACAAGAAAGAAAAAGGCAGTGCAAGAGTGAGTCAGCAAATGTAAGCAGTATGTTAGTCAGGCGAGCATTTCTGAATGCACTGCGAGGTCGTTCACACTGCAGACAAAGTCATATCCCCAATAACCTGGACAACACCCCACCCCAGTGTGACCGACAACCTGGATGACACACCACCCTAGTGTGGGGGACCCCTCCCTTTTGCAAGGGGGCCTCTGCATTTTCATACTGTTTTGGGGAAGGCTTTAATGCATATTTCTTCCATCACTCCCCCCCTTAAGTCTGGGAAAGGAAAAAAATCTGTGCCATGTTTAGAAAAATGGGCGACACGAGCGTGGAAATCTGGTAAAGCAGAGGAGGCTGGCTACGCTGCTGTGTCAGGTGTCGTGATAAAGGCTGCAGGTTTCCAGGATTAGCCCGGTCACTTTGCAGGCCATGAAACGCTCCACTGAACCTGTTTACAAATTAGCCTGTGGTCTGGCTCATCCTCTTGCCAGCCTGCATTTTTCTGCAAAACAAGTGACTTAGTGCTTCGGAGTACCACCACAACATGCCCCCACGAGCAGGCAGACCTGACACTCTGCAAATAGCCATCAGATGCAGGTCTGAACCTCTCCTCTCTCAGGTCACACAAATCACAAACAACTACACTGAGTTCAATGGTCACAGCTGCAGAAAGCTGTGAGTGGGAAGAAAAAGCAAGGTACAAGGCCAGAAAGTTTTACAAAAGTCACGGGATTTCAAGTCACCAGCAAACTTCTTTGCAGTTCTTTTGATTTAAATACTGGTTTTCTGCCACTTTGAAAATGCAGACTCTAATTAACTCATATTCTTATACACTCTGATGCCCTGAAAAGGATACTTGCTTTTGTAAATGATATTTATAAAGCAAGAGCTATTTAATACCTGCTTAACGTATATCCATAACCTTCAAAATGTCTCCTATGAGTCAACACACCCTGACGCAAACTGGCATTTCTTTCCCCTTTCTGTTCTGGAAGGCTTTCTCCCGCGTACAGCCACTACCCCAGAGCATGGCAGAAGGCAGCCTAAGCCCCTGCTCTCATTAACTGGTTCAACACTGGAGATGGGTAGTTTCATTCTGGAAGAGAAGTGCTTGCACAGGAGCACTTGCACTTGCCAATCTCTGGGAAACAAGCCCTTTTCAGTTTAGTCTTCATGCTTTCTAGTGATCCCCCACATATTACCATCTACTCCACAGCCCCATCCTGCATTTACATCCTCTTCATCAGTATTCCTGCAGGAAACCCACGGGATGGCAGCTTATTCCAACTACGGCAGCACTCATATCTCTGAATCAAAGCTACGGCTAACGCTAGAGCCATCTCATGTACTCATGCACAAAAATTTACATCCGCTTCCTATTCAAGTCACAGGCATGTCTCCCACTGACTTGGATGAATCCCAGACGCCAATTTTAATAGCGAAGGTCCTTGAAAGTCTATAGTTCTCCAGATGGGTGCCTTACCCACTCTTTGAATGACACAGGTTGAGCAGGACAGTCTAGGGACCAGACCGCAGGGCATTACCATAGCAGACTGTGAGATCCAGTTAGAGAGGGATGTTTGTCTAATTCACAACTGTTTGTCCCCGCTCATGCAGCTAGAAGGAAACCACTCAGACTGCATGGGTGCAATATTTTGGGCATACGAGCAACGAGTACCTCAGCATACATGCTCTCATGGGTACTAAATACCAAAAGACACACGATCTCCATGCCACGCTGCCTCTTGGGACTGCTTGCAGGAAGGCCATGCAGGCAGCCTCTGGGCAAAGCACCTGGAGCAGTTTGAAGATTTACTGCCTCTGTTGGTCCCTTCCACTCCACCACGGGAGGTCACGGCCCTGGGAGAAATCATGACAGGCAGCCCTGGCACAGGCAGCCAGTTCACCCAACTGTATCAGTGGTTGCATCTGAGTGGCATGGGGCAAAAGTTCAGCCCTGGGAAGCTACTCCAGTACCAGCAAACCCATGGCAACCCACCCTGACATCAGCCCCTTATGCAACCTGGGTGACAGGGAGGCTGTCCCTCTTGCCTGCCAGGCCGGCTGACATTCAAAGGGCAGAATTTCATCCAGCAGCCAGGGAAAATACATAATGGTACGAAGTTTCTCTCTGATGTGCTCTGGTTTACTGTATGTGCAATGGGAGGCTCTCAAAAGTGTGAGGAACCAAAGTCTTGCTTTTTAAGGTCATATAAGACTTGGGAGCTAAGAAGAGAGACCTCAGCTGAAAGTCAGCAGAACTGGTCATTCTAATCTGGCAAGACTTCCAGTTGCAATGGCTTCAGGCAGCTCTCAGAGCAGCCCTGGTAGCGGTGCAGATTCACCACTTCCAAGGCATCCCTCTTGTTGTTAGAAATGTTACATTATAGACCTTTCTGTAATTAAAGCATCTAACTCACAAAAAACATGACTGTAGGATTCACTCTAGACATGAACAAAGGGCAAAACCATACTAAAATACCATAACTCTCCATGGTAATACACTGAACACAAGTGTCCCTCTTTCAAGATACACAGCTATTTTAACACAAGAGCTCCTTGTAATTCCACTGGGTCAAGGCTCATTCTTGAAAATTTAAACGAGGCAAATGGGTTAAAGTTGTCTGAAGACAAATTCAGGTCCCCTGTAAACAGATACAACACGATCTAGTTTAATGGAAAGGGGCCTAACTCCCTGCCAGCAATAAATATGGATCGTAACTAAGGTCATCAGACACAGCCTGTGAAAACAAAATGCTGGAACACAATCGTAAAAGAAAAGTGTAGGCAAGATACTTGTGGTCTGTCAAAAGTCTCACTCAATTGTATAAGCCATTTTAATTGATGCAATTCAAAACTGCTCACTGTACTCGCAAGAGTTCATCAAGATAAACCAAAGGACCATCCTGAGTATCTTACATACTTTGCATGCCTACCCTGAAGCCACCAGCATTTCATTAGGGAAGATGCTCCATGACACCACAACAGCTGAAGTCATGGGGACTGCTAAGGCAAGAAGAGCAGTTGGAAACCTGAGGTCAAAATCTGCATTCCCAGCTTTAATGCTGATACACGATAGATGCTAACAGATCCTTTTTTGTTATCCTAGTCCATTTTTTTTCTTGATCAAGGGCATGCTACTACAGAAAGCACAGGGAGGAGCTCTACTTGTTCACCACACAGTAAAAAGCTGTGGTAGCTTTTATAATTACTATTTCTCTCTAATCTCTGGATTGCCTATATTATCAGCCTGGTCTGTATTTTTTCCTAAATGTAGACACAATCTCTTTTCTCTTCATATTCTTCCAGCATCTTTTCCAATTATTCAATTTACAGTAATGACCATTTCAAAATATGTGAATTGTCATAATCATTTTACATACCAGATGCTACATTACATTTAGCTAGCACATACAAGTTTAGGAACTAAATCTCTTACATTGAAGCCAACAGAAGTTTTACTGTAGACTTTATTTAGGATTGGATATGATGGGAGCTGAGGAAAGCTACAAGCAAGGACTCTTCTTTTTTTGTTATTGCCCTATTCCAGAAATCAAGGACCAAGAGACTTCATTAGAAGGTGACAGTGGGACTACCCCAACGCCGTACTTTTTCTGTTCATCCGGAGACAGCTCAGGGCCAGGTCTGCGCTGCCCAGCTCCATCAGCCCAGCACCAACACATACACCAGCTGTTTCCCACTCCACAGGCTGTTTTACACAAGCACACAGGGCTTCCCCAGCCCCCCACACTGCCAGCTTGACTATTCCTAAATGGGAAAAAGATATACTGAAAATGAAAGAGGGAGGGGGAAAGGGTGATAAAAAGGAGAAATCAAATACATATCTGGAAAAAGAAGAAAATTCATGGTGGGGGAGAAAGGAAGAAGGATGGTTGGAAATAACTATGGTCCAATTAGCTCCCTGGAGTCTCTCTACATTCGGTGCAGAGAAGAGTGATTTTCTGATGCAACTGATCTCTCTCAGCTCCCTATTTCAGGATGAGATGACTCAACTCCTTACGTAGCAGGCATCTATGTGTGGTCAGACAAATCCCATCACCAGTGCCTGCAGGGTGCTCAAAGGACTGAATGAGTGAACAGTAATATAAACTGTCTGTAACCACCAAATACTGGACACGCAAAACTCCCGAGCAGGATCAAAAGACATATGTGGAGAAATCTGGGAAAGGCACGCACTGTAACTATCATCTTTATACACGGGTACCATTACACAAGGACCACCTCATGAACATCTAGGGTCAGGTTTTCAAAATGTTTCTTTGAGTAAGACGTTTTCTTTCATTTCCTAACAAGCGTGAGCATCCTGGGTACAACAGCCTCCTGACAGTCTGGTTCTAAGTGTTGCAATAGGAACACCTGATGTTGATCCCATCTTTCAAACTAAATTTGGAAATTTGTCCATGATGTAAGCACTGATGTAGGATGAGCTTACTGGAGCTTGATGTAGCTCTTGGAAAATGCTGGAAAGCTTATGGGAAATTGTTAAAAATGAAAAAAATACATTTCAGAGGTGATATTAGAGGTCAGTGAACAAGAACACATTAACTGAGGGTTCCTTTCAGTGCTATAACACTATTTTTACCCCTGGGGTTTGGCTGTCTGGAGCTGTCCTCCCTCCACTGGGACAGATGCAAAACTCCCCACTGGTTCACAGAGACAGTGGCAATGTAGCTGCATAGATCTGGCTCTCACAGTCCAAACAATAATTTATGTAAACCTTTTCAAAAATAAGAATGAGTTTTGTCTGCCTGGGGTACTACTAGTCTTAAACTCAATCCACAAGCTGTTAGGGGCAAGACAGGGTTTTTCGTAGCATCCACAAGCAATGCCTTGCACAGGGGGAATCTCGACTAGCATCAGACACCCAGAAATGCCACAGTTTGTAGGACTGCTGGGCATTTTCAGCATGAACTGCCAATCAAAGTAAGACTTAGAAAGAATAGATTTAACTCCACAGTATTTACAGAGTTCTGAAACAACAAATAATGATTTAACAAAATATACTGATAGTCTGTGCTCACAGAGCCATTGCAAGAGGGAATGTCGCTTCCAGACAGTTCTGGCATGACTGGTACCAAAAATAGTATTTTCTTTATGAGGCATGTGATCAGAAAAGGGTATGTAAGCACACAGGAGCAATCAGGTCACATCAAAGGCTGAATTAGGTCAGTATCTTGTTTCAGACAGTGGCCAACAGCAATATCTTATGAAAAAATGTAACAGGGAAATGCTCTCACAAAATAATGTAGACAGCATTATACATCTCAAAATACTTCTACCTCTTAAGCAACCTGTTTCATCAGGGGTCTGCAATCAGTGCTGTGCACTCTCATCAGCAGTTTCACTTAGCACATCCTCACAGCTTCAGTTTTTACCTAGGAAACGCAGCAAAATCACCGCAAGTTTTGCTGGGTCTGGGTCAGTTGCCCATGAGCATGGAGATGCCCGCTCACAAGGGCTGGATCCCCGCCCACATCTGGGAGAGGGGACCCAGCAAGTCCACTTGATGATGAAACCTTGATGTCTAACATGGGCTGGGGCAGCTGTCAGCCCCAGAGGTACCATGTCAATGGAGCAAAAGTCTTCACAAAAGTGAAGGTAGCTAATGAAGACAAGAGGATCTAAACATTATCACGGTGTACAAAACAGCTCGGAGTTTTCTGCTTGGCTGTCAAGCCAAGGAGGATGAAGAAACAAGAAGTAAGGGATTGAAATGTAAGGTGTCCACAGAATTTCCTGCTAATAACCAACGTCTCTTTTGGTTGTGACCTGCAAAGATGTGGAAGAGGAGCTGGACAGCCAGGCCCTCCAGGGAGAACAAAAAGGAAGAAAACCCAGGACTTTCAGCTGCCTGGAGATTTCTGTGTTGGAAAGCACAAAATTCCCTTAATGTTTACAGAGGACCTGCATTCAGCAGATGCACAACAGGAAACCTAGAGAGAAAATTCCCAATTAAAGCTAAAAGGAAAATTACATAAGGAAAAAGC
Source organism: Strix uralensis (assembly GCF_047716275.1). Taxonomy (NCBI): domain Eukaryota; kingdom Metazoa; phylum Chordata; class Aves; order Strigiformes; family Strigidae; genus Strix; species Strix uralensis. The sequence goes on from NC_133975.1 coordinate 59,684,636, forward strand.
CAGACTTTGTAAACATTTGTTAATAAACCCACTATCTGAATGGGACAGTGCAACAACTTTGGCATCCTGCTTTTGTTTATACTTAGGGGATTTTACTATCATCTTAAGTACCTCTTAATGGTTCTAAACAAAAAAGAAAAGAAAAAAAGAAAAGAAAAAGAAAACCAGACAATTTTATTAGCCAGAAGATCACACTCTTCAATAATATAATTCTGGTGTTTTTACTGAGAAGAACTTGGCCCATTGTTTCTTCCGCTTAAAACGTTAATTGGCACTCCCTGGGATTGCTCTTTCCAGGTGTATTTATACTACTGATGGCTCAAGACATACAGAGCAGATATTTTTCCTTAATAATGCTCTTGGCCAATCTTAAACTAAATGTCCAGGGGTAACTGAGGCCATCAGATATCAAAACTAACACATTCAATTTGAGGAGCCCATAATCATGGATGATGTCCAATTCATTTTTCACTCAGTTTGCAGGCTTCATACGCTGAAACTAATTACCAACAAATTTTTAAAATTCTATTTAAGTTATCATCAGAAGATGTTGAACAGTCTGAAGTTTTATTGGACTATTTGAAGGACAGTTCCTTTCATAAATTTGCAATTAAGAACGGTCTGGACTTTTGCAGTTTAATCCCATGATACCAACAATAAACTGCCTTGCCTCCGATATTACAGCAGCTCTTCTTACTCCTCGGTTACCACAGTCAAGGAGACAAACTTTGCCTCACATCCTTGGCAACAATAAAGTATTCTTCAGTGCTAACACAAGTGTAAAGCTGCATAGTAATACTGTAAAACCATTCTGTTTTCTGTACTGTTTTAATGAAGTTACTCATACGGGTCTTACCACCTCAGAGTCACCTTTGTGACATGGTAAAAACCAACTCTGAATATATCCAGAAAAGAATTGTTCCCCATTTACAGTTGAGGAACTGAGGCACAAAGAGCAATTTTCAGAGATGACACAGGTCCCTGATATCCATTGGAATCGTGGGACTCAGGCACTTTCCAAAGAATTGCTCCTGACTGACTGATGCCTGACTTGTACAAGGTGGCTATGGCTGCATTCAGTTTGACGCCAGGCTCCCTGCATCCTCAAGAGATGTATTGATGTTGGGTTGATTGGACTGGATGATCTTCAAGGTCTTTTCCAACCTAGACAATTCTGTGATTCTGTGATCATAATTCCCCTGCATGCCATGTAGTACATAAACCACTACATGTACTCTGCAAAGCCCCAGGTCCCCTGGCATGAGGTAAACATTGACTTCCATCACCCGTTCTTCTTCCCCACTCGGAATACCAGTTCTTCACACAGGAGGTCAAGAACTGCTCAACAGATGCAAGATCTGCCCATCATGTCATTATTTCATGGCATGTCTGCTCTGCAGGATCTGGGTCCCTTCTCTACCCAAACTGAGGTCATGTTATTTTTTGGAGTCCTTCCACCTTGCTCCCAGTCCATAAGTAAGTCTTGCAGAAATCAAAGGCTAAGATGTCCTCACAAAAGTCAACAAGACTTGCAACTGAAGGTTTGCAATGGAGTATATAGTACAAGGCACACCGTGAAAGGTATCAGTATCAGTTACCATTGCTACTTTGGATCTGAAAGCAATAATAACCACATTGGCAAACCCTGCACATGAAGTGATACAATTTTCTCCTTGAATTAGCTTGGGTGCAATCACAGTCCCGCTGTTTCCCACTCTGCTGCTGGCTTGTGTAACACTAACCTGCATGTCCCTGCAGAGCACCCCACCAGGCTGCACCGGCCTCCCCCAGCAAACCCAACGCCAGGAGATGTGATGCCGTGACACGAACAGGAACAGTGTGGCTTGTAGTAGCAGCAGTCTGGGACGCTTCAGTCAGTGATGGGGTACCACTGTGCTAGGCGCTGTGTAGACACAGAGTAAATGCAACCCTTCTACTCCAACCTGGGACAAGGCTCAAGTGGGCTGGCAAAACGGTTGGCAAGAAGAAAAGTATTGGGTAGCAGCAGTACGTGAGTAACGTGGTTACACAAATACCTCACATGTTGATATAGTCTGAGTCAGTGAAAAGTTTATTTTACATTTTAGTCAATGTGAATTTACATTTAAAAATAATAATATGTTTTAACCTCTGCTCATTTCCATTAAATGAAAAAGCATCTAAACTCTCTCGATTAAGCTTTCCAAAAAGTGTTTTACATCATCTTGCCTTGTGTAGTCCCAGTGGACCCTGTACTACAAAATCATTTTCAAAGCTATGGAAAGCTCCATAAACACTAATAAAAGTTTACCCTCGAAGCAAAAAAAGAAACCCCAGTGCTATACCCTCCAATGTCTCCAGCTCTGTACTGAAAACACCCTTGCAGAGAAGGGTCTCTGCATTTCCCATCAGTCTGGACCCCCAAAGCACCGGGGGTACCAGCCTACCAGTGCTAACACAGTCATGAAGACAGAAATACTACAGCCTTTCCTTTACAAATTTTTCCACATTTTATCTCTATTTTTATTGCTAAGAGTCAGCAGATCAAAGTCAGCTGAAACGGGCTTGGGATAGACTCTTGAGCCAGAGGCAGAGACTGTGCAATGACATAAAGGAAGAAAAAAAGTACAAAACATCCTTTTATTCCCAGTACCACTATAGATGGCTGTGGAGAAGAGACCAACGGCAAACGCGGCGCATAAATTTGAGAGTTAAATACTCAGCCAGACCTTTCTCTGCTGAGACCAATGGGAACGTAACCACATTTGACTTTTTAAGGAGCAGTAGATGTACTGGACATGAACGCTCACTGCATTTTCAGCAGGGGGGTCAGGGAAAAGGCCAGTTATGTTAGGCGTTGCAGAAAATAGAGTAATTGAGACCCCTAATCACGCCATGAGTTACACACAGCGATCTCCTGCCTACCCTGAGCCCCATTAAAAGGCACCATCTACCAGCACAGAGCTCATTAAAAGACCAGGATACAACAAATTACTGTAGGCTGTCTACAGTGCTTCTCTCACCAGATTATGGACAGACTGCACCCGTTTGAGGGAGGAGGAGAATATGGAAGCTGTCTCCACATAAATTTTCTTTACTGCTTTTAAAGAAGACATTTTCTAAAGATTTCTGGGTTGCAAGGGACACACACACACATAGTCTCTGCCTCAGAAAAACTAACAGGAGGAAAAAACACACCAACCTAAACAGCAGTGACTCATCATCAAGGTATGATTAAAAATTGGCAGTCAGGAAAAGAATGCCACTGTGGTGCCTAGGAAGAGCTGAGAAGCATGTGCAACCTGACAGCAAAACAGCCAGCAGCAACTCACCTGCCATTGTACAAATTGCTGTCTTCTCGACATGGGGCAATGACCTTGACCAAAGATGTGCTTTGCGCTCAGACTGCCTTCGCCCAGGGTGCAGAAGAGCTTGTGGAAGTTGATTTCAGGTTGCACTTTTGCTGGGACTGATCAAGCAGAGACGCTACCACAGTAAAAGAAAGGCTATCTGCCTCGTGCTGCCCCAACAGCCCTAACACCACAGCCTTGTGAAGCTACAGCTTGGCAGACTGGAAAGTTGGAACAGTGTGCAGGGCACCTCCTCCCACTGACTCCATGTGGATTTAACCAGCGAAGGACAAAGGTCTGACTGTTAGTCTCTGCATGGGTGCCTGCATCCACAAACTAGCAGAAAGAGCCACAGAGGTGAAAATACTGTCTTCCAGGGGAATGCTCTGCCATTCAACAAGGCCAGGGAGTTTAGAGGTGAAAGGAGATAGCTGGGCACTCTGCACCCCAATCCCAGGGCAAATCGGTTTCTTCCCATTACTCCTGTGCCCACCCACAAAACCCACTCTGACTCCAGGGGTTCATACCACCACTTGCTACTTAGCCTGTGCCTGCACAAACACCCCTCTGCTTTCAAGATTTATGCCTAGTTGAGCACATGAGCTACTTTTTCAAAAGTGCCAAAATAATTCAGCATCCTACATCTCATCCCAAACCAAAAGGCACTTTGGAAAATGATGGCAAGCTCCTAAATTACTTCTTGTCCCATTCTTAAAAGTTTATCATTCCCACAAGCACACGGTGTTTCAGAAAGCAGAAGAGATGCCTTCACACTCAAGAGGCTTAAAAATTATTGAAGCAACACGATGAGAGATGTGTTCATGCTCTAGGGATAGGGTGAGCAAGAGACCAATGCCTGTGTTTTAGTGGTAGGCTGAATCCAGAAGACACCAATGACATTTTTGTGCCACCATCTTCTTTTTTTTTTCCCCAAGCACACGCACAGACAGAAAACTTGAACTCTGAAAGGACACATTCTGTTACTTCCCCTAGACTCCATCCTTGTACTTTCAAGGAGCCAAAGCTCCATCGTACCCCAATCCATCAGCCTTTTGCTCAGAAAGGCCTGCAGGAAAGTACCCTCTGATCTCTGGAGCACCAAAGCTGCCACGCACTGGGGGCCCTGTCAGCATTATGGCCAGTTTGCACAAGAGAGCAGCAAAAAGCCTCTCTGGGGGATGAAATATGGAGGTAGGGTAAATTCTTGGGCTGAATGAATTTTGCTCAAGTAAAACAGTCCCTCTATGGTAAAGTGCAACTTGTACATCTTCCCTTTGAGTCCTTGCCATGGCACAGAGAGGACAGGGTGACTGCAGTGTCCCCTTCACATCCTTCACTGGCATTTAGCAAGAGATCGGAAAAAAAAAAAAAGGAAAGAAGTAATTTACATCAGGTTTTGGCTGCCACCCACGTAAGCCTGAAGAGATACACGCACAACCTCTCACTCTTGATTTCTGCATGAGGTAAGAGTAGCTTAAGTGGATGAGGGAAGCTTGTTCTGCATTTAGGAAACAAACCTAAGACGATGGTACTTATTAGCTGACGCTCTGCTCTTTCACATCTATCTCCAGTTTTGACCAGAAAGAGAATCACACCAAAGGATAAATTTATCTCAGCACTGGCTGCACTTTCTGCCTCTTGCCACAAAAAAGTTTCAGGTAACAAAAGGTTAAAAATAACTTCCTGCACCAGGACTTTTTTTTCAAATACACAAAAATTTATACTCATCTGAGGTTTACAAAGTTAATTTCAGAGTCCAGTTTGAGTTGCCAGTGCCCTTTAAAGCCAAAAAATGCCCAGCTGCCCCTAGGCAGTGCTTCTCTCTTTCCTGGAAGCTCATTAATGAAAACGGCCACTTTCTGCAGCAGAGCCCCAGAGCATCTTTGGGGAATAACCAGCTCCACTTTCACCCTGCTTGTCTGTCCTACTCCACTCCAACTCGGCTCCCTCTACTACCTGCAAGCACGCTGACGGCTGCCGAGGGTTAAACCTTGGCTTTTCAGGGAGAAAAACAGGAAAGCAAAAAGCCAGGAGAGCCAAAATAGAGGGGAGCAAGGGGAGCCTGCCCAAGCTCTGCAGCAGTCGGCGGAGCAGCAGAGGAAAAGTTTCTGTGATTTTAGGCAAGCCCTCGCGTGACGTCATCTCGCCCAGATAATCTCAGCGCAGTCAGCACAGGCCTCCTGCCTCCCCATTGGCGAGCCCCTCGTCAGCAGACATCTGAAGATAATTATTATTGGCCAGACAATTATAACAGGAACAACTGTCACTTCGTGCTGATGCCCGAACCTGCCGCTCTGCAGCACGATGGAGAAGGACCCCGGCGGTCACCGCTCCGTCCACGCATTTCTGTCACTTTTGCTTTCCTAAGCACCGGATGGTTTTTGCTACCTCACTGGCTGCAGCTGGGAACAGGGATCTCAGCACTGCAATTGTTTTTGCTGTATGTCTGACTGAACTGCAAATTTTCTGCAAAAATAGTAATGTATTTATTCACATGAAATAAAGGACTACAGCTGCATTAATTCTCATGCAGCAGTTTAAGGACAAAAAAATATCCTCTGCAGATTATTTACTTCATCCCTCTTCCCCCTCTGAAGAAGTTGGGAGGAGGTTCTGGGAGAGTTTGATTTGAGAAATCATTTTAAGCAATTGTTTTAATAAACATTTGACTTAATCCTGATCTTACTGAAATCAACTCTCCCATGGTCCGAGCACGACAAGATCAAAGCGATACCGTATCTTATGTCAAAAGCTACCTACCTCATGGCACTATACGTAAATGTACATCAACAACAGCTTTCCCACAACATAAAGCGTAAGGAGTTTCATGGGAGTAAATGGACCTGTTAGTTCTTTAACCTTCTCAAAACCTGTCATGGCCTGTTTAGGGTAGACAACTAATTGGTGGCTCTCACCCTCAGAGACCAGCAGGCTGCAGGTCTGCCTTTGCAGCCTGCAACCTTGCTCGGCCGTTTGTGCCTCCCTGCAGGACAGCCAGGCAGTCTGGGGGCTATACCGTAAAGGCGTGCACACGCATAAAGCCAAGCATTCAGGGAGGCACGAAACCCATCAGCTTGTAAGTATCTGGGAACAGACTATTCATTTTTCCTCTGTGTCAAAACAGTAGCCTCTTTACAGCACTGCTAATCTAGGCCCAGGCTCTAAAGAGGTCCCAGCACAATGCACACTGCAGGATGAGGGCCTCCCTAAAGCGAAGCAGGAACATCTGGAACGAAGCAAGGAGAACTTCATTCACTGCTGTGAGACCAATTTGTCACCAGACAGGCTCCATTCACGCCAGCCTCAGAGGGATGATTTCCAGGGGCAGATGGCAGTGAGGAAACAGACCCTAGGATGGGGGTATGCTGAAGAAGAGCCTGGGTGTCAGTGATCAGTGAGTGCAAAGAACAAGCTCTTGCCCCAGGGAGCAATGGATCTTGGAGAAGGCTCGGAGGACAGAGGCAAAGGAGGGGTGAGCCCCAGCTGAACAGAACCAGCCACTTCATTCCTTGAACCGTGATCCATCCTGACCAACCATACCAGCACCTAGGGGCATGTCGCTACCCCTAGGCTTTGCATTCAAGCTTTTCCAGCTTTAGGCTTACGCACTTGTAATTAAAAGGGCTTGTCAGTGCTTTAACCAGCTCAGAACCCAGAGGGTATATAAAAGGATTCATGTCCTGCCTCAAACTGGGCTACGTCTTCATATGTGACCTAGTCAGACTCCAAAGACACTTCCCAAAATCCAAAAGATGGGGTCAACTCCTTAGAGCCACTTCATCACCTCTAACACCTTACAGCCTTTTTTGGTTTTGGCCTTGTAAGATACCAAGACATATTTCTGAGACGGAAGTAAAATAACAAATGCCACACCTATAGAATTTGTTTACCTCCACGTTAGGCATTGTAATAGTATTACATCCTAATTTAAATGGCGATTACAGTATAAAATCCTGCCACAGTCTTTCCTGAAGCAAGTCCACACAGTCCATCTTCCTGCCTAGAGAATGAACAGCACAGCCATGTTTACCCTTACGAACTACTACTTAACAGCCTCATCTTAGGACGCTGTTACGTTAACGATGTGTACGCTAAGGGTATGCCTACAAAGTTGGGAAGCCACGTACTGCCATTGATGTCTGCGTAAGCAAACTTATCATGTCATCCTCATATGAAGTAGAAAAGCCTTCCTGTATGGTCCCTAGCTGCAGTAATTTACCAGTTAAGCTTCCCCACAAAATTCAGGTGCTGGAGCAGGACCTGTTTCATTAAGAGACTGAATTTCCTGAAGATAAAAAAACATACAACATAACCTGAAACTCAGAAGAGTCTTCTGCAGCCTTTTCAGGAAAAGCCTGCCATGACGGAGACCTCAGTGGGCACAGTTCCGTTTCATTTTCAGAAACGTTCCCTGGCCACAGCAGATCGCTCTCCTCCTCCACTTTCATGTGAATCAAAGGTATTAATTCATCAGTACCGTTAGAGAAGGTGAAACTAGACCAAAAAGCACGTGTGCACAGATCATCGTGTCTCTTTAGCTGTACCGCAGCAGCGTAAAACTGAGTCTCCTCCTTTGAACCTGGGAAGTGGGAGCCTGGCGTTACGGGACTTCCAGCTGGCGACCTCTGCAGCACATGAGACTGCCAGGGCGATTTTAATAACACTGCTTAGCATTTATATAGTACCTGACATCTTCGAGGCACTCAGCAAACATTACCTAAGTCATCAAAGCGCCTCGTGAGGGTATTTCAGCACTATTACCCCCCACCCCCCTGGCCTTTCCCTGCAGGGGAAACTGAGGCCTAGGAGAGGTTATGTAATGTTCCCAAGGTCATGTCATGAAGCACAGGAGAGCCAAGAAGAAGATGCAGGAGTCCTGTTTCCTAGTCATGTTCTTTAATCTAAACTGCATCTCTCCTGGGTTATTTGGCTATTATATACACTCAGGTACCACCCCCTCCACCCTCTTTTACCAGTTTGTCCTATTCTGATGCCAGTTTTCTTTTGGAACATGGACAAAATAGGAAGCATCCAACACTCCCAGCCCAAAAACATCTACGTGGTCTCCCTTCTCCTGAAACATGAGTGACACTAGGCACCCCTCAAGAGCTAATGAGCTCACCTGCAGGAGAATGGAGGGAGACACACACACTTAAATGGTCAGTGGAGACATACACACACTTAAATGGTCAATTTAATTCTACTGCCCTTACAAGTCCCCAGATGAGGCACTGGAGGATACTAGCAAGTCCTTGGCTGAGATCCACCTAGGATCTGGGACCACTTTGCCTTGCAAATGTAGGCACCAAAGCCTGGACCCAGAGACAGTCCTATCCTGCCATCGTCACATGAGGGTGGCAGGGGGAAGGTCCCCACTCGGGAGATATGGGGCCAAGGGAGCCGGAGAGGGCAGGTGGCACCGCCGAGGGAGGGCACGCGGGCAATGGGAAGACTGGGGAACAAGCTGGGGAGAAAGACTGCAGGGACAGCAGAAGGGGCAAGCCTGGGCACCAGGCGAGGGTAGCCGGGACGGTGCAGCAGCGAGGCATGGATGAGCACGGGCAAGGTGTGAACACAAGGCTGGTGCAGGTGGACGAAGGCTGGAGGAGGACCGGGAGGAAGGTGTGAGCAGGCGTGATGGAGAGGGGGATCCCAGCCCCGAGGGCAGCCCGGGGGACCCCGCGGGAGGGGGCAGGAGCAGCTCGGGCGCTCCCTCCACCCCTGCCTCCACGCTGCCGGCCGAGCCCCGGGGAGCGGCATAAACCGCGCCCGGGACGGGGGCTGCCCCCGGGGCAGTGCGGGGCAGCGAGCAGGCCCCCGGCACAGTACTCCCTCTCGGCGGGCCAGGCCGTGTGCGTGCCCGGGAGGCTCCGTCTTGCCGCGGCCCGGGAAGCCCCGGCGGGTCTCTGCGCAGCCCCCCGGCACGGCGGGTCCCGCCGCGGCTCGGCTGGCCCCGGCTCCCCGGCCGCACGCACACGCCGGGAAAGTTAATAGCCGCATGGCTGGAAATGAAGTTTTATTAGGAGCTGGGGGAGGGGAGGGGGGAGGCGAAGGGGCTCCGCGGGGAGCGCAGGCACACGCGCAACTTGTTTTAACGGGCGTGCTGCGCGGGGAGCGGGAGGGACGGACAGGAGGGACGGGCAGGGATGGAGGCAGGGGAGGAGGCAGGGGAGGCCGAGGGCTGAGCCGGGGCACGTGTGCGGCTCTGCGCCGCCGGGCCGGCCGGGACACGGCGGGAGGGGGCGGCGGCGGGGCTCAGGCCCCGCACCGCGCCGCAGGCGGGATGCCCCGGCCTTGCGTAGCCCGGCGGGGCGGCCCCGGCCCGGGCGCGCAGGTAGCGCGGGCGGCAGCGCAGAGCCGCACCGCGCCGTACCGCGCCGTACCGCACCGCACCGCACCGCGCACTGCGCGCACCCGGATGGGCTCAGCGCCTCCCCGCCGCTCCGGGAGGACGCGCGGGGGGGCCCGGGGGCGGCACTCACCAGTTCTCCTGCATCCACTGGATGGCCGCATGCTCGTTGAACTGTTTCTCGAATTCGTATTCCTGCAAAGTCAACACTGACATGTTCATTGGCCCGGTGGCTGCGGAGCCGCTCCCCGCGCCGAAATGCTGCCTGCCTGCCTGCCGCCGCCTCGGGAGCCGGGCCCCTGCGTGCCCGCCGCCGGAGAGCCCCCGCCTCTGGCCTGGCCCGCCCCGCCTCAGCGGTACCCCGGGTTTAGCATAGCTCCGCTCCCCTCCGCGCCTCTCCTCCCGGGCCCGCCGGTCTCCTCCTCTTCTGCGGCCGCCGCGCAGCGCCCGGGGGCGGCGCGGTCTTAGTGCCCGCCCGCCCGCCGCCGCCGCCGCCGCCGCCCGGGACACCCGCCCCCCGCCGCCGCGCCTCGCGTAACACCCGCCGCTGCCCGGCGGACGGCGCCGCTCCGCACCGGGGCTGTGCACCGGCCTGGCACGGAGGACACTCACCCACACCCGCCCCCCCCCCCCCGCCGAAGGCCGACAAAAATAACTGCAAAAATAGGAAGCCCCCACCCCTGGGTTGAATCCCGACCGCAGCGCCCTGCGCGCCCTCCCCGGCCACCCGGGAAATTAGGAAGCACAAGCGCAGGTTTAGCCAGAAAAGCAAAAGCAGACACTCCCCGAAAAAAACCCTACGCCCCCCCTCCCCCCAGTCCTTTTTGCACTTAAATTCAATATCACCTGCTGTGACTGCCGCCACCCCGCGGGGGTGGACCCGCCGCCCCCACCGCCGGGGCCGGTTCATGCCGGGGGCACCCTCCTGCAGCCGGGCGTCCCCAGGCGGGGGGGGACCCTCCTGCTGCAGCTGGGTGTCCTCAGGCGGGGGGGACCCTCCTGCAGACAGGCAGCCCCAGGCTTCCCCCTGTGCCCCCCACAGACACAGTTTTGGATGTTATGGTACGGATGGGGCAGAGACCCCGAGCGTGACTATGCTCAGCTCCTCTCACAGCTAGGGCACACGGTGTTTATGTATCCTTAATTTTGCCTTCCCGTCTCATCTGCCACATGCTGATGTCTCCAGCTGAGTTCTCCGGCTCCGGCAGCACCCTTGGACGTGCTTTACAGTACAGGCTGGGCTAAAATAGCAGTCCCAGCCCCCACTGATCTTGCAGTCTGAAGGCAAGAGGAGAACAGCTTTCGTGTCAAGAAAGCCAGCCGTAAGCAAGCAGATCCGGCACAGGTCAGCATGCTCTTGACTCTCATGGACTTCAGTCCTCGTTGACATGGAAGTGTTTGATGTCATTAAACCCAAGCACTGAGGAAAAAAAAGGCAGCTCTCAAGTTGTGGGACATGAACAGCTAAACAGTCTGATGCTCCTGCTTGCATTTTGACTGTCATGCTCCTTAGAGTCACGTCTTTCAGCTCTTCTCTTCTTTTTCCCTGACAGATAGAACTTTCCGTTTTTCCGAATGAGGGCTGAGTTTCTCACATTGTCATCTGACTGAGGGTTTTAAGCAAAACACCAAACATCACGCGGCTCGCACTGAAACTGCAAGATGGTGCTAAACTACTATTTATTACTATTGTACCCAGAGGCCCTCAACAGATTGGGGTCCCATAGTCCTCAGAGAGACTACTGTCTGTATCAACAAGATGAAGGGGAAGAGAAACAGTCCTAGTCTTGCCTTCCAGGTGGAGAAGCTTGGAGAGCTGCAGGGATTTGCAAAACTGTTTTGCATCAGCTTTCCAAGGTCACTAAACTGGCTGGTGGAGTGGTGTTTGGGCAAGGCTGACTTCATTTGCACTCCTGCTCCAAAAGATGTGTCCCCAAAGGTGTGTGTTAGTCTTCCAAATCTCCACTGCCAGTGGACAGATGTGCCACCTCCAGCTGAAGTATCTCCTGGTGGTGCTCTCACAGCAGTGTGAGTCCACACTTGCTCACTAAAGGCTTCAGGTGATATCGCTCATCCATTTGAACAATATCTTTACTACAGAGATGTGGAGAAATTAATGTGTGATACAACAAATGCTGGTGTATGTCAATGCTGTGGTCAAAAATGACTAGGAAATAAACAAGGAAATCTGGACCCCAATTTTGAGAGAATATTTGGGTGTCTGGTACCTTTATTCCCATGAGTGGCAAAATGTTTTTTCTGTCTTAAAAGTGCAGTTGTTACAGCGAGAAAGTTACCAGAAATTTTAATTTTGGGTGAAAAAAAAAATCAATATCCCTTTTTCTCAACTAGAAATTATTTTGGATTAGAAACTTGGGTGGCTTAATGGCTTATCCCATCTGATTATTTCATGAGTACCTGGTGCGTTGAAGTTTATGGTCTGGGGGTTCCTTTCCCCCAGAAAACAGTTGTTCATAACAGGTATGCCCCAGATGCAAAAGTTTCCAGAGTGCATGGATGGACTAAGAAACCCAGAAGTGGCAGACTAGCCAGGAGGTCTGAGACCTGCTCCCTTACACTGATGGCTTTCTAAAGTCTGTGCCAGAGCTGGCAAGGTACACAGGATGAAGCTGAAGGTTATAAAATGCTATGGCAAGGTCTCCTCTAGGGTTAGGGCGGCCATGGGGCTTTGGATGAGGTTGGCTATTGCCCCCAGGACTGCTGACTGTGCAAGGCATCACGTAGAAGTTCAAGTCCCAGTAATGCTTGAAAATCAGCCATAACAGCTTCAGGAAATACAATAACAGCCTTGAAACACTAAACCCTACTGGGATTTGTATGAGTCTCAAAAGCACACCAGGGATTTCTCCAGGTTTTCTATAGCTCACAGGACTTCTACATGGCGTGAACAATCTGCAATGAATCTTTCTTCCCTTCCTGTTCTGGTCCCATGGGGGCTACCTGAAATACCAGAGCTCAGGGTCCCTTACAAAATCTGCGTGGACAATGGAAGAATGTATAAAATCTTCTTGGCCTTGAGCAGTTTGTAAACCCTGCTTCTAGTTGCTTAAACCAATTGCATTCAAAGAACAGTAAACAAAAATATATAGTCTATTTTAGGGGGAAATAACTTTTATGTAACCATTTCAGAAATAATTTAATTAATTCTCACATAAAAGCAGGAACTTGAAGTGAAAGTTGTAAATACCTTTCAGGGGAAAGGATGTGGGGAGAATAATAAGGCTTCAAAACCAAGTCTTCAGGAGACAGGGAATACACCCTTAGTCCCTCTGCACACACTCAAATAGAGAGAGCTGGACAGGCTGGAGCGATGGGATAAGGCCAACTGTAAGAGTTTCAATAAAGCCAAATGCCAGGTGCTGCACTTCAGCCACAACAACCCCCAGCAGCACTACAGGCTTGGGGACGAGTGGCTGGAGAGCTGCCAGTCAGAGAGGGACCTGGGGGTGTTGATTGACAGCTGGCTGGACATGAGCCAGCAGTGTGCCCAGGTGGCCAAGAAGGCCAATGGCGTCCTGGCCTGTATCAGAAATAGCGTGGCCAGCAGGGACAGGGAAGTGATCTTACCCCTGTACTCGGCACTGGTGAGGCCGCACCTCGATTCCTGTGTTCAGTTTTGGGCCCCTCACTACAAAAAGGACATTGAATTACTTGAGCGTGTCCAGAGAAGGGCAGCGAAGCTGGTGAAGGGTCTGGAGCACATGTCGTACGAGGAGCGGCTGAGGGAACTGGGGTTGTTTAGTCTGGAGAAGAGGAGGCTGAGGGGAGACCTCATCGCCCTCTACAACTACCTGAAAGGAGGTTGCAGGGAGCTGGGGATGAGTCTCTTTAACCAAGTAACAAGTGATAGGACAAGAGGGAATGGCCTCAAGTTGCGCCAGGGCGGGTTTACACTAGATATTAGGAAGCATTTCTTTACAGAAGGGGTTGTTAGGCATTGGAATGGGCTGCCCAGGGAGGTGGTGGAGTCCCCATCCCTGGAGGTGTTTAAGAGTCGGATTGACAGAGCACTGAGGGATATGATGTAGTTGGGAACGGTCATTGTTAGGTTAATGGTTGGACTGGATGATCTTCAAGGTCTTTTCCAACCTTGACGATTCTGTGATATATGCATACCTTTTTTGTTTTCTACGGGATCCCTATGTAAATGGGTAGTTATTGAGAATTACTTTTTATTCCCCTTATTTAGCATGTCTCCTAAGGCTGTACAGAAGGCATAGGAGGTAAATGCTGCATTTTATACCAGATAGATGATAATGCCATTTCCATTTTACCCAAGACCCTTTGGTTGAATAATACAAGCAGGTTCATTCAGGATTTACAAAGAACTGTCTAATCAGGTTGGACACTTTACCATTATCATTCCTGTTACTAAGCAAATACTTTTTCCTCCCTGTCACAGTGTTAATTCATTGCAAAAACCATTAGGCTTCTATTGCTGTAAGGAGCAATATTTGATAGTTTGTCCTACTGATGTATAGCTAAGTCTCAACTAAACTCTTAGCAGCTGCTGGGAAATGAGATGCTACGTTGCTGACAAGTCAACATAAGATATAGTAACTGGCAATGAGAGTTAACATTGTGATTTAAATATAACAACAATTACTAAAACAAACAAAAACTTGAAGGATGCCTGTGTATTTGAAAGCTTTTTTCCCAGCTTTATCAATTAATGAATTAAAGGATTTAATCTCTATGACCATGATTTTGCCATACTTGAAAGTAAAGCAACATAAAAATAATGGAAGCTATGGAAAAACAGGTTCTTCTGTATACCCCATAACCTAGAAACAATTAGGTTGTGCCCTTGGATAAGATAATGGGAGTTGGTATGAAGAATTAATAAGGGACCTCCCTAGGACTGCTAGCTGCCCCTGACTGGTCCTAACAAAAGAAAGGTTTCATCAAGTGCCAGGGAATAAACAAAATATGGCCAAGGGATGTTTATGGGCAGCCCATCTACTTGGCAACTCAGGCCTGCAAATCGGGTTAGTCTGTGCCACTGCATTACGCCTGGACTCAACCACAGACAGCTGGGAAGATGCTTGGATGAATGTCGTGGTAAGCCTAAGCAAACCTTATGAACCCTATGAATTGCTGTACTTGGGAACTGTCAGCTCACGGTAAATCAATAGCAAGCACTAATCAGAATTAAAATGTTATAAAGGAATTTAAAGCAGAATTATTGTGTCACCTTTCAGGTCTATAAAATAACACGTCTCAATGCACTCTTGTTTCATCGTGCTACAGTACCCAGGGACTTCAGCTTGATGACGGGCTTAAAAATCACCCACGGGCTCTGAAACCACCCAGATCTAAGCTCTTCTGCGATATTTTTAATGCAGATCATTCCAGTTACAACAGAAAAGATGATGGGCAGGAGCAAGCTGCAGAGTGCACCACAGGGGCCAGGCAGCAGCTCCAGGGTGCAGCCCTCATGGGTAGCTTGGACAGAAACATGCCTCTCCTTATTGTTGGGTCTATGACTTAAGTTGGCTCGGTAAAAGCTCACTGTGGTTGTAAGTGGGGTAATTATATCTTTGCCTTCACACAGTTCACCTCCTCAGCCCCTCTCAGTATCATCTTCACAGCCAAAAGAAGCAGAGTCATTTTTCAGTTCGTGCTGAAGCTCTAGGCCATGGTTTGTGGCAAGAAGTGGAAAATCTCTGTGGTTTCAAAGCACATGAAGTCTTGTGCAAACCAACAGGAAGACCTCCCTCATTATAGGCATTTCCATAAAAATCACAGAATTTGAAATTCCCATCTTTGCGTACACTAGTAGCAATTCTAAGCATATCCCAGATGGTATTCATTCATAGGCAAAAGACACGAGGTTTTTTCTACATTATCTGCCAGTACATCTGCAGACCTGTGGAGTGCTTCATCCCTACAAGACAGGGAGAGCACAACACCAAGAGCTTACTTCCTTCTCTACACCCTTGGGTTGGACGATACCAGTAAATCTGAGATAAAATAAATTGATTTTCATTGCTAATAGGTCAACAAAATTAATCTGTTTCTTAAGGGAAGGCGGCGAGATGGAGAAGCGAAAGGCAAAAAGTTCAAACATGGGCACGTCAGTTGGGAGCTGGATACCTAAACTGAACCAACTAAGTTGGCATGCTGAGGTCATGGTAGAGGTTGGAATAGGAACTGACTTTATGGCGTTTGATGTCAATCCATATATTTGCTTGGCATTCCTACATATTACTTTTTAATTGAGTTAGGTTAAAAATGGAAAAGGCAGTTGAAATAATGGGCTCTGTGCAATCACGTTCTAAAGACTAATTTAATTTTACATTGCAGTACAAAAGAGCCACAGAAGCAGAAAGCACTGCTTCAGGTGATTAGTGCTGTTATTACAAGTGTCTATTTATGGGTGGGTATGTGTATATTTTGGGTGATGAGTGGAGAGATAGAAAAAGAAGAAGTGTGTGTACTTCAACCTTAACTTTCTGTACTTTTTTATACATTGAATTTCTAGAAAGCCTGTTTCTGAATATTTCACATTCTTGGAAAGTGAGCAAAAAGCTGACAGGCAATTCGACGAAGTGGCCACAGAGCAAAATACTGGGCACCCTGAAAATCTTGTGGTTAGGTTTTTCTCCTCACGGTTTCAGCCTCTAACATGGAGCTTGCCTGCCAACTGCAATTAGGAAAGTGTCATCAAGCAGGCCTGGACTCTTCACCTGCTTCTGCTCGGTGCAGGTTTAGCTGCTTCCAGAGCCAACAGAACTGATATTGCTACTTCTCCTGAACAAATCAGTTCACTCCCTTCCTTAAAAAAAACTGATAATGCAACAGTGGTATTGCCAAGTGGCTCATAGGCTCTATCCCAACTGTCACAGCTTGCAGTCCATACAGATCGTGATTCTGCTACAGGGTTTTGTGCTGTGTCTTGCAGTGGTCCTCAGAAGTCCTGCTGACCTCAGCAGGGATGAGATATGGTGACACGCTTGCTGTCTGAGGCAATGGAGTCAGTGATGGGGATTTGGAAATAGTGTTCAGTCTACTTGCTGCCCATTCGAAGATGAAAGCCATCACTTGGGCTTCTTCAGCTGGAAGTCAATAACAGGATTAATTCCTGTTAATTATTGCTTAACTATTACAGTTAAGATTATTATTACTTACCACTGTTGTTAAATCAAATGTGAATGTGCTACACAAATCCCATGCAGAGGTTATTAAAATGAAGGACAGGACTCAGTCATCAGTTATGCTTCATAATCTCCCTGCTACTGACGAGATCACACAGGTAAGCACAAAGGCTCGCTGATGAGAAAGGGAAAAAAGAATGTCTCGCTCTTCCATGTAACAATGTGACATTTAATTGTACAAATATTGATTGTATTCTATTTTAGGGATTTACAAAAAAAAAACCCAAAACGATGCTTAGGCTGATTCTTTGAAACTGAAAATGGGAAATGATTGCTGAGCTTTTCTCTTGTTCTTTCACTTCAGCAGTTGGACTAATCCTGCAGTCAGTGATGAAGGGGATACAAAAGCTGAGTAAATCTTTATAGTCACCTCCTCTAAAATCTTTAGCTTTACATAGCAAAGTCACTTGCTCTGTGCCATCTGGAATCTGTGCAAAAATAGTCTATAAAAGAACTTTACTTTGCAGTTTAGAGTTGCATGCACTTCAGACTACAAGAAAGAAAAGTCATACAGAAAAGTAGTTGCACAGAGAATCTGTTTTTAAAGGGCTGCCTTTGATTTTTAAACACATCTTTGAATATCTTCTGGACTGCACAGGTATTTTTTGGCCTCAGAAGTGCTTTTTGTTGGCATAAAAAGTGGTCTATGTTAGCATTAGATTGAATACATGAAGAAATAAGAACAAATTAAGATGATAACAAAACTGCCAGGATTTTTGTAGGAAGTCAGTAGAGCCAGGGGGAAGCTCTTGTACCCAGCTGTATATTCAATCTGCTGTTATTATTTCAGAGGTATGGGGAAGTCTGTGGGCAGGCTCTGCCACTGCTACTCAAGCCCAGGAGTACCCTGCCTCCCAGGCAGTTTTATCAGTGTAGCTGGAGTTATGTTGTGTCATTGCTGTGAACTCTAGCATTAGTCACTTCAGTCTCAACTCATTTTCAGAGAGACGGGTGTCTGGTACTGCCATTTGAGATGTCCTCCAGTATTTTTCCTGCCCTCCAGCAGCTGTTCCCCTAAATCCCATATTCCATCTGCTGGCACAGGGATGTGCTGGATACCCTACCCACCTACCTATAGAAGCAGGCACCTGCAGTTGAATACATGACCATGCCTGTGTGACACAAGCTGTTTGCGTTCCAAGAGAGGAGTCACAGGAATGAGTCTTCTGGAGATTGCTGAGGATGAATGCTATTTGGGGAGTGTTCCAAAATAACAGGTCATCCTGCACTCTGCGCTCCAACCGATTGCCACACTAGCAGGCAGAGGCTGCCTGGGTGGAAGGTTTGAGCCAGCCTGGTTGCCACAGAAGGGGAGTTTCTGCTCCCTGCTCTCCTGTTGGTCATATGCTCCCCCTGCTTCCCCACCCCTGGCACTCCCCTGACCCCTCCGTCAGCTGATTCAGCTCACTACAGTGGGTGGGTAAGTCACCTTAAAAAAAAAAAGTTAGTAACTTGTGTAGTGAATTGCATTGGCTCCCTGAAGGGTCAGGTTTGGCTCATGGAGGGGGTGAGTAGTGTGGCTGGTGGTTTCGCTGGAGTTGGGATGCTCCTTGCTCTCTCTCTCTCAAAGGGGCCAAATGAGACAGGGGGTTGCAGTGGCCAACTCTTGGAACAGTGTGCTTGGCCCAGGGGCTGCAGGGTGGGCAGGGGAAGAAAGAGCACCTGCTAAGTATGGCAGGGGTGCTCAAATGTTAAGTGTTAATTCTCTTCAGGTTTTATATATTCCTGAGCAGACAGGTTGTTTCTCAGTTTCAGCTATCTGCTTGTTTTTATCTTGTTTTACTGCTTCAGTGGTCAGCTATCTACCAATCTGTAAATTGGGAAATGGGTACTACTTCAGCCAGGTGTTGCTCAAGGATAAGCCTGCAGCAGTGCAAGTTTACAGCAGAAACAACTTCTCACTAATAGGAGCAGAGTGCTTGAAACAGATTAGCCCTAGGCCAGCTATTCTGACTGGAAAGAGGCAAAATCAGGCTTGGTTGACTTGCGCTCAATGGGGGAGAGAGCTCTGTTTGAAGTTATCCCAGTTTGGAAATTAGGGGTTTCAGAGTTCTGGCACTAGGGGTTAAGCCGTAAGTTGTCACATGGACATAAGATAGGATGTGTATATATCTGTTTAAGTATTACTGAATATTAAAAAAAAGGGTGATAAAATCTGGAACTATGATTTCTTTCAGCATTTTTAAAAGTGCAGATATTGGGAAAGATCTTTCCAGGGATAAGAATTGCCTCTCCATAGGAAGGTACAGAAATATACCACTGTCTTTGATCTCATACTCCTTTTCCCAGTCATTTCCCTCTCCCTTTTCCAGGCCAATCCAAAGAAGAGATGAGTATTCTGCCATGCTCATATGATTATCAAATGACAGTTTGAATACACAGAGGCCATATATGACCACTGATCACCATGAGGACCTGACCAAAGGAAGATTCTTTGCATTTCCATCCAGGGCTCTTCACTAGCTTCCTTAGGAAGGACAGTGAATCAATGCATTTCTTATCTGAGCACCTCATGTGTTCAAACCAACACTCAGAAGACAGGAAATTTCATCACTTGCTTCATATGTGTATAACTTGTGTCACCAGAAACTCATGGCTTGGGCTCCAAAGGTCAAAGTGCCTATTCTTAATTACGGGAATCAACAGAATATTGGACTTCAGTCAGGTACCAGAAGCAGACATGCACAAACCTCACACAAGGAGGACGCATCCCCTGATTTGTACCTCCCTGAAGGGTGTGTATCAGTTTCTCTGCACATGCTGGCTCAAAAGGAGCAATACCCTTCCTCTGCTTTTGCCCCTTTGAAATGCTGCACAGGCTAATGGAGGGGAAAGGGGGCAGAGCCATCCCAGCTCAGAAAGGAAAGGTCTCCATGCCCCCCCTCTCAGCCCCACAGCTCAAGAGTGGACTAGGCACAACAGCTACAAAAAAATTATCATTTTACAAGTTAGAGCTGGTGTTTTTTCTGTTTCTTGCAATGCAAGAAAATTAATAATTGAAGCACACTGGTCACCATGTAAACCCCAAATTAGTGGAAGATTTTTGCAAATAAAGAATGAGGGTCAAGTTCTTATCCCAATCATAAATCCTGACCTTGTATCAGTTACCCCTGGATCTAGTACCTTATCAGTCGGTAGAAATGGTAACCCTCAGTTGCTACCTCAGGAAGGCTGCCTGATGCACATATCCAAAATAAAATCAAATGTAACACTGCAAAAAAAGCAACGTTCTGGCTGTGATAGCTTCCTGCCCAGACCAAGTGATCATGTGCTCCTGCGCCAAAAGCAGATGCTGCGCCCCTTTTGAAAGTGGCAGGGACCGGTGTGTTTTTAAAGGAGAACGCTAGCTCCTTTTAGGATGCAGCTGGAGTCGGCAGGAGCCAGCCCTGCTACCTGCTGGGGGATCTCTGCTCTCAGGAGCATCCTCCTGCTGCTGCTGCTGCCTCTGCCGCTGCCCCAGCTCCCCGCTTCTCCTGAGTGGCTGTGCCCTCTGGTGGAGCCTGTGTTTCGGACACTGCTGGGTAAGGACCAGACCCAAACCACGCTTGGGCATAGGTGCCAGACAGTGCTAAAAGCCAAGTAAGCCACCCACAGCCCTCCCACCTCCTCCCCAAAGCACCTGCCCCAGAGGGCCGGGTGGGCTGTGCTTCCCCAGGCTGCTGCTTCGGGGGTGGGGCCGGTAGCAGCTCTGCCACCTGGGTTTTAAGTCCCTGTTGGTTGCAGTGGTGTCACTGTTGGATGTGGGACAGTCACTGGATAAACGCCCCCAGCAGCTCTAGGGGCAGGCACCCCGAGCTCCAGCGACCTGCTCCCTGGTGAGTTTTAGGCACGGAGTGGAGAAACACTCCCCGTTGGTCCCTCTCTGCTCCAGTGGGCATGTAATTAATTCCTGCAGTCTGTATAGCAACTTCCAGCCTGCTAGCACGCTTTTTGCCTGGTGCCCACTCCATCGCTCTCCTGCGCTGAATAGAGGGAAGACAAGTGCCACTCTTAGGAATGGGAAACCCCGATAAGTGGGTCCTGCTGCCGAGCTAGCTCACAGCGTTGCTTCCTCCTCGTTTTGGCAGGGAGAATCAAGACTGTTGCACCAAGAGGTAATTTGGTGTTTGGCTCTGTGAGATGCAGACTGTGGGAGGCTTTTGTCAAGGCTTCACTGGATGTTTGAGCTGTGCTGAGTTCGTTACTCAGTACCGTCTTTTGTACTGTCCTGAGCATTGTAAGGTACTCGCAAGCTATTTCCTTCTGTGCAGGGAAATACAGCTCATACAGAGTTAAACGAAGCAGATAACAGCAAATATGATGCTCTGCCTATGCCACTTATTATTTATAAACCTTAGGGGAATGAACCTGGTGAAATGTATTCTCCTGAAGGATGTCCTGCTCTGGAATATGGTTAGGTAGGAAGAGGGGCACAAAATGGATGAAGGTACTTCATGAAACTCATCTGCTAATAAGAGACAGATTTGGGGAAGGGCCAGAATTACTGTGGCAGATTTTTACTGAGGGTCAGCCACTTTAGCTGTGTGGAAGTCAGTGGAGGTAGGGCAGTTTACATCAGCTGGTCCAAGCCTGCTGTGAATTCCATCACAGTTTTTTCCTCTGCTGACAGCAATATAGGGAAGGACTCTATTTCACCTTCACATCCAGTGCAAACACCCCAAATCATGTTTTTGTTAAATGGTTTTGCAAAGACCTCCAAGAGACTGAAATGAATAATAAAATATGTTACTGACTTATTTTCTCTGAGAAGCTTTTATTGATGCACACGATCTGCATTTTGGGGATAGTTTCTGCTCTCACATACAAGAAGGGGTGTGGGATCACCTTGAATTTACCTTAGAATAGTTAAACATTTTCAAGGGAAGACTCCTCAGTAGGGAAACTGTGCTCTGTGAAAGCTAATATTAATGCACACACACAATTACTATGGTCTATGCATAGTGATGGGAGAGATTTCGATCCAATTGCAGAGCGATACTGGAAAATCCTCCCATATTAATAATATTCTGTATCTATAAAGGAAAGCTTCCAGACTGACTTGCCGTGGACAGTCTAAAGTGTCCCCTCAGGAGCCCTGAAGCCAGTGCTATATGTGTCCATGCTGTGGTGGGTGCCTAAATAAACAGACTTTGTAGTGTATCAGGCCCACAGCTCGTGTAGGTCACAGTCACTGTTTCACTCAGATAAATAGGAAGCATAGACATATTTTTTCCATGTTTGTTCTTCAGTCCTCTGATAATAGCAGTCTTTTAGGATTTTTTTCCTGGTGGTTTTCTTCTACAGACTTTCCAGTTTCATTTCATTTCCTGATTTCATGACCTGAAACTTGTCACCTCTCAATTCACCCAAAACTAGTATGCCTTGATTTTGGAATAGTTGAGGGAATGAAGATTAAAAACAGTACTACACACTGTATAGAATAAATTATCACTCTAAAAAGTTAATAAAATAAAATTTAAAAAACCCAAATACCAAACAGAGCAGAAAGAAATCACATCTTTCTACCCATCTGCACACACATGCCCCAGAACCTTTCAACCAAGCTTGGCATTTTGTATTTCTACACCACAAATTTTTCTAAGCACATTGGTCTAAATACATCCTTGCTATAGCTCCAGTGACATTAATGACTGCCTTTCACAAGGGCTACATTTAACCTCAAGGGCCTGATGAACTTGTTGGGATCCGCAGCGCTTTAAGGAAATCCTCATCATTTTCAGTCTCAGGCAAAGTGGTCATACTAGCTGTGAGACTGTACTTTTAATTTTTATCTCCTGGCGGGACTCTTGGAAACTTCCTGTGAAACACTGTACCTGAGTGCATTTAGAATAAAGCCCTGAATTTCTGTAAAAGCTCCTAGACATTGTCTTTTGGCCGTTACTCTTGTGTTGTGATGGCCAGGAAGACGATCTGTAGTCAAATCAAGACCCTTTTGAAATAAATGGCAAAACTCTTCTCATCCATGTTTTCTCCACAGGGGAGCCTATGCTCTGAACTAGAAGACAAAGAGCAGAGGCAAAAACTACTGAGGATCCATGGAGAAAGGAAACCAAAGGAAAAGGGCACTTATTGTTGGGAGACTGTTAAACAACTATATTCATTCAACTTTGTCACCACTGATTTTGTATATAGAAATACTTAATGAAAAAATAATTTTCTTTTCTATGCCTGTGTTTTAAACAACCATGCACCTTGCTTTACTATACATCTTATTAAAGGTAAACATTTACCTTTAATGTAAAATATCTCCTAGGTATTTTGTAAAATACAATGTACCATGCAATAAACTAGTATTTTGTATATTGTAACCTGTTTGTAACACTGAAATGAAGTAGAACCAGAGATTGATTCAGTGCTGTACATACCTACATATATCATGACTGATATAGACACCTTTTATATTTGACAGCTGAAACTAAGGACAGTTTTCCTACTACCTTTCGAAAAGCATTCATCTGCAATTTCAGCCTGGAAGGTCACCACCCTCTTTTTCTAACAGAACAAACCCTCTCTACAAAAAGCTGTGTGGTAGCTCAAGCTGCAGGAAAGACTGGGTCAAAGGGCAGTATGATGACGGAAATGCAGCTTTTGGACTTTTGTAGTGTATCTGTAGCCCCTGTCCTCCTGCTGCCTATAACAATCTCCACCTTGCTCCAGCATCTATTTCTTCACTGTCTTCATATTTTCAGAGTCTGGCTGACAAATGGTAACCTCAGTCAGTTGTTAAGGAACTGAAGCCATCACCTGTTGGTTGATATCTCATTTATCCAAATAATTCATAAATAGAAGTGGCATAAGGACCCTAACTGCAGAAGACACTTCAAGGGCAAACCCTGTTCTATAGATTAAAAGCATCCCTCACACCCTAGGTAGAAATATTTCATGGATCTTCTGTTAAGATTTGTCTAATTTGAGCAAAGCAACTGCTAACACTTTTTAAACCCATCTGTCTTTACCAAAATCAAATCTTTAAACATGCAATATGTAATTTTTATCTTTTCTTCACCCTTTTCTTCAACATCTAAAACTTTTTCAGATCAGAAATAATTTTCATTTAAATAGAAAGAAATAAAAAATAAAAAGGAGTGCAAATTTATGAGAAGTAACATCAGAGTCAGGCATAGACATGTAGGATCTATCTAAACTGCAGCATGAGCACAGTTGTACCATAAACTTTAATTATTAAAAAAAGAAAAGAGCAAGGCTGTATGAAATTTTGTTAGCAAACACAGCTAAATGCAATAGAGAATTCAGTTTCAGGTGATCACACGTGAATTCAGGTTGGATCCTGTGCTCCCCTCTGCCCCCAATAACATATTTTAGGATAATCCAAAATTTAATCTCAACACCTTTGAAACATAAAAGTTCAAATTTTTATTCTTAAAAGTTTTTTATTTTTTGCTTTTCATCTCAAGAGTAAAAATAAAGGCTTCAGTTACCAGAAAACCAGATAAATTCTAATTTGCGGTTCCATTCTTTTATTTGGAAAAAAAAAAAAAAGAAAAATAAAAAAGAAAACGACCATTATAGACCAGCTTCAAGCTCATTGCTTCTGTTCCCAACCTCTCTCTGGCCCTGAACGCCTGCCCTGTGTTCCCTGTGGTGCCACTGGAACTCCGCTCCTGCCTTCCCCATCACCTGTGCATATCTCAGGCCCCTGCTACTACCCTGGATCTTCCAGCCTGCATTGTAGATATTATAATGAGAAGCACCGACCAGCTTTAGCCATAGGTTTTCTTTCTGGCTCTTCTGATCTCTCTTGTGAAAAGGAGTCCTTTTACTCTTTCTTTCCACGTCAGAGTGCTGGGAATAGGTACTGCCAGAGCCAGCACTGAAATGTTTCAGCTCCCCTGTACGCGAATGTACCTAATTAAACCCGTGTGCAGGTACAGTTATAATTTGTGAGGTGTGCACTGAAGTGTGCAGGCAATGATCCTGGCATCGTATTTGACAAGCAGAACAATAAGGTGCTCTCCTGTGCAGCTCAGCCGCCAACAATTTTCTCAGCTCTGCCGGAAAAACAGCAACCCAGATTTTACAAAGCAAGGTTTTGCTGCCAAAGGTGCCAGGCTTTTAAGAGCTACATGAAAGCACTTGGGAACTGGCAGAGTTGAGGTATTGTTATATTCCTACTGCATTATTACGGGGTACGCAGTCTGTGAGGGTTATGGTTATAAGAAGATACAGAGTTAAAAGGTCAGGGGGGAAAACCCATGTTTTTCTCCACTGAATGTAGGAGCTGAATCAAACAATACCTTTAATGGCACCTAAATTCCTCTTAAGTGCTGAGCGAAGCAAACACATTTTTCTTTTCATTTAATTTAATAATGGTTGGACCCTGTTGGAAATGGTCAGTATTTCCTGAATTTCAACATTTAAGACAAAATGCTAGCTGGCACTTGAATTCTGACACACAAAGTGCGTTTTCACTCATTCTGCAAAGGTCTGCGGATATTATTTTTTATAGCCAGATTTCTTGCTTGTACTCCTTCCTCTCCCTCCTATTGCACCAGCAATTCCCCTTCAGAAAGGCAGAAAGGTGCCCTTGAGAGACTCATACTTCAGGACCAAAGGCCAATCATCTGTCTCCAGAAGATAAATGTCAAAAGCAGCATGCATGATCATAGTGGCCTCCAGAAGTGGAAAGGCAGACCAGTTTCCAGCTACAACCCTTCCTTGAAAGAGCAAGTAAAGCCAGTCATGGTGACCTCCGGGATCTGGACGTTCATCTCGTCAGAGCTGGGCTGCTGGCATTGACCGTGTGTGCCAACAGGCAGTTGTCAAACAATGATGCGTTCTGGTCACTAGTGACTGGGATTATATTTAAACCAACAACCTATAATGGAAAGATTTTCCCTTCTGCTGTCCCCTAAAATGATCTGAGAGACCTGAAGTTTCATGAGAAACTTCACTGATGTTATCCAGGCTCATCAATGGTGAAGTTGAGGCAAACACCCTTAGCCGTTAGTTTTTTATTCCTTAATGGAAGCTGGTCACTGTCGTAAGCCCTCCCTCCTCCTATACTTTGCGCTGTACACTAACTGATGTGTGTGACTTTGTAAGGGACAATCAGTGTGTTGCTGAAATGCTTATTTTGTTTGTAATTTCATTAAGGTATTCTGGGAACATTTGCAATCCATTTACTGTATCTTTGCATTCCCAGGTAATATAGTTAGTTACAGCAATGTCACTAAGAAGAAAAAGATCAACCATTTGATCTAAGTTCTTTTATCAGGCTCGGAAATACGTATTCTTTCTAACTTACCCCTAAGCACAAAATAGTAGCAATTAAAGGCCTTGGTGGAAATCGCTGTCCAAAATGTCCTCTGTTCCACCTTCTGCCCAATGAGGAGAAGGGAGGTCTACACAACACAGTTACTATTTCAGTACAAATCACACTATTACGTACTGGTATTAGCAATGGCAACAAAACAAAAAGCATAGTATTCCTGTTATACAAATACAGTACACACGTAACTTCAGCAATAAAATGATCAAGCCTGGCATGTACCGCTTATGTTAACTAGAGCTGATCCCTGATAAATAATCTAAGTTGAAGTCTGCTGCCTCATAGGTATAGGATATTATCCTTCTGAGGGAGAATGTTGCATTTTTTAACATACCTAAGTCTCAACATTTTAGTGACTACTGCATCTACCTGACTGCGAGCAAGAAATTGGGCCTGTGCTCTTAGGCAAAACCAGGATTTTGCTTCTTCCTGAATTCAGTCTGTCTCAGGTCTAGTAAACAGTTGAACGGAAATGATTGGCCAAGAAAGATATCCACCAAGAAACGTGGAGGACGGCAGCACTTACGCTTTTAATTATTACACACAAAAAGCAAGCTAGCAAGACACATGGTGCTTCCCCAGGAGCAATGGTAGCTGTAATCGCGCAGACACAATTTATGCACTTATGCATTTGCAAAAACCTTTCAGTGATTCTGACAGGAGACAGGCGCTTGGATTCTGTAATGAGGTGGAGGCTGACGATTATTTATTTTTTCCTTGTCTGCTTTAATTGGCTGCTTCAGAATGCACTTGGAAACCCGGCAGCACTGACATGCCATCTCCTTCACTGTGGTGCACTGGGGCACAGGTGGATACCATCAAAACATTTGCTTTTTAAACTTGAGTGGCAGTGGGGAAAGTTGGAAGACAACCAATAAGAATCAATAAGGCCTATACACTTGATCCTATGCAAGAACTTAAATTTCCCTTCCTCTCCTTTCCCTTCCCCTCCTTCCTCTGCTCTTGTCTGCTTGGGATCTACCTTCTTTGAGATAGGAGGTATTTTTTCTTAGATGCTCTTATATTACCTAGCATAGTGAGACTGCCCCACAGAAATAATAATAATAATAATAATAATAATAATAATAATGACACAAGGCTATCTTGGAAAAAAACACCGAACTCCCATGAACCTGAGTTCTCCTGCCATTAATACAGTTATTTCCTCCAGAGCTGAATCTGGCCTATTTTGGAAGATACTGAAACAGGAAAATAACCTAATTTCTTGGGGTATGAGCATTCCAGTGGGAAAGTTTGCAGTCATTAACTTTTAAAAATTAGGCTATGAATTTTTCTCTTTGACATTTTCTAATGAAAGTTCATAATCAGTAATTTTAGCCATCTTCTGGTAAGATTAGAACCGCTGGGGGGAGGGCAGAACAGAGAAAACTCTTTTCACTACAAGTTGCTGAATTAACTGAACCTGAAAAGCTTGCAAATGTGTGCCCATGCGAGTGAAATTTAGAAAGAAAGGAAGCAAGATCTCTTCAGCAGGTTTCTTGCCTGTCCCACTTCCCAGTCACTTGGCAGCTCTCTTCCCTGGGGAAAAGATGCCAGGGAACCTAGTCTGCCTGGCATACAGATCCCTGGCAGGCAAAAATTTTGGGGACTTCCAGGACTGAAGGCTTTAGCAGAGTCTGCTGTGCAGACAATGTTAGTAATGGGTAAGGATGCTTTCAGCACTGACATGGGGGACTCAAAATGTTTTGGTTTTCCACTCGAATTAGGACAAAAGCAAACTCTGAAATCTCCAAACTCTCAAAGGCATAGAATTACATTTCTCTGCATAGATTTCTAGTTTTGGACAAGTGGTTAATTACGTTAATAAGAGATTTCTGAATGATGGTCAGAAAGACAATTAGAAATATTCTTTAATGGTAAAAGCTTGGCTTTCACTGTGACAGGCTCCCCTACTTGTCAGCAAACCCCTATATTCAGCACATTGTATTAAAAAACATAGAGTGCTTGTATAGACCTGATTTTTTTCCTCATTTAAAGGTTAATCAACCACAGCAAAACAGAATTTCACCTCCATAACAACGGCAACAAGAGGACAAAGCCATTCTATTTCCCCTTGTTATTTTCTTCCAGTGGCAAAGCTGTAAGCACTGCCTGGACCAAAAATACCAGGATTTATTAAACTAATGCTAACAAAACCTAATAGTTACAGGAAAACTGCTGAATGAGTAGCAAGACCATGTAAGTATTACTGTTAATGGAATATTCTAGCTGCTACAGAATTTGAGAAAAAAGAGGTACAATTGCTTTATACTGCCTCTGGGCAACTGCTAATTGCACGCTGTAGTTTTAAACATGCTTCCTTAGCTAGTCTAGAGGGTAGGTATATAATGAGAGTGAACGGTAATGTTAGTGCAGCAGGTATGCCACATATTTTTATTTCAAGGACACTTGCATCTTGCAGGTGTTCAGTTGAGGGCTGTGTAAACTGCCTGCTTCCCGTCCAGCACCAGTGCAGATGCATCCGTCTGCTTCAGCAGCTGCATACAATCTAGGGGCAGCACAGAGGCCTGTGTAGCTATGAATATTATCATGCTATGGCTGAATCTGTGAATAACTGCTTGTGGCAGATCTGAAAACTGATGAAATTGTGACTGATGATGCGGTAGAAGTTACTGCTATGGAGGGAGCAGCAATTTGGCATTGTGGTCCCATGACAAGTTTGTGGCCTCATCAGTATGTAGGGCAAAGCAGCTGCTGTAATCGCAAATGGTGGCTTGGGGTTCCTGGGCTCCTGAGGTCTCCGAGAAGACTTACAATTCACAGGCTGGCCTAGTTTCTCCCTCTACCAGAAAGGAGGAGCTCATATACCAATGCTTCCCTCAGCAATGGTGAGGAATATCAATCCTGCAGCCCCTAAGTGATGAGGAAACTCCTCCCAATCACTGCTCGCCCCAACCAGGAGGCATCAGGGTGATACATTAGCAACGTTCATAAAGGTAAGCAACAGCCTGGACTCTGCACTCAGCTGCTAGGGGTCACATTCATACCAAACCAGGACAGGAAGGCTGTCTGCAGCCTCTTATAGGAGGAAACAATGCTTCTCCGTGCAATTACCATCAACCTCATATCACACGTTCTCCCACTTTCACCTCCCTGAAATCAATTTATGTATCATATTTTTTTTTAACTATTAAACATTGTGGATAGTTTGAAAATATCTACTTCATTTGTTTTTCAAAGCATCTGCTGCATTTTCTCACATATACTAAGACAGGCATTAGGTGGCAGTATGAACTGGAGGCTTCAGCATGGGGCAATGGGCAAGATAATCGTATTCCTGATTCCAGTTGTAACATGGAAAGATTCTCTAAACTTTCTTTTCTGTCTGAAAAATGGAGGTGTGAGTAATGATCCACTGACGTCCTGTGAGGATTAATTAGTTAATGTCTTGACAGAGTTCTGTGCATGAAAAATGAACTCTGTGAGTAGAGAAATAGTCAAGTAGAGAATTTTTCTTTGACATCAGTTTAATGTCACACATTTTGTCCTTGGTTCCTGCAGTAACACATTTGATCCATAATTCAGCCCATACATTCTCAACTATTCTATTTTTAGATTTCAGAGAGACTCAGACAGGAATTTATAGCTAAATCTAACTTCCCAAACCAGAGTCTGACAGGACTGATCAAAGCTAAGTACACAGTAGTTAGTGAAGAGCTGACAAAGTGCTTTCATAAAGTCATCGCAAGTTAAAGATGGAAAAAGCATAGTGGGTCATCTAATCCAGCTCCCTGCCTCTGAAACGTTTTTCTTTACTGCATGGTTTTGCTAGTGCTGTACCTAAGCTGTCAAAACTGTCATTGGAAGTTTTCTAGGGAAATCCCCTGTCTGACAATCAAGGAAGACACAGATTTCCAGATCAGTTTCTGCCTCATTTTCCCCCAGTTTCAGCCCATAACTTCCAGTAACATACCTTAATCCAATCTGCACATTTTCAATGTGCAAAGGGGAGTTTGGCTAAAGCTAGTCAAATATCAAAATACCCCAGCTAAATCCTGACCCAAATGTACTTCAACACACACCTGGGTCCTGCTCAAACTCATTTCAATGACTCCAAAACTGCCTTATATTATTGATATTTCAACTCACCGAGGGGAATTTCTGTTCTCAGGAAAGCAGAACATTAACAGGGCAACTTGACCTAATGCTGTTCCTAGGAACTGACAGCAGATCTTGCTACAGGTAGAGCCTAGACTCCTAGCTTGTGTTTTTACATCTGAAATCCAGAACTAATTCAATCTTTTATGCCACCATATCACACTGCAGACTCATTTCACTGGCTCCCATCTTCGCAAATTTCTTATCTTTCAGCATAGCTGCTCTGTACAATTTTTCCTTCCTTTGGATTATTTCCATTTTTCCCTCTGCCTCAATGAGTTAATTTACATATTTTCACCCCAAATCTCACACTGTTATTCTATGCCTGTGGTGTTATCCTCTACATCTTGTTTTGTCTTCTTTTCTATTTCCTCCAGGGCAGTTACTTATACTTTCACATCACCTGCAGTTTCCTTTAGTCTCACACTAATGAGGACACCTGCATAAAAAGCGAGCCCAACACAAATCCCTACCTCATCCATTTTCCTTTTAGGATTCATTTCACCCTCATGTGTTTGTGTGAAATGCCACTCTTCTCAGACCTCCTTGCATAGCAGGAAGTTACTTGGCTTCTCTGCTACTCTCATTGCTCCATGCCTTACCTGTGTTATTTGCCTAACTAACCCTTTTTGCTTCCAATACTGGATTCCTTTTTCGTTTTAGCCTCAAACACTGGAACCTTCTTATATATCTCATGACAGCCGGTGTGCTTCAAGGTGCCTGTTTTCTATGTACAGGTGAGCAGTCTAGAACAGTTTTCTCAACATTCAAAGCAGTGTAAAGAATTGATTTTAGTTAAGACCCTGACCCCATGCTTGTATTTATGAGTATGTGAATGATCATGCAATTTTAACTCACGTATTGTTTGAGATGCTCTCAGTAGCTTTCTCAGATTTAGAGCTCCCAAAGCCAACAGGGATGACTCTTGAGCAGCACTCCCCCATGTTAACTCTCATTTAAGTGTAGCTGTAAGAAAACAAAACAAAACAAAATTTTACAAATTACTACCATAAATTTTAATGGGAGTCTCACTGTTAAAACCTGTGTCTTATTTCTAGTCCCATTTTTCTGGCTTCGGGACTGCAGAGAGCAATCGCCAAAGCTTTCCTTACTTGTAAACTCTTACGAACTGCAAATAAGTCACCCTTTAACTTTCTTTTTTGCTAAAATAGATGCTAGTTCCTAGATCAAGGATTTTCTGTCCATAATAAATATTTTCCAGCTTCGTAATTGTTCTCATAACTCTTCTCTGAACTTATTTCAGTTTGCCAATATCCTTCTTGAATTGGGGATGACAGAACTGTACAGAATATTCCATTAGTGCTCTCTCCAGTGCCAAACACAAATATCGTCACTCCACTGCTATTTGAGCTACCTCTGTTTATACATCCAAGGACTGCATTAGACACTACCCTGTCAAGAAGAAGCTTATTACCCAAGCAGCTCAAATTACCCTTTCAGTCCTTTACAGAGATGCTGCTTTCCGGGACGCAGGAAGCTTTTCTCTCCTCATTTTTATCCTACATTGCAGCCAGATCATGTATTTGTGTAATAAACTTCAGGTTAAGACCTACATTGTTTAGCTTATTCTCAGTTTATCCAGAGAACCATGTTGTTCTGTATGGCTTTTAAGCCCAACATTGCTGTCGTTGTAAATCTGATTGGTTACTGGCAGTTAGTCAAAGGTCAAGAAGCAGTTACTAGCTGACCATTCTAGAAGCACATATGCTTGCTCATGGTTACCTGACATGAGCCATGACTGAAGACCTTTCATCCCTCTTAATTTTAAGATGTGCTATGGTAATTTTGTGGCATTTTATTTATTATTCAAGATATTATGTAAGATCTAGTCAAATTCTTACCAGATGTCTAAGTATTCCAAATATTCCAAATGCTATCCACATTTATTCTACCTTTATCTAGCAAGCTATTTCAAATATGAAAGTATCCATTTAAGTTCTTTAATAAATAGTAATAAGTAATAATTACACACCCATTAATTCTCCCCTCTATTTTCTTATTGTATCCCATTTGAAATATTTTACCCAGAATGAATGTCAGAATGACAAATAGCAGCTGAAAGCATCTGGGTCATACCATCTTCTGATTGTAAACATTAGCATAGCACTAAAG
This sequence comes from Strix uralensis, assembly GCF_047716275.1. Taxonomy (NCBI): domain Eukaryota; kingdom Metazoa; phylum Chordata; class Aves; order Strigiformes; family Strigidae; genus Strix; species Strix uralensis. Next base: position 59,717,033 of record NC_133975.1, read on the forward strand.
ATTCCTCTTTGTCTAAAGAGTTATTTAAAATTCATCCTAGAAATACCAAGGCCCTCAACCAGCTCATTTAAAACCTCTGGGTATTGAGAAAGCAAAATGGTTTCTTTGTTTCATTTTAATGGACATTTTTAACCAAGTTTTTGTCTAAGATGTCTCAGACTTGTCTGGGAACACAGTGAGACTAACAAAACTATCAGTGTTGGCTCCATGTTTCGGGTAGGTGCCCTCAAGATTTCTCTTGGTGCCACCTACCCCTGGAAGCAGTAGTATCCCCACTCCATATGTATTTCTCTTCCTGGGACTAATCTCCTCTGAACAATCAGACTGGTACTTTTGCTCATATATCATACTTGCAAAACGAGCTCTTGCAGGTGTCCTCTGAACGAGCACGCAGGCATCTCCCAATAGGCCCCTTAGTCTGGGCTTTGCACAAAGCTCAGTGGGGGGTCTCAGCCTCCCAAATGCCCTTTCCAGGGAGGTGACCTGTGGTGTGAAAGGCAAAGGCACCCACTCCTCGGGGCTTTTCGGTTTGATTTGATGAGACAGGAGCTAGTTGTGGTCCTTATCTCTGGGCAATGTTCCTGCTTGGAGTGTCCCAGATGGATTCCCACCAGCCTGGAATTAAAATGAGGTGAAGACTTGAAGCTGCGCTCCCTAAAGCATCCGTCCCCACAGCTGGAGCCAAGACCTAGCAAGGACCCCCTTCCTGCAGTTTACAGCCCAGCTCTCAGTGTGGCCAAGGATGCACACAGCTCTGCCATCAACATGCTCCAGGCACAGTCCATAAATCCCCTCCTGAGAATTCAGCCTCGGGGAGGGCACATTTCCCCACCTGAACTGCCCCATTTAGTGCATGTTTCCTGGTGGGAAGCACAAGCAAAGGATGCAGGAGAGATATAGACTTTTAAGTTTATGGCTCCAGATAAAAAAATATAAAAGGTTAAGATCCTGTTTCATACATGACCTGGCCTCTGCCTTTATTCAGTGACTTCTGTGTTAAGAAAATGTTCAGCAGGCAGGGGAAGGGGAGAAGAGGGTGAGGAGCTTAAAGCTGTTTTGCTGCTACAGAAAGGGTGGGTGACAATAAGTTATATAAAAATTATCCATCTAAAAAATAAGTAGAAAAGTAATGCTAATCCTATTAGATGTGGTAATTCTCACTATATGTTTTATTTATGGAACTGTAATCTTAGAACCGTAAATAGTGCTATTCTTTACTCTCCCATGAAGATAATGTAGTAGAAAGAAAGGTCTGTAGCATGCAAAAAAAAGGCACACTAAAGGAAGAAATTGATCATGTAATTAAAAGAGATTGTTTTCATGGAGCTTAAGAGTGTTTTAAAACAGCCTCACATAATGGAGATTTATAAGGGATTGCTTTCACAAAACATATAGTACACTAAAAATGAGGAAAAAAATTACCCACACATGTTACGTTTCAACTATTTGACATAGTACAAACAGCCTTTGTCAAGTGTAAAACCAGATGGTTTCAACTGAGACTTGTTAGCAAGAACAACTGCAGCTACTGCAACTGAGAACAGGCTTGTGTATGAACGTGAGCCACAAACTCCTTGTTTGCTCCTCAATTCTTCTTTCTGCACTAGTTCCCAAGGACTATTTAGCAGTCCTGGTCACCCAGCAATCCCCCATGGTTTCCACACCGAGTTAAATGCTGTCATGTGGGGCCCAAGTCTCTGCCTATGATGCACTAACTGAAACTTGGCTTGGGGAAGGAAAATAAATTATGAGAACTGTGGCTGGGTCAGAAACCAAAGGTGAAATTTCCTGGCTGGCCAAAGGTCTGCATGAGGTATGTTCTGATTTTGTGCCAAAACAGGACTCTAAGTTGAGCTGGAAAAAAAAAAAACAAAACCTACCATGGTTTTGATCTGTCACCTAGCAAAAAGCACATGATTGGTTTATACCAGTGAAGATGCTGTTCTTGGCTTTATTCACCAAAAGCTTAGTTGCAACCTATGAGGCAAGAATTACTGATGGCACAGAATTAATCAGATTTGACCTGTGAATCCAGCCACTGCAATAGCTCCTGCTCAGGACTCCCTCTTTTATTCATTTAATAGTCATGATTTGGGTTTGTCATCTCAACCTGTGTGGTAAGGAATACTGTAAAAACACCTTTTCTCATGAAATATACCACAACCCTCTCCTTTGCTATGATGCTGGTATTCTGGGAGCAGGATGCACAGATTTCTTACTCTCTTTCTGGTTCTGTAGGAGACCACTGGCAGCTCCTCCATAGCTCTCTGCCCCCACTTTCTTTGGGGGTATATTCAATGAGACCATCACCCATGACTGCCTTGCTAGAGCCTGACCTGTAGCTTTCTGCATGCATGTAAACTCCACTGCTCAGTGGATCTACAGCTCTGAATTTCTGTGACAAAGGTATAATGCTTTAACTTATTCCTGCACCTGCAAAATCGAAACTCCTCCATCCCATGGAATGGCAAAACTCCCCCAGCCAGGATGTTTTGGGAAACAGCTGTGCTTCAGCTTGGTCCCTACAGCTTGATACTTTGATTTTTCTGAATCTTGAATAGTTTCCACAGCTATCACAAATGCCAACTAACTCTGAACAAACCATTTACTCCTTTTGTTATTCTTTTTCTAAAATGTATTAAGGAAATGAGTAAAGCAGTGTTTAATATAGAAAACAGCATTATTATAGTCTATAGAGATTGGAAATGGAGGACTGAAAAGGCACAGAAGTGTATAACAATACAGAAAGCAACATGCATTGATGCGAATATGTGTGTATGTATACGTTCAGAAGCAGTGCTACTCATTTGCACTTTCTGTAAAGTGGTATATTTCTGGCAGAGGCAAGAAATGGGTGGTGAATTACTTCAGTGAAAGATATGACTGACAGCTATGGGACATACAAGAGCATTTCACAAGTCTCTATTGATGGTGAAAGGCAAAATCCATCAGTATTTTGGTCTGACTTTTCCTTGAACCTGGAAGAGGAGCCAAAGACTATTCCTGTCATCTAATTTGAAGCCAACAATTGGATTGAATTTGTTAGATTTGAATTTTCAAGTCTGCCCTTTGCTGTGAATCTCTGAAGGCTTTAAGGTAACTGCTAACCCATCGACATTAAGGAAAAAGACAAAGACATTTCGAGGTACCCCAAGCATGTGCTGAATGAACACAACTGGAAATGCCGTGTCTCTCTCCCAGCAGCACACCATGCAACACAACAGAGGGTCACAAGCAGCCTTCCTCACCTGGAATGAGGAAGAAAGAAATAGCCCTTGAGCAAACTGAATAATGAAATAGCACACCTATTCATCCAGGGTACCTGGAGCTGCTGTGGGAGGCAGTATTACATGCTCACATACACACATGCACACAGACACTGATGACCTTGAGATGCAGCAGAGGAAAAAGTGAGATGGGAGCAGAGAAGGATTTGGTATTCTCTAGACCTGAGGGGACCAGTGGGAGGAAGAGTGGGAGCCTTGTGCCAGTCTGGCACAGGAAGGGCAACTTCTAGCCAGGGCTGGAACTACCTGAAAACGCTTTTCAGCTTCCTGTTCCCTGAAACCAGACACAGCTCCTTCCAGTGCAGTCCTGTGTACACTCCTATTTTCCACATACAGCAGAGGTAAAGGTTGAGGAGTAGCATCATTTTCATTACCAATGCTGAAAGTTGCACAGTGCAGTTATTAGCTTCCTGACAGTGATTTAGATGAGCTGGGTTTTATTTCTGTCCCTGCCACTTGGGCAGGCACCACTGCAGCAACGACAAAATAATGCAGACATACCGAAGTTAGAAACAATTTAGGTTAGCTACTGCTACAGCAGTTTTACCACTGCAGCATAAAACTCAGTGTTAAAGTAACCACTCTGATACTCATTCAGCTTCTCCAACCCATTTTGCAGCACATTCTGCACTCCATGATGTTGTGGGTACAACACACAGATGTTATCTGCTCTGTGACAAACTAAGCCCTCCTGAGCCAGCTGGAGATGCCACTACCCTGCAGTGCCTGTTGGGAGTGAATGGAGAACCTCTGTGATTAACAATTCATGTCTCTATCCTGCCTCTATGCAAGAAGGATGCTGAGGATTGTTGCTTACCTTTGTAGAGCTTTCAGGATAATAGCGTAAGCAATTTTCTACTCATCAATTACATTATGCCTTAGGAAATCAGCTGGTGTACAGAGAATCTGATTATGCAGGACTGGAAACAGTGTCTACCCATGAATCGGAAATAAAAATCTTGACCTTATCTGCTTGCTTCTGCGAAGGCCATCTGGTGGTCAACTGGGCACTGGTTATGCAATTGATGATGTGCACACAATACAGAGAGGCTTTACTGAAGAGCACAGCACTGCAGCAGAGCTCCTCCAGCCCCTGCTTCACAGATTTCAAAAGAGTGAAGCAAAAGTCTATGCTCCAGACAGCAGTCAAGTGGATGCTGGTAGTATTTCTGAACTGACAATATCTGCTCATTGCCCTTGCGTGCATACATGTGAACTTCTGCCAGGCATTTTCCAAAATTATCCATTCTATTACTTTAAAAATCTGACTTCAACGGAGGCCAAAATACTGCCTTCAGTCATTAGGACTGTGAGCAGAAAGGGAAGGGACTGGGATTTGCTCCTAGGCTGGCCGTGACACACATGATGCTTAGTGAAAAGAGGGGGCTGTCCAAATTAAAAGGAGAAAACCTAATTTTTTTAAAGAGTATAACTGAAATAACCTGTGTACTTGAATTCAAGTAATCCCACTTTTCATGCGATTTTTTCCCTATTGCAATCAGCTATTCATAAGCAGCATAACAATTTGCAAACAACGCTGAGCTATCGGAGAAATTTTGAGACTCCTGAGTAACATAGAAAAAAAATTAGGCTGCCATTCAGTTTTCAGTCTGAAAAAAACAGCAAGCCACCCTACAGTAGAGGAATTTGGATTGCATGAGGTTCGTGCTGGCTATGTTTGAGCTACTGCACATTTCAGTGTAGAAGCCCCATCAGCACTTTAGAGTTGTCAGTGATTAAGAATTAATTCCTGAATTAGATGGCTCTCTCTCATATGACTATATGACAATCAAATTCTCTGCTCATGGCCAGTGACTACATCAGTGTCAGTCCCTGCCAATAAAACCTCTTCTTGCCTTTCTGCACACTGGGCTGTAGTGCCTAGCTGGAACTCTACACTCCAGAACAGATATTAAAAATCATTTTGCTGGAAACTGGGTGGCTCAGAGAAATGTCAATGAGTGGTTGCCTTTGCTTTTTGAGCACTAGTAAGACTCCAGCTGGTCCCTTCATCTCCTGGTTAAAGGCAACGGAAAAAGCAGCTACCATCTGCTTGCGTAATGTTCCTCTCTGAAGACCTGGCATAACCAGTCAGTCATAAATGCATGTGTCCATACAGATTATGTATTTCATTTTCAGCAAGCAGTTTAAGCAGTCTAAGGGGCATGAAGACCAGTTACAGTTTTAGTCTATGGATAAGTAGCAATTTTGCCTTGGCATTAACTGTATGGGAAAAATGTGGTGCCAGTTATACAACATAATGCTGACAGCACTCCATCTCGTGGGTAGGGAGAGAAGACTGTGTTCTGGGCAGAAGCCTGAATGTAACAGCAAACTGAATTTGTCTTTGGAGCCATCTAGACACAGGGAGAATAACAGTTTGGATCTACCAAGGACTTGTCCTAACATTCTAGTGGAGCAAGGAAGCTGTCATGGATCCCTGTCTGTGTCATGCCAAGAGCAGCGTGCCAAGGGAGACCGCTTCTTACCTGCTCTTGAGATAGCATCTTGCAAGCACAATTCATTAGCTATTTAGAAATCTATATGCCCAGCATTTTACACCTCCATTTACAGCAACTTCGTAAACAAAAAGCTGATTTTTGCTGTTGTTGGCCCAGCTCCATTCCCATTTTCAGAGAAAAATGTAAAGTGAATATCCCAGGGTAGATATTCTGCTCCAATTTGTACTCAAAAATGTTTTTTTCACAGTTAAAGTAGACAGCTGAAGTTGACAATCATAACTGGGGCTGGAACTGAATTAGCTGCTCTTGCAGGACAGTGCCCATAGCTGTCCCTGAGAGTGCTAGTACTGATTAGCCTTGGGTGAACTCAAATAAGTGGTGGCTGGAACTCGATGTTGCTGCTAATTACAGATAGGCATTTTTGAGCTGATCCCAATATTTGCTTGAGTGTTTAAGACAGAATAGGTACTAACTAGAGAAAAAAATATATTAAAAGAGCAAGTAATGAGAGGGAAATTACATTGCTGGAATTGATGTCCACATTTCTCCTCCAAAATTGCACTCTGAAATTAAAAAAATTCCAATATACAATTGGATACTGTATATAGGTGAAGGATATTATATTAGATCACTGTATACTAGATAGAGCTAAATGCTGTTTCATTCCAGTGTCTCCTACAGTGTTTTAAGTGGAATGTAATTAACTATTAACTATTGGTTAGTTAAATATTTTTAGTTGAAATTAAATCAATGGCACTTTCTTTTCCCAGAGTGAACATGCTCCACACTATGAGCAAGTACCTTCTTTGCTTTAGGTGAGTTCGATATTTACATCTTGCTTCAAGTATGCAAAGAGCCCTTTTGCTGCCATAACTCCTGCTCCACTGTCCTGACAAAACCACGTCCTGACTGTTATTGTATAGTCCCAGTGGGAAGGTGGATTTTGCCCATGTGCATGGTACTGTCAATTAAGGAATGAAGTAGTAATACTTTGGAAATTATAGTATCTCCTACTTCCATTACAGAACTTGGCATCAAAGCTGGTCTGACTCAGCAAGCTCTTTCCACTTAAAAGTTGACTATCAATCTTATTCTTCTTAAAAAAAGCCCTCCAGAGATGCTTATCTTAACATTTTATCCACAATCAGTAAGAAGGTGCATTTGCTTTTTCCAGGGCATAAAGATATTTGTGGCTAAGCAACTTCCAGGTTTCCTGGAAAAAAAAGCCTGCAAAGTATGATGAAAATTTGAACCAGGGTTAACTCCTCGCACACTTCTATCGGTGTGAATGACAGGGAGCCTGGGAGGTCAGTGGCCTCAAACAAATGCAAACCTCTCATGTCTTCCCCTCTGTACAACTGCTTGTTCCAAAAGCTTATCTGAGAAACAAACACTTCTGCAGTGGCAGAAATGACTGGAATTAAATATAAAATCAAATTAATGTTATGTTCCAAGCTCCTTGACCCACAGTCTGAGACAGTCACTGGAAATGCACAAACTTCCTCCCACACTTTCCCATAAATATGCCTCAACACTTGACAGATCACATAAGTAAATGGTGGATTTGTGACCTTGAATATCTCAGCTTTAAATCAGTGCCTAGCAGTACTACCAAGCTTGTTTTATATAATCAGATAACAATAGATGGCAAATTCTATTTACTATCAGACAACTAAGTGCAAAAGTTATGAAGAGTTACATCTGGTCTACTGTTTCCTTGCACAGGTTTATAGGACTGGCTAAATGCATGGGTGATTCCAGCACCCGTACTATATCAGATCTATGGAGACTTATTAAAAAAGCAATGGGAAATAATGTGGTAAAATATTTGGATATTTGGCTTTGTTTCTTTCTGCCTTGCTTGCATCTCTGCTAACACAAAACCATGGCTCTCCCTTGTGACCAAAATTGTGCCACTGTTTGGACGGAAGCACAATCTAAATTGAAAGATTGTTTTCTGATCAAAACTGCAGGGCCGTGTTTTGAATATTTAAACTGTGGGGATTACATTTCTTCACAGCAGCATCTCATGACTACTAACTAATTTACTGCTCTTTCAGATTGCTGAAGCTTCTCATGAGATTGCCACTTGAAAACCCAACTCAAAACAGAAAGATACTGCTCAGCTGCTAAAAATGGATGTAGACAGGTAGCAAAGACTTTCTGGTACAGTCACCGGGCGCAATATGCAGGAGCAGACTAAAATGTACAAAATTTATTTGAGTGAAGCAGGAAAGTAGCACCAAGGGACTTGTGGAAGCATTGACATTCCAGGTTCTGCAATCTCGCTGAATGTCTCAAAACCATCTTAGCAATTTCTTCTATTGTACTCACCTGACAGACATGCTGCCTTTCTGCTAATTCAGTGGAAGGAGGAGGATGGCATTTACAACTACCACGCCTGCAACTGTCTGCCTGCAACTCTGCTGTCCAAGAGAGAAAGATGGAATGACGTATAATAAACCATTTTCTCCAGTAAAGCAACTTAATCAAAGAGGGGCTAGTAATATGCTGTCTCTAGCCTTTTTTGCCTGTATTTCTTTAGATTTTATCCTACAGCCTGCCTATAAACCTTGCCAGAATATCTGGACTCCCTTTTTATTTGGCAGCAGATAAGGCAGAGAGGCCCTTAGATTTAGTGTGGCTTAGAGATAAGAGGTGATAAAGCACCTAAATGAAAGTGCTGTAGCTGAAGTTTGCATACCTGTCCTGACTGCCTCCAAAACTCCAGACCTAGCACAGTTACGTCTCTGACAGTCCCATGGTGCAGGACACCAGAAGCACATGATAAGGAACAGCCACTGCCCCAAAGCAGGCAGAACAGGGTGGGTGGGAGGAGGAGCTGACCTGCTCGAGGAAGGCCCCAGAGCTGGGCAGCAAGAGCTGCTCTAGTCACCTCTGTATCCACCAGTGTCTGACACTGCTATGCCTGCTTTTGCAGAGCCCACAAAAGACCCTGATGTGTGTTTTGATTATCTGCTTTCTGGCACTTGTCTTGAATCTTTGATGCTAACACTTGAAAAGTAGCTGCAAGTCTGCTAAAAAAAGTAATGTTTTGACAGTGCTGAAATTCAAACCATACGCTGAACATTAACTTTTGCTACTACTTTGTAAATAAGGTTATCAAAGACGTTGATAAGAAGAAAGCTCTGATGATGACAAAGTTGATCACATACTGCAGCAGCAGCTCTTCTTCCAGCTGCTTTTTGAAAACTCTGACAGTTTTGGTATCCAAAAACAATGTCTCAGGAGTTGACATAATAGTTGTTTCCTGCAATGACCTATTTTCACTGTAAGCTTCAAAAAAAAAAAGCAACAAACCCTAAAAACAATCACCACCTGCATGAGCCTGGTGAAACTTAGGAGAAAGTAACTTTGCACTCAATGAAAGGGAAGTCCCTCAGTCCGGCACACCCAGGGTTGCACAGTCACTGTTGCACAGCTCCTTTTGCCAGCCTCGAGGGGCAGAGGCAGGAGACACAGCAACACCTCTTTGCCACTGAGGCAGCTGCCACTGCCAGCTGGGCTGTCCCCAGCAGCAGGTATGAATCGGTACAGCAAGCGATGATGCACGACAGCTTTTCTGCTTTCTCCCTTGTGTCTTTAAAGGCCACTGATGATGCCAATAGCAGGCTGCCTTTCACAGCTTGAACATATTTTTTTCAAGCTGCTGTATAGAATTGGTGGAGGCCTCCTTCCCTCATTTTGCTGCTGCCTAGCTCACTTTCCTCTCTCCTTTCACCTTTATTCTTTTTTCCTTCAGCTTTCTGCTCCTATGCCACTTCTCTTTACCTTGCTGAGCCCTCTTAATAATGAAACGACAATTTGGATAGTTGTAAATTGCAAAGATAGTCCAGAATGTTATGTATCCTTGTCAGATGTGTTGCTAATTTAACATTTTGTATTATACTTAGCAATTCTTTCTCTGTTTTATTTAATTAAAGTTTAATTCCTGCTAGTTGTAAAAAACAATAGTTTTCTAACTGAGCTTGTGTTCTTGCACTTAACTATATTTTCAGGTACAGTTTTATTTCCATTTGCAGAAATCTCTCTGTCCAAAAGAATAGTTTAGAATGCAGCTTAATTTCCTTTTGCAAATATGCACTATACTACCATATTTTAAGAGAAAGGGAACTGTTCTATATGTATAAAAGCACAGTCGATATCTTTGGGGTACTTTAATAAGATCTAGTCCCACCTGAATAAATTAAGATTCAAGAGATTAAATTAAGATTCATGACACCACACTGAGGGTGCAGTTGATATGCCTGAGGTACCGGATGCCATACAGAGGGACCTGGACAAGCTCGAGAAGTGGGCCTGTGTGAACCTCATGCGGTTCAACAAGGCCAAGTGCAACACCCTGCACCTGGGTCGGGGCAACCCCTGGTACCAATACAGGCTGGGGCATGAAGGGGTTGAGAGCAGCCCTGCTGAGAAGGACGTGAGTCAGCAATGTGCACTCACAGCCCAGAAAGCTAACCATATCCTGGGCTGCATCAAAAGAAGCATGGCCAGCAGGTCAAGGGAGGGGATTCTTCCCCTCTACTCTGCTCTCATAAGACACCACCTGCAGTGCTTTGTCCAGCTTTATATCTTTTTTTTAATCTTTCCTCAGCATAGGAAAGACATGAACTTGTTGGAGCTGGTCCAGAGCAGGGCCACAAAAATGATCAGGGGGATGGAGCACTGCAGGTGAAGAAAGGCTGAGAGAGTTGGGGTTGTTCAGCCTGGAGAAGTACTGTCCTGCCAGTACTTAAAGTGGGTTCATGAGAAAGATGGGGACAAACTTTTTAGCAGGGCCTGTTGCAATAGGACAAGGGGTAATGATTTTAAACTAAAAGATGGTAGATTCAGACTAGATATAAGGAAGAAATTTTTTATGATGAGGGTGATGAAACACTGAAACAGGTTGTTCAGAGAGGTGATAGGTGCCCAATCACTGGAAACATTCAAGGCCAGGTTGGATGGTGCTCTGAGCAACCTGATCTAGTGGAAGATGTCTCTGCTCATTACACGGGGGTTGGACCTGATGGCCTTTAAAGGTCCCTTCCAACCCAAACTATTCTATGATTTTATGACACTAAGAGTGGATGTAATGGATTTTTTTTTTCTTTCTTGAAAGTTAGAAATTTAAGAAATGGGTTTAAATGTCCAAGTGTTAAAATATTCCTTTTCTACCTATTATCAAGTTAAAAAAACAACAATCTCATGCTTTCCCATTCAATGGTGCCAACAAGAGAATAAATCTCAAGGAAGTTGTAGGAGAGAGAGTCAACTGAATAAGCACAATGGCTGCAGCAGCAGTCATGTAGCCACATTTTTGATCACTCATTAAACAAACCTTAAGGTTTAATAGCTTAATTTATTAAGTTATAACAGAGAACAATGGTCCTTGTTGATTCAGCTATAGATTCAAAGCCATTAGGAAGGTCTTCACTTATAAAGGCCACTTGTCTTCAGTCATCCCTTTCCGAGCATGAGCAGGATCTGGTCCAAGAATGAGGCTGAAGGAGTCCTTCTTATCAGAGGAAACCCAAGTCCCTTGCAGGGGCGAGTCACAGCATGTCCCATAAAGTCCCGAGTTCAGACTCCAGGACACTCTGCAGGATCTACCTACCCCATGGTACTATCTCAACCAATACATCCCAAAGAAAGCAATGCAGATAGGATCTGCAGAATGGGCAGCTGTAGCCCTGAACAGTTACATCTTAGTTTTGTCTGACTTGTATTCCATTTAGAGGAGTTTTGAGGGATTCCTGAGGTTTTTGCTGGTCTTAGCCATGGGGACAACTGAGAGAGGAAGGACATCACCACTCTTGTGCACAAGGACACAGCAGGGGCAGCCCCCACTAATTTGGTGGGAACATCTGTCTGCTTCTGACTAGTCTCATATAGGAAAACTTCACTCAAAGCATCTTTACCTCCTCAACAGACGTAGGGAGATCAACTAACAAAATGTTTTGTTTCTGGGGTCTTGTTTGGGCCTCCCAATGCATTGCACTAGATGCGCCAAAGGAATTATGTATGTAGAGAGAGCCAAACTTCCCTGCAAAGACAATGCCTATGGAGGGAAGACAACGCAGGATCAGCACTCCCTGGAACTCCCTGAAGCTCTAGATGTGGTTGAATCCTTTGGGATAGTGCAACTTGGCTTTATTAAGAGGCATTGATAGAGCTTAGCTCACTGCACCAAGCACTTAGACTACATTTGCCAATAACAAGTTGGATGTGAAAGAGCAGGAAGCTCAGCACTCTGCAGGCTCACCTCCTGTTACAGGCAAATTCAAAGAGAGGAATTTTGCTGTGTTTGTTTTTAAAGTAAAATGGTTTGAATGGCCTCCCACGTGGCATGGTTTGCTCTCAGCTTACTTTTCCTTGGAATTCCTTTTTTTTTGCCTGCTCCAGACATCCAGACAGATGACTAGAGCCAGAGGAGTGATCACACTATGCAGATACTACAGAAAACACAGAATAAGTAATACTTAACACCTACACACAGCTTTTATCTGCAATGTACTTTGCAAAGTCTGACCTTTTGCTTTGCAGTGAGTCACCTATAGGCAGACTCCCACAAAACCGAGGAGAGGTTAATGCAAAAAAACAACTACCAACAAAATACAGCTGATCGCTATGTATTAGCCATTCCCAGAAACACAGCTATTCACAACAAGGGAAAGACACGTGACTAAATGAAGTAGTTTGAAATCCTTCCCCAATACTGCACATACAAAATGACTATGAGGTTGTAATAATGGTGACAGCACCATTTATCTGGCTGGGAGTTACTGTTTTAACAAAGAAGTAGTATTGCTGAAAGAAAGAGATCTGTGCCCCAAGATACTAAAGTGGAAGTCGCAACTAAGAGTAGATAGCACATTGCCCTCTTTATGATAAACACAATTATATAATGTTATTATGCAGTGATATTTTTCACAGCCTGCTTTTGCATATATGCCATTTTAGAAGCACAATAAATAACTGGAGGTGTTCTTCCCAATAGATTGGACTGCCTGAGGTTATTCACATACTAGAGATTCAGTGCTCAGAAATCTTTAAATACACTGAGCCCTAATAAAGGAAAGGAAATTGAATGCCCCATTAGATGAATAGAAAAGGATTTATTTTCTCAAGACAGTGCTCTATAGGAGTTGTGCATCAATTGCAGGTGTTACAAAATGAAAACAGCAGCTTCCAAGCTAAAGGGTGCTGCTAAATGGGAACTGCTAACAGTGGGCTAGATGCACATTGCTTCCCACCTGCTTCTCTTTCCTTCACCAAGCAAAAAGGGACAGATTTTTTTCTCAGTTCCTCTCAGTCTCACAATCCTTTTTCTTTTTCATGCTAAGGACAGAAACAAGGATAATGGAAAGACAGACATAATAATCACCTGCACTGAATTTCTTTCCCTCAGCTCTGTTGTGCTATCTGACAGCAGGAAAACAAAGGGTGGAGGGTAGACTGATAAAGAGGATTGATTAGTTTGGATGTGGGAATCAGAAGGAAAAAGCTGGCAACTATTAATGAAAGTTTTCTGCTTAATTTGTAAACTCAGGAAAGGGTGAAAAGTCATGAAAAGCTTGCAAGAGAACTCAGTGTGTTGGTCTAGTCAACTGTACTAAATCAAAACAAGCACAGATCTCACAGAGAAAGGGAGAATATAGACGTAGTGCCTTCAAAATAGACATTTACAATCAGGATATTTCAGATAGATCCAGACTCTTTATTTTTTAGCCTCCATCAATAAATTCACAGTTAACATCAGATTCTTCATCTGTATGTGGATATACTGAAACTTCAAGTTTAGACTGTGAACTCTTCACCAGTTTTCAGGAAACTGAGTGTAATTTTCTATACAAACTCTAAAGCAGTATTCCTTAAACCTTCTGCAGATACATCTCCTTTGTGCTGCCTTCCTTTCTAAGTGTTTACACAAGCCAGGAGAAAAGCTACTTTTAACTGCTGGCAGGACATCAGTCACACCAAGGTGGATGTTAGACTCAATTGTAAAGATCCCAGACTCCTCCTCTTTGTTCACCAGTGATCACAACACACTGATCTGAGACACATTGACTTGGAGTATAAGAAAGAGAGGGCTATTAGTGCAGCTGCTGTTTTTTTCTGTCATTCATAGGACAATATTGTACACATGAAGTCCTTCCTTTCAGGATAACTATAAAGCTATCCTGATACAAATATATATATAATATATAAATCATAACTGTAACTCCCCAGAAAGTAAAATGAGAATTTGTGGCACCTCATTAGCAGGCAACAATTCTCTTCGGTACCAATGCTACCCCAGGAATGGTCCTGTTTAGCAGGAAAGCAGGAGAGAGATTCTGTGACCTAGTGAAAAGTATCAGAGAAAACAGTCCAGCCCTTGCAGAAGCTCACGCAAGAAAACCAATCCAGAGCAGTAGTGCTTAGAGGGAAGACACTGCAGTGTTTAAGTGGTGTTATTGTATGCTGCACCCTAGACTGTAGATTAGATCTACAATTGGATACATTATAAATGGGAATTTTTAAAGCAAGAAGCAAATGTTTACAAATGCAAAAATAGTGTGACTGAACTACTGTTCAATATGGAGGTTGTTTAATGAACTGGGTGAAGGGATTTTCAGCTTTGTACAAGACATTTTTATAGTTGGGCTATGTTTGTTAAACCTGCATTGAATTAATCACTGGTGTAATCCCAGTGACATTACGCATGAGAATGCAACCATTGGTTGGGGCTATCCAGTTACTACAACTTCAGTCAGACTAATTTCCTCACCCTCAACCTAATCAAGGAAGCACACAGACCCGGATCTCAAAGTGGAAAAAAAATCAGATAAAGTTGAGTGAAGAGTGAGGTGTCATTTAGATGCCTACACCCAAAATTAGAGCCCTGAATTTGCAGTTAGGTACTAATGCTGAAGGCACATTTTGTCCGTAGATATTTCACTGTTCTCCCAGTCTTGACATAGCTGAGCAAAACAGCTCTAGACAGTGCCCAAGCAAAATCAGGGTCCAGAAATAAGCAATTTTCTGTCTAAAGAAGTATTTACTACTGCAGACCTCAGTGCAGTAGGTATTTCTAGATTGCTATAGAAATCCTAAAATCAGCCTCCACAACAGAATCTGACTGAAGAATACATATATATTCCATACCATTAAAGCAGCAAGCAAAAAGCAGTTATGGGTTAATCATATAGTTGAATGATAAGGTTTGAACACCTATGGACAATCTTCAGATTGTTTATGGAAGAGAGAAAATACTGCTGTGTAGAGCCTTTTTGGGGAGTAATACCAACATGTAAATGAGTGTTACTATAGGATCCAAATAATAGATACCTATACTTTATACAAAACAAGAATGAAATCCAAGGATCAGTGTTCAATCTATTGATTGCATCTACCTTTATCTAGAGGATTACTACATTAAATATATCATGCCATTCATTTATACTGTATTTAAAAACAAGCTTTTCAATTGAAAATAAATGCTTTATGACAAAAGCACTAACCATATGAAGGTCACCTGAGGTTAATGGGTACTCAACTGGGAGAAAAGAGACAAGTGGGGGTTTTTTTCAGCTTAGGTAGCTGGAGAAAATCCATTCCCAATCCAAATCTTAAAGTTTATGTTTACACGTATGCACATATGAAGAAAAACATTTTTGTAAACTAGGTGCAATGATGTTAAGAGATCTGTTCTTTTTTTTTTTTTTTTCCATATTCTAGAAAAGAAATCCACAACCTGACAGCTAAGATTTCAAATTTAATGTAAAATCCCCATTCTGGCATCAAATTCTGATTTCATCACTTTAACAGAGCTTCAGTAACTTAAATAACTTCAACAGAACCTTAAATTGCCTTCACAAGTCTCTCTTAGTTTCTTTAATCATATTTCAGTCATTTACATTATGAGAACTGCTGAAGTATGTTCCATGTAAATTCAGACTTGGCCTTTTGTACAGTTTTATAGTTGGAGATGAACATTCAGGAGTGATATAAATAACCATCACAACCTAATTGAGGACAGACTCAGTGTAAAGAACTGAGAGATAAGAATGAGACTATACAGAGACCCTTAAACTTCTGATTTAAAAACTAATTAATACAATTCAATTTGAAAGAAAGAAGAGAGTGATAAGAAAGAAAAAGTTCTTCTGAAACCATTTCAAGGATTGCAGCTGGGAGAATTCTGTCACAGAGACAAAACAAATGGGGTTTTACAGTCAGAAGAGGAATTCAGTAAACATGAGGAGGGTGTCACTTGGCCAATTAGATCAGCCAAAACTGTAAAATCTCAAAGGTCATGACAATTATAATGACAGTGCTAGAAGAATTAATTAAAAACTTGAGAACTGATTTCCTCAAGGAAGCAAAAAGTGAAGAAAAGACAAAGAAATTACCATCAGCAGACAAAAGCTGTACAAAGTTTTAGGGAAGAGAAAGAAAGAGAACACATTAAATGTAGAATGCACACATTAATTGATAGAAATTAAGGAAAACCCAGAGTTCTGGAAATGCACACTGTCTTTGCAAGACAGATTCATGACTTACTGCTTTGACATCAAAACCTTATCTGTCCTGAAGGTGATACGCTTGAGAAGTTAATCTTAGGCTAAATGAAAACTTAGTTATTTTAAAAGACAGAACACTTAGTGGATGAGAATTTCATTCCAGCTCCTCGCAAGTAAAGTTCGGACTCAGAAGGGGAGAAAATCCTCATAACCATTAAGGATTACACACTTGGTGGTTGCAATTGATGTGGAAAGTGATAAGACACTAAGGTGAAATGTTGCAGTGCAGAAGCATGAGACTAATGGATTTGGTCCAACAGATTTGCAAAGAGGACTTTTTTAAAAGAACATTATTTTTTAAATTAAAAACTAGGTTGGTTAATTCTCTGTATCCTTAATGACTTTTAAAATATGGTTTACAATTCTAAGCTATTTGTACTTGTGAGGAAGAGAAAAAGATGCAGTGTGATTTTTTTATGTACAGGCACTATAAAAGTTCACTAGTTCTATCTACAAACATCAATTAGGCACAGTTAATCAGGATATTTGAGTGTTGAACTCTGGCAGCAACCAGTGGATGAACTCTGGTCATCTATGTTACTTCTTGCCTTTTAAGAGTCTGGCAAGTAGGCTTTTAGATATTTGTATGAGATTTTTATGACAATCAAAGTGACTTCAGAAAGAAGTCACATGCTTCAGAGAGCACTCTGAGGTTATGGGCCAAATTCATCCCTGGGAAGCCTAGCAGAAAACAGTACTTTTATTGCCAGCAGAAAACTCTGGCTAAGCCTTCAGAGGTGACACTGAGAAGGTTAAGCACAACAATGAGGAGACATAAAACCAGAGTACTCCCTCCAAAGACAACTGTACTACACCCTTTGTGTGTCAATGAAAAAAAAATCTCACCGATTTCAGTAGGTTGTGATCAAAATTTACTGGAAGAAATGCTCTAGAACAAGGTTTGCAAGGAGTAAGAGAAGACCTTGACTGTGGGTATAAAAGGAAATGTTACTATTTGTTACTACACCTAGTCTTATATTTCATAGAATCTCCTAGAATTTGCCATTCAAAATATATCATACGTAGTGCTGGTTGAAAGAATTCCTACCGAAGGTGTCATGCATTTGTAAGACATTTAACTCCAGCATGGGACTATTTGTGAGTTGAAGCAAAGAACTGAGCAGTATCACAGCTCGGAGGTAATTTCAGATTCTTAATTATATCAACTCAATTGAGTCAATACAATTGGAACGGGTCTGGAAGGGAAACAGCAACCTGGCAAATGAGATAACATTTTTCTCAGTTTCATGATTTTCAACATTTCTATCAGAACAAACAGAAGGCAAAAGTGTCCCTAGCCAGATAGAAATGAAGGAGAATATCTCATCATATTTGTCTATACCTGACCTGTGTTACATCTTTCTAAAGTTAAGCAGCAAACATGGATACTTCAGAGCTCTTCTTTCAGAAAGAACATTCCCAGCAATCAGAAAATGAACCATACTGGTATCACTGGGAGGTAGACTTTTCTAGTATGGTCTCCCATTAAAACTTACCAGTGAGGTATGAGCCTGAGCTTCACTGAGTGCTTATATGTCAATTAAGATAAAAAATTCTTATTTCTTCTAGAAAACCAGCTAACCTTAAAGGCCTCTAACAAGGGCAACAAGTTGTGACATTCCATAAATGCGCCAGTCTGACAAGCAGGGGTAAACCTATTGACTGAAGGTGTGGAAATCCTAGATTTTGCATCTGTTTTCACTGAAAAGATCAACAGTGGATTCTTTTTCTTCAAGAACAATAGGTGTTTCTGGACTTTTTTTCTCCCCTAATAAACCTTATGGAGGAAGAAGAAAGGATTGGGAGCACTGGTATAGAAGAGACTACTGCAGCCATCTAAAAAAAGAGCACTGAAGAATGGGCATGATAGTAGCTCTTCATCTGCTCCCAGTTCCACAGCGGCTGCACAAAATGCACTGGGCTTACACTGATTTAGGAGGATGGGCTAGATAACCTCTCAACCCTCAGCCCTATTATTTTCTATGAATCAACAGAAAGAGAAACTCCCTTCTTGCACAAATCTCAGCTCTTGATGCTCCAAACTCTCATTTTTCTTTTCAGGTGTCTAAATTACATAAACAGAGGAATCTTATCATTAGACATAAACCAGACCTGACATAATTACAACACAGATCAGTTATCAGTAGATTCTTGGTCCTGCCCCTATTGACTTTCTTAGAAGAGAAGTTCAAACATGAAGCAAACGTTGTCACACACACACACAAAATAGGAATAATCGCTGTGGTGATTCTGCTTGTTGGATTTGATCTTGTATAATTTTGCCAATTTTTGTTATCAAGGGATGTCCATTTTGTTCATACATTATCACTGTGAGCTAGGAATCTTTCAAGGTATCTAACAGTTACTGCAATTCCAAAACGTCTAAAAGACCATTTATCGCATGCCCAACTTCATCTTTATTCATCACAAAGTACCCTATAATTACACATACTCAGAGATTTTAATAAACAGATTTTTACTGCCACAGCCATTTTCACCACATAAAAGATGTCTAGTCAGGCTGGCAAGCTTCCTTTCCCTTAGAATTGTTTTTACTGCATATTAAAAATGTGATTGTAGGACAGAAAAAAACAGGCGAAACAGGCTCTTACTGAACATGTACTGAACATAAAGGTTTGCTCCATCTTTCCTGACTTTACTAGCTTTCTTCAGACTGCATCACGTGACCATTTCTGGTAGTCCCAAATTAGCCTCTGCTCTTTTGTGCTGGAAGGCAACCTGCCAGTTCCTTGGAGAAGCAAACCAGCAGTACCATAAACGATAAGCTCTCCAAAGTCAGACATATACATGTTTCTTGTTTCCGCCTTGTCAGACAAGCTACAGAGATCTTTAGCTTCAATTATTTGCAACTGCCTGGAAATCAACATAAACTGTCCATATGGGAAACATGACAACGCTGTCAATAATGCCTGTTTCACTGTAGATCTATGCCAAAGGACCTTCTGCTCGTACAAAATTAGACAATGATTTTAATTTTTCATTTCAATTGCCTTCTTTTAGGAAGAAAGAAATGAGCCTACAGATAGGTAAGAATGTAAGTCAGGGATGTATGCATGAGGAAAGCATAAACAGCAATAAACTAGCAAACATAACATTGTATCCATTACTGAGCTCCTGGGCACACATTTGGCTGAAGCTACTTTTGGCGGCTTGCACATTTTGCACAAAATTTATAATTGAACTGTGTGTCACTAGTTTTGGAGTTTAGGCCGATTAAGTTTGGCATCTGATTTTCAATAATATATAGGAAACACTGAAATAATTTACACTCCCATAGCACTACTATAAACCCAGAGCAATGCAATTTAAACCAGCAAAATGTATGAGTTTGCATCTGGGATGTTGAATTCATTTACTGCATAGCTCTGCAGTTTATTCCTGAAGTAAAACCCGGGCTCTGTTGAAGTCAATTGGCATTTTACCACCTGCTTCAGCATGGCCCAGATTTTAGCCTTATGATATGTGCTTGCACAGCAGAGGGAAAGAGACAAAAAAGAGATCAATAGGATTTTTTTAGTTTCGT
Source organism: Strix uralensis (assembly GCF_047716275.1). Taxonomy (NCBI): domain Eukaryota; kingdom Metazoa; phylum Chordata; class Aves; order Strigiformes; family Strigidae; genus Strix; species Strix uralensis. The sequence continues at coordinate 59,736,897 of NC_133975.1, forward strand.
ACTTGGCTGAAATGGTCAGAGCTTGGAGAGACAGACTGGTTTTAGACACTGCTAATTTTTAGATGTGGTCAGGAGGTCTAATTTGGTATCCTGCGCCTGTGGCTGTGGAGGGAGATACTCTGTGGCCCAGGGAGGCTCCAGCAGTGCAGAAAAAGCGTTGCCCTCCTGGGAGCAGCTGCTGCAAGGCCTCCTCTGGGCTGGGAAGAGCTCAGTGCACACTATCAAAAGAGAGAGGAGACACGGCCAGCCTGGACCATTCACCTCAGGCATCTGCAGGCCCGGAGGTGGCAGGCTGTGGTGCTTTCCAAGCAGAGGCGCGTTTCTCACAACCGAGATGTGACACCAACTGAGTGTTGCTCCTTGGTGGTGTCTGTACTGATTAAGATCACTGAAGCAAACAGGGAGAAGAAACTGTCCTCCCTGAAAGCAGTCTCTGCAGTGCTAGGGTTAAGCAATGCAGAGAAGCTGGATCCCATGTGCTTTCTTCTGGGAATTACCAACACAGCTGCCTGAGTCCTGTGTGTATTTGTGACTTCCCAGCAACACACAGCTAGTGTAAATGATGTGGAAATACTCCTCCCCATGCAATTACAGCTCTTTTAATCACTGTGATTACAAGCTTCTATGCAGAAAGCACTGGAAAGGCTGGTATTACCCAGAACTTTCCCCATGAAAAGACAGCCAAGAAAGCTAAGCCGTTTACAAGTTTTGTCCAGAACTGGATGTGTTTTCCTCCTGGGATGCATCGCATCCACTTAGGACTGCAGAACAAATGTAGTGTTCCTAACCAGACTATTGTACATCAAGGAGCTTGTGATCCATGGATGGTTGCCCTGAGCAGGCGCAGGCATGTACTGTGCTGTGCTGTGCTGCACGTATTGCTTGGCCTTCAGGACTCTGCTGTGTTGTACATATCCCTTAAACTTAAACTTAACTGGTTAATTGTAATGGAAACGCTTGGAGTGTTACCGTAAATTCTGTCTCAAAAGAACCCTCTAAGACTTAATTTGATGTTTTTAGAAGGCAGGCATTCTTTATTGCAGCACTGGATGCATGGGGGATGCTGGATGCACCTAACATGCGTACACTAAAACAAAAGTTTATCCTTTATATACCTTAAAGACGTGAATATTCATACATTTTCCAAGAAGTCTTCACCTTTCTGCCTATCTATTACATTTACACGATGCTAGTGCTGCAAAATTACACTACGCATGCACGGGGGTCTCGGGTGGTTGTTGGCAGTTGTTTGGGGAGTTAGTCCACTACTTCTTTTTCCCTTTTATGGTCACAAGTTTTTTGAGGACAAGATCTTCTCCTTAGATGTTTCCCAACTCTGTTGTCTGGTCAACATGTTCTTTCTTGAGAAATCCGCCTTGTTTGAGCATTTCTGCCAGGATGTATCTATTCTCAAGGTTAGGATATTTTCTCTGTACATTTTAATCAGTCAGGCCTTGTTAAATACAAACTTAAACATTGTTTGGTAAAAGAATTTCTTAATATTTAAGGTATAATGGATCACTAATTGTTACAGGCCTCAACTTGCAGACACCAACTGCTCGCAGGCATCAGCTAGCAGGCATCAGGAGGTCGCTCTCACCTGGCACCAGTGATGATGTCACCAGCATATCCTTGTCTTTATCTTGAAAGAAAGCAGCATATTTTACTTCTAAGAGTGTCCTGTAAAAAATTTGAAGAACTTAATTCCAGTGAATCTCACCCCTGACAGGAAGTGTGCGCAGTGTGCCATGCCCAGACCATAGGTCAGTCTGACACTGCATCAATCTCAGGGATCCTAGCATTAGAAGGGACACAAGATTTTATAACTTGCTGTCATCTTTGGTGCTGAACCAGCAATCCTGGTGCAAAACAATGCAAAGGAATGATTCAGACATCCTCATTTTCTCCTTTTACCCAAGTACTCCTGGGGGTACATCAGGGAAGCTAATTAGTGCTATTCAGCAAAAGCAAGGACAGGAGCCTTTGACCCTTAAACACTCCAAAATGACTGAGTTTCCAAAATGTTTTCTCCCTTTACATCACATTTCCATCTGCTTCTTTGAAAACTCATATGCTTGTATCCAACCAGCCAATGATGCTATCCTGCACTTGGACAAAGTTACTGGGTTAGGCACTCAGGTGGCTCATAGTTCACTGAGATCAGGTTTGATACCAAAGATTTTCATGGAGTCAGATTGCAGGCTGCAGCTGGGAGAGCTATCCTCTTCTGAAATATATCTCACTGAACTTAGAAGTGATACAGAAATACAAATAGGCCTTTGCTTGCTGAGGAGCACAGAGAAGATCCGCTGTGTTTGTTTAAGTTGCCACTTTAATGTGGGGGAAAAATGGCTGTGAGCTCGTAAGAAGAAAGGAAAAGTCGGAGAAAAATGCATCAGCACATGCAAAATTGACAGCAAATATGTGCACACAGCAAACTCATATCTTCCCTGACTTCCCCTGGAAATCTGATGTCACCTCTAGTTGCAGATCACTTTAGTCTGCATTTAAAATGCTTCCCTTGTATTTGGAAAGGTTCTCTGAGTCCCCAGTTCAGAAAAGACCCTGAAATATCTTGATGAGATATTCTTGATTCCTCAGCCAGGCAGCTGAAATGTGGAAATTCAGGCACTTGTAAATGAGTTTCTGTGTTGTGCCATCCCTCCAGCCCCTACAGGCTGTGATCTGGGGTGCTGGCATGATACTGCAGCTGGCAGAGCTCCTGCTCCCTGAAGCATGCGAGCAAGCAAAGCACACAGTCAGCTTCAGCACCTGCTAACTGAGAGCAGAGCTTGCCACAATGATGCAATATCCATCCCATCACTTGCAAAAATACTCAATCTATATCCGTGATAAGGCTGAAGTCTTGGGTTTCTTTAGTCGGTTTTCTGGTGACAGCTAATGCTGCTTATCATCCCTGTGCACCTCACACCCTAAAAGTTCTCCAAACAGTAGTGGATGTGAACTGAAAATTCTCTATCGCAAATGCACTGTGAATAGCTCTGTCCTGGTTTTGGCTGGGATAGAGTTAATTTTCCTTCTTAGTAGCTAGAATGGTGCTGTGTTTTAGATTCAGTATGGGATTTAGTATATGGAGAATGTTGATAATACACTAATGTTTTCAGTTGTTGCTATGAGATCAAGGACTCTCAAACTCCCCATGTCCTGCCTGTGCACAGGTGTACAAGAAGCTGGGATGGAGCACGACCAGAGCACCGGGCCCAGATTAGCCAATGAAATATTCCATATCATGTAATGTCATGCTCAGTATATAAGGGAGGGGCAGCTGGGAAGGAGAAGGTACTCTCCTGCTTCGAGGGTTGCAATTGTGGGGTCTTGTATTTTGGGATCACTAGCCAGTAGCAGGCTGGGTATCAGTGAGTGGTGAGCAATCATGTTGTGCATTACCTATTTGTACTTTCTATTATTGTTTTATTTCATTAAAATTATTAAACTGCTTTTATCTCAACCTACAAGTCTCCCTTTACCCCTCAATTCCCACTCCATCCCCTGGGTGGGGTGAGGGTGAGTGGGCAGCTGCGTGGTGTTTGGCTGCCAGCTGGGTTCAAACAACAATAACCTCACTTAAGACCTTGTTAAAGAATATTAACTATGGTGAGAGAGGTACCAGTTTGGAGAAATCTGCTTTGCCATAATGGGTTCTCAGAGGTGCTTTAAAGCAGAATCTAAGATATTACTTTAAAACATATAGAGTTTATTTGTTACTGCCTTGGTTTTGTTTATGTTTTTTGCATGGAAATGCTATGGCACAAATTGTAAGGGATACTATTTTTGTCAAAAAAGAGCCTGAGCAACAGTTAACACTTCTCAGCACATAGGCCCATACACCACTCCTGGCTATTTAAACAGCCACAAACAGCAAGCAGTTGGCTTTAGTTTATTGTTCTGCAGTAGAGTGTATCTTGGAACAAATGGCTTTTCAAAAAGCAGGAGTTTCAGGAAGATTGAAAATCTTTAAAGCAGGCTTTTCTATTTTCCATGTTAAACACAGCATTGCACTCCTGCCCAAAAAACTTGTTAGCACAGCTGAGAAAAAATGCTTGACAGAAAGGCATAAGCCATCAACTCTAAAGATGAGATCAGCTCTAAGCATATGGAACTGAATTAAGAAAAAAAAGCTTCCAAAAATATTTGCGGGAGACACTCACTTTCTGTTCCTACTCTTCTTTAAAGATTCATCATGAATCTTTTCTTTCTTGTTTGTTTGCACATCTTTCAGTAATTACCTCTTTCCATCATTTAATTGTCTGCTAAGCTCCATATTATTTGACATATTTTCCCCTTTTTATTCACTTAGTTTTTCTTCTTTTATTTCCACTTTGTCCTTGCATTTTTAAATGTCCTCAAGACTCCTTGGACCTTTATTCTCCCAGGCTGCTCACACTCTGAAATGGTGGACGTGACAGTTCAATGTGCCTGCGATCCTCCTTCTCTGGGAGAAGATGGTTTTTCTTTTCCTATGCTTCCAACTTCCCCATGGATGCAGACAGTAGTGGGTCTTATTTCCCTTCAGAGAAGGAGCAAGACAGAGCTTTTCAAGAGAGAGAGAGGGAGGGAGAGGGAGAGAGAGAGCTAACAGGTACTACTTGTGTTTCTTCAGATAACACTGCTTCTCCTCCAGTGATGAGCATCCCAGCAGGCCTCAAGTCCTTCAGTCATTTCTCTTGTCATCTTCGCTGCCTGCTAAATCTTCCCTTACTTCAGCGCTGAGGGAAGAGACACTTCCATTCACAGATGGTCAGAGGAAAAAAAAGTAGGATTAGAACTACTGCTTCTTACTTAATTATTTTAAGATTTGAGCAGTTGGTGCTGCAAGAAATCAGCCGCATGACCCCTTGCCCGTTGCTTTCCAAAAGGGTTTCTGCTTGGGTGCTGAGCCCAGCCACCCCATCTTCAAGCAGGAGTCTCAATTGTCAGGTTTCAGTGGAAAAAAAGTACTTTAAAAATCTACCTTCTGCCTCCTAGACTGTCAGGTAACAGTGTTCTGCAGAGGTAGGTACAGAAACAAGCAGACACTGAGTGTCTTTGTACTGCACTGCTGTGGAACCAACAACAGACAGATCTTTTACACTTTCTAATCTATCAATCTCTCTCGCCACACACAGACACACATGAGAAATACCAGTAGGTTAACATTACTCCTAGTAACACAAGGCAAATTAATTTATACATTGGCTGTTGAACAGTGTGTAATACGCAATGTGACACCACACAAATGCCTGAGAGAAGAGTTCAGAGCAAGAAACATTTTGCAATTGAGACTTGTTTCTGTTGAACTGGCAGAGCAGTAAGGTCAGCAGAGCACTGCCATTAGATGTAGCTGCACAAAGATTGCTTGTGATCCCTGTGACTGGCCAGTCGGCAAACTCCTACGGCACTTCACACTGAGGGACAGGCAGCACATCTCATCCAATGTATAGCAAAAATTTTGTTATGGAGACAATGCAACTCTTTGGTTATGACATTCTCCCCACCTGTTTCAATCACAGGCATCAGTGGCTGCTTTACACAGATATACAAGTTCTCTCCCACCTTGCCTTCTACTTAATTTTCCCACTAATATTACCCTGGGGACTTCCTATTCATAGGGACATATATTCTGGGTCCAGAAGAACTCTTAAAGCTAAAACATTGTTATGTCCAAAATTAGAACACTGAAGAGATGAGGCTGAGATGAAAGTAATCAGTCCAAAAGTCCTATGTAACATCTCAAAGCAAACTTTCAGGTTAGTAGGAAAATGCAACAGGACCAGGTTTAACAACATTATTGTGGTGGAAAATGAACAGGAAAAGTTGAAGGTGGAAGAAAAGCTCAGGGCACAGGCCAGCAAACACAGATTCTTATTTTAAAGCCATTCCCATCTTAAGCATACTGAGATATATGTTACATAATATAGTGTCATGCAGCTAGATGCCCACCTAAGGCTCCTTCCAGGCTATGTTAGCATCTTCTTATTAGCTGGTTAAAGACAAACAAAATATGTTAATAGTAATAGCAATACAATGTAGTCATGATCTATTAAATGAGGTAGGGTTCTGGGCTGTTCTGCTGGCTTTGTGGTTGTCACAGTGTTACCCCTGACACATCACTGTGCCTTTTGCAGTGTCTTCCCTGTCACCACAACTGTGTCTAATTGCAGTCAGAGAGCAATGAGGAAAAGAATGATCCAGGACTTTGTCTCACATCAGCTGCCTTCTGTCTAGCACAATGTAGACCACCTCTTACTTGAGAACTCCTGGTATTCCTGGAGAAAATTGAACCAGCAATATTTACAATTCTAAAAATCTCCAGACTTCAGGGCTGTCCTTGCTGGGTTCAGAGCACTGACGTTTACGCAGACCTAGCATGGGAATGAAACCATCAACATACTGACTGAAGAATATGTTTTACATCATCTCTGAAATTGAGGATTGTAAAACTGACAGGAGACGGAGACCCATGGTGTTAAAAATAGGATATCATGGATGCTTTGAAGAATTCAGATGTACATTTGAAAAGCCTAAAAGAACCCTAAGCTCGTTATTTCCCTCTTCATCTGTAGTTCCTATTGTTTATGGAGTTTTTTAATTTATTTTTTAAAATCTTGCTACCTTATGAACATAGCTGAATCGACAGTTAACTTTTGGAAACTTTACTAGCATCTAAATGATTTCGAATCTCAGAGATTTCCAGACGAAGCACTTCATTTTTGTCACTATGTTTTTATTTACCTGAAAGTGGGGCTGATTTTTTTTTCCCTGATTTTTACCAACAATTGTCTTTGAGAGAAAGATTGTTTTGTGTTAAAAGTGTGGCCCAGGACTCTGGAAATCTGCATTTCTATTCTGCTCTAATACAGGTGATCTTTATGACGTTGGACAATTCATTTGATCTTTCCTTGGCCAATTTTCCCTTCTGTAAACTGAAGAAAATAATGTTTCCATACTTCATAGAAGAGTTATGAGCATAAATTAATCCATATTTATGAGGTACTAAAGGGATTCTGATGAGTACCATAAAAAGGCTGACTTACAAATAAAACCGTTTCTGTGTTCTGGTTTTCCACAGATATAGTTCTTTTTCTCTACTTCTTAAAGCAAGGACTTTTTTTTCCAGAGTAATATTTTTCACTTGTGACACTTCTTGATTTTACTTCAGAACAATAAGTACTTGTACATTGCAGTTGCAGCTATTATTTTTATGCATGATATGCTATATATGAAACTTTCAGTGTCCTTTATAGTCAAACAGAACAGAATAGTTTCTTTTAAGATTTATTTTTAAAATCTGTGAAAAAGGTCCAGTCTTGCAGCTGATAAGGCTGAAGCATAGCACCTTTACACATAAAGCAGAGGGAGGATGGGAAGCAGAGAGAAGAACATCACTTACAATTGCTGTTCAGACCTAGGGAGGGTTGACTCACGGGTGAGACAGCAGAATAACATCCAGTATGTATAAACTCTGCCTTCTTACTCTATCTGTAAAACAGAGGTTTGTAGAGTGTCACTCCAACTATTTTCAAACTTTAGGTGACAACGAACAAATAAACAAACCAGGCTGAAGTCTCTCAGAAGAAAACAGAGAAGACTATTCTTCTGTTCTTGACTTTTCACAGGTAAACTTGAACCACTTTATTGGCATGAAAACCAGAAAATCTTTAGCAGAATCTATCACACAAATACTAATCCCTGCTGGTAATTTGGGCTATTGTCCACTTCTGCCCTACCTGAGGGTGGAGCTGCCCCTATGGGGAATAAGCAGTCTTGGTGTCCTTGCCTTCTCCAACTGATGAAAACTGTGCATTGCTTGGATCAATCCAATTTTCTCTGTGTCTCATCTCAGGGTTACAAGATGTCAGTCTCACCTGGGAGCTACTTCAGCAACTCCTTATGGAAAAGCAGCCACAGATTATGATCAGTAAGATTTAAAAAATAGGGAGCAGTGTCACCTGTTTACAATCAGTGCATTGCTATAGGATCTGACTAAACCCTATCGCTGTCATGTTGGATGAGCAGAAAAGCTTGGGAAGTGTTGCCGAAATGCAAAAAGTTTATCCTGCTACCAAAAAAACAGATAATTTTAACACCAGCTTTGCAAAAGAAATCATGTGCACAAATTAAGTTTCTTTTGTTGACTGAATATACTTATTTCTCTATGTATATTTATGACACCCAAGCATTATGTAGAAATTAGCTACACAGCACTATTTCAAAATTCACACAGGAAATTAAAGCCTTCAAAATATGCAGGGAAAAAAAAAATCTTTTGACTACTATGAAAAGCAGCTTTAAAACAACTTGAGAAAAGAAAGCAATTCAAAATCTTTTCCTATGCTTGAGCAGTATTAGGAATAATAGGGAGCTGCATGACACCATTCAGACAAGAAGATTGTTTAAGTAAACCCCTAGTCAGGGGAATTCAGTCAGCCCTCCAATTATCCTTCCCTCAGAATGACTTCGAGCTGGATGCGAAAGAACCATGGAAGAAGGAAGCATTTTAAGCCATATACTGCCACTTGCAGGTCAAACGAAGTCCATGTCAGCTACATGAGGCAAGGATAGAAGCACACAAATTCATAGACATGTAATGCAGAGCTTCAGTGAGAGATTTGGTAAAGGCACTCTGGAAGAATTTATCTGACATCCGTGAGAGAGCAAGTTTGAACAAAGCTAGCTTTGCAGCTGAGGAGGAAGCACTTAGCAGCAAGCACATCTCTTAGAGTGACTGAGGTTGAGTGTTTGGGTGACTGGCGGCACAGCAGGATGTCCCGATTTCCACAACGTGGATATGAGTGCACAGAATCATCAGCATGTTGAGAAAATGCTCTTGGAAGACAGAAATAACCAATGTCACAGAATGTGGTCAGCTGGGGACTGCACCAGGGTGAGTCCTGGGCTTGGGGAAAGGCACATGTGCTTTTAAGCCATCTCAGTCTCTTCAGTGCCTCTCTGGCTCTCAGTGGCAGCCCACGCTGCTTCAGGATGGGTCTACACTGCACCAGGAGCAGCATTCCCCGCGGGGTGGTTGCACTGGCTTGGGCTTGTGCCCCCTTCCTCCCCTCTGCCAAGGGAGAAGCCCTCATAGATTTGGCCATTGTAGGTTTGTGCTCCGAGATATTTTTCTGTAAAAAAGGTGACTGTGAGGTTACGTGCTAAGAGCTTGACCCCTTAGCCAGAGGAAAAGCAGCAGTTCAGGCTGTGGGAATGTTCTCCAGCCACCACGTACAGAGGAAGCAAGGGAGGACCAGTCAGGAGGGGAAGGAGGGCGGTAGACCTGCCATCCCCAGCCCACCATGATGCCTGAAGCCTTGGAAACAGGCAGAAGGCCTGGGAGGTGGCAGAGCCAGGGTGACACTAGTTCGGTGTGTCCCACTTGGCACACTCCCCAGGCTGAGGTCCAGCAGAGTTTCACCTCAGGTGGCACTTTGAAGCTGCTTGTTGCATTTGAGCAGCGCTGTCAAGCTCCCGTGCTCTCCTGGGCTTGAGAAACAAAATACAGCAATGCTGGCCTCTGGGTCTTCATCATAATTTATATTTGAAGGGAATTCACAGACTTTCTGCTGGTTTTGGAGGAGGCAGGGAAAGAAGAAAACCGAATTCAACACATGTAAGAGGTGGACCTCATCTCACAGCAAGGATGCATTCCTGGTGACATTTTAAATTAATAACTTGTCAATGGAGCCTGAATTACACCACAAATATCATGTTACTGCACATCCGTATTATGCCTGCATGATTTCATCACGATAACATCCCAGCTGTAATTTGGGCTGATGTAAAAAATAAAAGTAGTAATAAGTGTGAGATTATGAAAATATTAATTGCTTTCCAGTCAGTAGGGTGACCACACATTCTACCTTTCAGTGAGGGAGGACAGCCTGGGATCTGTGCTCTGGCTCATACGCTGCTGTACTCTGACCCACTCAGACAAGTGGGAAAGAGAATTTTTTGATCCTGTGGAAACGGTGACTGAATCCTCTCCTCTTTGGTTTTTGGGTGCAGGGCTAGCTTATTGCACTATAGGAAAGAAATAACTGTCTACTGTTTCCATGAAGTACTTTGAATAACTGAGAAGCTAGGAAGCCTAAATAATAGTATTCACTGATTTAAGCGGAAGTGAGAAAAATGCTGTGGAATTAATTGGTAATGGCAACTGAACATGCCCCTTGATGTAAAACTTAATTGCTGTTTTAGTAGTAGACTATACACATTTCACTCATTGACAGAGAGATAATAATTACTGAACTTAAGCTCAAAGTTATTACTCACTATTTTCAGATCCTTTCATTCTTGCAATTTTTGTAATTAGGGATTTTGTCTTAAGCTTCCTAGAACAGTTATAAATAGTTTACATTTTTATAGGATTCTCCCTGACAAATTTTTGTAGAATTTGCTAATTTGTACCATCAGTTAGAATCCTGCTGAAAAGGACTGAACTTAAATTATTAAAAAAGCAAATGTGCTACATGTACATGCATACAACATTAACTTGGGAACTCACAATATTGTGTATCTCTAAATTTATTTTGTTTGTTTATTATGACTCTAGTATAGTATTTATATTTCTATTTTGTCAAGTCTATATTAGCACAAGTACGACAGCATCTTAGACGAAATCATATGCTGCATAGGAAATCACCTTTGTAGATATTCTGCTTTAGTGGCCCAACACCCTGTGAGACAGAGAAGTTAGAGTTTCTTTTTGCGAGGTTAAATTTCACGGGATTTTTGTGCCATGAAGGGAGAGCCTGCTACTGACTAGAGAATCTGAAGTAAAAGTGCTCAGCACAAAATAATTTATTTATTGGGCAGATTTTGGCAGAAGCCTTCCCTGAAGCCCAAAGACAAAATGCTATAAAAATAAGCCAAACTCCCAGAAATACATTTTGATATTTCTTCATCCATGTTCAAGTCATGGCTGGTACATAGCCTCCTTTGGAGGGTTATGGAAATACTGATCTAAAGCCCCAGCTGATCTTGTCTGGGATGTGAAAGAGATGAGAACTAGGACCCAGAATTCCTCCATCGCAGGGAAAGCTTGGAGCTGTCAATCACATCCAGGGAGGAGAAGATTTTGTAGAAGAAATGTCAGAGGGCTTACAGCAAAGTAGGAAATTAAAGTTGAAAGTTGGACACTTTGCAGAAAGAAAAGAAAAAACTCCCACCCTGTTGCACTAACCCTGTTGCAGGAGGCACTCCCCACACTCTCGGGTGCCCAATTTCTACCATTATATCTTTTCCTCCCCCATGGAGATTATCTCTGGCCCCAGCCCAGGACTGAGACAACATTCCAGTTTATTACATAGATGAGTAAAAGTTGAAATTTAAAAAAAAAAAATGGAGGAAACACAGAGGAGACCTAACACCATGAAGTTTCAGTTTGAACTACAGAAGACAAAACCAAAACCACTATATCCCTCTTCAAAAATTGCTTAAACTCAGACTCAGATTTTAAAGCTTATGTCAATTTTCCAGCTTAAATACATGTCCAAATTACAGAAACCTAGGCCACTTGCAAATAAAGATGCCAACAGCACTTGTATTAAGAAAACAAATTCAGTTCCAAAGGAAAATTTTAAACCATCAATAAAACAGGCTCCTAATGTGAATATGCCCACAAACGAGAAATGCCTTAACCTCAGATAAATGTTTCAGAGACAATTCTTATGAACGATACGCAATTTCATGGGCACCATTTAAAGATAAAAATATAGTGGTGTAGTGTACAGGTGACAAGAGCACTTAAAAGCCCTATTACCCAAGAGTGAAAAAAAAAAAATCTGGAATTTTCCACAGGTAGCAGAAAGAACATTTTAAGACAAATATAATATATTCTTGTATAGATAAGAACTAATGATTCACTTAGACTTCTAATGGCTAGAATGAGGTAGCTGCATTTATTAAAGGAAAAAGTCATGGAAGGAAGGAACTTAATAAGTGTTTGGGGCCACGAAGCAGCTTCATCCTTCTATGTATTTAATACAAAGACATTTTTCACAGTTTAGTTATTCGCTTCTTGGACATTCTGAGTTAATTGTTATTTTGAAGACCACTATTATGAATGGGGAAAAATTCTTAAGAGTATAATTTTAAATGACGGAGAGTTTAAGTGAAATGATCAAGCATCTTAGTTTAGCATAGACGTTGATAAAAAAAATAAAACCCTAGATCTAAACAAGAATGTTTTTCTTAAGTAGCTTAATGCCAAAGAAACACTTCTGATGCTATCACACCTCCTGTATTAATAGAGCAAGGCATTTTGACAACTATCTTTGACCTATGCAGTTAAAGATCTCATATAAATGTTTCAAGGCAATCAGTAGAGCAGAAGTCTGGGACTATACAGGGTCATCAGTTCAGAAGGATGTGGTCCTGGTTTTATTTCAAGTCTCACAATTACTGATGCATTACTTAGTACCCCAGTTCCTGCTAACAGGAAAGTCAAGTTCAGTTGTATGACAAGAAAACCTGTAGCCTTTCTAGTTCTAGGGACAAGTCTGTAATTTCATCAAATACACCTGGAAGTTTCCAAAACCAAAGAGAACCTAACATACCTCAAAACACTAGTTTTTTTCTAAGCCAGACCCATGTTGGTTGGAACCTGAACCCTGATGTTTGAACGTTTGCTTCTTCAGGCTAAATCTTGTAATTCAGTTTCTTTTTGCAATGCAGAAGACTGTTACAAAGTGCATCATTTTCCTTCTGCATCCAGCAGGACAAGGAGACTGAGTTGCAGCCAGTGCTCCACTCTTCGTCTGACAGGGAGCCAAGTCCTGATTTCTTCTGTCCAGTTAACACAAGAGAACAGGTCAAAGACGCTGAATCTCTCTGCGTGAAACCGGCTGAGATGGCCAGCTCCAACTCAGACCTACCAAATCCATCTGGACTTGTTCTGACTTCTGAAGAGCCCTTTGGGAGTAGCTCCATTGTGTCCCCCTAGGTTTGAGGCTATGGTGCCTCAAAGCCAGCTTTGGACCAGTGCTGCTTCATTTGATCTCTATCGAGGCTAAGCTAATAAACCTAAGTGGACCTGAGCTGCTTTGCATCCAATTTATCAGTCCAGGGGTTAGCAGATGCAAGGGAGAGCTGAGTGTACTGGTGCTAAATCCTGACAGGTACTCAGCGTCTCCTCTCTCCTACACTGCTTTTGAGACCCCAAATGTTTAGCTCTTTAAAGAACAGGACAATGTCCCATTTATTTTGTTCTTCTAGTTTCAAATCCTGTATTAATGCTGTACTTGTTACTTGGCCAGCCAAATGAGACTGTGACTATTATAAGTCGATGGCTCAGAAGCCTGGGGTTTAATACTTCATATAAATTCTGGCATCACTCAATTTCCTCAACAACATGTTCTCAGAGTTGACTGAAATTCCAGGGGGGAAAGAAGTGTATCCATACATTAATGGGATATGGGAAATGCTAGCTCTGCCTCTGACAAAGTTTCTTTAACCAGATGTATAATTTTTCTCATTAGCAAACTGAAGAGGTATACACTTCCTGTTACAGATGCAAATGTAACATTTGTATGGATCAGTAAATACTTTTCCACTCCAATGTAAACAGGCTTGACAGTTTGAATATGCCATGAATTTCAGTGATAATTATGCAAATGCCATACAATACCAAAGGAAAACAGTTTCTTAAATATTCATGTGGGAATATTTATGCTACAATGATCATAGCAAGATATGTAAGATTCAAAGTGTATTGACCGTAAAATGTCTATGACAGCTCTATTCTGCATGAGTAGTAAGGAAAAACTCAGTGCCATCCTTCATAGTTGTGGCCACAATAATTATTACAAATCATTATTATTAATCTGTCTTCAGGGGTATGGCTGTGTAGTCCATCCAGAGCTCCAACAGCTAAGTATGTACTGCCATGTAGATTGCCAGAATATGTCACTATGTCACATCCATGTACGCCATACAGGGTTGTTTGAGGACATGTTTGCTGTCATAATCTGAAGGAAAAGGCATTATCTGTGATAACAGCATCTTGCTTTTTCTGGACTTTTCAGAGTTCTCAGGAAAATGCTCATCTCCTTTGTATCACTGCAGATTAACAGCATTTACTGTCTTCAAGGGAATTTCATATCTAAAGGCCGATTCACTATGGAGCGTAACAAACCCCACACAGTACAAGTGTTAGAAATGTAACATTTCTGTTATTGTAATAGTAGACCTTTTAGACTCACTCTTTTAGATGGTCATATGGCCACCAGGTGCAGGTTGGTATTGGGCACAGCATTAACCACTTCTGCCTCTGCGCTGTTAGGAAACCCAGTGTCAGACCGTCTTCAACTGGCAATATTTGGGGATACACAAAAACTCTGCTCAGCCTCTCGTGACAAGGGACCCTTGGCAGAATGAAGGATTCCTAGCATTTCAACAATAAAAAATAATAGTTTCTGGACTGGTCACATTTTTTGTTTTGAGGAAGGCCTGTCTCCAAGTAGTAAAGTATTCCCCATGTCACAGTAATAAGTCAAACACACAAACAGAGCCATCTCCACTATCCTGAGAGGGTGCTCTGAGGTAGCAATGAACCCCTATCTTCTCAAATAACTGAACCAGGTCATCATTGTTAGCAAGAATGAGAAGAATTATGGATCCTGGCTCCAGCCTGAAGGCTAAGAGAACACCTTAGGAATATACCAAAGTTAGCTGGCCTACGACTAACACCCACTGAAGTTTTCTGATTATGAGTGTATTAGAAAAAGCCTGTTTGTAAAATTTGCTGCAAGAATGGAATGTTTTAATAATTATTCAAACCTTTGAATCTTTTAAAAGCCTCAGTAGACTTTAATAAAATTTTCTGGTTTATGTGCCAGAGGTTAATAGATATAATAAGGAAAATATCTCACTAAGATAAAATCCATTGGAATTGCAGAAGATGATGAAACAAAGTAAAAAAGGAGGGGTGAGGTTAAAATAGTCCCTTCATTTCAGTTTGGGGAGGCTTTACAGAGCCTTAAAGATAAAACGCTCCTGTTGTCCAGATCCTCCTTTGTCCCAGTCCTGTGAGGAGATGTTAAGGCAATATTAGACCTTGCTACCCAGCACCTCTTTCCACATACACGACAAGAACAAAATTCCTTACACCTAGTCTGAATTTAAGACTAGTGACCTGAGGAAAAGAACTGTCTTTAAATGGGGTTAAAATTCCTCTTTGTAGGAGAAACATGCAAGTTTCAGACACACACAGCTTCCCTGGTTGAAGTAGCTTTAGTATTTGTTATACAGCATTCTCTGAACAAGGTTTTCTTGTCTCTTAAAGTCAATGTGACTGTTGTCACTGAATTTTTGGCAATCTCAGAAAAAAAAAAAAATCAGTGACAATATGCCATTAGCTATTGGCTCCTCTTTAATGTTTAGAGGCCCTGACTCTTTCCTAGCAAGGTCACAGTGCTGCTTGTTTCAGTGAGATCCCACTCTGAGTCCATTATGTCTGGGATACCTCCTAAAGGTGTAGAAGCTGAGCAGCTGCTAACAACCCCTTTGAAGATAAGGAGAATGTTTTTTACCCAGTCCCTGGAAACACAAACAAGAATATTTACCTGTAATTTGTTCTCTGACCCTTTCATACCACTATGATCAGGTTTCCAGCTTTTTAGATTAATCCACAATTGACGATAAGAAGCCTTGCCTCTGCACCAGGCCATTACCATAAGGAAGTGGCTGTATACTGTGAGTGATGTGAATGCAGCTCATGTGAGCCCTTAAACTGCAAAATCAGAGATCAGGAAGAAGAAAGTGGATTGACAAAGAAATAGACCCTTGCCTCAGAATACTACCTGCAATCCTCCTCTTTTATCTAAATTGGTCTTCATCAGGGAAAGTTGGTTAAAGGTTGTCATGCTAGGGGAAGAGTAAAAGAAATCACATAGATGGTATAATTTTTACTGCATTAATCCTGTTAATGATTATCTCCCTGCCAACTGTTGTCAGCAGCAAACTACAGAACAGATGAAGTCTCTAATTTCTGATCTGATCTCACCATTCCCTCTGTATTTCTTAGTATTGCAATAGTAGAGGTTATTCCTGAGCTGAACTTCCTGAATTTACGTTAAGGCTTCTATGGTTGCCTGAAAGGTTTTGAAAGACTAACCTGTATTAGCAATAATACTGATCTTTAATGCAAGGATATCTAAGGAGCAGGACATACTCTAAATTAAACATTATTGCATTCTTTAAACCTAGACTACATCTCTTTAAAGTATGAAATAAGTAAATGGACTTTTCTGATATAAATCTGTACTATATGAATATTACTTGGTTTAGATAAGAGAAATTTTTTTTTGATGCTATAAGTATCTTACTTTGGAACACGTAGAAAATATCCTTCTGCATCTGCAAGTATCTCTGTATTTATTGTGCTGTAAGAGCATCTAAATAATCTAACAATAAGCATTAGAGCTTCAGTGTGGCAACAACTGTACAAATTCAAATCTCTGCCTCCAGAAGATTTTTTTGCTATCCTTGCATTTGGATTCAGAGTTAACATGTCGCTCAGCTAGTCAACAGTTTAGGAGAGAGGACATAAAATACAAGAGGAACATAAAATACAGACAAGGGCAATGGAGTGCTCTGATCTCTTGAGGGAGCCCCCCTTTCACCTTTTACAAAAGAGCACATTCAGTGCTAGTCCACAGCAGTACTGATAGTCAGCAACTGTCAGCTTTGTTAGCAAAAAGCAAATAGCCCCTGTACCTCTCTGGTGTTCACCTCCACTCAGAGGTCTTCCTCACCTTTGGACAGTGACCCGCACCAGCAAGGAGTCTGCTCCAGCCCCGTATCAGCCACACAAGCGAACAGTACCCAGTGCTCATCTTATGCCTCAAGCTCAGGTTGCCAGCTGCAGCACATGAAACTGTACCATCTCACCATAGTTAAATCTTTCTTCAGCCAAAGGAGAGCTGAAAGCTGAATGAAAAGGGAAAATTTCTTGCCATTCAGCTGCATCACACTGTGACACTTTGGAAATGAGCACTTAAGTAATTAAAAATTTAAATAATAGAAAGTATCAAATGAAAATAGATATTGCAGATAGGCAGATATCTACCTAGGAACTTCCTATTTCAAAAACCAAGAATTGAAAGGTGAGGGTTATGTAAAGCTAAGATAATTTTTCCTTTGATATGAACCAGGAAGAACACTGTTGCAATAGTTTTCCCAGAGACTAAGTATGATTATAATATCCCAGCACAGTTCCAAGGTAGCTGAGCACTATAACTAATAACAGTTATCGAGTCTTTGCTGTCAAATGCATTGCAAAGACTGGACCTGGTGATAAGTTAACAGAGCAGTTTAAAAGAGGAGCAATGCTCTTAGGCACACAGACACTCATGTGTGCATACATGGAATAAATATAATTTTCCTTGCTCAAACAAACTTGCATACACAATGCAATTAATTGCACTTATTTGTTACCAGAAAGGTGGTATAGAAAGAGCAGTATCTTAACTAATTGTCTGTCATATCAGCCTGATTGCTGGTATCCAAGCTACAAATCTACAATGCAGCAAAACATCACATTACTTGTAGTCACATCTGTTGGTCCCAGCCCAGTTTCCCCATGTATGTTTGTCTGACAAATTTCCAAGGAAACTTTACACATTGTTGAAGCCCTGAAAGGTTGAGATGTTCTGCAATTTGTCCAGGCTCAAAGGAGATCTACAACTAAGCAGCTCATATAACCAAGACCTTCTGTGGGTTCATCCATCACTTTAGTCTTAAAAATGGACAAGGTTTTCTCTAAGCATCTGGTTTTCCCAGTCACTGGGACCTTCCATAATTGCAGCAATAGAGGGTATCAATTAAATGTTAAGGTGCCTAGGACTGGTAGTCTAAACCTCCAGGCCATTGAGATATTGCCATTTATTAGCTAAAGATAAAGCTTAATTGATTGTTATTTTGAATATAAGTGTGCCTAATACAGCAGTGCTGTCAGATTTATCACTTCAGTATCTAAGATACCAAGATGGCAGTCATTAAATTTGCATGGTTACATATTATAACTTTTACATAGAACTCAGCAATTTATAAGCATGCTTTCAGGCAAAGTGGAGTAAACTTGAGGTATATCAGGATGAAAGAGCTTCTGTTTCCAGAGGGGAGATGGCAAATAGAACTTTTTATTGGAGACAGATAAGAATCCCATTGAACAAGGAATAAGGTACTGAAACAAGGGAAATTTTAGTGGCATGAATAATAAAATGGGAAGAGAGAGTCTGAAGAATGCAAAAAGTCAAGGAAGTCTAGTGTCCTTGGAAACCAGCTATTGTACTTACTTAACTTCTAATAGTGGGAGTGATGTGAGCAGCTAGGCTCCTTTGGAAGAGCTATCTAAGAATGGAAAATACGTCCAGTCTTTCTGTTAAGGTTAGAGCTGACCTACTTTATATTCATACTCACTGTAACTACTAGTTATACCTTTCCTTTCTGTCTATTAAGTAGCAGACAGTTGTCAAAGGCCAAGCTATTCCCAGCTGCCATGTGAGTGAGCAAATGAGGATGCACAAGAAGACTCTTCCCTCCCTTGATGCTTCTGTTCTATTTAGCTAGTCCCAGCACTGAATTCTAGGAAAAAGTCCCACATCCAAGGTGGAAATGAAGCACCCAATTCAACTTTTAGGCAGGCAGCAGAGGTCAAATAAGCACCCTTTGGAACACACAGGATCTATTTTCCTCCTCCTGCAGCTGCTGCATTTGGGTATCAAAACCACACCTCCCATAGGGCTCCTTTGAAAGGAACAATCCATGCAGTCCTTGCAAGAGCTGAACAATTCCCTCCTTTCCAGGCCACATTGCTAATAGAGTGCGTGCCATATAGATCCCCCAAAAGGTGTGTCCACACGTGGAATTTAAAAGGTATATGGTCCTACTGCACCTGTGCATATTTTCTTCCTGTGGCCCTGAAGTCTTAACACACTCTAGACCTTAAAAAGTTTTTTTTTCCCCAGAACAGATGTCTTAAGTCACTATTTATATGGTGCACTCACAGAAGCTCTGTGGTGCCTATGTCTTCCACATGCTTTCAACATCCTCGCAACTTCCAAGGCTCCCTCATGAGGCATACCTGCAAGCAGCTATTTTTTCAGCCACTTCTGCAGCCCAGCAAAAATTGCAGTGTGCGTCCACACACTCTTTTAGATCCACTGATAGTCCTGATTTCTCAGCTGTTGTACCCAACTCTTTCTACTTATCCTGCAGTATCAAAGCAAAAGCAGACTTTGTGGTGATTTCTAGATCTTCAAAGAGCACAAGACTAAAAAGAAGGAATCCTGAATTCCTATTCCTACTCTGACACACCTCTCCTTGGCTGCATTGTTGTGCCACACAGGTGGATAATCAAGGTAGTTCATTTGAAATGGGAACAATACAGTATATTAGGTGCCTACTAGGTCATTCAGAACTGGCTTGAGTGTCCCTGTGCAGTGCTGTATAATCCAACCCACCACAAATTATCACTAAAGTGGGAATGCTAGGTTCCCAATTCACTGTGTTGTTATGAAGTTGAATCCTTCTGTAATGCTGTTCCACATATACAACAGTCATGTAGAAATTGCTATAGCTATCATACATTTTTCAAATAGTTATCGAAGTCATTTGCACATCATACCTTTCACTAACCTTGTTTCTTCTTATCCCTGGTGTGTGTCTCATCTTTAATTTAGATCTTGGCAGGTGGTGGCTGGCTAAAGGTACTATGAATTTCTTAAGGGAGTCTCCAGCTAAGCACTTTCCTATCTGCTGCTAAACAAGCAACTTCATTTTTTCCTTCCTTGTTTTGAAGTCATTGCTGCTGATCGTGGTAATCAGCACTTTGGCAAAGCTTCCCTTCATTCCTCATCAAAAAAAAGCCCTCATCAGAGTCATTGTTCAAGATCTCTTGGCACTGTTAGAAACACTGAATCTCTCTCCCACTCCCTTGCCCTGACACACACTAGCCATTTCAATGCTTTGCAAGAAACAAAAGCCATTTTTACACCTCTGTGTCAGGCCCTGAGTGCACTAACAGGCCATTATGGCCCTGACCAGCCTCATGTAGGACTCCCACCCACACCCCTACTCATTGGGGCCCTATTTAGGATGAGGTGGAGCTTTTACTCCCTTCAAGCTCTGTCCCAGCCTGTGCCTGGCCAAGGATTCTCACACTGTGGACTGACTTCCCAACTAGACCCCAGCCCTGCCTCATCAGCATAGGCACCCATGTGGTGCCCTGGTGATCTGTCAGAAATCTCACTTTTAAGGGTGGGGACTTTCCTCAAAGGATGCTAAGCTTTTGGTGTTGTGACCAGGAAGTCTGTGGCTTTCCCTTTGAGAAAAGGCAGCTCCTTCCTTGACACCAAAAGCAGCCTAGTCTGAAGTCCAAAATTGGAGCCAAGGAAATAATTAGGGTTTGAGAAAAAACTGTCAGTCCTGAAACATGCCAAATATCTTTTTGTGGCTGTGCAGTTTTGCAGACCTTCTATTAGAGATGGAGGAGGAAGGGAGGGAGGAAGGGAAAATTTCAATCTTAAATCTAAGATGCTTCCAGATTGAAGAAATGTTTTCAGCCATACTTACCTGTGGTCAAACTCCAAGGCTATGTTTTTGTGTTCTGTTTTATTGTACAATATAACATTTTATTGTTTTGTCTTCACTTAACACTACTTAAGAATTTGGAGCTGTCATTGGTTTGCTTGTTTTTAAGTACCTTACATAAAAATATCCAATCTCAGTAGAAGCCTTCATATGCTGAGCTGAAAGCTAGCAGTAATGGGTGTGACACCTCATGATGCTGCCACACATATGCTGTGGAAAAAAGTATTAATTCAAAAGTCACATTGCTGTACAGATTTTATGAGTGGTTCAAAGGATGTTGGCTCCTCTGTTTATAGTGTTAATGGGAGTTCTTGTATACTTCTTCTGACAGGAAGTTAGGCAGTGAAGGGGCTGGACAGAGGTTAAATACTAATCCAGAAATTTTCTTGTCATGGAAACTGAAGTCTTGTAGCATCTATCTTGTACCCAGACATAGTAATAGCAGGAGAATATCTTAGAGGAGCATTAGATTCTATTTTTATCAAGAGGTTACTGTATTCAGGTCTCCCGAATTATGAATGTTTCTTTAATAACTATCAACATGCTTATCGCAAACTGATTTCTTCTTTTTGCACTGAAACTCCCAGAATATGAAAAATAAGCATTGTACTAATCATCATTAGCAAAACATTAGAAAATATGGTATGTCAAGTAACTTCATTATTTCTTTAAAGCAACGCAAGAAAAGAGATCTCATGTAACTCCTATGAAATGCACATTGCCTTCGTTCACAGCACTCTCTCCTTCTACTCATTGCTCAAGTTACACTCTCGTTCAGTATCATATCAGTTGGTAAATGCGAACATGAATCTTTCTTCATTTAACATCCTTCTTCCCCCAGAAAAAAATAATCTACTTATGAGAGGTCTGATTTGCTAACCCAGAGTACCAGCATGTTTTCCCAGCTCGGAGCCCAGCATTTCATAGCAAGGCAAGCTGTACTACCTGCTATGTAGTCTGATATGAAAAGCCTGCAGACTTTTCCTGCTAACTCCTCCCTAAAGAATATGAGCTTTATCATTTTACCATATGCCATGCAGAAACTGCCACTAAAGATAGTACTTTAACCTTGTGCATGGAGAAGGGCCTCTAAGCATCTCCACTAAACATCTCTCTTCTGCAAGTGGTCCCTCCTGAAAGCTCATTGAAAGAAACATTAACATTACCTACTGGAAAATACCACCTTAACAAGTACTACACAGGTGTATCATTGACCAGGACTCAAAGATTGAGCAAAGACAGTCATGGCAAATGGAGTTGAGGAGAACAACTTCAGATGAGTTGTGAAAGCAACTGACACAAATGTAGCTCTTACCACTTTGGAAAAATGACCGCAACAGCAATAGCGTCAGCAAAGTGTGAACTGAGACCTCACAGTCACGTTCTAGAAAGTACAGCACTTCTCTTGGATAGCACCAGAATAAGTATGAAGGATCTGAACAGCTAAACTTTTGGGTGCCTGTATATTGCCTTGCCAATGAATCCTGTGTATGTCAGCACTTTGAGCAATTTAACGGAGAAGGTTCCCTTTTCATTCCAGAGTAGTAACTTATAGCTATCAGGCAGAAGCAGTGGCACAGTTTAAGTTACATAGTAGTGAAATGTTGGAGTCTGGCTCCTAAAACAGCTAGATTGTAAAAAGAAGTAGCACAGTTCACTTCATAAAAAGTTTATTTCAGAACCAGAATGACTGAGTGCACCTTAAATATTAGCAATATTAAATATCTAAATTTAGAATGGGATGGCATGCTGTTTATATGAGTAGAGGGAGGTCATATAGATGCAGTAGAGCCTGTTAAAAAGAAACCAGCAGGCTAAAAGGACAAAAACAATCACTGAAGGATGCACCTAAAGCACAGAAGTTAACAGTCATGTGCTGGGTAATCTCCCAAACAAAACAGCATTTGAAACTTAGGGCCTTATTCATAAAACTTTGAGGTTATTTAGCTGAAGGTCACTTTTTAAAATCTTTCTGTAGTGATAAACACTCATATCAGTCTTTTTTATACTTGCTCCGCTTTCTATATATGAGAACACTAATGCTATTTCTGTGTAATTTAACAACCATTAAAGCCACTCCTGATGAAAGAATAAAGTCCAACTACATGTAATAAGATAGAACCATTTCTAGCGTTTCAAAAGATACCAGTGAATCCTAAGTAAACTATTAACCTGTTTAACTAAAAGACTAATTGCAGTACTATAGTATGGGAATCCCTCTGAAAATGAATACCCAGTTTCCATTTAAGCAACATGCTACTCTTAGAGCCAACAGCTGTGGCTACCTATACCAAAAATACTACAAATCTGTCAGCACAAGTCTAAAACAGGACAGTACCTTGACACCACTTACATAGTCAGACATATTGATTCAGGTTTCCTCACTGCTGCCTTCATACAGCTGCAAAAAGTCATCTACTTTGTACTTCTGGACACTGAAGAGAACAGGAGTGTTAAATCCATATGTCCTCAGGGCAACATGTATGGGAGGGAGCATAGTCTAGCTCTTCCACTCGAGCCTGAGTGGCTGACTAACAGGGGAGTAAATTATCTTCACAGAGAAGCTAGTGTGAAGAAAGGGAAACAATACTAAATCAGGAGGAAATAATTTTATTCTCCACACCTGTTCTTCATTGGTATGTGAGTGAAACATCTGTTCCTATTTATAAATGAGCAATGAAGTTGCCACAGAGTAAGACAATGGAAGCTTGTCCTCATGAGAATAGTAAAAGTACATTTTCAAGATAGGCAGCTCAGGAAACCAGCATGGGTTTCCACTTGCTGGAACAGGAAAGTAAATCATAATCTGATACAAAAATCCCTCAGAGCCTCGTTTCCCTTTCTGCTAGGTCACTTAGCTCACAGTTTTTGGAATTTGATTATCTAAAGGATAAAAATAATCACACAGCTTTGGGGACAGACATAAAGACAGGTCTGGTCCTGGCTGCTCTTATATTGATGGGAGATGGACATAAGAGGCTGCACGTGTAATGTTAGCACAAGGAAATTGAATCTGATGTGTTATACCATCATTGAATCACACAGGTGATAAAAATAAACCAACTAAAACCAACTAGATTGCCCCATTAACTGCCTATCCAGGGAAATATTTTTACCTATATCCATCCTCCACAGCAGATATACAGAAATCTCACTCAGTTATCAGGCCTCACCTTAGAAAGCAAGTTCCCTTAGCCACTACCTCCTTTGACCACTCTCTTCCCAGCCCTTTTATTCAGAGCAGTTGAGGTCATTTCCTCTGCTCCCTGGTCATTGCCTGGGTTCACCCCTTGCTTTCTGGGTGAGGTTGTAAATCCCAGCAGATCAACGGATTTGGTACTGTATTTAAGAGACTAGTTCATGCTGTTCCTGAGGTGGGGGTGGGGGGCGGCTTTAGTGATTCGCTGCATAAAATCACTTTCTTTCCCTGTTACCGTGATTACTGACACTCTTAAAGCTGCAAACATGTTCTGGAAAACACACAAGAAACTGAATTTTAGAATTTTCCCCTGACAAAAAGCATTGATGGGTGAGGGTCTACTGATCCCAAAAGAGGAATGCAAAGGCTTTGAGGAGACACTGCATTTAGCATCGCAGAAATGAATCAGAGACTGCAGAAATGATGGTCTGTCTGAATTGAGCTAGCTCCCAAGGACTTGGTTAGCAGACAGTATGGGCAGACAGTATGGACAGACAGTACCCCTTGTTGGGACAAACAGTATCCCACTTGGCTACTCAGAGGGGCTGTGTTACAGGGCTGAATGTGGGATCAGCACCGCTCGGGAGAATTGTTCTAATCCCTGCTATGCTGGGTGCTCTGCCCTGGGTGAAGCTCCAGGATTAGTGCTGAATTCTATTTTCTGGTGGAATGACAGAGCCAGATAGCAGAGTCCTCCTCTGAGTCCTGCACCTACAGTCATCGGATAAAAGGCACCAATAGGCCATAGAGAGAATTTGCTTGGACACCACTGTTGGTCACGTGCATGACCTGAAGCAACATAACAACTTTACTCTCTGTGAGACTTTTCCGGTATATCGCAGGAAACAGAAAGTCCTGAGTCCTACTGTACTGCAGGGAAGGACTGGCACGACTTAAGTGCAGACACCCAGCTCAGTGTGGCGATGGCAATAATTCAAATGATCACACAAGCATAACCAGAACTCATCTTTTTGTTAAAATGAAGCTGTATTTCTGCCTGCAAGTCTAAATATAGTCAGGGGTATAAGACTGTTTTTGATAGGATTCTGGGAGTGCAGAGCTGTAGCATGTAATACATATAAGCTTTCAGGATAACCTTGGAAAGCAGGTTCTGACTTATTTTTTACTACTTACTTTCTTTCTTCTTTTATCTTCACAAAAATATTAAATTACAATTTTGGACATTTTTTTTCCTGAAGATTCAGAGTTAAATTGGATGCTTAATTTCACTAGGAAACACTTGAAAAACTGGGCCACTTGTTTAAATGCTTCATGTGAATCTGGGAGTCTCAGCTGAATGTGTGCCAAAATATTGCCACGGGACAATAGAGAACTGCTTGTGCAGCATGTTAAACTGTAGTGAGTCTGTCTGAAGGCAAGGCTATGAACTCTGCTTTCTCTCCAGCACTAACTGTGCAGCTAACTCTTAGAGGAAGATAAGAGTTAAGAAAATCAAACCCCACACTGGCAAAGCAGAGAAAGCCCTTTCTGTTTCTCTGTCTAGAACATTTAGGGTTTTTTACTCAGTACTGTTAAAACACCACTGTCAAAATGTTCCACATAGTCATAAGAATTCCTTTGCAATCTAGGCAAAATATCCCCAGAATATCAGCAATTCCAAGTATCTGTCCTGGTCTGGGATAATGGACAGTTGGAATAGTAAGGAGGGAGGACTGGGAGATGAAAATAGGTTTCACTGTCCTTTTACATTAACAACTTTGTAGTCGACTACAAACACAGTATTGTTTTGAAACTCTCTGTAACTTGTGATTAGCTTTAGCCCCTTTTCCCATTTTTTCCCTCCTACATACCATGTCTGAAGATCTGAACATCTCTGTCTGTAATAGAGATATTATAGATCAAACTAGATGGAAGGAAGAGGGTGGCATAGCTTTGGGAAAAAAAAGGCTGACCCTCCAACTGGAGTAGACAGATTCAGATTTTGTACAGAGATGCCTTTATGTCATAGTCAACTTGATGTACAAATTTTTATATAAACTTGAGAAAATTATTGAAGTTGTGTCTCTGAGAGAGCTTTTTGTTGCTGTGTATCTCTGTAGTAGTGTATCTTCCTCAAAAAAAATGTGATTTCCATTCTAAAAATCACATTGAACTTAAAGGTGTGAGAAGGAGTTAAGTAGACTGCACCTTGCTTTATTGTTACCCTAAGTATATGCTTAGAAACAACTTTCTTTTCTTGGAAAAGTAAGATATAATCACTGTAAAACTATGCTGAACAGTTTGTCCTTTGACTTTTTAATCTTTAGACTGACTCACCAGAATTGAAAAACACTGTTGATTGCACCACAGATATGAGTTCTGATAATTCAGCTGGCAATTGCTTTGTCTGAGAGTCCAGTAAGTGCTCTTCTCAGCTGAGCAGATATTTTAATGGAATTCTTTAATTTAAAAGAACTTCATTTAAAGTCCTGTGTCATTATGAGAAGCAAGCCAACAGAATGAGACCCTGTTATGTAATATGAATTACCTGTAATATGAATTACATATCTTGGATTACAAATAATCAAGATGGGTAACCCATACCTACCTGCCTACATAGCTATGCCAATATAATTGTCCTATCACTTCATTTCATTCTCCCATTCCATTTTTTAGTGCCCTACTGTTTTCTTGTGTCTAATACCAGCAGATGCACTCTGGGCAAGGGCCAAGCCTCTACTCCATCTAAAACCATTAGGCTGCTCTTGAATGTAAGTGTATAAATAGAAAAAAGTTCCGTGAGGAAGAAGCATCAAACATCCTATGTCTAAATGTTCCCCTCGGACATAACAATATATGTAGGCCTGCACTTCTCTGCTCTACTTCTTGGTCTCTCTGCAGTGAATAGAAACATTATTACTGATTTCAGAAGGAACCAAGAATAGCCTGAAAATTACATATACAAGTAGTAGCATTAGACAAGTAGACATTAGGAGAGAAGCTGAAAAGTTGTCTTTTATATCCATTTTCATTTATTAGGTTTTGGTATTTTTTATGGCTCTTGGAAGGAAGTTCTTTTTAGTAAAAGATTCCTGCTAAAGTCTATCACTGGAGTTCGAGGAAAATGAAAAGAAAAAAGTGAATTAAAGGGAGAAGGGAAAGAAGCCTCTGCAGAAAATACCTGGCTGTACAACAGTATTCCATCCTGTAGCTTATCCTGTAAAACACCAATGCTTAAACTTCTCCAGGGACAGCAGAAGCAGTGATCTTACAAACTTAAAAGTGAATTGGTACCTAAGATCCAATCTCATTTCATCTGATTATCAGTGGAGAAGGTCTTGGACAAGGGGTTAATACCTTGAATTGGATTCAGATAGCCCAAGACACTATTTGATTGTTTCCCCAACTCTAAGTCTCTTTGGCTCCATTTGATGTTGGATACAAAGGATGCAACTCCTTAGCTGGTTTTAAAAGGAAGGTGAAATATTGCTTTGATCATCTGTAATATCTGAAATTTCTGGGTTTCTTTGACTTTTCTTGTGTTGCTTTTTCTTCAGTGCAATCTTTACCAAGTGCTAAATTTTGCTGGTCTGTTCGTTTCTGCTCTCGGCAACCAGTACTGCTACATACAAGCTCAAAACACCATATGACTGAAGAATAAAGATGTCCTCATCCTTGTGTAGAAACACCTACTGTTTTGTTTTCTGCTGCTCATAATAAAAATTAATTTAGATATGTGGACTTACTGTTGGCCAATAAAATTTTACTCCCAGATCAGTTTGTGTTTGCTAAAATAGAACAAAATATTTTATAGTATTCTTTCTGTATGAAAACATTGGGCTGGCTGTTGCTTTGAAGGCCATGACTCCCAGATAACATCACATAAATATTACTTGTGTCAGACCCCTCATTCTAATGTGACACCTCCTTTCAGGCAAACTTGCTAACTGGTACTCCAGTGCATATACCTCACCGCCACTCACATACACACCTGTTTGTGTGTGTGGTGAATGATTTAGGAACTCTCCTGGGAAAGAATCAACTGATCTCTATATCCTGCTCTGCCCAACCACTGCAGCAGCTGTGGCAGTGGCTGTGAGGAGGTAAGGACTGATGAAAACAGAGCTAGTCCTTGAAAGAGAGAGGTATTTCATGCAGGGCAAAAGAGATGAAGTAAATATCCCAAAGACATAGCTTGTTCTATTTCCATTTTGCAAGCAAATAAATTCAGCTGGGGGGCAGGAAGAGAAGGAAACTAGATCTATAATTGTCAACTTTCTTTCATTCCCCCAATCTCTTGATTAATTTTCAAATGCCTTATTGTAACTACAATCCTGTTTACAAAGGGGGAAAAAATGATTTTTTTATATAATAGTAAATGAAACAGTTTAAGTCACTGCAATTGTTTTCTCTTTTATCAGCTTCATCACCCTGGCCAAGAAAATGAAACAGGTAACAGACTTGGAAGTAACCTAAATACCTGTTGACAGACAATTCCCCTGAGATTACATCTCCAACTGATCAAAAATATTTAACTATCATCTTCTCTTCCATTAACTTGGTTTCATTTTTGAGACTTTTCTATTGTTGGAAATTATGTGAGCAATGATTTTTCTGTGACTTGGCATGATTTCTGATGCACCTTCAGCAGCAGAAGACCTCATGAATTTATATAGCAGAACAGATCAGAAATCTGGTCCACTGTTCTGCTTCTCAGTGGCTTGCATTAAATTCTTCATAAACAGCATCTATGGCCCCTCATTATGAATGCCACTATGAATGAGATATATGTGAGATTAACATGAAAGGTTTTCTTCTAATCTGTGTCAAATTTACTGCCTTTGAAAGCTCTGTGAGTTTCCTTGTTATTATATTATGGGAGAGGTAAACTATCTTAATCTAAGCTACCCATTATTTTTACACTGTTATCATATCCTATTGCTTTTTTTTCAGATCCTCAAGCATTTTGCTATTGACTGTTATGGAATTGCTCCCAGTGCACACAGCTGTAAGAGAGCAAGATTCAGTGTCTTAATCTCTTTTAGTAATTAAAAGGATGATTGATTCTTCCATTCTGTTTGTCTTGCCAGTTAGTTTGATGCTTTGTTTTATGTCCACTATATCGTTTTTAGTATGATGAGAAACCCATAATTTACTGTAAATGAAAACATGCCTTCAACTGAAAATACTGTTTTCCACAGTAACCTCCATTACCTGTTCAATCATGCTTGGATTTAGTACTATCACTGCATGCCGAGCAGACATCATTACTGGGTTGACTAATGCTTTGTTTTCATTTATTCAGCCTCTGAACATCCCCCTGTTTCTAAAGGAGAAAGCAGTACAAAGAAGCCTGCCCTGAAGGTTAACAGTTTCAGGCTGGGGACAGTCAAGGTAGGAAGGAGATTTTACACTTCTCCTCCATCAAAATGCTTTTCTTCCCATGCCCTGCTACCTAGACATAGAAACAGATCAATATAACCGCATACCAAATGACACAGTAGTGCTCAAGGGCAGAGGTGGCACCTCAGGGAACTGCAACTCATACCAGATAGATTAAAAGTAGTGCCCTGAATTGCAAGTGGACAGAAGAGGTCTTCTAAGGTATCCCTCTCACTCACAAAAAAAAAAGTGAAGAGAGTGGAAAGCAAGTTTTCCATTCTAAGAGGATAAAATGTCTCCAGAAGTTTATCAAGGAATTTCCCACTGAATTTCTCAAATGCAGAATTTGGTTTTCCTGTGGGCCTGCTGGTGACCCAACATATCCTAGAGGTTACACTATAAAAGCTTGTTGTTTTTCTCACTTTTGCTTAGGAAGTTGTTAAACAAGATGTATGTTGAGTGAGTTTGAAAAAATATCTGTATAAATTAAATTGTATTTTGTTGATACAGTAGAACTCTCCTCAGGCATGTTTTTAAAGACGAAAAGGAAATTTCATATTGGAAGCTAGACTTTGAAGTGCAGAGCCATAGACTGTAACTATTTTAATGACCAGTGTTGCCAAGAAATAAGGTACTAAAATGTAAAAATAATAAAACATATTAGAATTGGAAAGATGGAACTGTATTCACCAGGATCCAGACTATACTGGTTTTCTATTAAAGATTAATGATTAGAATGAAAGAACCCAAGTAAGCCCATCTTGGTAGCAATGCAGTGGAAGATTAAATGATATGATGATATGATATGATATGATATGATGAAGCAAATTAATACAGTTTAACTTGCTTTGTTTACACAAATAGTATAAGAGATGACACTCACATTTCGAGGCACAGAATCTACATCCAGGAATTTGAAACAGGAAAAAAAGAAAGGAAGGAAATAAAGCCTCTACTAAAGGTAACTGACAGTGCTTCCTTGTGAAGAGGCTTTGAGGTAACTCCCTTCAGCCTTGACCCTAGTGATAAATAAAACATCCAGCACTGACCTCCTGAGGGAACAAAGCAGAGCCCAGAATAGGCGGTGGGACTGCACTGCGCTTCAACCAGCGTGTTGTACAAGGAGCTTGTCAGTCTGCAACAGGTAATAACACAGTCCTCCCAAGGCACCACAGCCAACAGTACCCCACAGGTGGGGCCAGATTTTAAAGATCTAAATGGGGAAACAACTATGACTGAAGAAATCTTGACTGACTTTCTCAAATCAGTTCAAAACATTTGCATTTCCAAACAACACAAACCAAAAGGACTTGTTTTGTAGTTGAAAACTGTCATAGAAAAGATCATGAGTCAAACAAGGACCACTAAAAGCCAGTAATTGCTAAGGCTTGTGAACTCTAGGGAATTAATGATTGCTAGAGGATGTTCAAAGCCAAAGATGGAGACAAAATCAGTCATTACAGACGTAGGAAAACACTGGACAAGGGAATTATTTCTGACACAGTTCATTTGTGACCTGGTGGAACTCCACAACTAGTTTCACATTTCTCAAATTAATGTCCTAAAATTTTTTTTGGTAGAGGGTCACAGGGGAGAAGTCTACAAGTGAAGCTCTGCAGAAAGCAATCACTACAGCAGATTGCTTCATGCCTCCTTTTTTTGCAATGACAAATCTAACAAGGAGTGTTAGTTTAGCATAAAGAGAGCCAAATTCCTCCTGATAGAGGCAGAGAGGCTCCATTTGTTATCCCTAAGTCTTGTAGCAGGGGCAGCTCAGAGAACAGAAGGAAATCAGAGGTCCTTAGACTCTGCTGCCTTCATGTTGCCTTGGTGTCCCTGGACACAGGGAGCCAAAGACCTCCTTGGCATAGGCCCAGTAAGTGTTTCATGTTATTCCGAGGAAGGACTTGGCTCAGAGGAGTTTCATTTGTTGTGAGTTGCAGTGGAGGATTTTTTCTTAATATGTTTCATTTATTTCCATGTCTTTGATGCTTTCCAGAGCAGCTCTTTTCTCATTGTCAGCTTCAATTAAGAATTTCCTGGGTCTATGTGACTTCTCCCTGAAGGCCTACAGCAGGCCTGTGCTAGTGCTGATCCTGGCTGTCACTTGTGGAAATTTTATTCCATTTTCCAAACTTGAAATTGGAAATGAATGGCTGACAATTTGCGGATAAAAATTATTATTCATTTATATTCCTGGTAGTTGTCAGAAAAGATAACTGGATATTGCTGCTACAGGCTGAAGTGCTAAGACTTGGACAACAGGCCCAAGCCAGAGTTGACCTATAGATGAATCCTGTATATTTTATAACTGATAACCATTGTGCTAGTAGGTATTGTACTAAGTTATAGCAACCCACTTATGCTGACGTAAAAAGTGCTAAAGCATTGAAATACTGAAGCCTGAACAACAGGCCCCAAGCTGAAGCTGCAAACTTAGCATGTAGTCATTAATAAAATATGTAAACTCGCTAGTGAAAGATGCAGCTTAGACAAAATATAATCAGTAGTGAGGAGAGAATGTATCCAACTTTCCTTTCTCAGCCTTGTTCAAGGCTGAGAACCCAAGTATTTGGCCTTGTTAGAAACTCCTTTGGTTTCCCCCCCAAGCCCTGGTCAGGCTTTGGGTGGAATCCAACAGGAGAATGAAACCAGAAATTTTCCACTCAAAACAAAGGTGCCAGCTATTCTGGCTTGTCGATCTCTGGTATATAAGGCTGGACCCACTTGCAGGGACCTTGGATGCCTCAACTACGGGTGGACGCACCACGTAGGATTTCCCACTTGCCGGGACAGGGTCTCCAAATCCTCGCTGTAACCGGGGCTCCCCAGATGGCGACTGCGGATCTGGATGATGGTAACTTACACAAGTGGTGATGTATCTTTCTTAATCACTATTCTCTCTCTCGTGTAGTAATGATTTGATGCATTACCCTGTATTTTCCTGTTTGTTGCTTTAGGTGCATTATTCTGCCTTTTCTTACTGCATGTTTTCTGTGTTACACTATTACATTATTTGGTTATCACCAGTAAAATACGCCTGTTCTTTTCACTCTGGTGTCTGAGTTTAATTGGTATCCTTAATATAGCAAAACACAGGCACATACATGTCCCCACCAGCAATGTTATGACAGAGCAGGGTGACTTCATACCCCCTCCTTTTTAAGTAGCCAAAGGGACAGGGTTAAGCTAGTGTGGTAATTCTGGTGCAGACTGAGAACTAAATCCTAACTTAAGGTGAATTTGCTTCAATTAAAAATCAACACCAAACGAATGATAGCAGGTGTTCACATTGTCCAGGTGACTGAGAAGATTGTTTTAATCTCTTTTCAGTTTTCTAGAAATTAAACCAAAGCAGTTTAAACCCCTCCAGTCTTGGCTAGCACTTGTCTGCAGTCATGCGTGTGGTTTATGCTGCAGCAGTTTAGTGTGAGCTTTCTTCCACTTTCCATATGGGGATTCATCATTTTAGGCCCGTGGGGAGGGGGTAGACAAAGTATCTATACCTCGTTGATGAAGGCCATGGTACTTTCCTTGCTGGGGAGGCAGATCCTCTTCCCTGCCCCTTTCTACCTGGAGACAGCCAAGCAGAGAGAGCACTGGCATTGCCTTTGGGGGCTCTGCCCTCCTTTATTGCTCCCATGTATAGGAATTAATAGTTTCAGCCCTGTTTTATCCTTGGACATGTGTGCTGGGTCATTGGCAGCTAGGCAGCTTCCTAGCATTGCTAGCTGACCGCAGTGGTGTCAGCTAGGAATAAAGCATATTTCTGGTATGGGAGGGATAAGTCTGCTCATAGCTACCACTATCAGAAATATATGTATTTTTGGCTGCAACTAGGCTTGAACCTCAGTTTTTATAAAGACAAGATCAATGCTAGAGTTTGCATATAACTGCTCTACTGCTCTTGACTGTCAGAAGACACCAATAATCTCTGCTACTCTTGAGCTAATTCATTTGTGACTCCTTATTAGCTTGTAATGGCTTTTACTGCTAGTGTTGTTTTTAAGGCTTAGGATAAGAAATACATATATTTTTGACATTTAGGACCAGCTTGTCCTCATGTGTTTTCTAGCACTTCCTGAAGGAGGTAATTGTTACTGGTGAAGAAATCTTCAAGTCTTTTCATAATTACAGTAAATAACCTGCTCTGCAGTCTATAAATTCAAACAGCATCTTCAGATTAAAAATGCAACAGAAAACCTCATGGCTAAGGAGAATGAAAATGGCAGTGATGTAGAAAGCATGCCTGAAATCAAGGCACATTTGCTATCTCATCACTTATGGCCTGCTCTGGCTTAAGATGTCTTATTTAAAATCTATTCTCACACTTTTTCCTTGTCCTGTCCAATCAGAACAAAAGAAAAGCTGAAATGGTTTTAAATGTTAAGACCATGATCTTCAATGCTGGCTCTATTGCTAGAAGTTAAATTCTTACTCAATCCATTAAAGGGCACTAGTTTCCCATGTCATATCTAGTTTTGATCATAGCAGAGAAATGGGAAACAATAAAAACAGACATAATGTGAAACAGATTTTTAGCTTTCTGCTTGATTTTTTTTTCTTTGCATTGGTTTTTCACTTTTGAAAATATCTGAGTAATAGTTAACTTGATGCTCTGCAAAAAAGACCTTTTCTTTTTTCAGTTCCTGTTGGAAAACCTTGCCTTTAAAACAGGATGCTATATAAATAGTAGTGTGCTGTAAGAGTGCTGATGTGGACTGGGTGTCTAAAGTTCCCCATGGTGGCTGGAGATATGTCAAAGGGAGACATAAAGCTTGTGAGCTGATCCATTTCTGAATAGACTGGATGAAGTCTGTCCTGGAAATGCTCCTTCACTGATTCAGTGCATCTCACTTGTAGCATGTGTTGACTGATTCTAGGGCTTAAGTCAACCCATCCAGGTGAAGATTCATCCATCTCAAAGAAAAAAATAAAAGAGGAAAAGAGGCTAAGTAGCGGAGAGTTGTAACTGATGTGAAGAGTGATGTTAATCTGTCTCCTAATAAACTAAAATGGGAAGCATGAAACCAAACTGATGTGCTTGATTAAAAATCTACTCAAGTGGGCTCCATAAGTAGAGAAAAAGGAGTAAGAGATCCAGGGACTGAGGTTTCTATTCTACACTGTTTTCCTTTAGTTCAGCATCAAACAAGGTCAAGACTACTGCTGTATTCAGTTTAATACTGCTTAGCAACATCTTGCTTGCAGACTTAGCAAGGCCTCACTTACAATGAGTTGTCCCAAGCAGAATCAGGCTCTATTCAATTAACTTGTTTCGACAAAGTGACACATCGTGATGACATGCAGTAAATGCTAAATTAGATCTTTAGTACATAAATCATATAACTGCATATTTGGAAGTTTTCCTTACAGCAAGGGTTCACAGACAGCACTGTAACTGCGCTGCCCAACAAGGCAATGCTATCCCAGGCTACCAACTTGCATGCATGGTTATGAGCAATCTCCTGGAAAACTGAGCCTATGAGAGGGGGAGAGGAATTAGACACGTTTTAAAGTCTGAAGTCAGTGATCAAAATTTATTGTTCCACTGTGCATTCTTCTGCCCATGACTGCCTCAAATTACTCGGCAAAGGTAAATGAGCCTAGAAAAGAGGGGAAACAGTTGAAAAGGCCTTGAAAGATGTATATGATTTTTGCTGCATTTTTGAGACTTTGGAGATGTCATTTCACAAACTATAGGGTAGAAGTTCAAGGAAATCTTTGCTGGTAAGTGGAAAAAGTAAAAAAAACCCAAACCTCAAAAACCCAAACAGGACAGCAGGGAAAAAAAAGGAAGAGGTAGTGGCAAAGGTTGAGGGTTTGGAGCAGTTACACCTCTATCTGCAAACCCTTTCTGAAAGCTGCTGACAGAGCTTTGGCATCTGATCATCTCCTAACTGCTGATTAACATAGCACTGTTTTATATTTAACTCAGGCCAGAGCAGGAGGGGCTGGGGGTGGGGTTGTGATGCTTATAAGGGGAGCACGGCAGGAACAATGTTCTTCTGTGTCGGTTCCCTCCGTCTCCCAGCCCAGCTGTACTCCTTTTGATCATTCACATTTCCTCCAAATGCATGTTGTCTTTAATTAATTGAGTGTCTCATGGAAAGCGAGGTGGGGGAGACAAGCAGAGAACAGCTATAGCTACACAATTAAAATACAAACCAAGTCTGCTGAGTTTACTGAATGCAACTGCTGAAGTGACTAATAAGCTTTTTTACAGTTAATGTTTTGCTGTGAGAACAGACCCAGGAGCAGAGATGGAGGGCATGGATTTTGAGGATAAGAAGTCCAAGAAATACTGCATGAAGACAAAGCATGTGGCTGTCATCTGTGGCGTCGTGGTTGTTGTAGGTCTTGCCGTGGGGCTTGGCGTAGGATTGAGCAGACCTAAATCTCAACAACCTTCAGGGGGAACGGATCAGCCAACAAACCCTCCTCCCACAGTGGATTCGGGTCCCTGTCCTCCTAAAAATGATGAGACTGGAGACTGGCGACATTTTAGGCTACCTACTTATGTCAAGCCTGTCCACTATGATCTGGAAATGAAGCCTGAAATGGAGAGAGACATTTACACTGGGACAGTCAGTATTTCTATTGCTCTGGAAAAATCTACCAGATACGTGTGGCTCCACCTGCGAGAGACCAAGATTACAGAAATGCCCACACTTCGGAAATCCTCGGGGCAGCAGATTGCTCTGAATGACTGCTTTGGATACAAGCCACAAGAGTACATAGTGATGAAGGCAGAAACAGAGCTCTCTGTCACTAATGAAAGTGATCCCTATATACTCACCCTGAAGTTTCAAGGCTGGCTGAACAGTTCCCTGGTTGGGTTTTATAGGACCACCTACAATGACAGTGGACAGATCAAGTAAAGCAGTTTTTCTTTTATTTATTAAACTTTCTTCTCTATTTCTACTTTCTCGGGCCTGCTCTATTCCTGTTTCAGCTTCTCAGTCTTGCCTCTCACCAACTTGCTGACATTTCTGGGCTGTTCTTTAATTTTCTCATTCCCCTAAGGAAGATGCTGTATTCAAAACCATTTGGCTGTTGACAACTGAATGTGGGCTGGAGAGATGAGGGGTTTGTTGTTATTATTCTGAAAAACTTTTTCAAACTCTACTGGTCCTAGGTTACCTTTACAAATGGCTCCCTCAGAGAGCTGGAGAGATCGAAGCCAGTTTTTATCTCTGTGGTACAATAAATAGCATATAGCTCTCACCACTCTCTCCTATCACTCCGCAAGGTAACAGTTGCATTGTAAAATGCTCTTGTGATAGTTTTCCTGACATCATGCCTCCTTGATGTTATAAGCCTGAGGAATATCCAAACCAGAACTTCCCTATGCCTTCTGCAGCTGGTTTAAATTATGAGTAAGAAAGTCCAAATGATAAAGATTATCTTTGACTTGGACTTTTTGTGCTCCAGCTCTTCCTTTTTAATATATCAATAGTTACTGAAAGATTACAAAGCCTCTGCCAGTTCACTTAACCCATTCCATTTCCCAGGTTTGCACTACTTCAGGGTGGAAGCTTGAAGAAGCCATTGCCCACTGCTCAGAGACATTTCTTCGCAGTTAGCATATAGAGAGGACACTCATCCATTTTCCAATATTTATGTTTCTGAAGTGACTCATTCCAGCCTTTATGGCTAGAAGATAAACTTGGCTAGACTTTTCCAAGACCCTGTAACAGGAACATGGAGACAAACACTGGTGTGTTTTCATGGCACTTGTTTGCCCTTCTGGGACAATGGTGACATGAGTGAGAGTCACATCGGCTCCATTCAGTCGCTGACAGGCAATGCCAGGAGTAGCAGCGGTGACAGGCACCAGCAGCAGCAAATCCAAGAAGCAGAGGAAAAAGCAAGCATTGATTTTTCATACTTAAACATAGTTATCTGATCTGGGAAGTAGCCATGTAGAGAACAGCTCGAACCCCAGCCAAGCTCTTTCTCTCTTGTTTACCTCCATCTACCACCTCAGTATTACTCTGACTTGGAGGGTGCTTTGGTTTTATACTTTGAGCATCTGACATCCCCAGAGTAGTTTTAAAGTGTAACCTTTTAGCATCTTTCTAAGCTGAGGTGTATTACTTCCTTTTTATTGGTGAAGGATACCTAGATATTAAATGAGTTGCCTCAGGTCTGTCACAACACCAATAGCAGGACCAGAATGCAGGTCTCCCGAGTCACAGAGCAGGAGAGGTGAGTGTCCATCCCTCACATCCAGATAGTGTAGGAAGACAAGGACCAAGCATCTGACATCAGAAAGAAAGGAGAACTTCATAAGCTAAAGAAAGTATAAAACGTGAGCTCACTTTGAGGGAGTTCCTACTTCTTGATTTGGATGATGGAAGCTACAATTGCAAGGATGATCCTAGCCAGCAGTCTGAAAACCCTCAATACAGAAAGGAACTTGAGCATGTGAGTTTGTTAGGCTTGAGAGGGGATCTAATAAGAATGAGTGAATGGTGATTTCTGAAATGCTTTTCATGTGATTAAGTTTGGGCAGATTGTTTGTGGGGGTGGAAGAGGCGATGTACATGACAGTGATAAGTACAGCTTTGAAACAAAATCAACCACCAGCCAAGTTGCTGCTATGCATCATGAGAGTAGGTGATAGGACGGGGTGAGGAAGGATGGCGAGGGAAGGGTTTTATTACTTATTAAAACTGCATTTTCCCTAGCTTTCTACTCAAAAACAATGCTGACTGGAATTAGCTTTTATATTTCACCTTTGCCTGACACAGACATCACCCTTGGATATTTTCAACCCAAATAGTTCCTTTTTTGTCATGTTCTAAGTAAATACAAACTAGATCAGGTAATAGCAAAAGTCAAGCAAGTCTATTTATAGTAGATATTAGAGAGAAGGGGGCTGAGGTGAAAATGAGAACCAACATGTAATTGACCTACTTTGCCATCCCTTCTGGGCAGTGTTAGAAGCAGCGGGACCTTTTGAGAGAATTAATAACACTGGAAAGTCAGCTCCCAGGGCTGAGCTGCTCCCCAGCTGTCTATCTGCAAAGGCAAAGGTTTGCCAAAGCATTGCTATAATGTCTTTTGTTTACAAAGTGGGCACGTGTCCAGGCTCTGCTGTTGCTTAGATTCAAATCTCCCACCACGTTTTGTGGAAAACAGGTAGACATGTGCTGAACATGCCTGTAAGTCTAGGATCCTTGGGAGGCTTAGGGAAAAGAACGTCTCATTTGGGAATCCTGTTCAGACAGATCACACAATCCCCGTCAGGACAAAGGTGCTTTTGGACATGCCCAGAAGCGGATCTTGAGATACCTTGGGAACACAACTATTTAAATTGACATGCATGTGCAAGTAGGGAGCAGGAAAGCAGAAACTTTGAGAATGCAGATTTTAGACATAGACTTGCCTAGATCCTCCTGTGGGTGCCTGAATCCAGCTGTAAACACTGAAGTCCTTTGGTAAAGCTATTCCTCTCTCTGTTCATTTTATTTCCCCATTGATGAAAGGGGAATAGCAGTCCTTCCCTACTTTGCATGATGCACTGAGCACGTTACAATTGTGTTATTTTCAGGTATTAGGAAAAATAGCACAAGAGTCCTTGCCTGGTGTAATGGGGTTTTTTGACTCATTAGTTCCTCTCAAGGAATGTGCTAAACCCCCATTTTATTTTCTCCTTAGTATTACAGATAATACAAACATGTCACAGCAGCTGGTTTTGATTTTGCATTACTATTAGTGACAAGGTATGACTTCCCTTTTATAGGAATTCTCTCTGTCTTCTGTAAGAGAGCAAGAGGCTTATAAAAGATACCCAGCCGGGCACATCTCTAACGGGGAGACTTGCATTTAGGTTTTATTGTTTAAGAAAATGCAAAATAATCTTTAGTGTACAGAATTAGCACTCCTGGATTTTTCTCAAGGAGAAAATTTCCTCAGAAGCAGCAATGAATTGGTATTTAGGGAAAGACCAGGAGAAAAATGTTTTAATTAGCTCAAGGGGAGGGGTTTTTACACTAACCCCCTGTGCTTTGGGAAAAAAAAAGGAGGAAATTCATCATAGTTCTAAATGCAGCAGTTTTATTTTGGGAACAACAGCTGGATGCAGTCTCAGCCAGATCTTCACTTATTACTATGATACTTACAACTGTCACCTCTAGTTCACATTTAAAGGTCCGGACAGCAACAGCAAGTAGAAGAACAGAAGCCACCAAGCAGTGAAGAAAATCTTATCTAAAAACTACATTATACATTTTGAAAGGAAATTACAACATTTCATGTTTCCAGTGCCACTTCTATGCATGCCATAACCTGGAGTTCTCATCATCTGCCCCATAGGAATGGTAGTGCTAAGGTTTTGCACTGCTGATGTCTGTCTGCCTCCACAAATATATGAGGATAGATGGATTATCAGCTTATAAATCAACAGAGATATCACAGTGTTATCAGTCTGTAGGAACAAGATATAAATGTGTCAAAATATATAGCCAATTTTTCAAGCAATAACTGTGAAGCATTGCCCTGGGGACTTGAAGTTAACTTAATTGTGAAATAGCTTTCAAATCCTACAAAAAGTAGAGAGTCACATCAAACAATTTACCAAGCAAAAGAAACTCTGTTGAGCCCGAAGTTATGTTAAGGTGAATGTTCATTATGCTTTCTGCCCATGAACTTTTGAGTTACTATTCCAATGAACATGAATGGTAAGAACTCAGACATATTAC
Organism: Strix uralensis; assembly: GCF_047716275.1. NCBI lineage: Eukaryota > Metazoa > Chordata > Aves > Strigiformes > Strigidae > Strix > Strix uralensis. The sequence goes on from NC_133975.1 coordinate 59,776,716, forward strand.
CTCCATCAGGTTTGTAAATGACCCTTGCTGCTACAAGCTCCTAATGACTAGCTTAGTATTTAACCATCACGGGAAAATGCCAAGGGCAACAGAAACACTGAAAAATTGGTTGTCAAGTGAGCTTGTAGGATTGCTGCAGATCTGTAATTTATGATGTACTCTTTTAATTACTTTTTGGAAAGAAAAACTACCTTAATATAGTTGGAGCAGCTGTAGAAGTGTTGTCAGAAAATGCTCAACATTCCAGATTAATTGAAGAAGCATCTGTGATTCCTTTCACCATCAATCACTGGAGAAAATGTTCTGCCACGGTATGGCTCATTAATGGTGGAGCCCAATGTCACTGTGAGAAGCAAGCACATGATATGAACATTCACAACCTTCACCTTATTTTCTGACATGACCCCTATTGTCTAGCTCATCCAGTAGCTTTTGCATAGCTGAGATGACTTTCTAAACTCCCAACATGGCTAGCATAGCATCAGTTATGTACTAGGATGTTCACATGAACTTTCCATGCTTTCTCCAGCAGTTTCTTTAGTGGAGTCAGGGGAGCATAGCAGCACCAGCAAAAAAAACTCCATGTGGTAACTGCAGAAAAAGAAACACACAAGCAGGGTGAGATTTTTAGGGGCACTCACACAATTCCAGGGTGTCTTCTCAGGAGATGTTCATGACTCCAAGCCCAAGACATGCTCTAGTAGGTAAAAAACACATGGAGTGACTTAAGTAAACATCCCTATACCAGGACCTTAATTTCCTTTCAGATGATAATACCAGTAGTTTATTTTAGGCACATAAGCCATCATCATCAGGAAGGTGAGCAAAATTTTTACAATCCATGAGGGGTCATTCCTGTCTTATTGCCTGACTCCTAAAAATATTTGATGATACATAAATGGCTTTAGCTTTTGCTCTGAAACCTAGAGGATGTTGATGACAGACTTTGAGGTGTACATGTTACACATGCCTATATGATGTCAGCTTGTGCATTTCTGACATCACCTACTTTTATGAATGGACAAGTGCACACAAATATTTGTAGTTGACTTTAGTTTGTGAAATTGCCAAAAAATTATGCTTAAAAATTGCAGATAAGATTTAAAAGGTATATAATGAAAGCTTGCCAATGTGTTGTTTGTTTAAGGAGCATTGCAGCTACTGATCATGAACCAACAGATGCACGGAAATCATTTCCTTGCTTTGACGAGCCCAACAAAAAGGCAACTTACAACATATCTATCATCCATCAAGATAAGTACCAAGCACTTTCAAACATGCCGGTACAGGTATGTATTTCCCAACTTTGCTGCCTAAATGGAATGGTTCTATAAAGCCACCGGAAAGGTAGCAATGGATTGCAAGGTCCTTGCACGTTCACAGAACCTACCACCCAGAAATTGTAAAGCTAATGGTTAATAAATATGTCATAACACAGGACTGGTTGGTTAGTTAGGACTCCCCGTGGTCCACCAGCACACAACATGGCAATACAGAGCCAAATCCAAAGCAGAAATGAAGCGTCTCTTCTGTCTTTAGCTAGCTGGCCCTCTATTCAGATATTCTAGATGAGCATCCCATACTAATTATAAATAGGTAATGGCAGGTTCTTCGGTCAAACCAGATGGACTCTGAGCAGGAATACTCTGGAAGACAGCTGCTTCCCAGATGGGAAGTCTAAAATAATCACTGAAACTACATAATTGTCCAAAGTGAAGGTCTGCTGATCACAATATAGTGGCAAAGGGTCCTGCTAACAAGAAAGTCTAGGATTATTATTCTTAATAATATATGATCTGAAATCTCATCTGTCAGCGCATGGGTGTGGACACTTGTCAGTCCACCATGACTGTAATTTCCTAAATAATCTATTTCTGGACCTGGTGGGTCAAATTCCAAGTTTTGTATGAAATTCAATGGCATCAATTATCTACCTCTGAGCCCTCTGGAAGAAGATTGAACGGCTTTCAGCTGAGAAAGTTTCTAATGAATAGTTTAACTGAATGTGTATTCCAATGTATTTTCTAATGAATGTGTTCTGAAGTGGGGGATAAAGTGCCAAGTTTTTAAAAAAAGAAGAAAAAATAAAAAAAGAGCTTCCAGCCTCCAGGCTGTTGACATTTACATCTTCCCAATCATTCCTCCACCCAGAAAACAAGGGTCTGCTTTACTGTGTACTATTTTGTTTAAAGAGTGCCCCAAAACCTTAACTATCCCCTAGCAATGCAGCTGAGAGAACTATTGCCCATCTGATACAGTTGCCTCCCAGACACTTTGCAAATTTAAAGCTCTGACCTATTGTTATTAAAAATGTTTCTATGCTACCTAAAAGAGCATCAGGCACTTTGATGAACAACACATGAAAGAAGAGCGTTTGCTGTACCTTTCCTCAGAGACCTCAGATAAGTGAGGGTAGTGGCAATGAAGGTGAAGGGATGAGACTAGATGTTATCAAGATTCAGTGGGTTTTGAGATTTACTTTAAACCTTTACACATGGACCTTGCCTCCATTATGGACATACAAAAATAAGCTTTCAAAGGGCTAGCTACGGCTTGTTAATTAATTTGCTAAAATCCAAGTACAGGCAGGGAAATGTAGATCATGCTGGGCTCGTACTCAGGTTTGACTAACGGATCATAGCAGGGCACTTTTTCATCTGGTGTGCTCAGGTCAGTAGCTCTGTTCTTAGTAGTGAAAGATCTTTGGGAAATCTTTTCAAAGGATGGAAATATAATAGTTTGTTAATGCAAGGCATATTGTGCATTACACATCCTGTAGTAGTTTTGGTGGTGTGGAGCTTTATAATCAACCTGGCAAAATCAGAAACTTATACATTTCATTGGCATTTTTCACTGGAGTGAATTTTTTTTTTTACTTCTTTTCCACTGAAGTTCTGACTTTGTTGAAAGAACAAAAGATATCAAAATAGAGTCAAATAATTGAAAAGTAGATTGCGAATATCTCTGTGAAAAGGAGTCTGTGAATATATCTATGAAAAGGCTTTTTTTGCTCATGGAATCATATTACCTGTAACATTCACTATCTGTCCTTTATTTATATTGACAAATCTCAGGAAGTATTGTATCTCTAGTAGAAGGTTAGTGTCTTTTGTATGCTTTTTGCTTTTGTCTTATTTAAGTTAGTCATCCAGTCAGAAACACAAAAGCTATCAGACAGGCAATAGTAGATAATAAATAGCAGAAATAAATATTTAGAGGACGAATCACATACAACAGGTTGCAGGTTTGGTCATACAGTTCAGTTGAGAGGTAATGACATTTGGGAAAATCAAGAATTTAATTAATTTAGAAAATAAAAACTATGATCAGCACTAAACCTTATGTACATTTAAACAACTCACCAATTAGCAGTGCTAATTTGTACCTGAATGAGTTAAGGATAGATCCATTAGACTGGTCTTTATTGTAAGTAGCATCTCTGCAATCCCCGACTCCTACATGATGCACGTATTTAAGAAAGGGGAGAAGCCAGTCTCTGATCTGTCTAAAGTGATGTTATTTTATGCAACTATTCCAAGAACAAAACACACTAGCATGCACTGGAAAACTCCTGTTGGCAAAATTCCTGTGCATGTGAATGATTTCAAATCCTTGATGAAAATTAGAACCAGGTAAACTTAGCGCAGAAAAACAAAGTCCCATTTCGTGTACTGCAGAAAAAACATTTTGTCTGTTCTCGTGCCATCAGCAATGGGATGCCAGAAGAGGTGAACTTGGAGAGGTGATTTATCATTCCTATGTAGTTGCAGCCTTCATAGAAATATTGTATCCTCTTCTGCATGTGTTTGCAATTCCAAAAATCAAATTAATTGTTTTTTTCATTTCTGCAGAAAACTGTACAGCTGGGCGATGGCTGGACTCGGACAACTTTTGAGAAGTCAGTTCCCATGAGCACTTACTTGGTTTGCTTTGCAGTGCACCAGTTTCAGTGGGTAGAGACAACATCCGCTAGTGGAAAACCTGTAAGTCCTGTTGAGCCTGGACATGGTTCAGATGACAGATGTACTACGATTTCTTTTTTTTTAAAAATGAAACATCTCTTTTTATAATACAAACAGGAACATATTTTTCCCTTTCCTATAGCCTGTATTATGCAGCATATTTTATCAGATTAGGCGTTCACAGTAGTCCCTCTGACCTTGACTACATATGGTGTTTTGCAGCCCTTTCCTGCCTCCCATCTTGGTGAGGTCCCAGTCAGTACCTCCCATACGGACATATGGGTGAGGAAGAAGCACTATTTCTCCAACCTCATCCCTGACTTGAAGCCCAGAGTCTGAGGGGATGTACAAGTCCAGGGGTACAAGAGATTCACAGACCATGGGTACAAATGCTTTACAGTTTTCTGTTGGTTAAAAGGGTGAAACTATTCCTATTTACAGTCATGGAGACATAAAACTACAATGCTCTGTGCCATTATTTATTGAGTCTAATATTCTTTAACAACAGTGGTTAAAAGCAACTGCCCAGTGTGAGTTCTTTACAAGTAAGTGTAGAAGTGATAGTGTCTGCTTAAACAGCTGGATATAGGTAGGCACCATAATGAACTGAGTAAGCAAGTCCTTCATTTAGATGCAACAGGCGGTCCAATCCAGTTCTCACTTAGATTCAAATCTCCTGAAGGTGCAGCTGATCAGGCATAAGGGGATCACAAGACATTATGTTGAATCACAACCTGAAAGCTTATATACAATTTGCCCCTCAACATAAACTCCTCATTTAGCCTAAACCTAGTCAGGGATGCTCAACCGACTGTTAATTATTTATTGGTTTACATCTTTTTTTCATCTGAGACAGAAGATAACCCCAGGGCTGCATGCTCTTGCTGCTTTCCCTTCCTTTCCCCTTAGGGATGTAACACATGGTCTTGTGGTTCAGCTGAACTGGCAGCACTTTCCTCCTCTTCTGGAGGCAGTGACACCAATGGACAGGGAATCTAGAGCAAAGCTCCAGCCAGACCATTGTTCCCCTAGCAAGTAAGCTCTTCCCGAGTTTCTCTATCCAGAAAAGCTCAGCCAATCCTTACCTACTGAAGGCTGTCCACTGATGTGAAAATCTGCCTTGTGTCAATCTTCAAAGTTCTTAGCAAAGACTTCCTGGCATAGCACTGTGCTGAGGCCTCCCTCCTCTACACCCTCGCTAGCATCATGCTGTATGCTTATATTATTTCTTACTGTAACTAAGGCTAAATTACCCTTAGCCAAGCAAATGGAGCCTGGTTTGAGATAGCGATGCAATATTCTTAGATCCCTGCTGTTTGGCTGAGTAATTTGCAAAACAGGAGAATGTTTTAGGTTACCGAGCCACATAATATTTTTAACCAGATGCTCTTCAGAGGACCTGCTTCATTCACTATCAGGGACAGGACTTCGGTTATTTGGCCTCAATAGATATTCTCTAGAGTTTAGTTATTTTAAGAATCGGAATTTGTGCAGCTTTTGTAGAACATAATGCAGTAGGGGGAAAAAAAAAAAAAGCGCTGAAGATGTATGTAAAATTTTTATTAAAAGTTAACATTCTCTGCTTGTCCATGCCACGCTCCAGAATATGGCTCTGAGGTCAATATTTGTTTTTTTTCCCCAAGCAAAACAGTAAAGCCCACAATGTTCCTGGCTGGTTGTAGCTTTTCTAAATAGAAGGGAGTGTTCACTGAAACATGGTAATTAAAGTGTGTCTGTGTAGAAGCAGGGGTATTTGTGTCAGTACAGAGGTTGTCTAAAGAAACATCTTCTAATTCAGGCCTTGGTTACTACATATTTTATTAACACTATTCACTAAACAATGACTGAGGACCTGCCTGCACTGAAAAACTTGGGGTTTAGGTGAGGTTAAAATCATAACCACTTCCTTTCTCTTAGCATGGACATAGTTTTACCAATATAACATATATGTGTAAGATTGTTTTTAATTAAAGGAGCCACATAAACTCCATCACTAAAAATTACCCTTTCCCCAAGAAAACTAAACTATTTTTAATCAGATATTTAGAATGTCCTTCTCCTAACCAAACAGTTCTTTTCCAAAACCTTTGAAGCCCAGCTGAGCAATGAGGTATTTAGATTCACCAGCTGCTGAAAAGAACATTCCATAGCTTGCTATATAAATTGCTAACAACAACAGAAAGTATCCATGTGATCCATATATTACTTTCATAAACAACAATGACAGCATGCAGCTCACATGACATGGTAAATTATTTAAAATCTCTGCTGTTCACTCTGAAAGCTATCACCCTAACAAAGACATTAATGGAATCAATGGTGGGAAATGTGCCTACAGCTGGAAACAATGCTCCTGAGCTGATTACCTGTCAGGTACCAAATGCCTGGTTTAGAAAACCACAGAGGAGATGATACAAATGAAACCCAAAGTAAGTTCCAGTGCATGCTGAAGGTTTCGGAAACCATAAATATGGATCAGCCAGGGGACCGAAGACTGCTAAATTGGGTAAAGAGCTTACTGAAGTGGAAATTGCAGATTGTAATTGCAAACTGACCCTGAGGGAAATCCCCTGGCTGGAATGGATTCCCAAATGAATTTCATAAGCTTTTTTTGGTTTTGTTTTTTCATTCCAGCTTTATTTCTGACCACTTTCCCATCCTCCCCTCTCGTTGGAGGAAGTGTAATTTCATGGTATTGAAATCAATGTGTTGTCAGGCTCCAAGAGGGTTCCTAGAGTAGGCCAGCTCCTTTGCTCAGTTTGGATCCTAAACTGCTGGCTGTAAGACGGCATCGAGGAGTAAACAAGCCACACCAACACAACCAGAAGAATGTGGCCCATTCATAAGAGACACAGAGCCTGCAAAATGAGATGGATCAGTTTTCCTGAAGCCAGAAACTTCACTCCATATAAAGATCTCTTACTTTCCACACAGGAGATTTTCACCGACAGTGAAGAGAACAGCTTACAGCTCCTTCCAGTGGACACACCAGTGCTATGGCTCTGCTTTGGAGCAGAGATCTGTGTGAGCTTTTGGGACAAAGAGATTGAAGGAAAGACCCTCAAAAGACTCCATAAATTCTGCACTCAAACTTTGTCTTCACGATGTGGAGATAACATCCCAAAAGGCTTTTTCAAGCTGTAGGCCTCCTCATCATGGTTGTGGATGCCATAAGGACTCTAGTCCTCCAGGGCCTGAGGTTTTATATTGCTTGACAGTAATAGTCAAAACAGTCCCAGGCACCAAGCCTCAGGGATGGAAAGGTCAGCACTCAACACACCATTTTTTGCGTTCAAGGAAAAAAGCATGCTCAGATATGCAAGGGGAGCACAGAGACGGTCACTCATCTCACACAGGGCTAGCAAACATGCCAGTTTTCCTGGACTTGCCTGGTGGGAAAAGAGAGCTGATTTTTGTCTGGGATATCCAGAGGCACAGCAGCCCAGGCTGTATGGCCTGAGGTCCTGGGCAAACAGCCACTTGACCTGCATGGGCCAGCATGTCCAGGAAGAGTTACAGATCTGGTAAACACACTATCTTCAGAGGGTCCGAGATCTTCAAACATACAAGGACAAGAGGAAATTATGATGATAATAGGTAGGAAAGGTAGGAAGAAATTGAAGAAAATAAGGTGTTACGGACTTCAGACACATTTCAGGACAGATGGACTCCTAAAGATTGGTCTGGTGGGATCAGATCAGACCAATGAACTGCTCAGAACAAGTGGATTCCCTTTGATTGTGCTTACCCAGGCTTCCATCTTGAGAAAACCAGACCTTGAGGAAGGAGGGGCCAGCATGCACCCAGGCCCTGCTCCAAGCTTGGCCACTGTGAGCTTCTGGGTCTTGCCAGTTTTATGATTTAGGCATACTGTGGAAAGTGCACAGATTATGTTGATTTGGTCTCTCTTATGTACAACATATGAATACCTTTGTTGAATAAATGTGTTAGGGAACAGAATTAAGTGTTCAGGCCAGTCTCTTAGATAAAACCTTCAGTGTTATAGGTATGTGTGTTAAATGACTTTTCAGTGCTTGCCACCTTCTAATTTCTTTTAACTGAAGACTGCTCTAATTGTCTCTCTGTATTTTACAGCTGAGAGTTTACGCCCAGCCACTGCAAATACACACGGCAGAATATGCAGCAAATGTAACAAAAATTGTATTTGACTTCTTTGAAGAGTACTTTAATTTGAGCTATTCTCTTCCAAAACTAGGTGATTATTAATACTTATATTTTTAATATTGTTAATTCACTGTCATAATTATGTTTCTCCTACAGGTCTCTGTGCTTTGGTGGAAAACAGCATGAAAGCATTTGGTTGCTAACTGCTGATATTATGTCACAATGTTTTAAAACTGTACCCACGTAGTTCAAGGTGTTCTTAAATATCATGATGGGAGAGTTGGTCTCAGTAACAGTTTAGTTATCAGTTCTCACAGTTCAGTTTGCTGAACTGAAGCACTGGTCCTGGCATGGTTATTTTAAAGTGTCTTGTGGAAAATCAGGGGAAGCATTGGTGTCATCAACAAAAGAACATCATGAGCTAAAATAGAGCCAGAAGAATTTTGAGAAAAATATGTACCACTTCCATGGGAACTTCTGGACAAAAGTCAGCAGTGAGATAAGTGAAGATGTAAACTGCCAGAGAGTATGTCATACCATTTATTAACCGTAGTGCAAAGTGGGTGTGTATCCACTTCTTAGAAAGATGAATGTGGTCCAGCATATAATTTGTAGTTTCTACTGCTGGGCTAAATAAATAACCAGAGCTAAACAAGAGTGGACACACTATCAAATTTTGCCCATGGTTACAAAACAAGCAAAGAAAAAGTAGTGCAGCTGGGCATCCTTTAGATTGGACTGTCTGGATTGTGGATCTGATCCGTGCACTTTGAACTAACAAAGTTGGGAATGTAATCAGAGTTTTGGAAATGCCCCCTCCTAAGACCTCCAAAGAGGTATTTCAGTTAGGTTCATGAACATAAAAGGATGGAAAAATATTAACTACAAACAAGTTAAGACGATGTAATGGGGAATTAAATGTGGAAATTAATGGGGAAACATCCCAAACTTTGAAAATTATTAACAATGTTATGCAAACCTTTTATTGGCTATTTGTACATGCATCTATCAGGCTAACCTGTATTACTTTAACAACAGATTTTTACCTCCTCCTTTCAAAACATCATCTGAGTTTACTGTACTCAACGACAACTGAATTAGGGAAATGAGTACAAAATGTTGTTCTTCCACACACTAGTCCCCAGTAATATTGGGACTATATATCATATTCAGACCTTCATTTCCATATAATCCTGATGACTTTGCCATGTCAGTGTATGGATAGGGTCTGTACTACAGGGTGGACTGGTAACTCCAGATCAGTAGTATCAGAGGATAGATTCTCTTTTAGATTTTACACTGTTTTTCTCAGAATGTCTATTTGTTGGATCACAAATCTTGGCTTACTATGTTGTTCCCTCAGTATTAGAAGTTATCTGGATCAAACCTGATGAATCAAATATGTTTCTGCATATATTGTATTTCACATTGATTTAAGACTTCTGGCATTGCCATTCTCCTTGTGATCCTCATTTTGACTGTCACTGAAGCCCTTGCCAGACTATCAGCTTTGATTCTGTAATCAAGTTGTTTACATTAAAATAAGTAATCCCCATTTTCTGTTAGGGTGGAGTGAGGGTTGTTTGTTCTATTCAGTTTGAAATCTATCTGTACTTTTTCACTAACCCACATAGAAAGGCTGTGGTCATTATTTGCAGAAGAAAATGCCAGTCCAATTGAGTTCGCAATTCTCATTTATTGATTACTGACCGTAAATGAGTGACCCCCACAAATTGCCAGGAGTAGAAGCAGATGTTCTTCATTGCATGGGGGATTTACTTCAGTTAACATGTCAATAAATATTTTTAATACAACAGTGTGACAAACAATGACATGCCTCATTATGTTACAGATAGTTTCAGGAGGTTTACTGCCTCCAGCACATCCCCAGACAATACTATTAATTTCTAGAGCCAAAGTTAAGTAATGTATGATACACACGCTCCCAGGAGGATGCATAGCATCACCTCACAGGACAGATCCTCAGCTAGTGCAACTGATCCTAGCTCTGTTAATCTCAGCAGAGCCAGAGCGCTTGCTATCAGCTGCTGTAGGCCAGTTCCCTGCTTCTTAAACACAGGTTATAGACTGTAGTCTACAGCAGTAAACCAGAACCACAAATGGTAAGCCAAACAGGCCGTGAATACACAGAAAGAGGACGAGCTAAGTGGTTTAAAGGATACAGTGGTAATCATGTTCTCTTTCTTTCAATGTAGATAAAATAGCTATTCCAGATTTTGGGACAGGTGCTATGGAGAACTGGGGGCTGATCACATACAGAGAAACAAACCTGCTGTATGATCCAGACGAGTCAGCCACTTCCAACAAACAGAGAGTAGCTGCTGTGATAGCCCATGAGCTCGTTCATCAGGTACATTTTAGGACACAATTCATTTTTACAAGTGCTTCAAATGTGTAGTTGCAACATTTTAGTCTTGAAAATACTGTTGTTAACTCTGTCTCAGGATCTTCTACATGTGCTCACAATTTGGTTGCAAAATATCGTGTTAAAACAGTTCCCTATTAGATCTTTAAAGTACCATCACTACTGCCTTTGAAATTTTCTCAGGAAGTTAGATGCTTGGGTCCAGACTGTGAGACAGCTTATGAAAATCTGTCTGAAATATCTTAAAGGAACTAATTTGCATGTGCAGATGTCTCTTTTGGGCAAGCAAATAGGGACGACTATACACTGTGGAGGCTGTCTGAAAACATATCCTTACAAGCACAAATCATCAAATCAAGAGGAAGAAGCTAAAAATATTTTCAGTGGCACATGAATCATTATCAATCTCCCCAGTAATATGCAATTTTATAATAAAAGTGACGTTTTAACACAAGGCGAGGCCTGAATTCCTATTTAAACCCCCAAATTATGGTAATTTTCATCCGGCAACAGGAAGAAAAGTGAACAAATGAATGTTCTATGTGGAGATATGAGATACTGAAATGTACATTTACCATTTAACTAACACTACATCTTTCAATGTTTATAATTGTAGTGGTTTGGAAATATTGTGACCATGGACTGGTGGGATGACTTGTGGTTAAATGAAGGATTTGCCAGCTATTTTGAGTTCCTGGGAGTAAATGCTACAGAACCAGACTGGCAAATGGTAATTATTTCTGTCTTGTGGGGGGTTGGTGGGACTGGGAGGAGCATTTTGGAAGGGAGTAAAAATTAGACAAGTCGATGAAGACATATTTATAGAAAACTAACATAGTGCAGCGCAGCATAAAGAAAAAGTTGGTTAAGCTTTTCCACCTACTTATGTTATGCTCTGAAACTAGTCAAAGTGAACTTTGTGAAGTTTTAGTCTGCAGGGAAGAGACATACTTTTTTAACAAGTGAGTCAAGTGTTTGGCTATTATTATGGCAAATAATGCCTAGGTGGATTCTGGAACGAGCCTTAGCAATTTTGCGAGATTGTTTAAAGGTCTAACCCTGGAAGATGGAGATTCCCCGTTACTTATTTTGTTGGGCTTTAGTGGTTCTTCAAGAGACTTGTCTTAGGATCCTTATCTGACCTGGTGAGGGTTGGGAACCTGGGCCTGTCTCCAATGCTTAGGCTATCCATCAAGGAAAATATCAGATCCCCCATTCAGCTGCTGTCAGCATTTTAAGTGTCATTTCAAATGATCCAACTCAGACAATCTCTACTCCTTGCAGCGTAAAAATAGTTAGCGATAGTGGACAGCCCACAGCGCTAACTGTGCAGCAAAATCAACTCCAGTCACTTTAAGGGGGTTTCAGACAAAGAGGATATCCTTAAATATGCGTTATACTCTGAGGAATGATAACAGTGTGTGAATAAAGGGAGGTTTCTTGCTCTCTTGTTCCTCCACTCCCAAACAGATGTGATGGCACATAGCATGCATATTTCCCCCAGCTGTCCAGATGTAATGAGATTCTTGCTACTAGAAAATATATAACATATGCCAGAGGAAGGAAGCAGGATAGGTTTTGCATAGGTTGAGCCTGTTATCAAAATCTACTATCTCCTGAGCCTAGTGACTTTAGAAGCAGCCAGTGCCTACTTGGTACTTCCCCTGCCTCGCTCCCTGCTCCCCGTAAATATCTCTTCTCATCCGTGTTACGTGAGGCTGAGAAGAAAATCATTCCTGGGTCACTTTTTTTACACTTTGAAGTAGAGGATCTGTTGTGCTAACTACATAAGAAAAACATTAAATACTGAGCCTAAAATTTCAAAGACTTTTTGTATGTAGATACCATGTTCTTTAAAATCTAGAGCCATTTCAGTGTTATCATCCTAGTGAGTATTAAAAGAAAACTAAATAGAAATTTAGTCTTTTTTGGTCAGTATTGATCAGGAAGTAAGGGAATTTTGACTGCAGGCTACTTTTAGAAAACTTTAAAAAATTATAAACCTCGGGATGGGGAACACTGTCTCCTTCCTCCCTCTTTCCCTTCCTCCCTCCTTCCCTTCCTCCCCAGCTCCATTTTTGCAAGAGAAGACCATAATGCTTTGCAGATATTGTCACACTGCTGAAATTGGTAATTCAGGCTCCTTTTTTTTTGCCTACTGTGGGGGGTTTTGTGTTATGATACACATGGGAAAACAGGACTTGCAAAAGGCAATTTATCTTAGTTAAGGAAAAAATGTATCCCTCCCCTCTCAGACATAAAGCAAGAGTTTGCAAGTCCTTCATTAGTGGTAGTGAAATTTCATTCCATTTCCAACTTTCTCCCCCTAGAGAAGCTGCAGTTCAAGCTACTTATTTTGTGAAGTTACATGTATAGTCCTGCCTTTGTTCCTATTCTAACATCTTCGCTTTCTCAGCTTGAACAGGTTTTAATTGATGATGTGCTTCCTGTAATGAAGGATGACTCTTTGCTGTCTTCCCACCCAATTGTGGTCGACGTGTCATCTCCAGCTGAAATCACCTCTGTGTTTGATGGGATATCCTACAGCAAGGTAGGATATCCTCCTGTTGTGACTTCAGATGCAAAGAAAGTGGAGTCTTGGGAGAGGAGATAAAAGTCAGGGGAGCTCATAATCATAACTCCTAACCCACTTGGGATCTTTTTTGTGTATCTGTGTGGATCTTTTTTCTGGGACATTCTCAACTGTTGTCGGTGATGATTCAGTCAAAAGCAACTGTGAGAGGAGCAGTGCAGTCAGAGCCTCGGTCAGCCACTGTGCACCATGCAGACCTGCTCACAGCATGCAAAGGTACAGGGAAATCAGTGTCAGCAGCTTCTGCCACTAGAGTTGTCAGTTTTAAAATTATCCTAAACTTGATACTAAGCACATCCCTCTTCCATCACCTCCTGTGCTGATGCAGCCCAGTTATGTCAAGCCTCATAATCTAATGCAAGGGCAGATGTCAGACATCCTCTCTCTTGCTTCCCCATCACACCTTTGGGGCAGTATAAATACTATTTCGAGGAAGCAAGGCAGGGAACTAAGCAGTGAAAATGGGAAAGTAACCCTGGGTCTGTCTGAGCAGCAAGATGCCAGGATGCTGGTGCCATCCAACTGCTCTTGTGACCAAGGCGCACACAGACCCTCCTTGAGCCCATGGCCTTTGGCAGTACTAGCTGTGTGGGGTGGCAGCCAGGAGCTCAGCACTTGTGGAAAAGTGTTTTGAGGTCCAGAGCATTAGAGAGGCCAGCAGCCATGCTGAGGGTCACCGCTTTGCTGTGGGCAGCAGGATCCAGGCTAGGAGACTGAAGCTGGTTCATCTCCCTCCATAACAGTTATAGCCAAAGCCATTTTGTCCTTAGACAGCCCTTAGACATGGAACAAAGCAGGTCTCCCACAGGCTCCCTGATATCTAAAGAGGGAGTCCCTTGACTCAAACACCCTGCACTGTTGCTTCTAGTTATTTTTTTCAGGGCATTAAGAGATAAGTCTGAAGAAGCACAGGAGGAAACACCCCAGTCCCTCTTCCCTCTCACCACCACATATGCCACCAAGGTGAGGAAGGAGCTGGGACTCTGCTCACTCTCTCCTCAACCAGCCATCTCCTATGATGTTGCTTCTGACCCTGATACACCGTTTTTGTTGACAACTTCTTGTACGATTCTGCCAGTGTTTCCTATCTGATGCCATAGCAAGTTTCCACTGAACACACAAAATCCACCATTATTAAATCCTACTTGTTGCTTTCCCTCCAAGCTCCCATTACCAGCTAAACATAAAGTATGTATTGCAATGACTTTAGCTTTAGCTAGAGTCTGTAGCCATAGATATTACTTTTATTAGCTAGACTTGATCCATCCATTTCCATCAGTTTTCTGTTTTCAATTTTAAAATCCTGTATCCAACAATATGACCAGTATTTATTGCATCATAAATGCGTCACAGTCAAATCATAAACCATGTGAAAACCTACATTGTGTAACACTGTTCTTACATCAAACTAACAAAAGTCAAAAAATGTACAGAGTTAAATCAAATACTCTGGACCAAAATGTATTTTAGTGGCCAGCTGAGCAAGAGACATACTTTTGCAAGGTCTGAAAAAACAATGGAGAAAAAAAATCCTAGCTTTTACTCATCTTTGTGCCTAGATAATTGCTACATGAACTCATTTTTTTTAAGAAAAACACTTGAGGACTTGTGCATTGTTTGGGAACAGTCTGCCTGGGATATAATTTGGCTTGGGATATAATTTGGCTTGAATGAGAAAGTCTTCGTGTAGATTTAGCTCAAATTACTGTTGGTATTTATACATAAATGCGTGACAAAATTAACTTGTTTCTTTTTTACTTTATTTTGGCCTCTCTTTTGCATTTTTCTTATAAAAACAATCTCCTCATGATAATATTCATCACTGAACAAATAAAGCATCATTTGGAATGCTCTCTGTTAGTTTTACCAGAGCAATTACAGGGTTTATACAGTTCTAAAGCTCTAATGAATTGCGTAAGGGTCTGTGGAATCATTGTAGTGTATTCTGTAAGGGAGCCTCTAACTGCTGTATGATCAGTAGGGCATTATGTGCCTAGGAAAGCTGTACTAGAGTAGAGCTGGTGACTATACAATTAATGTATACAATTTTTTTAATCTGTTCTTAAAAAGTAATTGCATCTCACCTCTTTTCCAGTTTAATCCTCTCTCTTAGTTTGAAAGATTCTATTAAAATAACAATGAGATTTTTTGTCTTTGGAGTTCAAACATCGATTACCTTTTCAGAAAACAGAGACTTAAATAAGTTCTGCTAGAAATTTGCTCTTGGAACACCCACATTTTTGGAACCTCCCACTAAAGATGTTTAGGATTAAACGTTCCATATTTCTACTACATACAATCTTGTCATATACTTGGCAATTACTACACATCTCTAGGAGAAGTTATGGAGGTGTTGATAAAAGACTTCCTCCCTCCCCCATCCTCACCAGACAAGGTCAGTTATTCAAATCAAGGTCACTTTCCTGAACCTCCCCAAATAGTTGAAAGAAGGAAGAGTTATTAAAACACTGGAGTTCCTATAACCAGTAATTTTGCTAGGATGAGTTTTTCTCAAATGCACTCCATCATGGACTACAGAGAAATGACAAGAGTAGCGGGAAGAGACTGAAAGGCAGTGGTAGAAAACGCAAGGGGCTAACTATACATTGCAATTTAAAGTAAAAGAAATCTCCACTGTTCCCAAGTGCATGCACAAGTGCATATTTTTACTCGGACTTTTAATATAAATGGGAGGGTACTGTCTATGAGAGGTGATATCAGATAAGAAGTGACTGATAGACCAAGTTGAGGAACTGAGGTACCCTAGTGCATACACATGGCCTTATGATCACCATTAATCATAAGCAGCCTTATAAATACCACCAATGGATATCTGTTCTAAATTTTACTGAATCATTTTTGAACATACTTCATAGAAAACACATTAAATTACTGTATCAGAAAAGAGTCAGCTGCTGGCCACCTTGAGTCTGCCACAATAGCCTGGAAAGCAGTTTGAGGCATATCTGTTCAAACAGTCCCTCTGTCGTGAGTTGCGCAGCCAAGTTGTTATTCTCAGACACGTAAATAGGGGAGACAGGATTTACTGAGAATTCAGATAACATTCTTGTTTTCATAGGACAACTGGATTTTTAAACCATTCATAGCATTAAGGCTCTCAGCTGCCCTTTGATTTAGTTGGGAAAATGAAAACATGCTAATCCTAAAATTGCATTTTGAGATTTAGATTGGGTTTGCACTGCTTTTGTTTTTCATCATTTTGTGCCCACTCTGTTCTTTGTTCCACATGATTCTTCTACTTTCCTCTCTTGTCTTCCCTTTGTTTCTTTCTTCTTTCAAGGTCCTAACTGTTTTTTTTTCTGTGACACCCAGGCAACTTCTCTGATCCCAATTCTACCCTGCTTCAGAGGCCAAAGCTCTTACACCAGTCCTCAGCAAAGCTCATTCTGAATCCCGAGATGGCATCCCCAACATGTAAAGCCCCAGACCTGCAGCATTTTTGGAGTTCCCTACCTGTTGGGCATTCAGCCAAAGTCACTTCCTCTATCAGGCTGTGCTGCTGGACAGGGCTAGTTCCCCAGCTGTCCTCCTCCCTGTCCTGTTCAAAGTGAAACAGGGAGCCCCGCTCACACAGACTGGTAGAGTGGCAGCACAGTAACTCCCAGCAACAGGGCTCGGAAGCCCTTCTGCTGGCACTTGGAAACAGGCATCTGATCACAGCTAAAGACCAGCTCTCACATCCAGAATTAAGCTCTGTCAGGCAGGCATGCCATGCCATGAAGGAATCAGAAAAACCACTTCCTTAGTCAGCTGGATGGTTTCTATTTTTGCTTTATAAAATATTCATTCTCACGTGGCTTTTTAGATGAACAGAAATCCAGTGTTAGAGCAGCGTGGAATGACCTTCTCCCCTTTCCCTTTGTTCTCAGGGTGCATCAATCCTCAGAATGCTTCGAGACTGGATTACACCAGACCTCTTCCAGAAAGGCTGTCAGGTAAGAGTGGCACCAAAACATGCCAGAAATGCAGCCCATCCTCATGTGACAGTAGCAAAGGCATTATTCAAAAAGTGAATGTCAGAGATCTTGGTATTAGTAGCAAAAGTATTTAATGCATTTCAGTACTGAGTGGACAATGTCAAGGGGAAGAAGTTCCATGCTCCCACACAAGCAGGAATGTGAACTGCATTAAGATTTGATAGTCTGCCAGTGAGGACCTAAATTCATGACAGCTTTTAGTGGAGAAACCTCCTCCACCCCACTGCTATCAGTTAGGATCCCCGCATTCAGCCGTAAAGTATGTTTGCAGCTTCATACAGTCATGATCTTCCAACCCATCCAAGCCTGCTATGCAGGGACACTCTTACAGGTGTAAGTTCATCTGTGCCCTGATGCAGGGGCACCCAGCCCTAGAGAGCCGAAGTAACAGGGAGCAAGTAGAAAAGGGAGATATTGCACACTTCATAGTCCTTTCTTGTGGAGGAAAAAACGTGGTGCTACAAAATCATGGAAAGAAAAAATGGAAGAAAGGAGCTCTCCCAGAAAGAGGAAGGTTATCTGCCCTTTCCTCTGAACTGACATCTGTCATCTCTGAAGTTACAGCAGAGGTTTACCACATTTGTTCTTACCTCCCTCCCTCCTGGAGAGCACATTTACAGGCTGCTACAAGCCAGTTGTATATTTCTTTATTTTTCCTTTCATATATTCAATCAGGACAGTTCCACAAGGTGGGAAAATACAGACACCTTGTCCACAAGAGACTAATTAATACTTCACCTCTACTCAGAGCCTTCAAGAACATTAAAGTAGGGAGCTGTGCCTAACAGTGAAACAAACAGCACCATCTACTGACTAAACATCACCAGGATCCAGATAACAGGGTAGGAAAGCACTCGCTAAGCAGCCAGGTGAGACACGGGACAGGAATAGTGTTTAGGAGTTGCAAACACTTAGCTGAATACCATTATTCCTTGTAATAGTAATTTTGATCACAACTTAGAGGTGACTGGACTTTCCTACTTCCCCTCTGAGTCCACTGCCAGTGAATGAAATCTTCTGAAATAGCTTCCTCCTTCTAAGCAACCTCTTACATTAGACAGAAATTTGCAACAGGTTATGCTGGTGTCCATTCAAACAAAATATAAAGAACTCTTCAGGTACAAATTTATTTCATACTAGCAAGTCACACTGGAAAATGCTGACTTTTAGCATTACAGGATCCATTGGATAGCAAAGGAACTTTATCAGCTGAATATTGATCCATTTAACCTACTACTCACAATACTACCACCCATGGACAGATGCTCTGCACAACTGATCTGTACTCTCTGTATCTCTGTACAATTGAATATGTGTACTGTTTTCATAGGCAAAGAAGAAAGACCTGGTAGTATTTTCACAGTCTTCTCTCTCTAGGCATATTTGAAGAAACACCATTTCCAGAATGCCAAGACACAACAATTTTGGGAAGCTCTGGAAGAGGTATGTTTTGCAGCAATCCAAACCCTTGCTGATAAATGTTTCATATCTCACCCAGTGATTTCAGTTTCCCAAATATTTTATATTCTGCAGCTCTTCTGTCAACAAGACATCACAAACTAGGCAGCCTCTCAGTATATTCCAACGCATCTTATTTCTAGCAAATATATATTCTTTCTTCATTTTTTGGCATAAGACTATGAGAGTGGAATAAGAAACAAGAAATGAGGCCTTGCTAACAAATGACCTGCTACTGAAACATTCCTCTCGCAACTCAAACTCGTTTCATGGGTGAAAACACCCTTCATCCACCACACATATGCACCCCATACTCTCCCTTATCTCTAAGCAGATTCAGCTGTTTGAAAGGTCTCAACAGTGTCCATTCCCAAGTAATTTTCGTGTTTATGTCCATCTCTAGCTTCTGAGTCATAGTTGGGTCATTCTCTGTGCCACCATTTTCTGATCTTTCCTGTCTCTTTCCATCTCTCCATCTATCTCATTACCTTCAAAAGCCCATCTGCATACTACCAGGTTCTTCCCCTGATGGTATTTCCTTTTCTTCCACTACTGTGCACACTCACACAGCCCAAGTTGCGCCTTTGTATGTCCTTTCAAGTTCCCATCTTCTCCTTGGTCCCAGACTTCTTCCTGCTCAGCAGGACTTCTTCCTGCTCTCTCTCTGGTGCGCTGCATCTTCACGTCATCTACCTTGTCTGAAGAAGGAAACAGTGACCCTAGCTCCCTTTCCTCACAGGTGACATCCTGGGGAGGCAATCATAGCTTTCTCCAGCTCCAGTCTCTAGGACAGAAGTTCATGGTCCACATTGGATCAAAATTTACATTAGTGCAGCTGCTGGTGGTTAATACTGGCTCCTCTTTCACATTCAAAACAGGGCATACTGCAAGGAGACTTCTGGCTTTGAAGTCTCTTTCTGTCCTGTTCAGTTATTTCCTCAGAAAAAATGGAGAGATCTTAGAGCATGCAAGGGGCCTCAGAGGTTCCTCAGTATTTCTTGTCCATGTTATTGGCCAGACTCCTGCCTACATAGTTCTCATTTCTTTCTCATCTCTGTTCAAGTTTCCAGCTCACTCCTTCTTTCAGTGACAGGCACGATAAAAGGATTTAATGGAATATTTTTGTACTGAACCTGCTCTTTCCCCTGTCCCTTTCTGCTCTTCTTTCTCTCAATATCAGAGATATTTTTTTTTTAATTCTTTGTTCTGAATTTGCTTTTTCACTGCAACCTTCTCCCACCATTCATAGGCAAGTAACAAACCTGTGAAGGAAGTCATGGACACATGGACTAGGCAGATGGGCTACCCTGTTTTGGAGATGGGAAGTAATTCAGTATTCACACAGAAACGTTTTCTCTTGGATCCCAGTGCAAATGCTTCTCATCCTCCTTCTGATCTTGGGTAAGTTCCTGCTGTAAATGTTTATCCAAAACAGGTAGAAATACTGTACAGATACTCTCTCCAACGGACATTCATGTAGGCAGTGGTTATACCCATTCTTGTTAAACTTTCAGCATTTTTTTTTAAAAAGAAACCAGCAGGAAGTTAGATACAAATATTTCAAATTTAGGACAGCATAAGCCCTTTGTCTCAGGGTTTCTTTCTCAAACACAGCAGAGTAAAATTGGACAGAATCTCTCAGAAATTCTTATTTCCACACACAGACAGCTCAAATGATTGCAAGTCATCTGTTGAATCACTGCAAATTATAGTCTGCCTGATTAAGGAAAACTGACACAAAATTGTCTCTGTCCAGAAATCAGATACCATGATCCAGGTATTTTATACCATGATAATTTATTCCTTTTCCTCTATGATATAGGATCTATAATACATCACAGGGTCTTCACATATGATACAGGGTCTTCTCTACAAGTCTTAAAAACATGAGTTACTGTGAAATAGTTAGTCATGTATAAATGTTATTAATTCTCATCAAGAGCTGTTTTTTCTTATTTAACTCAGGATGGTATTGTCTAATTTTACCCATCTAAAAGGTAGTTATCTAGTCAAAGTTAGCCATCTTGGGCTCTTATGTGGCCAGCCAGCAAGCTGCAGACATTCATCTACCCTATTCAAGACAGGTGGAATACTGTGTAGAAACATATTTGTTAATTAATAGATGACTAACCTGAGGGAAAATGAACCCTACCTGTGGGTTGGTGGACCTGCACAGAAAAATGGCTCAGCTGGACTGTGGCATTAACTAGCTGGATAACTGTTCAGATCTGGCATTGTGTATGCTCTTAGCCAGCCCCAGTTTTGAGGCAATATAACTTGCTAACATTTAAGTGAAAGAGATTCAAATTAACCCATATTAGGAAGATTTCATTCCTTGAATTAGCCCAATCAACTAAACCTGTAAAACTTGTCTGTGTGAACCAGAAGTAAATCTACCCAAATACAATTTTCCATTAGCTTCTACTAGTAGTTTTGATACAAAGAGCAAGAACAAGTAGAAAATTAAGAAACAGTTGTGGCCACTTTATTTCCTTCTGATTAAAAAGAAAAAACTTGAGGAATGAGAAGGCCCATGGTATTGACAGTTTTGGATAGGTATCAAAAGAGCTGGGATGAGGTAATTAACTGTGTGTTTGCAATGTTGTATTTCTCTCAACATAAGCAGAAACGTTTGCAGGCTTTTGAAGCAACTCTAGCTGCAAACTACAGCACTGTGCCATCTGAAGGCTGGTGTTACAGACTAGTCAGGCAAAAATACTTCTCTGTGTTAAAAATTTTTACTTATTGCACCATTCTCTGAAGTAGCAGACTCAGGAATCCTACTTTTGTTTGACTTAAAGAGTTACAGTACATTGCCATTTGTCATTTCTTGAGTAGAAATTCCAGCACTGTTCCAACCTTAACCTGTCAAGAAGCTGAGCTGTGCACTGCCCCTACTACTCCCAAAGTGAGAGGGAAATTTGTTTCTGAATATGTTTTTATAAATTACTTAAAAATAAAATGCAGTAATATATACTATAATGCCGATATTATCTATCCTGGGACAGACTTTCTCCCTTGCCTAAAAGTCAATCCACTGAAAATTAACACCTCCTCCTTCGACCCTTGCAGACGGGGATGAGGAAGCTCCTAAAGAGATCCTACCCAAGATGGGACTGGCCTATTTCACGTCCGGGTGCAGGGTTCTGATTTAAGCAGTGAAAACTCCAAGTCTTGTGCATGCTTTATTCTCTGAACTCTACAGGGATAGTTTCCTGAGCTGCCTGCTTGTTTCAAGCTTGTTTGGCTTGAAAGAGTCCTCTCCTGCATGCTGACACTCAAAAGAAATGGAAGTTCAAAAACCTGTGCTCTTAAAATACTGCTGCTGGGCAAATATGTAGCTACAGCATAGCATGTCAAGGAACACGTCCTCAGTGAGCAGTTAACAGGACACAGCTATTGTATCTTATGCTCAGGAAAAGTACTTATGTATGTAATCTCAGGAACATATAAAGAAACTAAATAAAATCCCCCTCATAAATGCATTTACAAAACCAGGTTTGAGTTTTTTTAAAAAAAAAAAAGTCTTTTATGGGCTTTCTCTTGGGGAAACACAATAATGGGGCTTCTGGCCAAAAAACAACCTCTCTAAATTCCATGGCAGTACACTCCATAAGAGAACTAGTAAAATCTAGAAGTGTATAAATCTCCACAAATAAGATATTTTTGTTTAGAAGATACAAAACAATAGCTGATCTTTCTTCCTTGGAGGCAGCAGGAGACACCATAGCCTTCATTTTGGTGTTTTCTGGAAGTTAATGACCATTCACTTAATCCAGGGTTGTAAAGATGACTCAGGTTTTCCTGTAGCACTTGTCACCAGAGGGTTCAAGGTGAAAGATGAAAATGTCCCTGGGATGGACTGTAATATGCTAACATGGAATAGCAGTTGACTGTTCAAAACAGCTTAATAATTTTGGAAGCCCTATGCAGGTGGTTGAGCAGGTACGCTCACAACATGCTTTGCCATCCTACTCCCATGACTGCATGGTCATGGTCCTGGTCAGGCTGTGCCGTGGCTCCCTTCCAGCCCAAATGTCTCAGCCTTGTCCTGGACATGCCCTGGACTGAGGAGCCTGCACCTACCCACTGAAGGTATATAAGGAATTGAGGAGAAGAGGTAAGGTCATGTTTGGCTCCTAGTGCTTTATAATGGAGGAATTAGGGTTATCTTGGAGAATAGGCCGGAAAAGGCAAGAGGTCCTACTGACTGTATCGCAGTGGTTGCTTAAGCTCTTTCAGTTTTCCCATCTGTAAAAATGATTTCATAATACTTAACCACTTATTTCAAGTCAGCATTGTAAAGATTAACCAGTGTCTGCACAAAGCCCTAGACACATCAACATTAACGCTGACACCAACCATCCACATATAACCATCTTTTACTAAATTCATTTCTTTGTACCCTGCTTAGATTATTATCTGACATGACATGAAGATACTGTTTAGCAGGGCTGCATGTTCCAGAGCTGTGGTATTAAGCTACACAGTATAGCACAATGGAAATTCAGTCATGTGATCTCTCTCTGATTATGGGTAATTATTACCCTCTCCAGCATACGGAGTCACCAAGATGTGACGACTGCATTCAGAAGGACATGGTTCTAGCAGTTCCACTGATTTAAAAAAAAAAAAAAACCAAAAAAAACCCAAAAAAACAAACAAAAAAAAAACGGATAAATTATGCAGCTTTCAAGCTTAACTTTAGGCACATAATTAACACAGTACCATATTAACTAATGCATCAGCATCAGACACTGGACAAAATCTTACTCCATTCCCTTGTTTGGTCCACAAGATGCATTTTGAGAACTATTGATAAATACAAAGTATTAGGACAAGCTACTGCTATTCACCATCTCTAGAGCATGAACATGCTCAGACATTTCATGATTTTTATTTTGCTTTTCAGGGAATATAACTGCCCCAATCGTACCACACCAATATCTGATATTTTGTTGCCTGAATAGAGTATCATAGCACAGAAACACCTTCACAACATAAACAACAACTATTGGTACAATGCTGTGCTTTGTTACAAGGGATATTTGGTAAATGTGTATGTATATAAGCACACGGTTTGCTTCATAAAACAAGATGTAAGCATTAAAACAACAAAAAAAGATACATTGGAGTTTTATTTTTAGCATTTGGTTTCAAATATTATTTGATTCTCTTTAAATAATTTCAGTTACAAATGGAATATACCAGTGAAATGGAGACTTGGGAGTTCAACAAATTATACTTTCTACAATACATCAAATTCTGAAGGTAAACTTCCCTTTCTCTTTTAAGAGTAATGAATGGATAAAGCTTTTCAATATCCTTAATAAGAAATAAATTACAGAATTAACTTTCATGCTTTTCGGTTTTCAGATCTGGGAACCAGCACACAGCTTATTTGGGCTAAAGTTAGCAGTCATTTCTGCAATAAGATGATTATTTCCCCTATACACCATTATGTCAATTTAGGGTCAATTCAGTAAAGTGCTTAAGCATGTATTTAAATCCAGTCTTATTCAAGAAAGCATCTGAGCATACTCTTAATTATTATATACTAAAATCAATGGGACTCAGATATGTCCTTTGTCAAGTCCAAGAGAAGAGGTGAAGTGGGAGGCTGATGAACACATCTGTGGTATGGTAAACTGACAATTTGAGTTCAGTTAAAGAAAAAGAGCTACAAATGATTAAACATGTTTTCTAATGTTGATTTCAGAAATGAGGAAATACCTACATGGATATTTTTGATTATTGTTCTATTACATCTGAATTCTCATTCTACAACTCTAATGGCCAAAAATGGGGAAAAATTGGAAAAAAAAGAAAAAAATACTGATTTTTTGATTTTTTTATATTTCATCACATGTTGGAATTTCAGAAATATCACAATCAGCTCTTCTCTTGTTGTACTTGTCTGAATGTTACCTATTTAAAATGTAATTTGTCTTTTGTTCTGCTTTTTTTTTTTAACCTGGTTGCTTTTAGTATCCATGCAAAAGCAAACAGAAAAGTCTTATGTCATGATACAAGTCAGAGATTAACACAATGAAATTTTCCTTCTCTAACTTCCACATGATGCTACGGTAGGCTGCAAGGGGATACTAACTTGATGAAGCCTGCAAAGGCATGATTAGGTGTTTACTTCTACATCCGTAAAAATCTTGATTAGTAGGGCAAACAGCAACTACAGGGAAAAAATGCCCTTTAAAATACCTTGTATGGGTCATCCAAACATAAAAGTGCTTTTAACTCCAGCCACCCTCAAACCACTGCTTCAAATAGGCAATAGGAAAACTTTTAACTAGCAGCACCAACAGGACCAGGCCAAGCTTCTGAGAAAGAAACATTTGTCAAGGATTCATTTTAAATGGGAAATTCCTTAAACATGAGTGCTTGATTGAAGTCTCAGACTATTTGGTAATTCCTTTATCTATAGCTACAAAAATTGAATTGAGAAGTGTACAAGGAAGAAAACCCTTAAAAAGCTGGTTGAAATAAACTGAAAAATGAAACAAGCGGAGGATAAAATAGTAAATACGAGGGTGAAAAACCTTTTAAAAGAGATATTTGTAAAAACTGTTTCTTTGCAATTTTTACTTTTTACAATGACACTAATTTTCACCATCCTCACCCTAATCACAGTGATCTCCATTTTAAATTTAACAAATTAGCTGCCCCAAGTAATTACCACAATTCACTATTCTAAGACAAGTGCTGGCATTCATTGGCGTCTATAATAACTCAACTTTACTCACAGACATTTAAAAAATAAATTAATAAAATGAAGGTTTGGATCTTATTTTGATATTCATTAAAACCAAATATTCCTTTTGGAGTCAAGGAATCTCCAGTGAGTTCTGTGTCTTATAAAAAGCACAAACCAATCACTGTTTGTTTGTTTTGCAGGAATCATAATAGCATTGCCTCCTAATAGTTTTGCGAACATTAATCCAGACCACATTGGATTCTATCGGGTGAATTATGATAGTCAAAACTGGGCCAGGTTAAGCACTCTTCTGGTCAGCAACCACAAAGTGAGTGTCATAATGTTAACCTGTCTGGTGGGTCTCTTATACAGGTCTGCAGAGGCTGTTTTTTCTGCAAATAGTCTATATATTCTTGATCACTCTTTTTCTCTTTTCTCACAGGATTTTTCAGCTGCTGACCGTGCAGGGATTTTGGATGATGCCTTTTCTTTAGCAAGGTAAACTAATTCTCTGCAGAGATCTCAACAAAAGTTTTTCAGTTTCCATTGCCTATTAATTAGAATTAGCTCAGGTGGTTGAAAGGAAATTTCTGAATGTGTTACAAGTCTTAATTGTTTATTGGCTCATGTTGTCCTCCAAAAGGGCAAGTTCATTGGTAGTGCAACTTGCAGTACCAATGCAGTCAAGAGAAATGCTCCCCTTCAGTTCAGTGGCAGAAAAAAAAGGTCTTTAATTGTGCAGGTCTTAGAAAGGGATGTTTTTGCCATATGAGTAACAATAATAGAAGCACTCCAGAAGAAGTTAGGTGTCCAGAAAAGCAGAGGCATGTCTACAATGCACAGCATGGCATTAGGAAGTTACCACCTCAGCTATCTTGTTTAGAAACTCACTTGTAAACTTCTAGCTCTTGTACTCAGCCATGCTGACACAGATAAACTTTAGGTAACCTTCTGTGACAGCCTGTAAGCCTGAATCTCCTCAGCCTTTCAGGATGTCTCCAGAGCTAGCAAATCCTTTTTGTGTGACAGGAGTTAATGTAGTCAGTTGAGGGCTACCCACTTCTGGGCACACTGGGCTGCTGCACAATGTGAGCAGCCTCCTCACAGCAGTGAGAGCTCCTGCAGCTAGGCATTGATCAACAAGGATCCTGTCTTCGGTGGTCTCTTTGGAAAACACCTCCCAAGTTACATTCCAGACTATTTTCACCGTCACAAAATTTATTATTTCAGACCTTCTGAAATAAATAGTGTTTCAATAACTTTAAAGAAGCAAGTTCTTCAAAATCATTAAAATAACAGAAGTTATGTTTTCTCCTTCCACAGACCTGGACTCGTGAATTACTCTGTTCCCCTGGAGCTCACAAAATACCTAACAAATGAAACAGACTATTTACCTTGGCATAGAGTTATATCATCTGTAACTTACCTCGCAAACATGCTTGAAGATGATACAAATCTTTATCCCCGGTTTCAGGTGATGAAGTAAAAAAAAACATTCCTGCATGGGAGCACTGGATCTGACAGTTCAGGATCTGTAACACCAATAATCTTGAAGTTCAAGTGATTTTCAGTGTTGCTGAGCTATCAGGATTTACTTTTTGTTACTGTACTCTTAAAGTGCTGAAAACTGCTTAGTACTGATCTCTGAGTTGCCTGGATTCTCATTTCAGGACTATGCACTTGGAGGAAAGAAATTATGCCTAATTATTCTTATAATCCATCACCATAAGTCACAGTACAGACATTTGTTAGTCAAGACTGTCCTGCATCCAATAAAGAAGTATGTATAGGGCAGCAAAATCTCTGACACCTGTCCTCAGCACAAAGGATGGCTATATCTCAATGTGGCAGTGAGAGGGTTTGTTAGTTGACCTAACATACTGAACACAATTTAATGGTCACTGAAATAAGTATGTCCTGAACTCAGCATTATTTCTGGAAAACAGTTGTGGCAGTGTGTCCTTGCTGTACCCCAACCATCATTTGGGAGCACAGACAAGGCTGGAGAGAAGCAGGTTACCTTTGTCCTAACTGCACATCAATACTGCAAGCATTCAGACTTGGCATGCTGGGGTGATCTGGAGAGATTATGCGTGTGTGTGTTTGTGTTACTTTTTGCTTAAGAGATGATAGTTCTGAGAAAAACGAAGGAGAATAAACTATGAACACAAATATATTATTTAAAGAAATCTACACAAGTAACCAACTCCCTTTTTCTACTTCAGGAATATTTTCGCTACCAGGTAAAACCCATTGTGGATCAACTGAACTGGAATGATTCTGGAGGCCATTTGGAGAGGTTGAACACTTTTTTTTTTCCTTCTCATATTACTGATGGATTCAAAGAATGTTAAGCAGTAGGAAAATATCTCTCTCTCCCTCTCTCTCTCTCTTTTAAAGGCTTCTTCGTGCATCTGTTCTAGACTTTGCCTGCAGTATGGATGACACAGAATCTTTGAACAACGCTTCTCAACTATTTGAGCAATGGCTACAAGGAAAAATGTGAGTGCTCACAGCTTTTGTGGCTAGTAAAGAACACAGCATGTGACTTGGTCACAGATCTCAAGCCAGAAAGGAGGAAGAATATTCCCGTACTGTTTCTTTATTTTAGTATTCCTGCAAATCTCCGACTCCTAGTATATCGCTATGGGATGCAGAACTCAGGCAATGAGTCATCATGGAATTACATGTTCAAGAAATACCAAGAAACCTCATTAGCACAAGAAAAAGAAAAGCTGCTGTATGGCCTGGCATCAGTGAAGAACACCACCCTTTTGGACAGGTGAGTTAAACACACAAAGAATTTTTTTTTCCCTACAGAAGCAACTGGTCACCATTTGCTCATTCCCCTCTCCTCTCTCCTGTCCTGTCATTTTTGTCAGGTTACAGCATGAGGAATGCAACACATTTTCAAGACCAGTTATCTAACACCCCCTCTCTGAGATTGTACTATAATAGAAAAAAAGCCTTGCTCCTTTAGTGGAAAGATATTGAACACATGGTAGTTTCTGCACATAATCAACAGCCTTCATCTCTTCCAACAGTGCCTTCACCCTGTGTAATTTGAGCTGCCTAATAGTTAAGCATCAGGAGAAAATTAGTCATCTATGTTTCTTCTACAATCACTGAAGGGAGGCAGGACCTCCAGAATGCTGTTTATCCCAGACCAGGAAAGGAACTTAAAATCAATGGGAAGAATTGCTTTTGGGTGTTGTCAGTCACCCTCCAATGGCTACAGAGGGAGTTTGCTTAGAATAGATGTCTACCTTCTATGTAGCCAAAATTAGGCAAACAACCTTGAGCAATTGCTACTGACAGTCCTATGAAGGCATCTGTGTGAAGTCACAATGCTCCCTGAAGTGCTGTACAGAGGTGCTTGAGCTAGAACCAGAAATGATGTATTCATGCCTCCATGGCAGTGATGAGGAGTCTGGATACTGCCCCAGGCTGGCCCATCTGTCAGACTGAGTGAGAATCTTCCCGGGCTGCTGCACTAAGTAGACACACCAGCTGCTTTAAGCTTACCTGATAACATTGCATGTAGTTGTATCATGTAGTGGAGATGCAAACATGTTCACCAGGGCTGTTCACCACTTTGTTGGAGCCCTATCTAAAGATCATAAGAAGGAGCAGTCTCTGCCTGGAAGAGTTCCAAGTTTAAACAAGATGAAACAAGGAATTATAGGAGGTTCAGGAAGAGTAAATATAAGAGAGTAACTGAAATAGTCGTAGGAGGCAGCTGTATTCCTAAATTCTTGTGACCACAACAGCCATAATCTAAAGTCATTCAATAACTAATCACTGACATGATTAAGACATGAATTAATTAGCTAGATCAGCCTATAATTGCAGAAAATAAAAAATTCCCCCTAAAGCAGGGAGAACTTGTCTCTTAATTTACTATTAAAATAACAAGAAAGGAGAAAAGAGCAGGTTGAGAAAATGTCCCTTACATATAGGAAAAAAGAAGACAATCCTTAACCCCATCTTAAGGCTGTTCTTCTGCAGCTGCTGCTGTGAAGCTGTGACCACACTACTCATATCCCTGGAAATGTGTGTGCTGAGGGATCCCTCCACTCTGTCAGTCAAAGCATTCATGCTGTAACTGAAAGTATAATTGCAGCACTTGCAGGCATGCTATGCCCAAATGAATTTTAATTTTGTGTGGATAAGAGTTTCAGAACAAACAGCACAGATTTCAGTGTGATCAAGCCACCTGCATGCGTACTCATGGTCCCTAAAAGATCTTTATAGCCTGGACTACTACTTTTTTGGCACTTGGCTACCCAAACAGACTGGACTACTGACTGATCCAATCACTACTTGATTAAAAAATAGGAACAATAATGGGGTTTGGCTATTTTCAAGTAACTTAGAGACATAAACCCTAATTTTTAAAGAGATGCCTAACTACTTGATTTCTTTCAATACAATTATCTCTTGACACAGTTATCAACAAATACTTATGTTTTACATCAGTGTGCTTCACCTTTAAAATGTTGTATACAAAAATAATATTCCTGTTTGGAAATGGGCTGTAGTCTGTGGTGGCAAATACTTGAGAAATATAGACATTAGCATTGCATTATTTCTCATCATCATCAGTTAAGTCTACACTGAAAACATTAACTTATTATTTGCTTTCCATTGTCTTTCATGAAAGGCTCTCATTGATTCTTATGACATTTCCCTTAGGTATCTGAAATATATTTACAACACCAGCCTCATCAAAAGCCAAGATGTGTTCACAGTCCTGAGATACATCTCGTATAACACTTATGGGAAAACAATGGCCTGGGACTGGATACGACTTAACTGGCAGTACTTAGTTGACAGGTACGCTAATGAACGCATTGGAAACTTTAGGTTTACACCCATCTGTATATCTTGTTATATGCCATGCTTTTCTAGATTTTCACTATACAGCTATAATCACTGGCCTTTGCATAATGAAAACTGAAAGCATATTCAACATGATCATATCCATCTGCTGTGAAAAACTACTTTGCTGCTAACTTGAAAATCATTCTTTCCCTAAATGATCACTACCAATAAATAGTGATTAAAAAGTATAGAAAGTTCTACCAAGGCCATAAATCTGGTTACTGCATGGAAATTAGTTGGTCATGTCTCCACTCTTTCTATTTATTTCATAACAAGAAGACAGCGGACCGATTTTTTTTTTTAATTCCTTCTAGTGGTAACAGCAAGCAGCAGACATACAGACAAGCAGTGGAAGTAACAGCAAACTTTTTAGCTTTGCTCCTCCCTATTTGAGTGACTTCTATCCTTCCTTCTCCTTTCTAAGTGCTTGGTGAGGGCACAAAAGCAAAGCACACCTGCAAGCCTAGAGCTGTGAACTGGACAGCATTTGTATTGCTGAGCAGCAATATACCTAATTTCCAGCATAAGACAATAAGTCATTAACTAAAAAAAAAAAAATATCCCCCAGAAGAGATCACTCCATTAGTCAACATATTTGAAAACAACACAGATACTGCATAGGAGTACTATTTTTCAAGTATTTCCAAAAGTGCTGAAATCTGAGTGCATCTATTTTATTGTAGCACAGTTAGAAGTTCAAGCTTCAGATAACTACTTGTGCCTTTTCTTTTCTAACAGTTTTGCATCAAACATCATTTATTAAATTGTTTTTCTAGATTCACTATCAATGACAGAAACCTTGGACGAATAGTAACTATTACCCAAAACTTCAACACTGAGCTCCAGCTTTGGCAGGTATGGTGACAGCACTTCTTTTGGTTTTAAGTCAATATATTTAACAATCTACTGGCCAGAAACTTGACCTTTAAGCCTCTAAATGTGTAAAGCAGTATGAGTTACTGAAAAAACTCAATCCCAGCATTACTAGCTTGAGCTTAAATATCTCTCCCAGCAAATACTGCCCTTGACCAGGTACCTGTAAAAAGCCACTTGTCCAATAGCAGCGTTATTTGCTTCATGTCCACTCTTTTTCTCTCTTTTCCAGATGGAAAATTTCTTTGAGAAATATCCTAATGCTGGGGCAGGAGAATTGCCCAGGAGTCAGTCAATTGAGCAGGTGAAGAACAACATTGAATGGCTAAAAGTAAACAAGGAGGAAATACGAATGTGGATAGAAGCACAGCCAGGCCCTTAAGGTCTTTGCTAAAAATACCAGGCACTCACTCTGGTCACTCAGAACCTCAGAGATATTTAGCAATGTGGATTTCTCACCTAGGTACCTTAGAGGACCAAGGCCTAATATTTTTTCTACAAACACTCAGGAGACCACTGCCAGAACAATGTTTGTGTAGTTGCTGATCCCAGATTCTGCCAGCACTTGTGTGCAGGAATAGCTTTATATTTTGAGATTAATTTGCCTGAACAAACAGGACAAATGCTTAAAGTTACTCAAGGCAGAAGTGATGGCAGAACTGGGGTCATCACTGATCAAGCTAGTCTCACTCCTTCCGCATACCACTCTGAAAATCTACTTATTGGTTTGCACAAAAGTATACCTAGTACACTCAGGGATTCCTTTCCAAGTGCACCTCAATAGGAGCTTTCTCCTGAAGGAAAGGGAATTAAGCAGTAATTTTAACATTGTCTGAAAATCATCCCCTATATTTATAGGTGTAAAAACTCTACATTTGGGATTTAGCTTTGCATTCTGATACTACAGAAAGACCAGTTAAGCTTCCCTCTCCATTGAATTTTGAAGTTTAACTACCAGTACACAAGGGATCAATATTATCAGCTTCTTTTTCAATCTTACTAGTTAGGATTCTGTAGTGTGGGGTAGAGGTTGTTTTGGTTATTTTTGTTTTATTTCTAAATCTTCTCAAAAGAAGAACTTGTGGCAGCCATTACTGCAAACAAGACATATGGTACTTACTGTCTCTTAGGGAAAAATAAAATTAAAAAATCTAACTGGAAATCTCAGTCTCTTTCTAATAAAGTGGTAAAACTGCGTGGCATATAGAAAAGCAGCTGTTATGCAGCCCAGCTATGCTGTACATATATCTTCAGTGACTTTTAAGGGGGGAAAATCTATTATCTCCTCTGAGAAAATACAAAAAAAAAAAAAAAGGCAAATTCAGGCAGACAGGGCAGATGAGTCCCACTGCTGCAATTCAGTCTACTGCAGAAGTACAGGCAGCAAAAGAATGACTCTTAATCCCAAGTCTTTCTGCCAGTGTGATGCTGGAAAAGGCAGCAGGGCTGCTCTGAGTACCTCTCCCAAGCTGGGAGTTGGAGTGCCTTGCAGCTTCCAGGTTTCCATGTGCTGTGCCCTGGCACCGTACAGGAAGCAGATGTGAGCATCAGCCCCATCCTTCTTGCCTTCTCTTTCATCTCCTGAGTGGAAAGGTGCAGGAGAAGGGAACCAGATAGAGCCAGTCCCTGTCTGGATGTCCTGGGAGTAGGGCCACAGAGCACCTCACAGTAGGGAGCCCTGGGAATGATTAGGCTCAGCTGTTGGGAAACACTGCAGCGGGGTGGGAGGACTGAAGCATGGAAAAGCACTTCTGTTCCCTTCATCCTGCAGTGCTATTCAAAGGGAAAGATAGAGATGTTGAGGAGTTTGATCTAATGTACAGAAATCCTGGGGTACAGGCTCTGCCTGCCTCTGGGTCTTGGTACGGCACAGAGGGCTCCGGAGAAGCCCTTTAGCCCACTCCTCCAGCAGATTCAGGGCTGGTACAGTTTTGGGCCTCTCCCTAGATACCCAGATAGCTGCAACAAGCCCAGACAAATCTGGTGACCAAGTCAGTTGTCCTGTCAAAGGAAAATGTCAGTCATTTGCCTCCTGGAAACAAAACATGACAGGATTTTGACTAAGAGTGGTTACAACTTGCTACAGATACCGGCTGCTCTTTAAGGTAAAGAGGTGGCAAAGGGCCAGGCAATTTCTTCCAGTTTTCCTTCTTGCTCAGATTCACACACAGAGGACAGTGAAAGTGAAGCAGCTGCCCATACCCAAACTACCAGCAGCTCAGCACACAGGGAGCAGGCTGTTCTTGGGCAGCTGCCTGATCAGTATGACACATGCCAACTTGCCTTCATGATTTTACAGTTTTGATGCGTGGACTGAAGGAGCAGAAGCCAAACAACTCTCTTGGTTTCGAGATCACGAACTGGTTTGGTAGCACCACACTAATACTATCAGTGTGCTGTATCACTGTGACTATACAATAGTATGATCAGCTCAGAAAAGTTTTCTGTGCACTGATGGTGCTGCATGTTTTAATTGTAAGTTTTTAACTCCAGCTGGCCATGATGTGCAACAATGCAAAACCAATATGAAGATGTTCAAGCACATAGCTCAGCTGTCTTCCCTTTCAGAGAAGATTTAATGAAATTTGGCAGAAAGAACTGATTCTCTAACTATTCATACATTTCTCCCACAATTTGTTCTAGAAAGAAAAGTATGAGTACTGTGGGAATAGCACAAGATTAAGTAGTTACTTTAAGAGATTTCTATCCTTTGTTACATGTAGCCCCTACTACCACTGAGTAGGATCAGGCTGGCCAATGTTGTCAGCTACAGTAGAAGGTTTTCATCAAGGAAAACATAAGTAATCAAGATTTTCTATGGTGCTGGAAAGCTTAGCAAAAGCAGCCTTCATCCAAACCACACAGACATACCGCTGTTCAAGACAAGGCACATATTGGTAGCACTGTGTATCCCTGTAGTAGAAAAAATTAAGAAAGGTCAAGCAGAGAGAGACAACAGGAAAATACCACTGAGGCAAAGAGAGAGCAAGAAGCCAAGGACAAGCCTGAACAACTACTGAGCTCATGACCCTGAGTGAATGGAGGAGAGAAGGGGATTTAAATAGTGAACCAAGCAATTGACGCTTGTCATTTGATTCTCGCTCTGTTCAGGAAGATGGGATCCTGTGCAGATTTTGTGCCTCAGTCACACTGGATCACAGAGACATTTGACTAGTGCTTGGATACTTTTGTTGTTACAGAAAGGTTAGCTGGATTTCTACACAGATCTTAAGCGGGTAGGTGAACATGGAAGTAAATCCAAAAGACCTCAAAGAAGGCTGCTTTTATGGTAGGGTAAAGGTTCTGTCAATTTTAAATAATGTTCACTAGATTATGCAGCGCTCTTGCTACCTTTAAATGGTTCGTGGAGAATGTACTGCATGGCATGTGTCTCTTTCAGACTGTTTGTCCTAGATGGATAACAAATCTGGTACATGCTAAATCTTTCGGTCAGGAACTAGTGCATTTACAAATGGTCTGTGATAAGCTTAAGAATGCCAATTTGAAACTGAATCCAAAGAAATGTGAACTGTTTTAAAAAGAGATAATTTTCCCTCGGTCATTCGATCAGCAAGGAAGGAATTTCCACTGATAAAGCCAAGTGAGGGAGTGCAGAACCGGCTGGCCCCTTAGATCCACACAGCTTTTTGAGGCTCTGCTGTTCCTGCTGTACCACAGCAAAAGCTATTGCACACAGTGAAGTAGAGAAACACTTTGAGTAATCGAAGTGCAATGTGGTGGAGTTAAAGAGGGGCCACTTGTGACTGCTGTAGTGTTGCCTTACACCAGCTCTGCAAATCCTTCTCATATCAGCCACAGCTGTGCGTCCTGTAGAGCCTGAGCTCGTAGGCCCCAGGAGGCTGTAAGCCTGATAGGCACACGAAAATGCTTTATCTTGATGATTCAGGTAAAGAAACAACTGAAAACATTGTATTACTGCACAGAACAAAAAATGAATAGCACCAATGCAAATACCAAAGTGTCTACAACTCCCTAGCTGAGTCAATTTCTCAAAGAGCAGTTAAGATCTCTACAAAGTATGCAGACATTAAAAAAAAATGCCATATACATGGTATGCCTCACTGTTGAAACAGGACATGACTAGGAAGTATCCCTTCAGTCTCCCCACAATGACCAGTGCCGTGTCTCAGCTACTATCATTTTGGGTGATGGCATCTTCCAGCAGCTGTTGGGACTCAAGGTGAAAGGGAAGAGTTAGCTTGTGATGGGCACTGGAGAGACTAGCTAAACAGGGTCAGAAGGATAGGACCTTATCATGCTGCTAGCAGCAGCAATACCATACTGCCAGATTAAAACTTCATCTTGTGTTATATTATCCAATTCTGAAAGTTAGTCAAACAAGGTTGTGTTTGCTTTCCCAAGTGTTCAGGCAGAAGCCAGCTGAGCTGGAGGTATTCCAACTTCACATCCACACCTATGGCAGCTGAATGTATGCCTGTATGTGAAAAACAGGTACAGAAAGATATAGCTATATGAGACTAAGGAAATGTTCTCCAGCGCACAGGTACTACAGTGGTTCATATGGCTGCCCAGATATCTGAACTTTTCCAAGATGCGCTTCAGAAAAAAAAAACGCAAATTTATAAAAGCATCTGAAATGTATTTGGTTCAGGTAAGTCTGAGACTTTCTGGCTTCCCAGAATATATTCTAAAGAGCTGTGAGGGAAGAGCAAATCCTGAAAAATATGACCATGACATAGTATCTGAGAGACACCGTTCTTAAGTAGCACTCACTAATTGTTTCAGTGATCCCTTACCCACAGAAAATCTTTCCATATCAACCTCTCTTCTTCAAAAATTGATGTCCAGAGACTGCTGTCAAGCTGACATCTGTTTGCTGGTGGTTTAATGATGCTGAAACAATGTGTTCGTATGGTCTCAAGAATGAGGCAGTCAGGGAAAGGAAGAGATCCAGGCATGAGAGGGGAATGGAGCCTAATTCTTCAAAAGGAAGACTGGGGATACAGGGTCATTATTCTTAGTAAGAATCAAAAGTTAGTTTGAAATAGATGTTGCAGTCGTATATGTGATATCTACCATACAACCTTCACTCTAGTTTTTCCTTTAGAGATGGATGAAATGGCCAGGTGACCTCTAAATATCCTTTCCAGCACTTCTGAATTTTTAAAATTGCTTGCTGTGAGCAAGAGACTGGTCACTGATATGGTTTCCTCCAAGGAGTGCAAGACCAAGTGCAGATCATGAGGTTCTGCCATTCCAGAGTTCCCATTCTGTATTGCCTGCTGTCAAATGCATTCACGCACCCCAGGTTGGCAAAGAAGCATCTCCACCAGGAACTGCATACCACAGAGCTACAGAGCAGCTGCTCTGCAACTTGGGGATATTTTTTATGTCTTTGACAAAGAGGGAGCCTGAAACCAAACAACTGCAGGATGCTCTCTGGAGGGTAGTTAACATAGCTATTAGCCAGAGCAGAAGTTGCACGTTATGGCAAAAAAGGTGTTAAGCCGTAGGTGAAGTTCTTATGGGCCAGAAGAATTGCTGTGGCAGTCTAAGGAGCAGATTTTCCAGGTGTCTGGTGGGCAGCCAAAAACTGATTTGATTCATTTATTTTAACAAATATTCACTTTCAGCAAACTGAAATTACGGCCCACCCAGGTTCATTAAACAACTTCAGCTGGAGAAAACACTATGGACCTGAAGTTACAAAATCACTGACAAAAAGTCATCACTCCCCCTTTTTCTTGGGCTAGAGCACTTGCAAAGAAAGCAAGCAGCTCAAGGCTCAGTTCTTCCTCCTCCACAGAAATGCACGTGAACTCTTCCACATGACTGTACTGGGCCTGGTCTTCCAGATTCTCCTGTGGTACTTAAATAATAACCAGGATCAAAAGCAAATTATTATATTTCTAGTTTAGTGCTTCACATGAGCACCTGAGAACACAGGACCCTTATATTTTATTATTACTCTAAGTAAAGATGAGTGTATTCAACAGAGGCTGATAATAAGCTCAGATCTGCATTAATAGGCCCTAAGTAATTAGAAATGTAGAAGAGCGCCATTCAGTAGTACAGTGGTTTGAGCAATAGCCTGAAAGGGCAGGCGTGTGGTTTAAAATTCTCTCCAGCAGAAACAATAATTCACCAAGTCTTCCACCTCCCACACAAGGTCTCCAACCACTGCACGTAAGGGGCGTTCCTCTCCTCCAGCGCTCTTGTAAATGCAGCCCTTCTTTTACTTTACCACCTTAAGGACTTCAAACCAAAAGACTCAGTCCTGTGAAAGGGAACATTTCTGTGTCAGGCAAGACAAGATTTCAGCTTTTCATTTCCTCAGCAGAAAACAAAGCTTCATTCAAGTCGCACAGACTCACTGCCCTCCTCCCTAGTTCAGGAGAAAAACAAACAAACAAAAATGTTCTCCCCCAGCGACTGCCCCGAAATAACATGACTGTTGGCTTCACATATGGGCTGCTGAACTCCCTGGCCAGACTGCAACAGAGGAAAGACAAGCTCCAGGCACAAAAGTGAACCAGTGCAAACTAGGAGGTGAACTGGAGCAAACTACACCCTCAGGTATCGCCCTAGCCACAAAACAGAAGCACACAATTGCATAATTTTAGAAAGGCTGATGCAAGCAGGGACTGGTTTTAATGAACACTGAGTCAGTCACCACGTATTACAAA
Source organism: Strix uralensis (assembly GCF_047716275.1). Classification (NCBI taxonomy): domain Eukaryota; kingdom Metazoa; phylum Chordata; class Aves; order Strigiformes; family Strigidae; genus Strix; species Strix uralensis. Next base: position 59,814,372 of record NC_133975.1, read on the forward strand.
AACGGAACAGCCAGCAGAGCCAACAATGCATAATTAGCATTGAAACAACACAACCGAGGGGAAGGTCAGCTACGGCTACGATCAGATTGCAGGAGGGGGAAATCAGGTACAGCATGAAACAGCTTGTCTTAGCTGGCACTGGAGTGGCCCAGTCAGAAAAGTCAGGGCTAGGACGAAGGACGTTATTCATGCAAGCATGATGCTAGGCTAATGCGCCGATACGGCGCCTTCTGCTCTGCTCTGCACCCTGGCCAGACCGCTCCCCACGTCCCCTACTCATGTCTGCAGATGCACGGCTAAAAGAGAACAGGACAGGGCAAGAAACGTTTGGCCATTTTGAAAGAACAGAGAACATCTCATTTGGCCAAAACAAACTGCTCATTCTGATCTAATGGATGGGTGGGTCTACTCAGGAAAAAGACATTTTTGCTGTACCTTCTGGGCTGTCCAAATGAATATGGGAACAATGTACAGGACAGGGGAACAGAGAGGCAGTTAAATTGCCAAAGTAGGTTGACATGCATGTCCTAGCAACACAAAGAGCTTGTGTTTTGTTTATTTAAACACACCTGGTTTAGATGTTAACAGTTCTGCACAAAATATTTAACAGTTCTGAACAAAATATTAAGGGATTTTTATTATTTTAGCTAGGACTCCTTACATAGGAGATGAATACAACCTATCAAAGACAAATCAGATGGGGAAGATTAGGGACAGAAAACAGCAAGCATCAGAAAACATATTCGTGAATTATCATTCAGTTTTTACTATGAGGAATGTATTAGTCCAAAAACATACGTTAAAAGAAAACATAAATTTCCTACTATAATTAGGAGCTATTGCTCAAATACTTCTTAAAATGCAGCTCAAAAATTTTGATCTATTTTCTGTGTGCACTAGAAAAAAAATTAATATTGGTGGTCTGGGAAATGTGGTTTGTCCATGTATTGCCTAATCTCACAAGCTTGTAATAGCTAGAATGATTTTATGGTTAAACGTATGGTTTAGAAATGGAAATAAATAGGATAACCATGCTGATGCGTCACAGTGATGAACTTTTTTTCCTCTCATAAAAGAAAAAAAATCTCCTTTGTGGGAGATGGAGGACGTGCAGTGAAGTTTTTCCCTATTTTTATTTCTCCACAGTGTATTAAGAGCAGCCTCTAGTGACAGTTGGCAGCCATTACATTTAATTATACGGGTTTTAACACAGCATGCATGCTTACGGAAACACTTCTTTAACTTTTTGTAATATCTTAAAAAAACTACAAAGTTGCCTTAGAGATCTCATAAACAGCAGTTATTAAGCACACAGGGGCTTCTAAGTAACATCGGATAAGACTGCTTAACCTAGAATAAATGGCAATCATTAAGGCTAAAATTTGTAGGCATTAAAAAAAAATCCAACCCATAAAATAAGTTTCTATGTCACTTTTGAAGATTACATTTAACCATTTGAATCATCAGAAATTGCTGAAAATGCAAGTTATGTTTCAAAAAGCAGTGGGCACTGCTATGAAGGACCAAGAAGACAAGCGCTCAGACAGCTCCAGACAGTTGAGATGAGTTTACACACACACCTGTACGCAGCAGGCCCACTGGACTCGGGCAAGATGGGTATTTTACCTCAAGCAGTTGTTCGCAACTTAAAAACAAAGGCTTCCTAGCAAAAACAGACATGTGTAATTTGTAGCAATCATAAATGCCCATAAACTTCCTTACACCATTCTGAGCCAAGTATTTGTTAGCTTTTTTCACCTATAGCAACTGAGGCATTAAAAAGATATTACCTCTCCTTGCAAACCTGACTTTCTTTATGAACACACACACACACTTATGCTTTGAGGGGTTGTGGAAACAAGCATCTGCCCGTGATCATGCCGGGTAACTCGCTGCGCTCAGCAAAATGCTGAGGGGCCATGGCAGGACCCACGCTGCAGTTGAGAACAAGCTCTCGCTGCCAGAGGTGTGGCAGGGAATGGCAGGGCCGGTGCTGCAGAACCGCGTCCCCCCAGAGGCAGTCTGCCCCTCAGGCCTGCCAGTAGTCTGCAACAAAGCCCTCAACATTTCCAAAATGGGCTTGTGTTTGGTTTTTTTAATCCATTGCTTTTGGGAGTCATATGTTCTTTTATTCCTTGCTGAAAAGAAGTTAGGAAATATTTGTTTAAGAACCTTAGCACCTGCCTTTAAGTCACTACTTCATTTATAGAACAAATCATCCACCGCTGCCTGTGGCAGCTGCTCCCCTGCAGACATGGGTCTGCTCAGACCTCCAGAGAACTGCTTCGGCCAGTCAAGCTTTGCTTACAGAAAATGGACCCAGGCGCACAGTCATGACTGTGTCTGTGACCTCAACGATTCGGTGACACTTTCACGGTGTTAAAAAGGGAGGCTGGAGAGCAAGAGTGAGGCCAGGAAATGGTGTCTCAGGCAGGACAGCAGCCAGGAGTTGGGCACCTGTCCCCTCAGCATGGAAGGGCAGCATCCAGCACAGGCAGTGCAGCCCCTCTCCCTCAGGTAGCCAGGCAGGCAGGCCAGGAGAAGAAGTCAGCAGAGGGACAGGCCTCCCTTGCATGGCTGACTTTCCATGGGCTATAGTGAACAAAGCCTTGTGCCCAGTGGTGGGGCAGAGTTCGCCTCAACAGAAGTGAGGGTTTGAAGCACAATCCCTGTATTCAGACATGTCTCCCACCTCCCCTCACACCTACCTGCTCTGGTGGGGTGGCCTTGCTCTTACACAGTCTGAGGGGGCTGAGGCCTCTTCCAGACGCTCATCTCACACTAGTCGACCTGCCATTTTTCTTTTAAAGTAAAAAGCCTCTCCCTGAGAGCACAGGATGGGGCTTGGCCCTGACGCTGGGCTCTGGGCAGCAGCTGAGTTGGGCCCCCGTGGCATGGCGGCCTCCTGCAGCTGCGCCCCTGTGAGTGCCCAGGACAGCTCTGGCTTCACCTCACACCCGACACTGGGCATTGAGGTCTCTTCACAACCCCCAAAAATGTCACTGCCTCAGCTCCCCTCGTGGGGTCTCCTCAGCAGGGTCACCCATAGCCCACTCTGCCTCCTCACTGCTGTGGGGGACAGATTGCAGCAGTGCTTGGGGAAGAGCTCAGCCTGAAGGAGGGGATGGCCCCTCCCAGCACAACAGGTCCCTGGCTGTAGTGAGGCCACCATCGTGAGGGAGACCTCTCTCCTGGGGCCGGGAGCCTGCCAAGTGTTTGTGTCTTCTCCACGTAGCAGGAAGCGACGTGGAAGAGAAAAAGAAAGGCTTTGCCTCCATACTGTGTGGTCTGCAGTGCCCCATGCCCCCTGTGTGAGATTGGGCAACGCCCAAACCTTCGGCAGGTCAAGCCCCCCACACGGCTGGCGTGCGAGGGAAGGCAGGGGCGGGTGGCCAGGGACGCTCTCGTTACAGCCACTCATCGGATGCTAATCCAATCATTCCGCTAATGAAATCAGGCTGCGCCGCTAATGAAATCACCCTGCGGCAGCCAGATCGCTTCACAGTGCTGCTGCTCTCGGCATTGGATTGGCTGTGCTGGAGGGTCACCTCTGGCAAGAGCCCCCCATACCCACTCCCATGGTGGGTACAGGCAGCAGGTCCACTGCCAGCCATTCTGGCAGCATGGACTCAAGCCCTCCACCAGCAGCAGCCCCTGCCCTGCCCAGCCAGCAGACAGCAGGGAGCAGAGAGCAGGATGGCTGATAACAAGACACCAATTACTCGCTTTCCACTTCTCTGACAGCACGTTTTTTCTTGGGGAGCTGTCACCTGTGTGTGCTGGGAGGGAAGGCCGCTGGGGCTGGGGCCTCCGCGGGCATGGCTCAGATGCTCGGGGGGGGAGATGGTGTCTGCAGCACTTGCAGTGACTGCATAGCCAGCTTCAAAATAATACTGCTAGTGAGGAGCTCACAAGAATTAGCAGAGAAGCATCCCAGAACCCTGGTACTTGCCTCTCTGGGAGTTATTCCCGAGTGTTCCCAGAGTAAGTCTATTAATCAAAAAGAGAAAGGGCACCCATTTCCTTATGAAATGCTTTACTTCTGATACTACCATGCCAACATGGTAGAAGGTGCTGAAAAGAATGCTAATGCTGTTCCTTTTTAATGTCTTTTCACTCAGGAGCCTCTTGAAGACACCAAAAAATATGCTGTATTAATATTTTTTCCTTTAAAAGCTGCTGTATGTAGGGGAGCATCCAGAAGCATCTGGCTCATGTTTGGAGCGAGGTCTACCTTTAATTGGATTTTTTTTTTCAAATAACTTGAGGCTGAAAGAAACGGAGGCAGTGATAACAGTATTGTTTGTATGAAACCTATTCATAGCAAAGGCTTTAGCATTCTGCAAGCTAGCGTGCTTCTCCAAAGGTCTGCTAGTTAATTGGCGCGTTGTTTAAGAAAAGGTTTTAATGGTGTAGGAGGCATAAGCCTTTGTAAATAATATTATCTTAAATGCAGAAGGCCTTATCATGCACTCCTTGCTCAGGCAAATCTCCTCTTGAGATCATCTGGAGTTTTGTCTGAGTAAGGAGTGCAGAATCAAATCCATAATGAGCCAACCGCTTAATCGAGTGGCACGGAAAAACACATTCAAGCAGTTTTCAGCCACATCTGCTAGACTTCAGTACTGCTGCAATCTCACTAGAGGGAGCAATTTATTTTGAAATATTAGTCAATATTAGCTCAGCGCTTAGCCGGGCCACTAGTGGGTCAGAATTAAGAAGAGTTTTCTGAGGCAAATACACATTTTAAGATAAAAAGACAAACAAGGAGAATAGAGAAATGAAAAGACAGCGCTAGTTAAAAATCCTAACTTCTGAAACAATGAGTTGTAAACAGAAAAAGGAATCTATGCAACATATGGAGATAGTTTTTTATGTTGTTTTTCCTGCTGAAACATCTACAGTAGAGGTTTTGTCCCTGTTTCCAGTAGAGATTCCCGTTTTCAAGGGTTACAGATCATTTTGTTTAGCCCTTGATGTGAAATTTCGCTTTGATTTAAAACTTGGATAGAGCTATTCTCTTTTTTATCATAGGCTGTAAAAGGAAATAAATTCCCAGATGCATCAAGATTCTTAGAAGTATTGCTAGCACTCAGGGTCTGTCAACATTTCCATCTTAAATCATTATTTAATGTTGAGTCATAAACACCTTTCTGTAAACATTTATTTAGTGCCTGACAAGGGCTCCTGTCTAAAGGGGTGAGGGGTGGTATTGCTCAAAAAAAACAGGGTTTTAAAATATTTTTAACGATATATTTAAAGGCTGTGTTCTAAATCTGTCATGGTTCAATACTGTTCTTATTCAGTCTATATCAGGGTAAGTTTGTTCTGGACTTGTACAGTGCCTGGCACAATAAGGTTCTCAGAGACCCGAGGCACTGCAGCGAAAGCAAATAATACAGATTTAATACTGACTGTGTTTATGCAGTCTGACCCTGAGTACCGCTTAGCTCCTGGGTCCTTGCTGTCTGCCTCAGCTACGTCTTGACTCTGTGTTGGGATGAAATGTGGGAATGCAATCCCTCTGCTTTGCCCCCTGCGCAGTCTGGAGGGAGGAAAGGGGGTCTGTGTGCTAGGAGGGAACCAGAGTGACCTCGACGAGATGCAGTAATATGGAGCAGCCCTGTCCCACAGGCAAGATACAGACACCAGGAATTAATCCCTCCCCACAAAGCCAAAACGATCAGTTTTGTTCATCTATGTGAGTGCAGCAGCTAGCTCTGTTTCACATGCTCAGCAAAGAGTCACTGGATACAAAATGACCAAGTCTGTTTTGCTCCAGTGGGTGTTGGATACAGCCTTTAAAAGCCCTAAACCTGCCGTCTGGTCCACTGAAGAGGAGCCTTCTCTGTGTGGAGCACCAAGTGTGTGATATAATTTGCAGGACAGGAGCTGAAAAGGTCTACCTGTTCGTAAGCAAGATAACATCACTACCCCCCATGATACACATTACACCAAACTTACCATTATTAGCAGAAATTATCAGCATCACAGTTATGTTTGGTGACAATGTTGACTCTATGGTTTATACAAATAAAAATCAGTTTTTACTTTCCAGATCTGATGTACACAGAGGACAGTTTATGCCCATATCCTCACTGCATTTCAGGAGACTGGATGGAGGTATGCACTCCGCACTACCCCAGGTTCTGGCCGCGTACTGGTACAGAGTGCGATGTTATGCTTAATGAAGCTGTGCTTGTGATACAGCAAGATCCGCTGTATTGCAGGGTAAGAAACTAAAACAGCCAGAGGAAGGGAAGAAGGAGGGGTGGCCATGCAATCTTCATCTCTACCATGGCCTGGAAGAACAGGCTCTCTTTTACTACTGCTGACATTTTACTGTCAAGAAAATCAAATCTCCATTTTCACTGGAAGATTTTAAATGAACGGCAAGCTCAAGTGAGCGCAGATTTAAGGCTACCCTCAAATGTGATTGAATAGTGGGAGGAAGTAACTTTCTGTGGTTTTAATCTCTACTAATCTACCAGGTTTTTTTCTTTTTGGTTCCAACCTGAGATTTTCTGGTAATACTTTATACAAAAAAATCAGGTCCTGATTTATTCTATTTGCCTTATTCTACAGGTGAATGGAGATTTAGTAGATGTGATATCAGGCAAGGAGGAAGCAAAATCTGACAGACCAACAGAATGTGACTAATAACCAGTTCATACAAAAAGTCTTTTTGTTAACACCGTTGTAAATTCTTTGCTGAGCGAGCAGGGAAAAATCTGTTTGGTTCTTTCAGCAAAATACTGAAGCACAAGCCTAACTTAAACTATGTGAATAATGTCACTGACTGAGTTCATATATGTACACCCAGTGTTAGAAATTTTAAAATATTTTCATCTTCATTTAATTCCCACTGCTTTGAGAAAATTTCCAGAAAGAAAATTCTGAATACTAAAGGAAATTTTTAAAAATTAAATGAATAGGGGTGAAAATTGCCTTCATGTGCCTCCCCTCCAGCTTGCAATCATTGCTGGTGACACCTGTCGCTGTGTGTATATATATATATATTTCTGTTCTCTTAGAATAATTACAGCACCTATCTTTATCACATTAGGTCAAATAGTACTGATGTAAGCAAATTGTAGGTAGTACATAGGAGACAATGTCATATCTAAAAATTCCTTTAGCAGTTTAGCTCAACTGAGGCAGCAGCAATAGCCTGGATTCTGAATTGCTTGATTTTTTAGCAAAAATCGTGAGTGGCCTAAAAACCAATCTAAACAAGTTATGTATGTAAAGTACATGTAATCCTTTAATATTTAATAAATCCATACTATTTAGTTGTCCATCTCATAAAAAACTTTATGGACCAAGGATCCTTTGGACTAGCAGCAATGTTAACAGGACAAAGTCAGCCCTTAACATAACCAATTTTTGATTTTATTTGTTTCCCATTAAAATGTGTTGCTGGTTTAATGGAGGCTGAGATTCTTAGCATGACAGACATTTTAGGAAAACTTTGGAGAGCTCTGTATTTCTGTTATTTTAAAATGCTTGCTACTACATGTAAAACCAAAAATGTTATGTGTAAAAAAAAAAAAATACATCTGTTGTATTTTTTACAATCCTAAACTTAAACACAAATTCCTTCCTTCCCCACATATGGTTGGAAGAAGGGGGGTTAAGCTTTTGCATTCACCAAACTACACCTAATTCACATGACCAGAGTGCTGTACAAAACCCACAAAGGCATCCAGTAATCAATTCTTTGGAGGAAAGCGGGTTCATCTATTTTTGCTACAAGAAAAAGTTGTGCTTTGCAAAAAGGCCTTTGCCCTTTGCCATATGAATTAGCAGTGCACTGCTGTTAATCTAAGTGGATTAAAAAAGGGTAAAGACTTCTGGTCCATGAAAGCCTGCTCTATAGCTAGATTTTGTACAAGTGTAACTGTGTCGGATGTGTGGGAGAGCTGGCAGGGGGGGAAGCATGAGGGGGGTCTTTTAACTGCATCTACAGCTCCTCGTATCAATTCACTTACAGTGGCAGGAAGGTGCTTGCAATTCATTCCTTTTCCTGGCGAGGAATAATAATATCAGTATGGGGTCTTTATGTTGGTATAATGACAGTCACAACGTGGGGGAGAGGGAAAAGGTTGTGCTGGTGCTCTTATGCCCGAATGGTCGAAGTGACACAGCTTCTGTGTGCAGACCCAGCCAAAATAATGCATTTCTCAAGAAAGCCAACAGTGCCATTCTGCAGTTATAAAGCACTGGGCTTAAGAATTTCGCTTGTGAGCGTATCTAGGAGCTTGGCATGCTGACTAGATAAATGTTTAAAAATAAGTCTAGTGCCCAAGCTGACAAGCTTGTGCCTTTTTGAATATATTCATCTGAAGAAGAAAATGGATTTATCTGAAAGTATGTTTCATTTGACTGAGGTTCCCATCAGGGATGTAACACCTACTTGCCATTTTCCTTACTCACCTGAATATTTTTGGTATCTGGAGACAAAGAAGATAAAGAAGGTTGTACTCTATTAATTACCCTTCTCTTTGTTCTCAAGCTACCTCTCTTCCTTCTATCCCTCCTTCAAACACACCTCCCTTTCCAAATCTTTAGAAAAAAAGTAATCGCTGCTAAGTTCTTCCAGGGACTCTAGCACTTACTGGTACAACAAGTAATACTTGTGTCTGATTTGTTTTGTTGGTATCTGAATGGGAGCCATTAAAAAAAAAAATCACACAAAAATGGAATTTTATAAATAACAGATGTGAGCTTTTTTTGTGAAAAATGTTCAAAGTTTTTAAGGAAAAAAAAATCTAATTCTGTTTGCTCATTTTGTTTTTCCTTTTTTCCTTTTGTTCCTGTCTCAATTTTCCTGAGGGTAGAGGGCAAATAAAATTTTCCTGGGGAAGACAAAAAGGAAATGTATTGTCTCTGTTTTTAACACAGTGAAATGAGCACAGAGAAGCTAAAGACAAGAAGTTTCCACAAAACTGGGATACCTCAGAGGCGACATTCTATTCTTCGTGTACTCGCCATTACATGGTACAAATCCCACTGACATTGTTTACCTGTAAAATGTCTAGCAATTATTTCCATTGGACAAAATAGGGTTTGAAGAAAGGATTTTGCAGAAAACTGTGTTGTTCGGTGTTCCCTTAGAGCCAACACTTCTGATAGGCTCCTGCTCTGTCGCATGAGGATCTGGGTGGCACTGATTACAAACCTCCTCAGACTCCAGCTCCCCACATCTCCCTTCTCTAGCCATCATAACAAGTAATAATCTCCATGCATAGGTATAAAAGTGCTCATATATAGATATAAGCTACTAACTGCCTATGTTGACTCATGGCAGAGCCAATACATGCCCTCAGGTCTCCATCCCAGGGCCTATTGCAGCACCATGCCAGGTGTGGGGAATTTTGCACAGCAAAGTCCTGACCCAGCGTGGGCTGGGAACATCACCGGGACACATATGTGTGCTGTGGGAAGTCTAAAGTGCTGCCAGTCCTGAACATGTAGGCAGTGTCTTGAGAGCTGAAGGCTGTGACCAGTACTGCTGTCCCCACCCTTGAGTAAAGATTCAGCTTGAGGCTTCTCAGCTGTGTAGCAAACCACCATTTTCCTCTCTCAGAATAAGAAGACAAAGGCAGAGGCAACCCACTTTGCCAGATGGAGGTAAGGGAAAATGGGGCGGGCCAGAACTGGGTTCCTGAGTGCAAAATCCTGGGGATGGAGGCATGTCACTCCCAGTCTGGCTGATGGTGACAGCCCTCCTTCCTTGTCAGCCACAGCTGCTGCCATCGCAGCCCTGAGTCCTTCCTGGGTGGAAGCAGCAGCTACGTGGCTTTGCACAGCCACGGCAGAGGTGATGCAGGCAGCAGGCTGAGCTGCTTTCCCCCATGTGCTGTTCACTGTGCCGATGAAGAACTCCTCTAACCACAACCACTGTTGTCACCTTCCTTATCCATGCCCACTGTCCTCTGCTCATGCTTACAAACTCCAGAGGGGATATAACCCATTGCAGCTCTTCCTAATGCCCTTGTCTGTGCTGTCTGTTGTGATCTCCAGCTACACATGTCCTTCTGTCTCAAGCAATTTTTAGCTCTCCATCATCTCTACAGAGAAAGCGCTCAGCCCTCCCTAAATTTCAGTCTGGCCTGGGTGACTTAATTCTTTTGGCAAGTTCTGCTTTACAAAAAGTGGCAATTCCAGCCACTACTTGGCCACAAACTCTCCTTAGGATCTTCCAAGCTGGCCAAGGACAAGCCTGCCCAGCCCGGTGGAGCCTGGGCTGGATAGCTGGAGTTCAAAAGTGCAGCCTGCGGGTCTGTTTGACAGATGGCTGGGTGGTTCCAGAAAGTGAAGCAAGCAGCAGCCCCCACCTCGCCATCATTGCGGGGAACTGGCTGGGACGTACAGCGGCGTTTTGGTGTGTTTCCTACAGCAGCCGTAGTCTGATGAGAGCTACAGCATGTGTAATCTGCAGAGAATTTAGCTGCCCAGCTCTAACAAGTCTCTCCAGAGTATGTTCAAACTAGAATTTCACAAATTTGGCTGATATTATTTAGAAAAGCAAAGGGCATGTTCCTGACATCAGAGTAACCCTGTCAGCAAATTCACATCCCTGCTCCTAAGCATATACAAGACAGTGCTTTGCAGTGGGATGAAGGTGGTTTTCTCCCTTTAGAAAATGAGCCAAACAACAGATTAATTTCATTATCCCTGGAAATACTGGCTGAGACGTTTCTGCTGAATCTTTAACCAAAAGATAAATAAATCATCAATCAAAGACAGATATCCTTCATGGATGTTTTTAGTATGAAGGAAAGTATGGAAAAATTTTAAGTCCCTAAAATAGTCTTTTACAAAAGGCATCTTTACATTCTTATGGATGCAATGTAGTGCCATGTTTCCCAGTAACAGCATTTACTATTACAGGCATCTGTGCCACACCTCTTGACAAAGTACTTCTTCAAGGAGAAGGAAAAATGTTTCACAAGTAGTGTGTTAAAAATAATCTCTCTCTTCTTAACCTATTAGCAGTGAAGTTAAATATGCTTCAGCATGGGATCTTCCCCCAGCTGCTCAGATCCCGTTATCCAAAGGACCTCCTGTGTGCTGTCTTCCCCTCCTCTACAGAGACAATTTAAGCTGTCCCTATCCCATTCCCATCTTCCCCTCTTGCAGCTATGGCGAGGAAGTATTACAGTCCAGAAACCAACTGAGCTACAGGCAAAAATATCAGTAACTCCTCTGCTTGCTTGGAGATGTCTAAGATGTGATCTGGAGTTTCATCATGGACCAGCATCATCTTCCCCTCAAGGGTCTTCAAAGCAGCTGTGACCAGCAGCATCCTAGGAACGTAGTTCCCATGCAACTTTTATTTTTGACAGTAACGTCTAATGTACTGAATAATATGACCCTTTAGGATTCACAGCTCATTGGGGATTACCTGGATTCATTGAGAAAAAAACTTCTTTCAAATTTTTAACAAGCAGATCCTAGGAGGGTCAAGGACCTGGGTCTACGGCAGAAAGAGAAGTATCTTTCTGTGAATTAAAAATCATCGCTGCATTTTGCATATGGACGCACTGAGGTAAGGAGGTTAAGTGACATACCCAAGGTTGCAATGCAACCCAGTGGTAGAGCAGAAAAAGAAATCTGGCACCCAGACTCCTATTTGTCTCTAGTTTCTATTCTTTTATTCGCTGATGCTTTCAAATTTGTAGCTAACATTGCTATAATGCATTTAGAAATTAATGACAAATAAATATTTGTTCTTGTGGGCAATAAAGATAAGTTGATTTTGCACACTTGTAAAATTCTATTATGTATAAAGGATTCTTTATTTTATAATAGCTATTAGAGTGTTTGTTTGTAGGATTTTCTTGGGGTGGAAACTTCAGAAGATGCATTGCTTTGAGCTAATCATTTAGCAAAGGACAAAGATGCCTTAGATTGCTGACTCGTCCTATAGTTAATGGTTCTCTCAGGCTTTTCTCTGTCAAATGTGGCAACTATGACATCAAATGTTATCTCTGTAAACACATGCCAACTCAAAATAGCACATGGCGGGGGAAGGACGAAGAGTTTCTTATCCTATATTTTAGCCAAGATTATGGTCACCAGCATGTTCCTCTCACCATGGAAAAAATAGACTTCAGGATAACTATGCTTTCCAGAAGTTAAATTTTAAATATAAATGACTGATCCAACAAACTGTTCCACTTTCACATTAGCCACCTTAGAGGATCATACATCGAGTCCATAAAATATGGAATTCTCATTTCTGGGATGCCAGAATTTGATCTCCAATATATTATTTGCACAGGCTCACTATGGACACAAGGATAAGATACAGCTATTAGAGACTTTTTTCCCAAAGATTTTACAGGACAGTAGACTGGCAGTTCAGACAGCCAGACTGTTTTGTTGATCTGCCACTGATCTGCCATGTGACCTTGAGCAATTCTTTTCACTTTTCTCTAGCTCTGTTTCTCCTCCTACAATTTGCCTTATCTATTTAAATGGCAGCCTTTCTGAGCAGGGAATTTCTCACCTTGTGCTAGCTAGCAGTGCTTAGCTGAATGTGAAGCCGTCTTCCTTGGGATTATTGTATTGCAAAGCCAGCAAGTAACACTACCAACTAAAAGCACTACTATAAAATGCTAATAAGATATTTTTCCAGAGGGCATCTTAGCGCAGTCAGAGGAGCTCCAGTACTTCACTTCTGCTGCTCTTCCTATCCAGGAGCTGAAGCTGTGATGTGGCATCACCGACACTGCCATTTTATGGTCAGATTTTTGTAAGCAGGCCTCAAAATCATGATGTGGAGTGCAGCAGCATGAAGCAGAGCTGGTCAGGCTGTGGCTGCTGAGCCACACTTGGCTTAAGAGCCGGTCAAACCCGCTCCCATGCTGGGCTTTATCAAGGAGGACGAGAGGTGCTCCTAATCTTGGCCATGAGTGAAAGTGAGCTTTCGTGGCTGCCAAGGTTTTCCTCTGCCTGTGGTGCTGGACCTCAGCCATCCATACTCGGGGCCCCGTGTTGGCCATATGCATCATCCCAGCGGCTGGGGACTGCCAGCAGTGGCCAGCTCTGCGGATGGTGAGGCTCACAGGCAACACAGCCCTGCAGAGTCACCCAGAGCAAAACCACAAGCATTACTGTGTGCAAAGCTCTCTCCCTTTAACCTGCACACCCAGCCTGAAGTGGCAGAAAACACATATTCCAGGTGATTTGCAGCCCGCCAAGACCCCTGTGCCTGAGGAGGTAATTTAGACGCAGCTGAATGACACGCCTGCTTGGCAGCAAAGAGCCACAGCCTGCCCTGGTTTTGCCAGTGTGGATAATTGTCACTGGCCATGTCTCATAATGAAACATACCATGAATAAGAACAGGTACGGAGTACCTTGCCATGCATGCCTTTAGAGTTCTGGGTAACAGTGCACCTCTCCAGAATTTATATGCAAGAGCCTCACACATCCATTAGCAGGGCATTTGTATCTGTGGCACCTGTTCCTGAACATTGGGAAAAGTATAAAATAAAAACTGCCCTAAGGTCGGGCTTTTCTTCCTTCTTCATGGCATGTTATCTGTAGACATCTCTGAGCAAGCAATCTGTACAGCCTGTGGAGCCGTATTCCACCAGACCCCTGGTTAAGGACTGTGACCTACAGGCCACTGGTGCAGGGAAACTCTCTTCCCCCAGAATCAAAGCCATTAAACACAGGTTGGAGTGGGGAGGTTTTCTGAGGCTGAATCATGATTTTTGGATAGAAGGTATGTTTTGGTCAGGGATATAATGTGTGCTGCAGCTTATGTTGACTTTGGCTAAGCAGCTTATTAGCCTAACTAGGAGATGTTTGTAAATATGCCCAGAAATATCTAATATGTTTTACAAACCAGGCGCAAGCTGTCAGCCTGCAGCACATCCATAGCAGAGCCCTTTCCTCAACATTCTTCCTATAAATTAGGCAAATGCCCAGGCTATTTAAGGCAGCAGTTCACTTCACAGAGCAGGATTTCTTAATACAGGTCCCAGGAGAAATGTGCCTACCTACCTCATCAGCACAACTTTGGTAGCTGAGGCTTTCTCCCGAAAGGATTGTTCAGCACACACTCATCATCCTCGCAGCATCCTTTTCCCAGCCAAGCACACACCTCCCCACTCCATCTGCAAGCTGGGGAGAGTCAGTGTAGGGGAGTGCAGTCTGTGCCTTTCTCTCATGCACACACGGCAAATCCCAGAGCTTTCTGCCTGGAATCCCCCTGAGTCAGCGAACAGCTGGGATTCTATCCCAGTCAGGAGGCAGCTCTTGGAGGAACATCTGGCTCCGGTCTCTATCTTGTCTGCTGCTCCTTCACACATCTACTTCCTTAAAAAGTGCTTACTGGGGGGGAGCGGGAGGGGAAACTGGCTCCAGGTTCTTTTGGCTACTTAAAGAGGACCACCCTGTTGCACTGTCAAACAAAAGTTATGTATTTCCTGCAAAAAATATAACACTTAAATAAGGAAGACAATTAGATGTAGTTGCATTTGCCTATTGCAATGCAGCTTCAACATTTTTGGGATAACTGGGAGATTTACATGCAAGAATGCTACATGTCACTCACTTTCTCTTCAGTTTGAGCTCCCAGAGTGTTAAAAAGGGGGGTTTGCACAGAAAGGGCTGAGTGAAACCTCTGGGTGTTTGGGGGAATTGTATTAAACATTAAGCAGGGATGTCAGTCCACCCAGCCTTCCAGATGGAACCCTTGCTTTGCAAATTGCCCCAAAAGAAGCTAGTGGCAATCTTTTTAGGGGCTTGTATTGCTTAGTGTGAATCACGGCAGTTGAGTGTCTTCTCTGACAATTTCCAAATAAGCTCAAACCAAATGAGAGAGAAGAACAAAGGACACTGCTGTGGGGCAATAGATTTGAGGGAAAAAATTGTGATTTTGTGGTCAGTCAAATATGGAATGTGCCAATGGTTCCTTAAGATTTTCTAATGGAAAAATCATAAGCTGCAAATAGTTAAATCAGAGTCTCTATTTCTCAGCAAACATCTTAAATTACACATAAAAATCTCTTAAACGCTTCAGCTTAAGGGAGGCCCTGGCTAGCTCTAGATCCTTCGCCTTTTGGGGATTTCGCAGCAGACCACCCACTGGGAAAATGAAAAGTTGGCATCTCTACCACCGTGGCACTTTTTTCTGGAGACGAGTCCCTAAAATGCTGTGCTTTCTTCCCTGGGGAGAAGAAATGAAAAGGTCTAAGCTGGTCAACATGATTTGACAAAGTAGGGAGGTATAAATCACCCATGACATGACTCTCTAAACTATTAGGTACTCTATTTACATGTATTTGGACCAAATGTCCTGCTTCACCCTGCTACTTACATGTAATGTAATCAGCCCACACTTGTGCAAATAAGTCTACAATTTCACACAGAGACATGCTATATGCTGTACATGCCTTGTCTCAGATAATGAGCAAGTTGTATTAATTATTATAAATCTGTCCCAGGCTATTAAAGTCTTTCCTTAATGATGTTGCAGTGAGATGACTGCTTCATTCTGAGTCAGTTTCTCCTGTAGCTACGCCTGCCTTTTTGATTGAAACCTTTTGTGGCACTTAGGCTATTTCCAGTTTATAGGCCAACAAGCCACTTTGTCTCTAGAGACTTTTATGAAGATTATGCTCTTCACCTGAATAAGAGGCCTGGAGTTGGGACTCCTAATCTTATGTATGCAAAAAAAACCCAAGCAAAAATGAATGCGTGCATTATGCCCAATAAGCTCCCATTGCTAGGTAGAAATTAGGGATTTAGTTTGCTGTCCGTATACTGAAATGATCTTCCTCAGCAAGTTAGCTGAGCATTTCACAACCACCAACACTCTTTTATCTTCACATCACATGGGAAACAATTGTTGCTCTAGTTCAAGTACGAGCAGCTGAAAGTGGTACCTGACAAAGTACGTCTGAACCAAGCCTGCATGGCGTATGAACTACACAGGGATTTTCAGGTGCCTGTCTCCTCTGGTAGACACCAAGGACTTTCCAAGAACACGTTGTGGTTGTTTCCTCTTAGCTTGCTTGCATGCCTGGTTTCCTTCCCATGGTTGAATATATATGACTATTCAACATGGGTTTGACTGCTTAAAGCATTATACTAAACTAGATGGCCAGGATATACACCTAGATCCAAAGATGTGGAAGCATCCCAGATCCATCAGTATAAACACAGTCTTACTGGCTTGACCTCGTCCATGTACCTGAAATGTGAACTAGCGCTGGTGTCCTGCATTTCGCTGAGTTCAGCAGATGCACAGTCAGTTTGACGCCTAGTGAGCTAGGCTCAGCTTTAGGAGCTGCCATTTTCCAGGATGGGCCAGTAACACTACGGCCAAGGGCCCTATGTGTAGAAGGGTGCAGAAGACATGGTGTGTCTGTCTGACCCTCTGCTAAAGGCATAGGGTCATTCTGCACTCACAAGACTAGCAACCATGTCATCTTCTTGGTGCTGGGGACCCAAACCTGGCTCAGCCTCCAGCTCCCTTGGGGTTTTACCATTTGCTTGCAGAGGGAGTTGGGAGAGAAGAGTTCACTTTCAGAGGAAAGTGGTCCCATCCATAAGTACTTCAAAGGGCAAATGGAAGAGCCAGAAGCAGTTGAAAGATGGGTTAGTACAGTGTCTCCAGTCCACAGCAACTCTCTCAGGAATTTTTTTGGCTACAGTCTAAAACATCAAGAGCCCCTTGGGGTACTGTAAGCACGTCCAGCACTAGTTACTAAGCTAGATTGCATGACAGCGTTTTAATCACAGAGGCCACAGAGCCAGGATTACATATCTAATGTCATGCCCTTAAGAGCTAAGTAGTGTTGGACTATAGCATTATGCACAGATGAGTGTCAGATGCAGTCTTGAATTTCTTGCCAGGATATCAATAACTGCTTTTTGCGATTTTATACTTTTCACTCATTTGGCTAAAGTCTATGTTTGCAGCCTCAAATCAGGCATTTCCTAATGGACAGAGGGAGGCTTTTCTTTGCCCCACTGGGAGACCTCACTGCACTAAGGAGAACTCAAGCAGGTACCTTCTCAAAGGGAAGCACCCCACTGTTCCCTTCAATGGAAACAGTGGCAGGATAGTATGTTGGATTTCTTCTTAAGGCCTGTGCTAGGCTCTGATATTCTCTTTGTAACAGCCTGGCATTCATAATCCTCTGGGATAGTCAGGGTGGGCATTCTGCCCACACCGCTCCACATGCTCTGCTTGCAGATATGTGTAAACTAAATTTTGTAGTGAAATTAATCAGATGCCATGAAGAATACAAAGAGTAAATGATGAGAATCGTCATTACCTTTATAGAAACTATGTTAAGATTACCAATTTAGCTGGTCCTCTGCAAGCTTATTTCAACTAGATTTCTTTTAAGAAAGTGAAAATGTGCCATGGTACACTTGGGTATCATCACCAAAGAATGAGATTCAGAATTAGCACTCCTGTAACATACCACCCCTGAGTTGATCTAGAGAGCACACAGGCTTTTCTTAATATGAGTGCACATTGGCTTCAGTGGCATTGTATTCAACAAAGGTTTCTTCTTGTGACAGTCTCTGCACAAGACATCTCACACAAACCAGAAATAAGATCTCTTCTTCTTCTCAAGCTGCTTCATCTTTTCATCTTACTCCTCCTTTGCCTTCATTTCTTCAGACAGAAGTGGAAAGTAAGGGAACCACTCTGTGATTTTTAATACAACATGCTTTAAGACGAAGCTGCGTTGGTGTCCGCTCATGCCCACAGCCTCCAGACAGGGTCAGCATGGTCTTTGTAGCCTGGGCTGCAAATTCACTTCCTTACCCCATGAAAATCCTTCACAGAGTTCCTTTGGAGGGTTTCCTCCAATTTTAATTCATCCATTTCCCTAAACATCAGACATACCCTAGTCCCAAACAGCTGACTGATTTCTGTGGCAGGAGATTAAGTATTTTTTGATTGGGAATTCTTTTTTTCCAGGCACAGTAGAACCTGCCCGGTTATTCTCCTTGCCCAGCCATGCAAGATGAAATGAGCCTGTCTAAGCCCACAAGAAGGGAAGCTGTCCCCAGTCCTTTCTCTCCAGCCATGGAGCCTGGTCCTGATTCAGCATGGGCTGTGAACACACATGCCGTGCCTGCTGTCTTCCAGCACAAAATGAGCATGTGCTAATTTTACCTTTGAAGCCAATGGGATTTAAGCATATAGCATACATGCCCCATTGGATCAACGAGTGCGTCACAGCTTCTGCTCCTTCCAGCATGAGGAGGAAAACACTACACTGACCAGTGTAGGCCCATAATATTTTCATGTAAACAATGCTTGCATGGGTCCCCAGGCTGTGTTATTTATGTCCCCAGAATTGCCAGCTCTACCGGAGGGGATCTGAGTGGTCTCAAATGGCAGTGTCTGGCCATCGCAAGAATTAAATACTCCATTGTCACGCAGAGAATTGTTAGAGCTGCGCTCCAGTTGCAGAAGACTTTTTGTTAAGAAGACAGAAAAATGCAACATTCCCTGCACCCTAGACAATTAAAAGGAAACACCCTATAAGATGCTGAGAGCCTACAACTGTCACTAGGTCAGCAATGAGGCTGCTTCTTGGGGTTGTTGCAAAAAAAACCCCAAACCACCCCTGTCAATGGGAGCCTTTTTCTCTGCTCTGTATTGGGGGCTGAAGTTTTGAACAGCATCTCAGCTTCATGGACCAGGACTCAAAAAAATGACCTGTTCTATGAAATGTCCCTCCCCACATCTTTTGCTCAGACTCGCTGAGCCATAGCTGTTGACATGCGAGAATGGCTGTCGCCCTGATTGTGTCACACCGGCATTATTTGTCAGGGATGTTGCTGGTCACCCACTGATTACAAGCTAAAGACTCTGACCTCCTGGCTCAGCCAGCAGTTACAAGTACATAAAGTAGGACAAAGGTGTCCCTTAACATCCAAATAAACCATGAGAATAAAGCCGGACTGCATGTTGGTGTTAACAAAACACATGGAGCATTTTTATCTCTGGAAAGCTATTTCCTATTTGTAATACTACTTGAAACCGCTTCCAAATCTTCATTTGATGTTACTCATATTCATATATTTTACGTGTCTTGTTTTCATTTTCCAAATATGTTTATTAAAAAATGTTCTCAGGGTAATGGCCCTTGTGGTAGGAATTTCTGTTTTGGGGGAAAAATACCAGAGTTGGAGGTTTTTGCCAGCAGGATGTGAAAGCTGAAGGAAATAACAATGACTGGGGCTAGAGATTTGTCACAGGGAGTTAGAATGCGAAAATTTACAGTCTGGCCATGAGACAGTCCAGGCTAAAGCCATGAATTTATAGGAAGCATTGCCAAAAGCTGGATATTATTATTTTAATCAAACTCTGTTTTACTTTGCACAAAAAAAAAATAAAATAAAATATATGAGAATTGCCAGAGACTTTGGCTCCGCAGATAGAGGAGAAAGGGCAGAAGAGCAACCTCCGTCTCTACTGCTCTTCCCATCCTGGCTGAGGAGTGGGAAGCACGCATGACCTTCCCTGGAGAAATCATGGGAATTCAACTGCTCATAGGGAGAGTTCTTGCTTGCTTGGGAACTCCCCTCACACTCAGCACTGCCAGCTCAGGCTCTGCTGACTTCAAAGAAGCACCAAACGGGCTGGGACCCACTCGCACACCGACACGCCGTCCTCCAGCCTGGCAAGAAATTGCTTCATTCCTTAGCTCTGCATCCACCAAAGCGGGTGCAAGAATTTGTGACTTGGAAGGTTGAAAACAACTGCATCAGTACGGGGCTTGTAGATTCCTGCTCCTCTCCAGATAATGCAGCCTTGAAAGTGCCTGGCAAGGATTTTCATAAAGGAAAGGCTTTATGCTCCTTTATGCTTGTATTGTCCCAGTGACCTTAATTGTTGGTGGGGTTTTTTTAATTGAATGAGAGAAGAGAGTTCCCTTCACTTTTGTCTTAACAGTACGAGGTCTGGATCTGCTGGAAAATTACTTGTGAGACCTCTGGATCTCTTATTTGCACAGAAGTAGCCACTTATATTTATTGCTTTACATATGGCCGCAATCCAGCAAATCACTCAAGCATGTGAATAACTTTAAGCATGGAAGTAGTCCCCTGTGAGCCAGTGGAACCACCACCACACTAAATATATATATCAAGTGATGAGCCCGGCTCCACCCTCGTGTTTTCCCGAGTGCTGCCATTTCTCCACATACACACCCAGCAGGCCGGGGGCTTGTTCCTCGGGTTCCTTTCCAATTGCGTAAATCTCGGTCACAGATTTAAACTGTGGGCTGCATTGATTCCTGCACACTCATCGATCCTCGCCCGTGCCTGTCCACCGAGGCTGCGCAGCCCTGCGCTCCCTTCGGATTAAATATTCTTTTTTTTTTTTTTTCCCGTTAAACCGGAGAAAAATACATAACGAATTTGCAGGGGGAGCCTTGCTGAGTTTTATAGGACCTCGCTGCCCTATACGAGTATCTCTTCTTATCACACACATAGAGGCACAGTCCCCCTCGAGGGGCGGGAGCAGCAGGGACATCTGCGAGCCGCCCCACCTTAGCTGGCCCCGGGGGGGGGAGAGGGGGGGCTGCAGCCGCCCTGGAGGGGTCACAGGGCCGTTGTCTGTCCCGCTTGTTTTTCTCCCGCCCCGCACTTCGGAGGGAGAGGGGCGGCCCCAGCGTCCCCGACGGCTGCGGCCGCCGGCACCTCGGGGGTGCCCCCGCGGGACCCCGCTCTCCTCCCGGGGGGGGAGAGGCCGGATCCTGCCCCCGGGGCTGCCCGCACCCCTCGCCGGGGCATGCGGGACCGGGGTTAGGACCGCAGACGACCGGCGGGATTTCAGGGGGAGGGAAAAGGAGGGGAGAGGAGGGGATGGCAAATACTCCGTGGCAACGGTAAGACGTGAAGCCGAGAGCGCTAAGTGCATACCAGAATTTATAGGTGGACTTTACAGGACGTTTTACTACAACCTGGGAGATGATTCATTTTTATACGTAGCATGTTACACCGCGGGGCCGCTCCAGCCGGTTAATGTTCAACGCGGGCCGGGCTCGGCCGTGGGCACAAGCCCACGGCCAGGGAAGGGGCTGCGGCCGTGGGCCCCGCTCCGCTACCGTCCCCGCAGCGCCCAGTCCCCGCCCCAGCCCCCGGGGAGGCCGCGGGCTGAGGCTTGGCAGCGGAGAAGGTGGGGGGAAAACCTTAAAAAAAGGTCAAACGGAAGGAGAGGGTGGAAGGCGATCACACACACACCCCCTCCCCCGATCAGGCGTGGGTTTCAGCGATGCGGTGGGTGCGTGGCCAGCTCCTGCGTGGCCGTGCAGGGCTACCGCCGCCGGAGCATCCCTCTCATCGGCGGGCAGCGGCTGCAGAGCTCAGCCCGCACAGCCCTCTGTGTAATATGTATGCACTGGCAACGTATATGTGTGGGTACGTGTATTTATATATATGTGTATGTGTGCGTATATAGATGAGGGCATAAATCTGAGACGCTTCCCCGCTGCACCCCGGCTCGGTGGGGAGCCCCGCTGGGCCGGGGACGGGTCTCTCCCGCACTCGCACACGCACAGACACACACACACACCCCGACACACCGACACACAGGCACACGGACACGGGGCTCACTCGGCTCCGTCCCCAGCGCCGCGCCCCGCCGCCCGGACAAGGCGGCTGAGGCCGAAGAGCTCCCGGCTCTTCCTCACCGCCGGAGCGAGGCACCCGCAGGCTCCGGCTCCCGGGTGGGCTGCTGGGGGCTTTGTGGCTTTCCTTTCTTTCTTTTTTTCTTTTTTCTTCTCCCGGTTTTGGGCTGAGGTCGGTCGCGTCCATCCTCCGCTCCCGACGGCGGGCTCCAGCCGCGCAAATCGCGCCGCTGGCCGCGGGGCTGGGCCCGGCTCAGCCCCGAGCTCCCCCCGGGGACTCGGCTTTGCGGAGCCGCAGCCGCGCAGGGCTTTACCTGCCCTGCGGCCCGGCCGCCCGCTCCCCGCGTGGGGTCAGGCCCGGGCTCTTCCCGAGGCGGTGCCGCGGGGGGCGGCCCGTCCCCACCCGGTCCCGCCACTTTCCGCCCGTGGGTCTGGAGTCCGTGAGGCCCCGCTCGCACGCTGCCCCCGCCGGGGCTGCGCCGCAGGAGGTGCCGGACGGGGGCTGGTGGCGGCCGCGGGGGGGCCGGGGTCGGGCCGGTGGCCCCCCCCCGGGCAGGGCAGGCACAAGCCCGCCCTCCGAGAAGGCAGGACCGGCGCCGTTCCCGCTTTGACGGCGGCAGCGTTTGCTCTGCCCGGCCTGGCTCCGCGGCGGCGGGAGCGACCTGCGCTGCCCCCCGCGCCCCCGTCGCAGCCCTTCGGGGCAGGCGGGGCGGTGAGGGTGGGGTGTCGCAGCTGCAAGGGAGAAAGCGAGCCAACAAGCCCCCCTTGTCCCCGAAACCCCGGATCGAGCAAGGGGAAAAATCGGCCCGCACCGGCAGAGCCCGGGCTCGCCGGGCGGGCAGCGCGGAGCTCCCTGCGCGCCTGCGGAGGGGCTCGGAGCGTCGGCTCGGCCCTGGTCGCTCCAGCCCCGCGGCGCCGCCCGGCACAAGCAGGGCCCGAGCTCGCGAAAAGCGGCCTCAAACGCCTTTTTTTCCTAAAAAGAAAAAAAAAAACAACACCTTGCCGCTAAAAATTTAGAAGTCAGGGTTTCTTTTATTTCCTCTCTTTTCTCCTCTGAAAGATGCAGGCGATCGGAGAAATTAATTCCAAAAGGGGTTCGCGTTTAGAAAACTTCAGGTTTAGCAATCAATTAGGCCGGCATTGTACGGAGCTCCGAAGGTGTAAATCCTTCCAAGTTCCTGGATTATTGACTGTGACGGTGTACCGGGTGCATAATATTCAGAGCTACGCATCTGTAACACGCGTACCAAAGCAGGCATTTAGCAAGGTAAATCGCATGCCCCGAGAGCGCGTAGGTACGAGCGCCAGGGCGCCCCGAGCCGGTCCCCTGCCCCCTCTCCTTGGCTTGAAGCGGGGTGTGCGACCCCCCGCCACACTCGCGCACCCCCCGCAACCCCTTCCGCGCCCGCGCAGCGCTGCCCGCCCAGCCGGCGGGGGCCAGCGGGCTGCGAACCTGCCCGCGCCCGCCCCACAGTGCGGCGAAACGGCTTTCTGGAAAAAAACCCCAACAACTTCCCCGGGCTCAGATGTCAACTCTTTTCCCAAGGAAGTTCTTTCCCTCCAAAAATGCTAATGAATCGCGTAAGGGGGGGAAAAAAATCTTTTATTTTATAGGTATAAACAAATGTACAGGTATTTAAAGATCGGTATCGAGCTATTTGGGGAAGGCACACGCGTATGAGCGCACACGTACGTAGAAACAATGCAAAGAGAGGGCGGCGGGAGTGCTCAGAAAATGACCCCAAGGCGATCTATCGATATCTACGGTTAATTTCGCCCCTTGCGAGGCGCGCCGGTCCGACTGCCGGGGCCCTGCGCCCGCCGCCGGGGTTCAAAGTGCGGGAAGGCACCGTCCGACAACAAAAGACCCGAGCCGAGCCGAGCTGGGCCACGGCCCCGGGGGTCCCGCCGGCAGGGAGAGGGTCCCCCGGGCCGCCGAGGGACCCCGCGCTCCCCGGCTGGAAGGGGGAGCCGCTCCCGCCGCCGCAGCCCCGGGGGGCGGCGGGGCTGTGGATTGGGATGTGGATTGGGATGTGGATTGGGAAGCAGACGGCGCTGGCCGCTCGCACGCCCGGCGCGGGGGGCCGCGCAGCAGGCGGCCCGGAGCGGCCTTCCCCGGGGCCAGGGGGGCCGGGGGGGTGCGAGCCCGTTGTTTAACCCCTCTCCCCCCCGCCTGTCCAAATAGATATTTTGCAAATTCCCCATTTCGTTGTGGCTTTTTCCTCCCCTCCCCACGGCCTCCATTGTTCCAGGTTCACACTGCCACCGCCGATAAGGGGAAGGAAAGCCCCCGGAAAAAAAAAAAAAAAAAAAAAAAAAAAAAAGAGAGAGAGAGAAAAAAAAACCACAGAAAAAGAAAAAACACGACCCAAGATTTTGATTTACGACCTAATCAAAACATTGTATCTTTGGTCAAGTGGCGCAGAAAAATGATGACCCTCAAGGCTTCAGCTAGGGGGAGAAAGAGAAATTCAGATTACACTCGGAGTGATTTATGTCCTCTCTGAGCGGTCACGTTGATTTTTCATCGTTTGAGCCATTACACAGTAGAGTGGAAAACTCTGATCCAGTTGTGGGGTTTTTTTGGTCCGGAAACGGTATATATTATTCTTCTAAACGTATATGCCTATAGTATATATTTTATATATATCCTTTCTCCACGCATACACGTATTCTAAATATATACACGGACATTTTATAGATATATACATGAGAGGACTATAAATAACCAGTGCCACCGAGAAGAAACGAGAGCCGAAAAGAGCGTGTAAAATACCGTGCCGATACCCGCAGCGATCCGCTCGCCTCGCTGATTTCCAAGCCCGTCCCGCCGAGAGGGTTTGGGCAGAAAAGCACCCGCGTTTCTCCGGCTTCCCCGATCCCCGAGGGGGGTTCCCGGGCTGCCAGCCCCTCGCCGGATCGCCCCAAGACCTTCCGCCCGAAGCCCAACAAGGAGGAGGAGGAGGAGAAGGAGGAGGAAGGGGACATTTTTGGAAGCCCCTGGCACTCACCGGGTGAGGTGTTGACACGATGCGGAAAAAACGAGGGGAGCGGCGTTGGGTCGGGGCGGCGGCGAGGCTGGGCACGCCGGGGGGTGGTGGGGGGGGGCCGCCCGCCTCCCCCCCGCCCCAAGCACGGAGGCTTTCTCGCTCCACCGACCCCCTGGCAACAACACACGGAGGAAAAGAAAACAGAAAAACGGGTTTAAAAAAAAAAAAAAAAAGGCAAGGGAGAAAAAAATAAAAATTAGATGAGGAACAAAAAAAGAAAATAAAAGTGAAGTCCGGGGAAAAGTAGGGGCTGAGGCCTGCCCACGCTGCAAACAGGATCACAAGGGGGAACCCCGCTTTTGGGTGGGGGAAGCGTTTTCCCCGTGGGAAAGAGCAGGGCGCTGACCTCTCCCCTCTCCCTCTCTTCTCCGCGCCTCTCCCCGTCTCACCGCTGGTGGGGGGGGGAAGCCCGGGGGTGGGCGAGGACTCACAAAAGCTCAATCTGCGCGCTCGCGGAGCCCTCGCCCACCCCAGGTGTCCCCCGGCTCCTCCCGGCCTCACAAAAGCGCGCAAGAAGAGCGCAAAGGCCGCGCAAGGGGCAAGTTGTTTCCTCCCTGGCGGCCCCTGCACACCTCGCCAGTTTACGCATCTGCGGAATTTCTTGCTATATCGCCATTCCCGTCGGGTCCTGCCGCCTCTTCCCCCCGCCAGCCCCTCCTTGCCCGCCCGGGGTGTGAGCAGATGGGAGGGCCGAGCAGCAATTCATCTTGATTTGTTTCAATTGTCCGGCGATGGCAAAGTTATAATCCTGTATAATTTCACGAACAAGCAGGTTGAGAATGAATGGGTCGGTATTATTTAAAACAAAACACACGAGAGCACGACCTTTCTCTTCAACGACGTGTTGCAGCACGAAGTCGCAGGAAACTCGGGGCTAACCTCTCAACCCCCGCGCTCCGCGGGACTGCGGTTATTTGGGCTGCTCTTTGTTTCTCTTCATGTCTGAAAGGGGGATTTGGAAATAGAAATGTAATATTACATGAAGGATCTCCCCGCCGAAGGTGAGCGCAAGGGGCGGCAAAGGGGACAGATTATTTTGAACAGGAGCAGTTTGTTTGCAAAGTGCCTTTTCTCCCCCGCCCCCCCCGCCTTTTTTTTTTTTTTTTCCTTTTTCTTTCCCACCCCCTCTTCTTTAATGTAATAAAGGCTTCCTTCACAGCGGGAGAAATTTATGCTCGAGATACAGCAACTTTGTGGCTGGTAATTCTCGAGGCCAGCGATGTCAAATAATCCATTTTCTCGGGGCTGCGAAGGGGAATAAAGGGATCCTGCTGCACGGAAGGCAGCATGTCCAAACCCCGCGTTTCTCTAGCATGCAACGTTAGCGCGAGGGATTTTTTTTAACATGAAAAAAATGCCAGCATTTATTTGTATTGCAATAAAAAGTACTGCCCTGTGTTTCCAGAGAACGAGATCCAGTGTCAACGATCAGTCAATCAGTGCAGACTAGTTACCGCTGCGCAGCTTGGCTCAGTAAATAAAAATCCAGACAAAACTGTATGCTGTATATTTTACTCCCATGAAATAAAACACATTTTTTTTTTCATGTTTGCTGAAAAGTAAAACAATAATATTGTACGAAATGTTATACACAGGGCATGTTTTACATTGCAATATCAGAAACATCATTGCATCCACCAGAGGTACTATTCTAAAACTGATATTCACACAATGGTTGGGGTTTTTTTAATAATTATATGTTAGAAACATACAGTGTTGCATTTAGTATATACATTCCCTTGCTCGCAAGCGAAAAAATCCTAATCGCTTCTGTGTAACATGCTTTATTTTAAAGCCTAACCTTTTAAAAACACTGTTGTGATATTACTAACAACTGCTTTTATAAAATTAATTTGACATTTCGATATATATACATCCTTTCAGTCATTTTTATGTTAACAATGCTAAACTTAAAAAATAACAAGCTTATAGTAACATTAAAATGTCATATCATATCCAGTCAAACATTTGTCCATATATATATATATGTCCTTGTAACTGTTGAAATACTCTTAGTGAAAGAAAGATCTCAGAATCTGTAGGAGGTCCTTTGAAAACAAAGGAACTATCTTATTTCAGTGGTTTCCTCTTTTTTCTCTCTCTCTCTCTTTTTCTTTCTCTCTGATTTTTCCTCCTTTCTCTTTCTCTCTAGTGCCCATTACTTTCTAGCATAATTCAGTCTCTGCGGGAAATGGGGAGGGATTCCCATGCAGTGTTTCCTACTTGGGTGTCTCACACGGGTCTGTCCACCGCGTACTGGCAAGCGCTCAGGTTGGAAGCGGGGTTCTGCACACTGGCATAGCCAAAACTGGAGTGCTGCTTGGCTTTAAGTCTCAGACTCGCCAAGCTCGAGTTACATGTGTCCCTATAAACATACGGAGGTGTTGGAGGAGCATAAGGACAGGCTGGCGTTGGCACTGCAGAATTCAGGGAGGGATTGCTCAAGTTGTTCAAGTTATTCAGGCTGTTGAGGCTGGAGCCGGGGACCCCGGTGACTGCAGAGGGTACCATGCTTGAAGACATACTCATGGAAGAGATGGAGTTTGGAGGGGAGAACATGCTCTGAGAAGACAGAGGGTTGACATTCATGGAGTTGAAGAACGGAAAGCTTTTGGTGGAGAGGGAAGCGGATGTCAGGCCCTTGGCTGCCCAGTTGTTGTACGAGTAGCCGGGGTACATGTCATCGTAGGGCTGCATGAGGCCGTTAAACTGTGGACCAAAGCCGTTTTTGCAAAGCTCGGCTTGCTGGTTCCTTTCTCTCTTTCTCCATTTGGCTCTGCGGTTCTTGAACCAAACCTTTGGAAATGGGGGGGAGAGGGGGGGAGATGCGAGACGCCAGTTAGTCAGGAACCACCACCACCGCAGCCCCTTGCGAGCTCTCGGGGCAACAGCCGAGCATGTCCGTACAGACACACACACACATATATTAAAAAGATGTGTGCGTACATATATATACACATGTATAAATTCGTCTCCTTCTCTACAGAGCCTCGCGCTGGGCCGAGGCAGCGATGTGCTGCCGGGGCCGCCGAGCATCCCCCGGGCCCCGGTGCCGCCGGGGTTCAGCAAGGCAGATCGGCGGCCGCGCCATTTCCACCCCCCCACACCCCCACACCCCCCTCCAATTTGCGATGCTCTAATTCGTGCCACAGAGCCCAACGTTTCCTTGTCTTTTCCCCCCCACCCCCGCGTTTCTCTTTGTTTTTTCCCCCCTCCTTCCTTGGCTTGTTCCGTACTGGAGCCATCCAGGGAAATACAAAAGTGTAAAAGCGAGGGCGAAACGCCTGGAAACCCGCGGAATTTTAAGGCGATGTTTCCTATTACGAGGAAGGAGGGGGAAGCCAGCAACTAATAAATCCTTGCTTCAGTTTGTTAAAGCTACAAGTTCCTCCTGCGCGAAAGCTTCCAGAGCCGAAAACTACTTTCTAAACAAACTTGTTCGACTGCTCTTTGCCGAAAAAAAAAAAAAAAGGGGGGGGGGGGGAGAAGAAAAAAAAAAATCACCATTTAACAACGTGCTAAATGAGATCTAAGGACCCTCCCAGCAGACAATGGGGAAACGTGCCCTTTCCCAATCCACATCTGGGTGTCTGACCCGCCGGGCAGCCGCCGGCAGCAGCCTCACCGTGTGGATTGGAGTCGCCGCGGGGTGTTTGCAAGAGACCCCCCCAGCCGAGCCGGGCAGGGGCCGCCCGGGCACCACGGGGACGAGCCCGGGCACCGCTCCCCCCGAAACCAACCCCCCCGCTCCCCGACACCACTCTGCGCTGCGGCGAGGCCCCGGCCGGGCCCCGCTCCCCGCCGCGCCCGGTTCTCGCTGTCTCGCTTTCCTCAAGCGACCGCGGGGAGAGGATTTATAGGCGTTTCCGAAAATCTGGGGGTTCGACCAGTTTGGGGGCTTTTTGGGGTGGTTTTTACACACACACACACACCCCCCACCCCCCACCCCCCCGCGCGACGTTTGCACGCGAGCAGGATCCGGCCTCGGTATCTCTGCAGCGCCGTGATGGTCCCATAAATCTCAGAGCGGGGAAAGGGCGGAGAGAGACGCTCGTCGAATTGTGAAACCAAGAGAAAGAGAAAATGCAAGGAAGGGCACGTCGGGAGCGCCTCGGACTGAAGTAAAAGCCCTTGTGTATTTTACATCTTTTTCTCATTAGAGGCAGCGCAGGTTGCAGCCTGTTCCAAGTTGCTTTCTTGGCTAATGTTTTCATTAGCGTTTCGATCAAAAGGAGCAGGACGCATTGCGCGGCGAGGGCGAAACGTGCAGCGAACCATATTCCGGAGAGAGAGAGAGAGATCCCAATCTCTCTCGCTTTGACAGAAATGTCCTGCTCTGCCCTGCTTTTGTGCAAAGGCTCTGAAGTTTGCATACAAACCGAAATCGAAAGCAGCTGCGAACATTTCAGCCCTCCTCCCCTTCCCCCCCCCCCCCCCCTCGCCCCTTCCCCGACCCCCGCTGCTCGGAGCCGGGGTGTCGTGGGGGGACTTACCCTAACCCTGGCCTCGGTGAGGTTGGTCCAGACGGCGATCTCCTCCCGAGTGGACATGTCCGGGTAGCGATTCCGCTGGAAGGTAGCCTCCAGCTCCTGCAGCTGTTGGCTGGTGAAGTGAGTCCGCTGCCGCCGCTGCCTCTTCTTCTTGGAGGGGTCCTCGGGCCCCGCATCCTCGTTCTTGCTCTGCTGGCTCTTATCTTTCTCTGTAAGGGGAGGGGGGGGGGGGGGGACGGACACAAAAACAACAAGGCGGAAAACGAGGGCGCCTCAGCCTCCGAAGCCTCCTCCCCAGCGGCTGCCGAAGGGCTGGTCCCCAGCGCTGCCGCGTCCCGCAGCCTGTCCCCGGCGCGGCTCGGCGGGGTAATTATTAACCCACGCCGGCCTCCCGCCGCCGCGGCCCCTCCGCGCCCCGCGGGCACCCGCGGGCGGCTCCTCCCGGGGCCACAGCCACTGCCGGGGCAGCGGGATGGAGCCGCCTCTCCACACGCCAGTTTTTCGCCTATCGATAGATGCAAGTTTTCCGCCTGGCTACATCCATATTATTCTCCCATCTGCACACATGTAATCCGTATTATTTCCCTATCTATACCCATATTATTCGCCTGCCTTTATCGGGCTATTCCTCTGCCTGCATCCGTATCATTCGCCCACCTGTATCCACATCAATCGCCCATCTGTATCTACATCACGCGCCTACCTATACCCGTATTATTTATCCGTCTATACCCGCATTATTTGTCCGTCTACACCCGCCTTATTTGTCCGTCTCTAACCATACTGCTCGTCCGTCTGTATCTACATCATTCGTCGATGTGTAGCCACACCATTCGCCCATCTGTATCCCCATTATTCGCCCACCGGTGTACATGCGGTTCGCCCATCCTTACACATGTCATTATTATCTTCCTGTACGCCCGCACACAGACACCGCATGCGAAAAAAAACACGAGAGCGGTCTCGGCTCGGGGCCGGGCCGGGCCGGGGCAGGGCAGGGGGGCGCCCGGCGGGCGGAGGTGCGGTCCCTGCCGCTCGCCCCCTCTTACCTGCGGCCTCGGGGCTGGAGGTGTCGGAGATGGTGTGCACCTCCAGCCGGTGCTTGGCGGACTCCAGGGAGGAGCGCGCCTGCCCCGGCGCCAGCGCCGTCGCCATGGCCAGCGGGGGCTGGTGGTGGTGGCAAGATGATGAAGAGGAGGAGGAGGAAGGTGAGGAGGAGCACAGCTTATTCCCGGCTCCCAGGCGCTCCAGGCTTAACGGGTCCTTCATGCAGTTCATCGGCAAAAGGACGCCAAAGTCTACGTGCGCGCCTGGGGGGTCGATGGGAGGAGGTGTGCGTGTGTCTGTAGGTGTCGGTACGTGTAGGAGGGTCGGCGCGGCGCCCCCTCCGCGGGCGCGGAGCAGCCCCACGGCTCCGGGGGGGGTGGGTCAGGGCTGCTGGGCGGGGAGCCGCGGCGGGGCGGGCGGCTCTCGGCTAGCGCCCGGGCGGCACGGCGAGCCCAGAAGCCCCCGCCGCCCGGGGGGCCGCGGCAGCGGCGACGGCGACAGGCGAGCGGGCGAGTCCGGTCCTGCAAGAGCCGTCACGGCGACACGGCTGCTCCCCGGCCGGCGGCCCCCGGCCCGCCGCGGGGCTCCGCGGGGCGGGGGCGGCGAGGCGCGGCGGCGCTCCGCGGGGCGCTCCTCTCCGCTGCCCGCGCATGGACCCGCGCCGCGCCGCGGCCGGCCCCGCACCGCACCAGCTCAGCCGCTTCCCTCTTGGCCTGACATCTTAAACCGGCGGCGGCCTTCCCCGCGCCGGCACGTCACCGCCCCGCCCCGCCCCGCCCCGCCCCCGCCCGCGCCCCGCCCCCCGCCCCGCCCCGCCCGCCCCCCGCGCTCCCCGGCAGCGGGAGTACCCCCCCCCCAAAAGAAAAAAAAAAAAAAAAAGCAAGCTCGCGTTTTCCGCCCGCTTTGCCCCACGGGTGGGACCCGAGCCCGGCCTCCGCCGGGCGTCCCGTCGGGGCGGCTCCAGGCACGCCCGTCCCTCTCCGCCCTGCCTTGCGCACCCGCGGACCCGCGGGGGTGAGGAGAGGGGAGCTCGGCACGGGCAGAGGCGCGGCAGCACGGAGGAAGTAAGCGAGGAAGCCCCAGCCCCGATTCCCTCGTTATGGAGGGGGTGGAAAACAGTCGGGAGGCGGGGTGCGGCCGGTCAGACGACGGGTCGTTGACGGGTAATAGCGATCGTAGCAGTAACCGCTACGACAACGACAACTAAACACGAGTGACAACAACAACCACCCCTCTGCGGCGCGGCTACGGGAAGCTTCACATCACACTCAGAGGAGTAAGGAAGAACGTGTACGCAGCAGCTCCCAAGCACTTGTAATCCCCGCGCCCGCCGGCTGCCTTGTCTCCTCCTGCCTGCACAGAAGGCGGAGAAAACGGGGAGAAAATCCTCCCGCCGGCATTGCCGTTCCCGTCGCCTCCTTGCAGTCGGGTTCCCAATAGCGAGTTCCCCAGGGGGCTTTTCCACCCCGGTTTTACACCTTATTCGCGCCGCGATGAGCAGGGACCGTTCCCCGTCTCGGCGGGGACCCGCGGGGACCATCCCGCTTCCCGGCGCGGCGCCCACAGCAGCCCCGAACCCACGCCCACGAAAGCCGTTTGCAGAGTTTGGCCAAGCCCCGGGCCGGGCCGGGCTCCGGCACGCAAATCTCTCGTCCACGGCCTCCCGACCAAGCCCCCTGCGGGGTTTGGGGGGGCAGGAATTGACCCCTCGCCCGCGGGCAGCGGCAGCAGAGGGAAGGGCTGCGCTGTCCCGCGGTCCCCGCTCACGGGCCCGCTTATAGCGCGGGGCGAGGCTGCTGTGGACCCGGGTCTCGCTGGAGGAAGGAGGAGCGGGGCCGCTCCCAGCGGGTCTAACGCGGGGGCAGGTTGGCCTCCCGTGTTGGCCAAGATCCCCCCGGGGCAGAGGAGCCTTTCCCCGAGCTCTGCCCCCGGGGAGCTGCGGTCCTGTTGGGGATGGGGAGCCCGAGGGAGCCCAGGCGCGGAAAAAGCCATTTGCGCCTCTATCTTCGACTCTTCCGCACGGTCACGGGCATCGAAAAGTTACCGAAAACTTCCCCTTGATGTGGCCCTCCACACCCACATCGCAGCGCCCAAACTTTTCTGTATCCCGTTGCTTCCCCCCCCCCCCCCCCCGCAAGGATGTTTCCTAGCCGCTGATGTTCGTTCGAGGTACGTATCATCCCTCGCAATCTTACTTATCGCTAAATTATACATATTACTTTCGCAGCCTGTTAGTAAAGAAGGTTAAATTAATTTACATTCTGCTCATTATCTGGTGTTTAAATGACGTGTTTTTATCCCTGAGATTTGGCGAAGAATCTCTTTCCTCAGACCCCACAGCGTTTCGACGGAGACAATGCTCTTACATTTGTAGTGGATTTTAATCTGATAAGACTCTAATTTGCTTAAGTCTTTTAAATAGGGGGTTTAAAATGATTCTAGCCGTTTTCTTATTGAATTTCCTCTAATTCCCCCAAGATCATAAAGTATATGTGTAAAGTAAATATTTCCTCCCTTTGCACCGGCAGCAGATGACCTATAACTAAGTCAATATGAATCCAGCTCCATTCTGCACAATTTGTTTACCAATCATATCCCCGTTTCTTCTTAACCTCTCGCTACCTCCGTGGTCCTGCACCCAGAAATCCCGACACCCCCCCCCCCTCCCCCCCTTTCCCCACGCCGGGACCCCGCCAAGGCCGCGGGCGCGGAGCTTCCCCGGCCCCGGGGAGCGGGCGCGGCCTCGGCCTCACTGCGAGGGGCGCTGGGAGGGGGCCGCCCTGCCCTTCTCCAGCCCCCACGTCGGGGTTGTAAGCCCCCTGCAAAGCCCTGGGGAGGGGGAGCCGGAGGGAGAAGGGATACGGTGGTATCCCCCCTCAGGTTTTTTACTTTTTTTTCAACGGGCCAATGCAGCCCTCTCGCAGATGAGCCCTTTCCCCCTCCCTTTCCTTTTCTGTTTTTGCATTCGTTTATTTTTAGTTAGTCTGGGGCAATGCTGGCTTCTTCCGCCGGGAGTCGAAACTAAAAGTCCCTCCCGGCTGCGCGGCGCAGAGCGCTTTTTCCTCGCTTTGTGCGCTTACAGGGCGCAGCGCCGGTGCCCGCCCCGCCGCGGCCCGCTCTGTCCCTGGTGCCTGCCCGCTCCCCCCGGGGAACGGAGGAGGAGGAACAGGGCCCAGCCACCTCACCGCCCTCCCACACCTTCCCCAGCGCCAGCCCTGCGTCCCCCACCCCAGCCGGGACAGACCTTCGGGCCGTCCCCGGGTCCCCAAAGCGGGGCACAACACCGGCCCGGGCCCCGGCAGCCCGGAGGGAGAGGGCGACGGCGTTTCCTTACACGCCTTTGATTAAAACTCCCCCACTGCGGGCAGGAGGGGAGCCACCACGCAGCATTAGTTGTCATGGTGACCATAAATCACGTAAATCCAAAAATACCTACCTATAATCTGAGATGAAGCTTTTATTTCCCGAGTGAAATAATATTTTAAAAGCTGTCAGCCAACCGAAAAACAACCTAATTGTAGTCACCCAAGTAATATATTAGCGGTAAAGGTTTCAATTAAAATGTCAAAAGTGTTTTTTAAATTTTTTTTTCTTCCTTTTTTTCCCTGCTTGCAAGATCCCATCCCTTTTCGGTTTCGGGTCCCGGCCACGAAGCCGCCCCGGCCGGCTCACCCGCGTAGCGACTGTCCGCGCCTGCTGCGCGGGGCTGCCACCCCCTAAAAAAACCCCTCTATCTGGGGGAATTCCCCACTTCCCCGGTCGCCCAGGGCTGCAGGGCTCGCCGAGGACGCGCTCCGGTGGGCTGGAGGGCACCCACCGGCAGCGAAAAATGGGGAATTGGGACTGCTTCCCATCCAGCTCCACCTTCTGCATCTCCTCTTTAATTAATTTTGTGGTTTGCTTTGTGGTTGTTGTTGTTTTGGTTTGGTGTTTCATTTGGTTTTGGGGTTTTGTTCGGTTTGGGTTTTTTTCGAGGGTGTTTCTCGACCTCCCTCTCCCGCCGGCGGAGCTGGCGGCCCGGGGTCCCCGGTGCCGGCCGCGGTGCGGGAGACGGGCGGGCCGGGAGCGGGGCCGGGAGCTGAGCGGCTCGGCTGGGGGTGCTGGGGCGGGGGGGTGCCCAGACCTACTGCGGGTATTTATTTTCCCACTTTTCCTTTATCTCCTTACGGGATCGTTGTTTCTAGGCGTAATACTCTCCTAAATGGGTAAATCGGTTCTTATGCAGAGTCTCCAGCTAGTCCTGTCGTCTTTTACCTCTGGCTTGTTGTCTTTCGCCTATCTCGGATTACCGGGTATTCTCCTCGATGAAGAGCCATTAATTACCCATTCAGTCAATATTAGGAAGACTACAGAGCTTTTTACATAGGATTAAGAAGACATCAGATTGTTCCGTTAGTATATTCCTACTCACGAATAAGCTTTCGTTATACATTTAGTTTTCCCTGGAGTGAGGCTAACAACTGCTGCATATATTATTCGCAGACGACGACGACGGCGACGGGGTGTGTGTGTGTGTGTGTTAGAAATTATATATCCGAAGCGCAATAAATAACTTTTAATTTGCGCTCGGCGGGGGCTGCGGAAAGGGGCGCGCAGCTTCCCCGGCGCCGCGCAGGGGCAGCGCACTGGCGGAGTGCCTCCGCCCCGGCCAACGGAGACACCGGCTCCGCCGCTCGGGTCACAACTCCGGGGACAAATTTGGCCAGGTTATGTGTCGGGGAGGGTGCCGCTCAGCTCTGCCCCTCCGGCTCCGCCTCGCCCCCCCCGCGCCCGCGCCCGCTCCCTCCCGCGGGGGCGGAGGCTGCGCGCCCGCCTCGTCCCGGGGCTCAAAAAAGGCACCGGGGACGTTTTTTTTTGCTTTGCACGCTGCCATGTCTTCAGCTGATCTGGACTGAGAGCTGAATCAGCGTTGGGTTTTTTGGGGATTGCTTTTGAAAAAGAGATGTTAAATTACAGAATATTCAGACCGAATTATTATTTTTTTTTTTTTAAGAGTTGAGATAATCAATTCGTGATGCTGAATGATGATATAAGGTGGAATGTAATTTCAACGTTTTCTGTTGGAGGCTGCTGTTTCAGCAATACCCAATTACCGATTACAGGAAAGGTTTCCTTAAGTAGAATTGAGAGCTAACAAATTTTGTGCGCATATATATATACAGATATGTATACACGCACGCCAATAGTTTAAGCATCTTCCCGCACTGCATAAAAGTTATTCGAATAAACCCACCAGCAACCATTTACTCGTGCTGTGGGGCCGTCGAAGCGTGTGCTAAAGTTTTCCTAATTTTGTGAGGTTGATCACGCAGCAGCAATTTCCCCGTCTCTCTGGGTAAACATGACACCCGCCGGGCTGCGTTTGACACTCCAGACTGCAATAATGTTTTCATACTTTGCCATTTTCCTTTCCCCATTTCTTCCGGGGGGACTCTCCCTCCCCGCGCCCCCTTCGCGCCCATGTCGTTTTGGAGGGTCTCCTACTGAATTTCGTTTCCTCCTTTCACAGGAGCATCGATTTGACCAAACATCCGCATTTTTTACTATTCTTACCAAAGTTGCTAGATAGCGATTACCCCTCCTTGTGCCCACCGATGGTGCCTAATTCGCGAAGTTACCTGACTGCCCTCGTAATTTCCGAAACTGAACTCTCACGGGGGGGGGGGGGGGCAAACAAACCCCATCTCCGCTTCGTCACCTCCCACCCAGCCCGCCCCAAGGACCAGGCTTTTTGCGAGGTAAATCCCATAAAACACGACGTCCTGGCGGTCAGGCAAGGCAAAAATCAACGAGCCCCTCGCGATTAAAAGCAAATCAAAGCCAAGACCCAACAAAGCCCACTCGAGTCGCGGCAAAACGCCCGTGATTTCTACGATTCGCAGCGAGTCGCCCGAGCAGCTCCGGGCGTCTCAGGACTTGCCATTAACCGTCGCACGGAGACACGGGCTGGGGCTGCACACAGGGACCATCCCCACATCTGCAGGAATATCTCCCCACATCTGCAGGGATATCTATCTCCGCATCCGCGGTCACCCGCGATTCCCTGCCCCGTAAACGGGAAGGTTTTAACGGTCAGGCAACCCCGCGTTGCTTCTTCGGCTCAGACTTATATTTTAATTAATGGCATTAGAGGTGTTTAGATAGCAATTTCCCCTGCAGCCCGACGAATAAAAAGCAGACTGGCTGATACGGTAACGAGGCAGGAAATTTTGCGTGTATTACAATAATCCGGGTTCATAATTGATGGTTAAGAAAATAACCATTTGTTTCTCGGCAGAGGAAGTAAAAGTTACCGTGTCAGGGAGCATATGTGGATATTACTTTTATAAATACTTAGTCGAATAAAGCTGACTTGGAAGGGCTCATAAATTTATTATATCAGAAAGGTCCCCACTTTCCCATTAGATCGTGCTAAGGGCTTTGATTAAGACCACCTGTTCGTCGGGAGGAAAAGGCAGGGGAGGGTAGAAAGGCCTTTCTTATTTGCAAACCATATATAAAGCAATGTCACCCTTCCT
This sequence comes from Strix uralensis, assembly GCF_047716275.1. Lineage (NCBI taxonomy): Eukaryota > Metazoa > Chordata > Aves > Strigiformes > Strigidae > Strix > Strix uralensis. The sequence goes on from NC_133975.1 coordinate 59,851,105, forward strand.
TTCCACATTATTTAACACTTATTACTGGCCGAGGGAAAAAGTGCCAGACCCCGGCAAAGCCTATTTGTGCACAATTTAATATCATGTATGTTTCCGGGATTAAAAATTATCGGCTCGTAATACCTTCGCGTTTGGAATTACCCCGGATTTCTCTCGCTAACCTTCCTTTAGCCTAAGCGTTTCTTCTTCTAGGGGTTTTGATGTCCAGCTAGCAAATCCCGCTTAAAGTCTCCGGGGGAGGGTGGACTCGGGAAGGGGACGTGGCTCCTCCTGAAATCACTGGGTGTTATTTGAGAAATCGCGAGCTGTTTGGCCAAACAGGGTTAATACAGTATTCTTACAAGGAAGTGTTTAACCACGAGACCAGGAATACGTGCATTATTAATTCACTCTAGTTTCCTGTATTATTAATTCACGTTAATATATTTTATTTAAACAAAATTACGTTTATCTTGGATTAAACAGTCTCTCGAAATACAGAGCGCTTGTTTTCTTCTTTGTAATATGTTTGCATTGCTGTTTTGCTTTACCACCCCTCGGGCTCGGCTACCAAACCCCCTGAAAGGGGCAGGGGGAGAGGAGGCAGGAGCTCGCTCTGCCTGCAGACGGGGCGCTGCGGGGGTGCCTGCCTCTGGGGGCAGGAGAGGGCTGGCGGCTTGTTTACAGGCAGCAGGGGTGTCAAAAAACAGAAAATAAAAATAAATATGAGAGCGACGCTGCGGCTATCTGAGAGACGCGTTGACAGCGATGATTTTTTTTTTGGGGGGGGGGGGTGAGGACGCGGTGGCGGCGGGTGTTAGTGCGCGCCTGCAGCCGCGGGGGTGCCCGCGCACCCACCTTTTCCCGTTTCCCGCGGCCGCGCATCTTGCGGCGCAAGTGTCGCCCGAGCGCTCCGCCGGCCAGCAGGGGGCGACCTGGCGCCGCTCAGGCGGGCCCGGCCCGGCGCGGAGCTGCCGCCCGCCCCCCCCGGCTGCGCGGCCCGCGGAGGGGCGCGGAGGGGCCGCCGCTTACCATTGGCGCTGGGGGGCGGCCGGCCGAAGAGCTTGCTGCCGGCGGGCTCCCTGCGGCCCTCCGGCGCCTCGCTGAGCTCCCCCTTTTTGATGTCCGCCTCCTTGGAGAAAAGACACTCGACGGCGGCGGGCTGTACCCCTGGGGACGGGTGGGGACACACACACACACGGACAGGGGAGAGGCTGTCAGCGCCCGCCGCCGCGCACCCCTCGGCGGAGGCGGCGCCTCTTCCCGGGGGCTGCCCCGCCTGGCTCCGCACCCGCGCACCGCACCGCACCGCCCGGCAGCGCTGTCGCTGAGCCTCCGGCCCGGCGGGAGATGGTTTCTCTTACCTAGCTGAACACAGGCGGAGACAAGTTTGCGGCAGTTGGACTCCATTACCCGTTATCTGCAAAAGATGAAGGCATCGGAGTTTTAAAACAATTATTCGGGGAGAGAAAAATTAATGGGGGAAAAAAAAAAAAAAAGAAACCCAGCCGCCGGGCAGCCACGTCGTAGCGATGTCGGCGGGACCCCCACCTTTCCCCAGCGACCTCCGCACGGTTCCCCCTATCCCCGCCTCAACTTCGGGTCCCACCCGAGTCACCCCACGGGACAGGCGCAAATTCCCGGGCGGGTTCCCAGCCCGTCGGCCTCCCTCCACCCCTCGCAATTTGGGGACGTGGAGGAGAGTCCCCTAACCTCGCGGCCGCGCTCTGCTCCGGGACACCCCGGTCCCGGGGGTGCGGTGGGGCAGCGGGTACCGGCAGCCGGGCCCCCTGAGCGGCGGGAGGTGCGCGGCCGCGGCTGAGCCCGTCGAGGCCCCGCTCCCCGGCTGCGCCTCCGCGCTCCCCGGCCGCCGCCGGCGCCTCCCCCGGCCTGAGAGGTCGGGCAGTAAAATCACAGGATTAGTGCCTGATTGAGATGTCTGTTCGTGAGATATTACAAAATTCATTATCACAGCTCTCTACTAACTCGATATGAAGTAACACAGATGGGATTTTATTAGTCCAGGCTTCAAATGTTTACTTATGATAATTTCGGGGGAAATTTGCATGTCACCATCATTTCGGTAATCTTTCTTCTTCTTCTGCGCCTCTTTTTTAATGTCTGAACCGGGTGCATTATTAGCTGGTGCTTAGAAATGCGGCCGCCTGGAGCCGAGGCACGTTTGGGCCGAGTCGCGCCAGCCGCAGCGCCCGCCGCGGGGGCCCCGCCGCCCTCCCGGGGGGCGGGGGGGGAAAGGAATGGAATTTAAAAAGAAGGAAAAAAAAAAGGGAAAAAGGAGAGGGGAAATGGGGGAAGGCGCGGTTCTCGGGGCTCCTCCGGGTCTCGTTGTGAGACGGCAGTTTCTATTCAAAGCCGAAGACACGCCGGAGAGAAACTGCTCCTCCAGCAGCCGGGCCTAGCAGAGGAGCTGTGCCTAAATTAATCGGGAGAGCGATTAAGAGAACTTCAAATCTTCGCCGACGGCCCTTAAATCGGGATAGGTCTCCGTCAAGATTAGTCCTGCATGACAAATTCAGCCGCCCTCCCCCGCCGCCTGCCTCGATGGCTGATTTATCTCACGAGTGGAGACACACAGCTCCCCCCACGCACACGCACCGCCACCGAGGGGAAGTTTTTCCTCTCTCCTGAAACGCCGGTGTCCTCGGAGGAAAGTGCCTTTCCCGGACGGATTATTCCTTCCTCGCTCTCAGCTGCCCGGACTGCTCCTTCCCTTTCTCCTTTCCGTATCCTCTTTTAATTTTTGTTGCAAGCCACATCGCAGCGCGGGGCCAAGGGGAGTGAGAAACGTTTTCCTATTGTCTGCGGCCCGGCGACTCAAACGAAAGCAACTTGCTCTTCCATTCCCATTTCTCCGAGCGCTCTCAGTTAAGTCCCTCGGCACCTCCGCGCACTGCCAGCCCCCGCAAGGGCACCGCGCTCCGAGCTCTCCCTCCTCCGCGGCTCGCTGGGCCCGCTCAGCAGCAACCTGCTCGGAGCACTCCGGCTACAACCACTGCAGGGCGCGGACGAAAAAGCCGGGTCACGCAGGAGTTTTTGGGGTCCTTATTGGTATCTATCGCTATTCTTTCAGGGAGGAAAACAAACCAAACCAACAAAAAAAAACCCAACCAAAAAAACCCACCCCCCCACCCCCCCCCCCCAAACCAAAATCCCCTGGCGAATATCTCAGCAACGCCCGAGATACTGAGGTCCGTGATTTCGGTGGGAGGATTTTTGTCAGAGGCCGGCGGCCGCTGCCGGTGGCTCTCGAACGAAAAGGGGACTCCGTGCGGGGCCTACCGCTCCGCGGAGCCCACAGGCCCCGCCGCTCCCCGCGGGTGGAGCCGGGGGGTCCCGGCTGACGAGCCGGCAGCCGCTGCTGAAGGATTTGCCGGCGCCCCCAGCCCGGGCCGGCGCCGCTGCCGTCCCCCGCCCAGCTGCGCGGCTCCGTGGCGGGACCGCGCTGCCTTGCGCGGCCGCTGAGCGGGGCCGGTTCCCTGGCCGACGGCCGCCCCGGCGGGGGAGCGGCGAGGGGGCAGCTCTCGCTCCCCTCACCGCCAGCCTCGCGGGACGGGCCGCGGCCGCCCGGGCGGGCGGGGGACGGCAGCTCCAGCCCGCAGCGCCCTGCCCGGCCGCCCCGCCGCACGTCCTGGGGTGCGCAGAGCCGGGACCGACCGGGTCCGGCGGCCCCGCAGCCCGTCCCGCCGACAGCCCCCCGAGACCCACCCCCCCCACTCACCGGGGCCGGCTGCGCTGTCCGCCCCGCTGCTCGCGCTGCTGGTGCCGGTGCTGCCGGGGGCGGCGGGGCCGCGCCGGGCTCCTGCGCTGGCTGCGGGGCCGCGGAGCCGCCGCCGCCGCTGGCTCCCTCCTTCCCCGGCCTCCCGCGCCCCCGCCCCGCCCCGCCCGCCTCCCCGGGCCCTGACGTCACAGAAGCTCCGCCGAACGCGCCCCGCCGCCGCCGCGGGGCCGGGCCGGGAGGCTCCGCGGCGCTGCGCGGAGCTCCGCGGGCAAGGGCGCAGCGGCGGCGGCGGCAGCCCCCGGGCGCGGAGGGGGCAGGGGGCAGGAGGAAGGACAAAAGGCAGCGAAGGCGGCGCGGCGGCGGGCTAGGTAGCCAGAGGAGAACCGAGGTGAGCGAGGATGGCCGCGGCCCCTCCGCGCCCGCGCAGGGCGCGCCCCGCTCCGCCCCGCCCGTCTGGGGAGGGGGCACAAGTAACTGTGGCCAAAGTTTCACCAATGGGGCCGGCGACTGTCCTCGCACCAGGTGTGAAGAGAGATCGCCGACCCGTTGTGAGAGGTCCCGGTTTCCTTTTTAACCCGCCTTTTTTTTTTTTTTTTTTTAAAAAAAACTTTTTCTATTTATTTATTTTGTTTAAATGCCGAAGGTTCTTGTTCGTGCCCGTATCGCTAGCGCAGGGCCGGGGTAGCCGAAATCCCATCGCTCATCTCTGTGACTCTCCCTGCCTCTTTTACAAACGATAGCGAGAAAACACTACGGCAGACTCTCTCCCTTTTCCCCCAAACGACACTGAGCTGGCGCCAGGGGGGAATTTCTTTTCGATTTTGTGACGTTTTCCGTGTTTAAGAAAATAACGAAGTCGGATATTTCTCTTTAGACCAAACTAAAGCGATCGCTTTTTCTCGCAGCGTTTCCGCGGCTTTGTTTATAGAGGGACCACGCGAAAATAAAAAGAGGCGCCTTCTTAACGCGGAGGCTGCACCTGATCTATTTGTGGCTCTTGTAAAATTATTTCAGCCTGGAGTGAATTTTAGTTATTTAGAGGCGTGGGCAGGGGGCTAGGCGACTACTGCCGGAGGGGGAAAGCGAACCCTTGGAAGCGGCCAAGTTTCCAGCGGGTCGTTCCGCCGGCGGCTCCCGGGGAAGCCCAGCGCCTCCCGCAGCCCCGCCGCTCCCCGGTGGGCACAGAAAAGCCCTTTGAATGCAACGTTTCAGCAGCTGCCGCGCCGAGCGGAGGGGGTGGCTTCCTCTCGCAAGAAACGAAATCGTGCGGGAGTTTTTCTAGGGAGAAATAAATGCGGTAAGCGTGTCCTTGGCTACCTGCGTTTCTGTCCTTGGCACCGCTCTGCCAGGTTACATCCAGCCTCCCCGCGCATCGGCAGAAGGAGCGGGAGAGAGCGGGATCCCCGGCTCCCACCTCGCACTTGCGCTTCCCTGGGAAAAGCAAACGGCTTGCGCCGGTGCGCATCGTCCCCACACCCCCCGCCCCCGGTCCCGCTGGGTTTTGGACGGGGAAGGCAAGGCAGGCTGTGGCGCCCTTGTCGGCAGCGCGGCCGCGGAGCGGGGCCGCCCGCGGTTCCGCGCCCGCCTCCGCGCCGGGCGGCAGCGGGCTCCGGCCGGCCCGGAGCCGGAGCGGCTGAAGTGAGCAGCTGGTGGGAAATGCAAATGGCTCCTGCAGAAACATAAGATACAGGGTGATTTTCATTCCCTCCTCGAGTGTGGGGAAGGAGCTGGACATACGTTTCACGCTCCTAATCCTTCTTTTACATTTTTAGTCATACTCCTATTAAACAACTAATTAATGCCCAGAATCACCAGGGAATACATTAGACATGCTGCCGGGGAAGAGGGGTTCCAGGGTGTCTGGAAACTATGGAGCCGACTTAATACGCGGATTTCAATTTTTCACCCCCCCCCCCCTTCTGTCAAAGCAATAAATGTAATAATAGATTTCAGGGCGAGCAAAGGCCGCGGCGGCTGTATTTATAGTCTGGCTCCCCCCTCCCGCCAGCGCAATGACAACAGCTTTAAAAACCCCGATGAGGCGTCGGAGCCTTCCCTCGGCGGGCTGGAGAAGCAGGGAGCGGCGGCTGGCCCGGCTGCGACGTGAAGAGCCGGACGGGGAGCCCTCCGGCCCGGCCCCTCCGGCGGGCACACCGGCTCTCTCAGCGGCTGGGAAAGCGGGCCGGGGTTACCCCTCGCCCCGACAGGCGGAAAAGGTGTTTTCATAAACGCCAGTCGCGACTATCCGTTTGCAGGCATCTGCGGTGCTCCCGACGGCGGCGGGAGCCGCGGGGCTTCTCCCCGGGTGATGCCGGGTCTCGGCGTGGGCGAGTCGCAGGGGGACCCGAGCTGCTTCCCCGCTGCCGCCCGGGAGGGTTTTGCCCAGGGACGGGGGGAGGAAAAAAAAAAAAAAGCCAATAACCACCACAAACAACAAAAGGCAAAGCGTATCTAGCGGTGGGTAAACGCAGAGCCGTGTTTCAGGCACCCCTCGGTGTCCCGCACCGGCCGGCAGCGCGGGGCGACCCGCGGAACCGGGCATCACCCTCCAAAGTGTGCGGTGGGGCAGTTCACGGCCATTTACTTTCTTCACTCCCGGATTATGATCTCAGCCCTCGCAGGCGATCCCTCCCGTCTCCCCCCCAGCCTCTCCTCCCACCCCTCTGGGCTCCTTATCTGACAGCGAACGAGTATGTAAATACCTATAGCTGGCTGTGTTTAACACGCTCAAACATTATTGATTTGTTGGGCTGCTCGACTATTTTCTTCCTGTCCAGATCTGGTTTCAAAATTGCTCGTTCAGACGATTCGTCCCGACGCTACGATACAATAATTGTTAAAAAAATGAAGCATTTCAAACGGACCCGTTGATTTGCATATTAATTAAAACTACGACGCCTCGCGTATTCCAGTGTTTTACAATCATTTCGAAATTAGCGCTTAACCACTTGATCTAAAAGAATATATAAATGTCTGTATTGACTCACTAATGAATTATCTAATTAAAACGTCCCGAGGTCGTTAGGAGGATTGTTAAATCGGGCATACTGGGGGTAAGGATGACGGTGCGAACCGGAGCGGAAGCAAACTCTTAATACAGAGTCATCTAAGCTTCACGCAGTGATTCCCGTATTTATTTTCCTTTGCTTTGATCCCTTACCTCTCTTCTATTATTTTTTTCTTTCTTTTTTGCTTTGGGGTGGGTTTTTTTTTGTTTGTTTGTTTGTTTGTTTGGGGTTTTTTTTGAAGGAAGAAGAAGAAGAAGAGCAAGCGCAAGTACCTGCCGGTTTGCTCCGAGCCGGCCGCCGCCGCTCCCCGGGCGGGCGGGACGCCCTCGGCCGAGGCTGCTCTCGGCTCGCACCTTCCCGGCACCGACCGGCTGCTGGGAGCCGGCGGGGCCCGTCCTGCGGCTGAGATGCTAACAGGGCACTTACCTTCGTCATGAGACTAGGGATAAAAAGGTAGCTCTTCCTAGGAGAGGCAGTGCAGAGGAATGCGAGAAGTTCAGGGGGAAAAAAAAAGAAAAGACAAAAAAAAAAAAAAAAAAAAAAGACCGGCGGTGCGAAAATCTGTAGCCTCGGGGGCTAGCCAGCAACCCCTTTCATTTCAAGCGCTTATTGATTTGCTTTTGTCATCTTTGGCGACGCAGAAGGACACTTGAAAGAATTTCTGATGGGGCTCTGATCTGAGAATGGAGGTGACCTGACCGGGCTCTCACCAAATTCTTAATTACCACATCAACTGCCTTAAAAATAAAAAAAAGGGGGGTGGATAGAAAAAAAAAAAAAAAAGGAGGGGGGGAATCTTTGACAGCAACAGAGTTTGCTTACCCGAACTTTTTTAACCACTCAGAAACTCTTCTTGTCTCCTACTCCCACCGCTGTAACCGCAGCCCTGCACCCAGACACCCCCCCCGCCCCGCTCCGCTCCCTGCAGCCCCGAGCTCTCGGTCCACCGGCGCAGCGACCCGGCGGGCCCGCGGGCGCGGAGCAGCCCCGGGGCGCTGCGGAGGGGGCCGGCGGCCAAAGCTGCGCGCACCCCCCGGCTCCCCCCTTCCCTTCACGCTGACCGAGGGCGGGTCTGGGGAGCAGTCCTCGGGGGCCGAGGAGGCGAGCCTGGGAAGGGAGCTGCAAAAGAAAACATTTGAGATGCAGCAGACTGCAGGGGAGAAGGGGAGAGAGGTCAGGACGAGGGAGGGGTGTGTGTGCGTGTGTGTGTGCGTGTGGTACACCCCACCAGACGCGCAAGCCTGTGACTTGTCCGCAGCCAGCTGTTTGAGTGTCATCAAACCTGGATGTATACACTCTGAGCAAGGGGAGCCAAAAGGAAAACTCAGACGAGGAAATCAACACGAAAAACCTATTGTCGAAAGCACTGGAAGGCAAATAGTGTCTGGTGTTGCTTGTACACAGGCGTACAACACTGACAGATGACAGCAGTGCTCTTGGCTGAAGAGAAATACGCTGCCTTTGTCCCACATGGTGCGCACACACATGCACATTCCTTCCTCTTCCTGCTCTGGCTGCTGTTTCTGCAGGACAAAGCAAACTGTCTTTTATGGGCATCATCTTCCCTCCCCCCCTTCTCTCTCTTTTTTCTATTTTTTTTACACACACACACACACACACACACACACCCCACCCCTTATGTGTGGTTGCTCTTTATTTTGGTGTCAGAAAGCTGAGGGACAGGATTGGCACCTATTTCAGCATCTCTGATTCTGTCCACCTTGCAGCAGTGGCTGGACCCAGCCTGCGAATGCTCAGCAGACTTTTGCTTAGCATTTTGTACTCTTGTTAGCTTTGAAGGGGTATTGTCATTTCTGGACAAATGCCAGTCCCACCAGTTCATGTCTCTCCATCGAACAGGGCTGACGATGTCCCTGTTGCCTGTTTGCCACCCCTCCCCCATTTCCAGTGGGTTGGCTGCTCAGCTACGGCACCCAGGACTGTCTGGTTATACCTGAGTCTTACACTCTGTGTTGAGCCTCAGCCCTTCAAAGTCTGGTTTGTAGGGTGGCAACACTTATCAATAAGGATTAGATGGCCTAGTACTCATTTTCAAGCCTCATTGTATGGCTTCAGCCATTTGTGACAGGACTTTCAGCCCATAGCTTGCTCATATCCCCTGTCTAGCACAGTATACTTAATACATCTGTCTTCTCCCTAGGTGCCTGATGCTTTGCAATACTGTTACTGGACTTCCTTCTCAGCAGTGTCACATTGTGGCAAAGGGAATGAATGAAACCACCCCTTGTTATCTTACAGGAGCTGGATTCAAATTTGGGGGATTTGGGAGCTTAGCAGAGAAACTCTAGAAGGGGTGCCGTTTGGATTTTTTTTGACATGGCTTTCTGTGTTGCTTTGAAGACCTTTTCCAAAGCTTACAGAAACCCAGGATCTCTGTGTAGTTGCTTAATTCATTTTCATCCATACTTGGTAAAATTAGACCTTCTGGTAAGTGCTGCAGGTGTAGGCTGAAGGGGATGTCACATTTTTCAAAAAACAGGTACAGCACAACAGTGCTGCTAGTGTTGGGGCGTCACAGCCTCCCCACTGCTCTCGCCTGGAAAGCAGGCAGGTGTCACACCTCCTGTCCGTCATGGCGCAGAGGGACCCATCCCTCACGCTGCGAGTACTGGCAGTGTTTGTGTTCACCCTCTTCAGGGAGCCTCTGTCATGCTCGTCAAGTGACTGCTTCTCCTGTGTCTCACTTGCCTTTGTTGCTGTCAGTACATCCCTCAAGCTACGAAATGCTCCGCTTAAAGTGTTCACACGTGGTCTCTGGCTGTGGCCTTTGAAAGTTTCTGAAGGAGAAGGGGAAGAAATGATGCCAGAATGACCCTGAATTATCCGTATATTGCATTTTTGTTACAAGAGAGGACCTCTTCTTACTTTTATTTTGTTTGTTGGGGATGACGTAATTGTGAAGTAGCTTATTGACGAAGATAAGGTAAATGCTTAGGCTTTGCTCTCCTCTCACACATGGTTTCGTGGTCACCCAGTGTGATGATCTGCGATTGACCTGTTCCTGCGTTTTGGTATCTTTGCTGAACTACATGTGGCTACACATTGCTGAAAAGGTAGATGCACACAGTAAGTATCCACCTGTGTCTGATCTCACATCATACCTTACAGCAAACCATTTTATCTTCTTTTCTTTCTGCTTTCTCTGGGCTGTCCCTGCCCTGGTGCGGGTTGCCCACGGCCACAGTCCCTCAGGGCGCTTGCCCTCCTTTGCCATGGAGGCTCCCAGAGCATATCTCCCACCCTGTGGCTGCTGGGTTTTTTTGGTAAGGTTTGGGAAGGGGTGCTGTATGTGCTTTTAAGTTTTGGGGTGAGATTTTGGGGTGCAACAGTCGGGTTTTGGCACATGGCAGGGCTGTCCCACTACCTGGCCTTCGAAGCTGGCTGGAACCAGCTGTGATGAGCCTGGGTGGCTCATGGCTACCTCAGGGGCGGCCGCCCAGCAGCCCCACTGCCACCACTGTGCCTCCTCGCCCGTGGCCTCCTTACCCATGGCTAGGACATGTACAAAACCCATCCAGGAGTGTGGGGTATCACAAACCCCCATCTCCACTGGCAGTGGGGTGGGGAGAAGGAGGAGAAAATCCCGCTTAGCCTAGGGCGGCCCAGCTCCCGGACTGAAGGGACACCTGTCACTGCCTTCCTCTATGGTGGGAGGAGACAGGACGTGGCCAGCATCGAGACAGGTTTCAGTGCTCAAGGAGCTGGCTGAAAGCAAGGGAAACAGAGCTTAAAAGCATCCTGGCTGCTTAATTGGGAAAGCCGAGTAATGCTGTGAGGGGGAGCTCCAGCTCCGGCACCCTGCCTCACTGGGAAGGCCTTGCTGCCCCTGTGCCAGCCCCTCGGCAGCACTCCCTCCATCCTGAAGAGGCTGCTGGGCAGTTGGGATGGCTGGTCAGGCCATATCCCAGCCTTTGGAAAGCCTCCGTGCTTTAGAAAGGTTAAAGTATTAAGCAGCATTTGGGGAAATCACTCGAGGAAGGGCAAAGGCGGCAGCACTCAGCAGGTTGTTCTTTGTCTGGGAGTGTGGCCAAGCTCTCTTACTCACTGTAATACACCGTGTCAAAGAGCTGGCTCCTTATTAGACACTGCTTTTAAAAAGTATTTCACTTGGAAACGTAATGGTAAATTTTCTTCACCAGTTGAGGGCTGCTTCCCTACCTTTTTCTTTTTTTTCTCCCTTTCACTACTTTTATATGAAGCTGCTGTGACATCCTCCATCAGAGAAAATATTGAAAAATTTTAGAAAAATATTTGTTCTGATGGAATTTTTGATGTGATCTGCTATTCAAATTTATGGTTAGCTTAATATGGTAGGTTAGATAAAATGGCTCTTGATGACATCGTGGCAATCACATAAAGCCATACTTTCAGGCATGTTTGGACAGCTTACCAAAAGGTGTTTGGAAACAGAATGCGGGTATAATAAAATGCAGAATAGAGTTGGAAAGATCGCCAGGTTAAAAAAACCCACACAGCCTAAACCCTAAACTAAAAGACAAGTTTATAGGTATGCTATAGGAGTGTCTTCATTTCCCCCAGGCAGAAGAGACACTGACTTTGAGGTCGAACTCAAAGAAGAAAGCTAAGATGTATTTAATGCTTCATTTTGGGAATCATGAGAAAAAAAAGCTATTCAGGGTGTTCAAGCCACTCCAGTAGACAAGAAAGGAGAAGAGGAGAGCCCACCAGCAGGTTTCTCTTCCATGTTTCTCTCCTCTTGGGAATCTTGCTTCCCAGGAGAGCAGTGTGCCCGACGGTTCTGCCGGTGCTGGACCACCCTGCTGAGTGCAGTCATGGCTTGGTGCAGCAAGGAGCAGGCTCCTTTCCAACTGCTTTTGCTGATAGTGTTGATACAATCTCATGAGGACAGCATACCACATAAACCAGTTCTCCATTTAGCTGGGCCATCCCTGCACCGTTGACCCTAACTAGCTATTCTCAACTATCATGGAACACATGTTTATGAAGTTGCTCATGGTAACTACAGCCATCGATCTCACGACTGAACTCTTTCCACACCAGCGTATCTCACTTTTCATCTGCTGTCTATTGGCCTTATTTTGTGGGCTTTTATCGTCCTGGGCAGAGTTTATTCATGCCACCATTTCTAGGGATAAGAGCCATGCTGCCTTCCTCTGTTTAGCATCACACTATTTAAATTAATATATTCCCCATGTACCCTTTGGGGAGAAAAGAAAGAGGCCTTTTAAATTTGGCAGACAAAAGTTGCTGGAGACAGAAGGAGATCTTTCTGCAGCTGATTTCTCTGTCTCTGCCTGCTACTGAGCAGCTATAGCTGATTTTGGTTATTGTTTTCCCTCCTGATTTCTGAGACCAAACATTTTCACACAGCCCATTTGTCTTTAATTTATTTTCTTTTTTGCCTCAGAGCACTGGGAACACAAGGGGCCATGAACACTTCGTGGCAATCACCTTGCCATGAAATGAAAGCCCAAATTAAAGCAGGGAGGCTCAGAAAACACTGCGTAATAAAAACAGCCAGGAAGTTATTTCTGTCTTCTCGGGTTTTAAAAGCTACTGAACATACCTGTGATTATAAGTGAGCTGTAGGTCAACAAAAATGGCTGTTAGTGCTTTCATTATAATCTCAATTGTTGGGAGTTTACATAGCACAAACATTTGCTTTGTGGTGAAAGTACAGCATGTAAGCCTTTTGATCTGCAAGCAGCAAAAAAACCCCCAACTTTTTTGCTTTGTTTTCATTCCTTCCAAACACACTTCACAACCTGGGTTAGAGCAGGAGTGATCTGATGTTTGAGCTATAAAACATGGCATGAATATAGATGACATTGGCCACTCCCACTGTGCTTGGTTTCAGATAAAAGTCTTTTTAAAAGGTACGATAAGATCTCTTCTGAGTGTGCTCAGTAGCAGACTGCACTGTCTCTGCAAAGAGATGAGAAGCCTGAAATATGGGCTTTGCCTCATGTATAGTCCTGCGATGAGTAATAGGCAGACACTCCCACTGCTGCTCTGAGACCTGCGAGATGGCAGAGAGAGGCTCAAAATACCGTGAGCATGAAGATTTTAAGATTCTTCAGTTCACACAGGGCAAGGGAGCAAGGAAAAGTCTCGAGTTGCTTTTCTTTTTTCTTTTTTCCAGTTAAAAAGGATCCTCTTCTCCCACAGAAAAGAAAGGCAGCCCACTTGTGGCTTCTCCAAAGAAATCAGCAATGAAATACTGAACAGCTGGGCTGCTTCTTGGCACTTCACAGACAGGGGGGTGAGAGAAAAAGATTTCCAGATACTAAAGCAGAAGCCGCAGCTGCTGCTATGGCAGAAGTTTTCCTGGGAACAAGGCAGGTAGGGAGTTCTGTAGTGCCTGGGCAGGCTGAAATAGCAGCAGTGGGCATAGAAACAGGCATGATGGGCAGCAGCATCACTGCCTGCCAAACTCCATCCCTGCCCGGTACCCAAAAGGGCCAGGCAACGTCAGCTCACGTGCAGCAGTTGTGGCTGCCCAGTCTGTATCAAATGACAGGCTGTTTCTTTGTGGGTTTTCCTAATCTGCTGAAGCACAATGAAACACAACACGTTCCACTTTTGGGCAGTTTGTCACGCCTGCTGAGCTATGGTACAAACAGTAATTAATCCTGTATTTGCAGATGATACGATAATACAAAAGGAAGGCATCTTCAGGTAATTTAGGCATTCCTTAAGTTTTTTTGTGCTTGACTTGGAAGATGAACTACAGAGTTGATTATGATCTTCCTATCCCAGCACCCTGCTGGAGTGCTCACTTTCGGAGATCCTTTCCTTGTTTCTCTGATCTCTCTCTCCCACACCAGCTCTCCAGAATTTTGGTCTCACACATTTACTCCAGGTTTTCATTCTGGAGATATTTACCCACAGTTTATTTGAGGGTTAGAATTTAGCCTTATGCATTTTCCTAGAGACACGGAAAGCTCACCCAGGTGCAGAACCTCACCTTACCCCAAACGCTAGGTATTACTGAAAAAAACATAGGTACACTGAAACTTCTCAAGTGTAGAGACTTTTTTTTTTTTTTTAACATGTAATTTTTTAAGAGAGAAAAAAAATGTTGCCTTTCTTTTCTTCTGACAAGTTACTGGCTTATCAAAGGTTAACTTTTTTTTCCCTAAAACACTTCTTCAACACAGAAAAATGCTGCCTTCCCAGTTAAAATTTAACATTGCTACAAGCAACCAAAAATACTGGTCTCATGACAGGCAGGGTGAGGGAACTGTGAGTATGAGAGTAAAACACACCCAGTAGTAACCAACAGCACCATTTCCATAACTCCTAACACCTGTTAACTCCAGTCAGGTGTTGGCACTTTAAATACCAACTCTGAGAGGACTATTTTTGTTGGGGTTGAGGGTCTGTTCGTTTTAGTAAGCTGAGGGTTTAAATAGGCTTTGTTCTATCCCCAAAATATATTGCAGAGGAAGAGTTTGGTTTTAGCATTTTTTTTTTTTCCCCCCTCTTTCCTATATCTAATGGTAGTGAGAGTGTGCACACGTATGGGTGTGTGTATATATATTTACCAGAAAAATCTGATACTCCTGGCTTTTTTTGATGGATTTGATGTTTGCTGGAAACTTTTTATCTTCCACCAAGGTAATGTTTAGTTACTCATGCTTCTTAATAATTCCTAATAATAAGCAGAATTAGGCTTTGAGATCCTATCTACAAAAGAATAAGTAACTCAGTTCAAGAAGGTATGCTGTGGCTATCTTAAAGTTGATGTTTTTGTCTGTCTCTCAGGTGGCTTCATTATGTGGGTGGTCAAGGTAGTTCATGTCTTCTGGTAGCTGCGTTGTACAAGCTGGAGGAGACCAGGCTATCCTTGCTGGTGGGATACCAATTATGTTTTCTGACTGGCTAATACGACAAAATGCAAGTTGGGAAGAACCCATTTGCTTAAGGAGTGCACTAGGCTGACCTATGGTCAAGAAGATTTTACCTGTGGGTGATGTGGTAGGTAAAAGCCTGTGGACTGTTCTTAGCTAACAATATTTCTACTATGCATAAAACTTCTGCTTTTCTATGGTCTCACAACCTCCCTTAGTCTTAACTTTAGTAGTTTCTGCGTGTATCTGAGACACTGGGCTTCCTGTTTTGTGCTATTGTTTTATTAGCTCTCTAGTTGGCATAAAGTTTTCAAGGGAAGGTGGCACCTGGGGTTTTCAGGGTGTCTTTGTTTCTGCTCTTCAGTAAAACAGCCCTTTGTTCTTCCTGATTTTTCTTTTTTTTGGGGTGCAAGAAGGGAAGGTGAACTAGGTCTTCTTTTTTTCCTTTCTGGCTTTATTGTTAGCTTCTTTGATACTGTACTGAGTGAATCCAGATCGCTACATTTCTGACTTAATAGTGTTAATACTTTGAATCTATGTAAATGAATACAAAAGAGAATTGTGCTCTATTTTTAGAGCAAGTAACTGAAAAAAATTAATTTGCTTTATCCTTTCTTTATTGTATCCCTATCTTAAATATGTCAGACTCTTCACTGTTCTTCTCCTAAAGGTTAGACAGTCTTAGCTTTAGCAGTAACACAGGAGATAGTGTTTTTGGGCAAAGTAAATCTGAATTTCAGTGTATTAGGGAATTTTAAGCTTACATGAGCAGGCTAGCATTTAAAAAGATCTTTAGTAAAGCTTGGAGTTCTGAATCATTGAGCTGTTATATTTATTAGGGGTATTATACAATAGCTTCAGTTCTACGTATTTTATATATTTTTTTTTGAGATTAAAGCATGCCTGTATGTTCTGGCTGAATAAAAGATACTGATTGTGCTAATTCAAGAGACTGAAAATCGTTTTGTTTGCTGTGTAGGCTAGAATATCAATTGGGTATCTGGAGGCTGCTGCATCTTTGGGGTTTATTAAATGCACCTGTAATGCAGTATTAAAACATACCTTTTGGTTCTGTAAACAGTCTGACTTGAGGGGAAGGAGGGAAATGTAATAACAGGAATATGTTTAGAAGTATTTAAATTAGTGCTCAGGTGTTTAACTTGTGGTAGTGATGTTGCTGATACAATCTCTATGCACTAAGTGCTTAGCGCTCTTATTAGTGTCAATGGAATAAAGATACCATGGAGTGGCACAATGACAAAATTTACTCATCCTAATCAGATGATTAGGATAACAGTGCTGCTTTCCTTTGTCATCCTAGATGATCTTTATGTGTGAAAGTGTTGAAGTAAGAGGCTAATGTTGTCTTCTATCTGTGAAGTAGAAATACCAATTTTTTTGATAGACTGCAGCTGTGAACTCTGGAGAAGAATGTAAGGGATTTGGAGGAAAAATGCAAGACTGTGTGGGTGTGTGTTTTTTTTTTTTTTTTTTTCCCACCCCTGCACCCACTTACCTTTTGTCCTAACCTATATAACTGATATTAAGGAAGATTCAATGGGGATTTTAAGGTTTCTGTTAATATTTATGACTTAGCAGCATGCTGGCTTCTCTGTTGTTTGGAATCTTAGATGGTTTCTGGTGTACCAAGGTTATTTTAAGACTGAGATGCTTTGGTTTACGTGCAAATAGAAGCTGTCAACTGTTCAGCAGAACCAGGATACTTCCAGCTCCCCAGCTGAAGGCTGCCATATACTTTCAGCATGTTCTTCTCTGTCTCAAAGTTCACAGCTGGTTAGTTGAATGACGTGGAGGGACTTCCGTTATGCAGATGGTGCTAACTAGTGACTTAGCAATGGGGGAGAATAAGAATGATGAGATGTAAGGAGGAACAAAATATTAACTGGAACCCCCCAAAATGCCAGGTTTGGAGGCTTCTGTAAGTTGCAATTCAAAATAAGAGAAGGATGACTCCTCTTTCCTTTTCTGATGTGGAATTCTCATTTAGGTATCAAGTTAAGAGTATGGCAGTGAAGTGGCCCCCTGCTCCATCCCCATAGCATTTAAATATTTGATAGTTTTAGGGGTAATTTTCTTTGTCTGGGGATTGTTCTCTGCTCCTCCTGAAAGCCAAGCTTTTTTGTACTGGCTCAAAAAAGATGCCTAAAATTGCTACTTGCCTTTGAAAGTCTTTCTTTTTTTTTTTTTTTTTTGCAGTAGTACTGATAGATGTTGCGTTACTGCTGAGTATTTTCTGTCATTTTGCAAGTGTGTTTTTAAATTAAGCATCTGCTAGAAAGAAATGGTAGTTAATGGCTTAGTTTCTTGGCCAGGGCAAAGGTTTGTTTCCTTTTGTTATTAGTTTTGTGTCATCACAGAAAGGAGACTAACTTTGTTTTGAGTTTGTCTTTTATTTTTTCCCCTAGACATATTGGGCTGAATAGCTCAACATAACAAATTATTCTGTGTGCTTTAGTTTCAAGTTTTTCTTGTAGAATCCAAGTTCTAGCATCAGGATTCAATTAAATGATAGTTTGATTTGACTGAAAAATTAATGGTCCAGAACAGAAACCTCGTAGTATTTTTTGAAGTTCTTATTTTCAGTACTCCTGTTTTAAATAAAAATCTGGATTCAGCCCAGTAACATAAAGCTACATGTTCTCTCATCAGCTAAACATACATAATGATTAAATTTAACAGTGATTGTTTGCTTATTGCTCCTTTTGGCTGCATAGGTATCTTTCTGCATTCATAAAACTAATTCCCTGGCTATAAGTGGCACTATACTGACTTGCTGTGAAAAGTTTCTTGCTACTGTCTGTTGCCCTTTTCAGGAAATAATGATTTGCCAAGTACAAATCATATTCTATAATTATATGTCATCTTCAATGACAGCTTGAACATTCAACTCCTGTTTACGCTTGAATCGGACATATTGATTTTTCATTTTAATGATAAACAGATTGGCATGTAATACATTTGATGATACATCTGCTTAAAATGTGTTAAGATTGCTGAATGAAAAAAAGTTTGCAATGTAGGCTAGTGGGGGCATTCAGGTCGAAAGTAAAATGAGGATGCACACTACTCTAGGTAATTCACACCAAAAGAGAGTGCAGTTCCTTTAATCTGGTATCCTTGCAGGCGTATTTATAATTTGCTTTTCTGGTTTGCTTTCAGTCTTTCTTTTGGCCAGAACAGATTTTGCAGCCAAGAATACTTGGAGTATTTAAAAAAAAAAGTTTACTGTGGCTTTACTTGAAAAATGTTTTTGGTTTTGAATTTTGATTTGTTCTCATAGTCAGAATCTGTTGCAAGTTAAAATGGAAATTGGCCAAACCGTGCAGTTTAACCTCTTGTTACCTGTGCGTTCACTCCTAAATGGTTTTATTTTTGGTGGTGTTCTATAGAGCTACATATATACACATTAACATGTTAGGTACTGTACTGACTGTATTAAAAATCTCTTCTATTAAACTGGTGCTTTTGGATAAAGGTGAAGGCTTCCAGGAATACTACAATTTTGCTGAAGGTAATGATGTTTACTTAACCCTTTAAGATTTCTTTAGAGCATAAACAGATACCGTAAAACAAATTTGAGTTCTTAAAATTTTCTTGTGGACTTTTATGGGAAACAGAGCACTTGGTTTTATTATATGCTATCTAAATGTTACATAAAATCCAGTTACCCAGTTTTAGTTTGAGTAGTCACTGTGATGTAAATACTTGTTTCCAAGTGAGTATTCTTACCAGGTAGCAGGTACAAAATAAAATGTATAGAAATATATACACACACACTGTGTGTACAATCAAAGGCAAGTGATTTGTTAGTGTTTTGAATGATTTGGATAGAGCAGATTTAACCAGGAAATGACTGGCTTCCTTTCACAAAAAAAAGCCCCAAAGAAAACCCACCCAAACCATAATGGTGGAATTGGTTGGGAATGTAGCACCATCTTAAGTAGAAAAATACTAAAAGAATGCATGAGTGTTTACAACAAAGACCCTATGCTTTCTGCTTTGTAGTTTGCAAAACATGGAATTGTACATTTTGGATAATCTTGAGATTTGTACTTTGGCGCTTCATGTCACCGAACATCTTGTGATGGCCTTGCTGATCAAGAAGGACCTCATCTGCTCTGTCCTGAAGTATCTTTGTCCATGCTGATTTTTAAGGCTATTTTTTCCTTCAGACTTTCCTAATTTGACACCTGAAGGCAAGTGGTTCATAGCCACAGAAAAATGTAATCTTTAATAAAGCACAAAGTTTCAGAGCAACAGTCATTTTGCAGCTCAAAGTGGGGTGAACCCTGAACACATGGTCTCCCTGCTCCCCCCTGCCCCATTTCCTGCCAGACTCTGTCTTTAGCAGGCCTTTCATAGGCTGACCTTGGGGTGTGTGTGTTCAAGTTCAGTCTTCAACATGAAGATGATGCAGTGATTCCTCTGAGAGGTCCAAGGGCACCAGGTTTCCCCAGTTTGTTGCTGGTGTTTATTTTCTTTGGACCCCATGCTCTTTTCTTTGTGTCTTACTAATTGTTTTCTTTTTCTGTTCTTCCTCCATGTTCTCTTTGATCTCATTCCCTTGTATTTTCTGGGTGCTACTTTTATAAATACAGCTGTATTTGATCCCAGAAAGGATAACATCCATGGTCAGGTTCTGTGGTCTTTAACCATGGCCTGTCACAAGTCTACCTGTATTACTGAAGCTTCACAGAATTTAAGACATATAGATTCAGTATGCTCCTGTGTTTTATTTAGCTGCTACTCTACAGAGCCTGGGAAGTATAGTATACATGCTTGTCTTACTAATACTCTTTTTCTTAATCTTTCACCTTAAAAAAAAAAAAATCAGCTGTTGAAGAGAAATATAAAGAAGCAAGGAGCTGCTAGTTATTTGATTATATCCTTCCCCTCACTGAAGTTCAGTACAGCAGCACATCCAAGACATAAACCCTTGTTCTGTGGGTGAAACTCCCATAGGAGTCATGTGGAGAAAATCTGTATAAAAGCAATCAGCTCTCCAGGCAATTATGCCATGGAGTTAATTGCTAATGTTTGCTTGTGTTCTTGACTTTCTGGTCAGAAGTTGTCAGGTCTGATTCAGGAAGGCTTTTACCAAGAAGCTCTTGTTTTGTGTGTGTGCCAGTGGGACTTCTTGTCACAGTTGATGTGGGGGAAAGCTTTACATGCAGCTGTACTTGAAAAATTATCCCATTCCCAGCTTCTGTTTCTGGACTCCTTTGTCCCCACTTCTTTTAAAATAGTACTCTGAAAAATAATTTTGTACAGAACTTAAACATTGGGGTCAAAATTTTTCTCTGTAATCCTCCTAGCAGGCTGCTGTTAAGCACTTTATACTGTCACCCATGTGGGACATACATCCTGTGGGGATTTGTGCTCCAAACAAGGGCTGGGTGGGAAGGAGGAATTCATCCTTAGGAGTCCACACCTTGGGCTGGTGTGGTTAGCTGCACCAGTATACAGACACAGCATGCACAGAAAGCTAGGAAATAATGTGCGCTTTCAAAGTATATTATCCAGATGACTCTAGTAGGCTAACTATATATTTTTTCAGTGTAAATATGAGAAATACTTGTCATTTTCTTTGCAAAATTTTTTATAATGTATAATGATGTACCTATATAGATTGCACTGCTGAGATCATGGCTCTTAACTATATGTTCATTCTTCATATGTTAGGACCTGCATTTCAGCTGGGGTCTCTGCACACTACTGGAGTATTTCTATGCATGCTCCCTATATCATAAATGTGTCCTATATAGGTTTGCTTGTATTCTATAGTGCTGTACTTCTTTCTTAGTAGCCCAGAAGACGTGGAATCTTTTCATTATCAGCTTTGAATTGACCTATCATGGATGCAGACTTGCTCTTGTTTCTGAAATACAGCAATGGTATGTTGTCTCTCCCAATTAAATGTACCTTTCCTGCCTGTCAGGCAGCTGAGTTGGGGTTGGGAGTATAAAATAAGCAAGCTTTCAGGCACATAAGCCTTTCTTCATGTTTGATCATAATATACAGTACACAATTACAACAGATCCTTTAGGCAGACAGGTCCGTCCGTATACCAGCAGTGGTATAGGCTTTTTCATGTAAAATATGAATTTAAGTGTATAAAATGAAATGGTATCTTAAACTTTTTGTTAATAAAATATATGTCAACTTCTCTTAATTTTCTCATTAGTGAGATATGTGATAAATTACTGGAGACCTAGGTGCTGTGGCATTATTTATGTTAACTGATACAGCATAATAGTGTGATGATGAAAGGGACCTGGGAGAGGAAGAAGGAAAGCAGAATTTAGC
This sequence comes from Strix uralensis, assembly GCF_047716275.1. Lineage (NCBI taxonomy): Eukaryota > Metazoa > Chordata > Aves > Strigiformes > Strigidae > Strix > Strix uralensis. Next base: position 59,872,014 of record NC_133975.1, read on the forward strand.
TATCTACTGAAATGAATGTAATCTTGACTGCCCACTAGGTTTCAAGTTCTCAAGTGTAGAGGAGGCATTTTAATTATATTACTAAAAACTGAAAAAACCTCAAACAAATCCCACACCAAAACTTGGGGGTGTGGGTTTTCTTTTGGCTTGACTTTAGGCAGTTCAGCAGCTGTTTTGACTTGGATTTGCATCTTATCCGAAACAGCAAATTTGAGAATTGCCATTTAAAATAGGGTTCCCCCACACCTTCTGTGACAGCATTCCAATTTCTGGAAAAGGCTAGGAACTCCTTGGCAGGTAGGTGCCTGGCTATTGATACATAGCTCAACAAGGTAGAGATCTAAGTGCCAAATGTGAATAGTAAAGAGCCTGTGCATTTTATTAAAATACCTTTACCCGCTACAATAAAAGTGTAGGAGAGGAGCCACCGGTTAATGGAAACTTTCCGGCAGAGATGGGAGAAGGTAGACTCACGTCATATGTGATTGTTGGTGAGGGGAGGATTGAAATATGTGTGCATTGGTTGGGGGGGACTGCTGCTGTCTAGAGCACAACCCCAGAAACAATGGAAAAAGATAATTTGGCTTATGACATGTTTGGCACATAGCAATGATCAGGAATCTTCTTGGCAGACCCCTGCTCCTCTTCTCTGTAGCAGAACCCACAGACATAATGGAAATGGGCTGTTGCTGGGAAAGGAAAGATGGATGTTTGTAAAGGGCACTTGAAACTGGCAAAAGTTAAACGGCACCAAATAGTTGAGCTGAGCCCTCCCTCCTCCTTGTGGTCTCCTGCTGATTTTAATATGATTTGGTTGTTACTTGAGTTGTTCCTATAGTCAGATTACATGTGGGTGTTTATAATTGCTATCCCTGCTATTTCTTTGTGGATTTTTTTGGTCATGTGTGCATTTGTTTCTCTGGTTAGGTTGTAAACTCTAGAGAGGCAGGCAAGGATTGGCTGTCTCTTCACTATGCCATGGGGCTAATCTCTGGAAGGTAGCTTGTCACTGTGCTTAAAATCTACAAGAGAGCAAGAATGAGGATGGCCAGTTTCAAGCACCGGTGTCCTCCTCAACTGCAGCTGCCTCTTTCCCCTAGATGTTCAGAGCCAGTGGCAGCCCTAATCCTAATCTAGCTGGCAGACTCCTAGGGTGCCATACTGTGGAGCAGGCAAACACTTCCTCTGCTGTTTGTTTTAATTTGTGGCTGAGCACAGTGAAAGCAGAGCTGTACCTGATGCCATAATGCTGGATTGGAGTGCCACTGGATGTTGGTGCGTTTGAAATACGAATCCAAACGTTGCTGCTTGTATCCTTTTCTGTTTAAAGATGCCTGCCTGTGTGTCTGTTTGCTCCCACTGCCTAATTCAGCAGCTGTGAGCTGCAGGCAGTAGCACATGTGCACTTGGCTAAAATAACCAGCCAGCCTGTCCCTTTGCTCTTGCCAGACTCTCATGTTGAAGAGAGTTTATAGGATCGGATCCGGCTTCTCAATTTACCTTATTCCTTTGCCCAAGACCAGCAGGAAGGCCTCATCAGGGTGGCCTGCCCTCTTATTCTTTTCCATATCATGTTTAAAAAAATAGTAATTTGGGGAATTTAGTACAGTATCTAAGTGGTTCTTATTTTAACCTTAAAATAATACTGTAGATTAGGAAAATCTTTTGGGAACCGTCTTTATTTTTGTTTCTTTCTGAAAGTGCCCATTTTTATTTTTGTTCTTTTAAACATGCATGACCACCACTTTACTGTACAAAGCAAGGGCTTTTGTTCTTCAGTTGCCCAGTGCAAACTTACAGGGCAGGTAGCTAGAAATGCAGCTTGCTTGCTTTTCTCTTGAAACTGATTTCATGTATGTGAATGGTACAAATAAGAATTTTGTAAATGCAAATAGCATATTTTAGAGAGCCTGGACTTTATGCCCAGATGAAAATGCATACTCCCGTATCTTTGGGCTCAACTTGTAGGTATGTTCCAGGCTGAGCATTCTTATGCCAAGATTCATCATGAATCAAATTTTTATGGTTGAGTTATAAGCCCTGAAAAACTGCTTTTATATTAGACATGTTGAAAGACCCTCAAGTTTAGGACTAGGCACAGCTATGATTTTACAGGCATTAGGCATCTGAAATAACTAAAGATTACACTGGGATTTGTCCCTGTTTTCTAGAAAATACTTAACATTGACCTGTTCTATGCACACAAAAAGACTTATTTCATAAGGAGCTCAGATTTACATTCCAATATTCAACAACACTTTTAGTAAGTGCTTTTTTCACTCTCATAATAGAGTTGTCATAAACTACGTATTTTAAACCCTATCAAACTGAATTTGTGAAAAAATTCTATGTAGAATCTTGATTCTACATATTTGAACTAGCCATTGAGTTACATCATTTTTTTAAAAACCACTTTTATTAACAGAGTCTTGTAGCTTCCTTTGCTTATTATTTAATCAATTGCCTTAAATTAGGTATTTTATCATGAATGCTTCATGTGTGAGGAAGGTTCCCTGGGGCTGCATCTTGCACGCTGGCAGGGAACGAAGAGTTGCCCTTTCACCAAACAGGAAAAACACTTGCAGTATGTTTGGGTGCAGTGGAAGAAATTCTCCTGACAAGCTGGAATGAAGGCAAGGTCCGTAAGGAGGTTGTATTCCAGTGAAAGGATGTGTGTCCAATTCCTGCATCAGCCAGCTGTTGATGTGCACTCCCTTGACATAAGGAACAGCAATGCATCACTGTCAGAATGTCATGCTGGCTTTTAGGGGTCAGTTTTAGGTTGCTTGGATGTCTTGTAGTGACCAAAATTCTCTCATGTAGAGAGGTAAAAAATTTTTTTTTTCCCCAAGTTTGACTTCAGGCAGTGCTAGATGTGCTATTCCTGAGTGATAATCTGGTTCCTCAGTAATGTGGACAATGTCTTCTGCATAAAAGATGTTGAAATGCTCTCCTTTGCTTGCTGTAAATGATGGAGAGTGGAGAACATGTCATCTGCCACAAGCCTCTGAGCATGAGTTCAATAATGTGAGTGAATCAGTTGAACAATATTTAATTGGCCTGCATGCTCAAGGAGTGTGACAAAGATTGTACACTAAGTGCAGGCCTAAATGTTGCTGGCTGTGCTGGGATGTTTGGAATTTATTTTCAGACAGATGTTCTTACTACAGACTTAATTAACAAGTGCCATTGCATGTACCTTAGTTTTCTGTGCAAAGTTTAGTTTAACTTGTGTGGTGGGGGAAGAGATGATATGGGTGATCCTGCAACGGTCTCAATGCATGTCCATATTTCACCTTATTTTCATTTTTTTAGTTGTTGCTTTGGAAGTAATTGCTAATAGTTGGGATAATATAGGTAGCTTTAAAAAACACAAATTAATAATTCATTGGTAGGACTACTGCAGAGTTAAATATTGGTTGCAGAGATTTCCTGTGATCTGGAAAGGCTGCTGTTACAGCAAGGAATATCCAAGGGAAAACTCTCATTAGCTGAATATTTAAGTGAAGTGTGAGCTGAACCACACATGAATTTAGCAGTGTGAAGTATTGCAGTGATAATATAATCCACTGAAGAGATGGGCATTGCCATCATTCTTGTTGGTGATTAATCACTTACCAAATTAAGGAGCAATTGTAAGGAGAGTTGGTTATATCTCCACTTCTACCAGCAAAGTAAATACACGGTGGTTGAAGGAGTTACCTACCTGTCTGTGGGAGGTAAGCATATGAGTAGAAGGAAGGAAGGAAATTGGTGGCTCTTAATAGGTTGTGTAATTGCTTCTTTACACTGAGTATAAACAGAGCATCTAACAAATCGCTCACTAGTTTCTTTTCTCTTTTTAGTAATAAAAATATTACAGATATTACAAGACTTACTGTATCAAGTTGTTGATTCAGAAAATCCCCTTATTTAAATGCTAGATGTTACGTATTTTTTTTCCCATGCACACTTTAAAAGTTTGTGCCTGCTCCATTCTTGTAAATAAGTAAACTTTCCAGCTATCCAATAAATCATGACCATCTTGCTCTAAAATCATTTGCTTGGGCCAGGGAGGCAGTGTTATCCACTTAAAGTTCTTTTCTCCTTATACCCCTTTTTGTCAAATATCACTGAGATCTCCATCTTGATCAGGAAAATCCCATTTGTGAAGGTTTCAGATAAAATCTTGGTTCTTCTGAAGATGATGTCAAAGTTCTCCCAGCAAAGTCACAATTTCAACCCATTCCCACAGTGATTTAAACAAATAATATGGGTCACCTTCTCATGTTTTTGCATATCGACATATTTGCAGGCTAATTTGAGACAGGGGTGAGTGTGTTTGTTGTGCATGACGAGCTTGTGGTTTCACCGCAGTTATGTGTTTGGATGTCTGCAGCTTCAGTGCGTACCTGTGCTGTGCCAAGTAGTGTAGTCTACTTGAGCAAAAACTGACTGTGCTGAGTCTGGGAGCAGCTTCTTCATGTCAATGAGGTGTGGGCCCAGCACTGTGCTGGGGACCCCAGTGTCACGCTGCCTGCAGAGCTTTGCTGCTCTCTCAGGACTGGCTCAAATGTCCACTGAGCATGGTGTTGCACTGCCTTGTGTAGGCAGGTCCTGAATGCCTTGGGACCTACCAAGTTTCTTATAGGCTGGGAGGTAGGAGTAGCTTTATTATTGCATTTTTGCACACAATGGTGATGACAGTCTATTTTGCTCAAGGCTGGGCTGGAAGTTTCTATGGCAAAGCTAGGAGATCCAGGCACCCAAATCCTGAGTTCCTTATCCATGATGACTTTACCAGTCTAATAGGCTTCAAATGCAGATACTTTGTGTTGACTGGCTGGTGAATTGTTTCATGCCAGCTTTCCCCTGCATTTTTTTTTTTGAGGGTGGCATTATCTGGGGAAAACTGCAGATCAGGTGAAGTTGAAAGCTGAATAACAAGTGTTAAATAAAAATGGTGGCAGAGGCTTGTAAAGGTGACAGAAGCAAGATCAAGAGTGCAGTTAGATACGTGAGTGCCTTTTGAAGAATGTACATGTGGATAGTCACTTCAGACAAATATCTACTCAGAGAGGCATATAGATTCAAGTATAGGAAGCATGGAGCACATCTCAAATAGTGGAGGTTATGTGCTTTGGTTACCAACTCTATGAAGTCATGTTAATTAGTAAAAATGGAAGCAGGGAGGTGGTGGTAATGTTATATCTTAGTTTCCTTAAAACCCACAATGTGAATTATATTTATAAGGGGTTCCAAAAAAAAAAAGATTGGGGTTGAATTGTGCAGATGTTGCAGTTCATGGTCTGTTATTTATCTACTGTAGGCTCAAATAATGAGTAATAGGGATACTAGAGACCAGCTGTCCTGGAGGTGCTCAGGAGACTGCTTTATTCTAACTGCGAATTGTTTCATTTCCTGAATGATAGAAACTGATGATTTCTTGTCACTTATTTGGGCATGTCTAAATAAGTGCAGGAAATCATTCTGCAAGCCATAATGTTATAATACATTTTCTATCAACAGCTGAAAACATTTCTGAATAGGCACAAGTCTCTGAAGTCCTCGAGGTTTTGAGGAATGCCAGAATTGACACTAATCAAATTTACTACTGCAGATATTTCAAGATACTGCATATGGTTGAGCAAAATAATTTGAATTGAAGAGGAGTTAGAGGGAAAGAGTTGCAAAAAAGGAGTTGAAGTAAGGCTATGTATGCTTTTCCTGGTAGGAACAGGGATTTTGTGGTGAACATTTGTATAATAGATGTTAAAAAAGCTACTACCGGGTTTTCTTTTATAATAACGGATGAGTGGCTTAGAATGTCAGTCCAACTCAAATATTAATTTGTACCTCCAATGTTAACATGAACTAAAATCTGAATCTAATACCTGAAGAAAATAATCGACATATTTATTCTGCATCTTTGTTTAAGAATAGGTGGAAATTTATATTTTCAATTTACTGAATGTAGAGGAATTTTTAAAAAAACTAACAAAGCTGCAGTCAAGACAGGGTGCATATGTGGATAATATTTGCCAGTTTAGTAACAGATTGATAGGTATTAGTTTGGTGGAAACGTAAAGATATTCTAGCTCTTTTTTTTCTTTAATGCACTAAGTCTCATTGGTTATCAGTATAGTTTGTTATAGTTCCTATATCAACAGCTATTTTAATTACAATTTTGACTCACAATCACCTTTGGGACTGGGGGCAGCTCTCTGTAGAGTGCTAATAAAAAAAACCCTACAAATTGAGTTGCATTGGAGGGGAATATTAAATATAACACCTTTCCAGCCTGCGTAATATTTGAATGTTTCTTATTGGTTTGAAGAATTTTATCCACCATTTCAAGTGTCCTGTGAGTGTGTGGTTATTGCCATAGTATGTTTTGTTTTGAAGACATAATAACCAATGTTTGCAAAAATACATGCCTTAAATTTTATTCTTTAAGCCAGAGATAGGAAAGAACAGAATTTTAAAAACATGGAGCGCCGATAGTTCCCTTAACATCAACTCTAATGAGCACCTTCTTGTGTACAACCTAGCAGCTATCAATTCCAAGCCTAGAAGGGCTTGCAGAGTCTGGTAAATGCCTGAAATAAAGCCAGCAAATCTCTGTGCAGCAGCAGGGATGCAGGAGCAATCTTAAAACCTCCTGCACCTGCCATATGTGTCCAGTTGCTGCAGATCTGAGTATGAAAAGCTCGCTGGATACCTGTGGGAGGGCTAGGCACACTTGTGTTCCTGCTGCACATTATTATATCTGTGTCAACATATCATATCTCTTGCTAGATTTACATGGCGTTACTGACAAAACATACTCTGTTTGTGCTGCCTGTCAAAGGCTGCCTATTTATTTTTTTTTTTTCCTAGATGGAGCGTTTTGCAAGACTGCAGAAAAGATGAGCAGACAGGTCTCCAGCTTAGCTGCCTGCTAGTATGAAGTAGCTGTAATGTTGGCTTAACCCATGACTGGAAGACTCCTCTGTTGACAGAAGGTCACCGGGATGGCACTTCTACTGCCTGAAAAGGCTTCTGCTTTCCTGTTCAGTGTAAGCACCCTTTCCTGAGTAAAAGTGAGTAGGCTGTAACATTTCAACGAGCTAGGAACTCCTGGCTGCCAGAACAGCGCTCTGAGTCCATATGAAGCTAGGTGTGAACTATTGTGCCTGGGAGCAGCCCTGGGATAAAGGCGAGCAAATGTGAATACAATATAAAACTCCTGCTGCTACAATCTTTCTCCTGTGAGGAGGCACAATAAAAATGCAGCTTAGACTTAGGGCCAAGCTGTCTACAGCAGAGATCTTGCCACATAACTTGATGTGGTGGGGATGAGTGGGCATAACATAAAACAGAGTGACAGGGTAAGGTGGGGGGCATTTACATCAACTACCTTGTATACTGAATTCAGACACATAGGGTATTGGTTGCTTTCTGTTTTGTAGTTTATTCTTTGCTGATTGTGGATAGTAATCACACCTATGTGATCCAAAGTAATATAAGCTTTAAAAAGAAATGTGTTGGTATAGGGCAGAGAAGACATCAGATTCCCCAGTGCAGAGATACAACACTAGCTGCTGAACAAAGAACAGTACAGGCACAACTTCTCTGGAAACATCATCTGAGATTTGAACTTTCACTGACTTGAATGGTAATATGGTTTCATGGTGCTGAGATTAGCAATGTATATCAGTACCTGTAAAACTACTCTGCTGCCCTGAAGAGTATCTGTCCTTCACAAGGTTAGCAGCTTTAGACATGAGGTTGCCTTTGGTGCTTTGTATACTAGCTGTCCCCTTTCTGACAAGGTGCTTCTCAGGGCTTCTCAAGACAAGTGTGGGTTTTGACAACTGTGGCTATAACACTGCTGTGTGAAGCTTTAAAAGATCAAGTTTACTGAATGTGGATTTTATTGCCCAAGTGTTGGCAAAAAGTAGCCATTGAAGTTTCATGGAGGATAACTTTCATGTCTTGGAAGGGATGGGAGCTGCAAGATGTAAAATTTTTCTGGACATCTTAAGCACTTTTGACTTGTCTTTTGAGGATAATCCAAATATTCAGCATCAGTATTGCCAGTCTTGAGGCAAAATTCCCCATGCCAACTTTGTAGCAGCCACTCCTTCAGCACTGTTGGACGGGAGAATGTGGAGATGTGGTTGGTCAAATAAGCCCATGTTTTTTTGGTGATAGGGGGAGGGGAAAGGATTAATAAAAAGGACAAAAATAATCCTAGAAGGTGTCAGTTCATTTGTTAAAATGAAGGATGGAGTCCAGCTTCCCCCTGTTATCAGAGGAAGTAATTCCAATAACTTCAAGCATTTCATATATAGATTTGAGGCCTGGTTTAATTTCAAAGGTAACAAAAACTTATGCCAGGTGCGTTTTGTGAGGTTTTTACCAGAAGTCCTAAAGCAGATGGCCAAATGAACTCGGGAGACCAGTAGTTTATACCTGAGAGGGAATTTTGAGTGGCAGAAATCATCAAGCTCAATTCTTGCAGAAGCTATGGGCAGCACTGTAAGCTGCGGAGGGCTAAAATGAGCATTATTAACCTGACTAAAGTCAGAGCTTTGTAAATGCATCCAGACTGTCTGAGGATCTTGGACAGATGTTTCAGATGTTAAAACAGGATAGGCTTTGCCCATCCTGACAATCTGTCACTGTACGTGTGTTCAATAGGCAAATAAGAGGGAACGCCAGCTTTTTTCATGTAAATCTCTAGGGATTTTCCTCTAGGGTTCAGAGCTCTGGCAAAAAGCTGTCTGCAGGAATAATTAAAAAGGAAAAAAAAAAACCCTACAAAACTTAAACAAAATATCCAGTGCACAAGCACAGCATATGTGCATTTTTGAATTCTACTTATCAGTGCTTACAACTAGAAAAAAAATCTATCCCTTAAAAAATCCCTTATAAAATTAGGTATTTTGAGGCAGTCTAAAGGAGCACATGGTTTTGTATTGGGAATTGGTCTCTATCCAGTATGCTTTACATGCATTGTATCCTTCAACAAATACACTTGTATTATTGCACTGATTTCATTCTTGGATGATTTCCCCTTTGGCATACTAGTGACAGTTTTTCATTGGTTATTCATTTATATTATTGATTAACACCTACTGGACCAATTTATTAGTCCCTCTGAATCCATTTTAAGTATCAGGATTTTCTAATGGAGAAATATCCCTTACAGAATACTAACATCACACTTGTAAAACATTCATTGGCTTAATTTATTATACTGTGTATAACATAAACCAGAGCTCAACAAATAGATGGCCTTTTGTTGCAGGCCTCCAATGTTGCAAACCTGCTGGCTTTTTCAATATGGAAAAGCTACCTGAAGCAGAAATAAAACCTATTCTCCTGCAAGACTCATGGGGCTCCTCCTGCCCATCATGTAACTGTATTAACATTCCTTCAAGGAAAGAGCTTTTTCCTTGTTAGGGTCTGTCTAGAAATAAGCACGTATGGTCTTGCTTGCTGCATTTGGGGAAAGTGTGGAGATTGTCTCTGTTTGTGTCTTAGGGACTAAGGAGTGAACCAGAAAAAATAAGGCAGTTCTTTCTCTTTCTCCTGGAATGAGTTAAGCAGAGAATGGTGCAAATACATGGCACAGTGAGAGATTTCCTCAGGAAAACTCTTTTGGGTCAAGGCATCGTAGCTCTGGGACATACATGTCCAAACTGTATCTTCAGAAACCCCATATGGGCTGATAAGTACTCTGGTTCAGGAGCGTGTGTGGGAACATTGTTCTCGGGGAAACCTTTGCACATCACTAAGTACACGCAGAGACACACACACACATATATATATAGTGTGTGAGTTGTCAAAAACATCATGTGTACATACCAAAATTACTGATTAAAGGCTCAAATCCTAAATGGTGGTGAAATTCTACAACCGTACAAAGCTTAGAAGATATTGTTATCTATTAGCTCCCTTGGCCCATATTTTCCAGTAACTAACCATCTATTTTGTTTTCCATATTGGCAGATAAAACTTGTTTTACTCATAATTTTCTACCTTTGCTACAGCTAGTGATTGACATGCTCCTGATGACTGACAGGTGTTTGCTTACAAAATTTTTGCCTGATGCCTGGCACAGCCCTAGGTATACTGGGGTGTAAAAAAAAAAAATAATGAGTAAGGCCAGTGTCCTGAACTTCAGTTGATTCCTTCCAGAATGGAGTAATACCAGAAACTGTCTTTCCTTGCATTAAAACAAAGTACTGGTCTTGGACCTTTCTGACCTGAAGTGCCTAAACCAACAAAATAATTAAATTTAACAGATTAAAATAAATACTATAATTAGCAAAATAGCAATTAAGATGGAAAAAAAAATTGTGGAATTTTTATACTGTAATCCCCCAGTAGTTCCTAGGTGTTCTCCCAGTAGACTGTGTTGTAATGGGACTTGTGCTTTCCTAGGGGAACATAACTGGAGAGAGTTCAGAGTAAGGCTATGATTTAAGATGCAAACAGATGTTGGCCAGTGATGTGGCTGCAGCAGATGAATAGGTGATGAATCAGGAGAGCTTTGCATAGTACAAAGGATAAATGTTGTCAGTGCAAGTTGTCCTGTTTCTTTTCTTTAAAGACACCTCATTTGGGATGTGCTCTTTTTACTGAATGAAATGTAATGACTGTTTTCTGACTTGGTAACTACTTTGAAACTGAGTGAAACATAGGCTGCAATTATGAATTACAATTTACTGAAGCTGAGCATGCAGTTCATGGTGTTATATTACTTTGAAGCCAGACATTTCATACTTAACACACTTAATGGGATCAAAAAATCAATATTGAAGTAACTGCAAGTGTGCCAGAAAAGTCACATGAACTTGAACTTGAAATTTATTTTTCAATGTCCTCTTTAGACAATGCTATGGAGTCGTGTAGCTCAATGAGATTTGCGAAGCAGGAAACCTTTATGCTAGGATGTTCCCTAACCTTCATATTCAGCCTCTTCAGAAACACCATTTCTTGCTGCCTGTGGGGTCCAAATGGAGTTTAGGGAAATCTGAGGCCCCAGACTAGGGAGGAAAAGGGCTGGATTAATAAATGTCCATAGGCTGTGGAAAGAATTTGATGCTGACTAGCATTTTCCTTATGGGCCCCCTTCTGCAGTGAGAAACTCCATTTCACGGGGTATTTGCAGAAAGCTCCAGCAGAGCAGCTCCACAGAGTTACACGGTCTGGAGTGTGCTATGAGAGCAGCAAATGTTAAGCCTGGTATGGAGTGGAGAGGCTCCATAGAGATGGTGTCTGCTGTACCTTCTAGCAATCTGTGAATTATTTCTTTACAGAGAGATTGATGCCTCCCAGTCATCTCTCCTGAGTATATATTTAGGTTATTTTCTTCTGCCTTCAGCATTCCCCATTCAATTCCTGCCATGGGGTGTGTGTGTGTGGAAGAAATGCAGGAAAGTTGTCTGGTGGACACAATGTACTGTTTTCTTCATGGCTTTTAGTGGAAGGCCCTAAAACTAAAAGGCATGGGTTCTCGTGACTGCAATGATTCATGCTCTCAGCAAGCGAGTATAAGCCCAGGCTCTTAGTAAGCAAATTAATTTTTATGTGCTACTGACTATGTAATTATTTGGATTTACTAATGCTTTAGAGCTTGTACAAGATAACCTTCTAGTTTTTTCTTGCTCCCTTCTTTTCCCCCTCCTTGTGGAAAAGAGTGTTCAGAATGAATGTACAGTGTACTGAATAAGTTTTCATTTGATTTAATTCTTTGCTCTATATATTCTAATGCATGTTGTGGGACACCTAACAGACTGGACTTTCCTCTGGGTAGATGGCAGGTCGCTTATGGGATGTCTATCTGTAAGTGTCATCAAAACTCGCTTAAGGCATGCCTTTATTGGGAATGACTTGCCCTTGTGCTCTCAGCCATTTGTAGGTTCCTGTCTAGATTTCTGAAGTGACTAAGGTTGTAAAACACGTACACAGTATGCATATAGTGTTTTGACTTTTAAAACCAAGGTCCCTTCAAAGGTCTGATTTGGAGTCCAGCCTCACAAGCCAGGTGAATTGACACGAGGGGGATGGTAACTTCCAGAGACCAGGTAGCTCTGACTGGACAGGGCTAAAATTGAAAGAGAGAACTCCTTAAAGCCCCTTTACCTGTAAAAGAGCAACTTGGAGCTGCAGATTTAGTCTGTGATTCAACAATCCTTCCTGCCAGATCTCTGCTAATACTAATTAGGTCTGGATCAGCGTGTGCACTCAGTTGTGCCGTGTTGAGCCAGGCGCAGCACATGCTGTGCTGTTGCTACCAGCCCAATGCCAGCTGCGGTAGCAGAGATGATACCTGATCCAGCATAAAGTTAAGAGTGGTGTAGACAGATGACACCTGATCTTGCCTAGTCTGCTGGGACAGCTACTCCTTGAATACTTTTGACAAATCTGAAATGACAAAGCAAGTTTTCCGTGTCTCTCTGCAGTCTATGTCATGGCTTCAGTATTCCTGATGCAGCAGTAAGCATCTTAAAGCAATATTCTTCATCTCATAAAACCATACCTATGCTATCTCAGTAAATATCTGCCTGTGCCATAGGGGGTTTAGTGAATATAGTCTGAAGATAGGAGACTAAAAAAAAAAATGTAATTCCTAGTCTGTGTGGATGTTGTTACCCCTTAGTGGACAGGCAGTTTTGTGCCAAATGCCTGGTCCTGTAAATGCTTAAGACTGAGTATGGTTTTGTTGGCTTCAGTGAGCACTTTAGTTATCAGGCTCACACTTGTTAGCTGTTGGCATGATTTGGGTCCTAAGCCAAAGAAAGTTTTCCACGGTAGGAAGGTAAACCCCATAGACACCAGTGATTTTAATTTAATTGGGATTCAGTTGGAGTCTAATTGTAAGTAATATTTTCTTAAGCACTATTCACAAATTCCACTGAAAGTTGGATTGAGATCTAAAGCAGTAAGAGGGCATTTTTTATATATATTACTTATTATAAGTAATTATTGATATATATTACTATTAGTATTTAGATGTCAGCTAAAGGAGAGTTTGTGATGTTTGTTAAACAGCAGTCTTTCTGTTTGTGTCTTTCTGCAAGCAGATTCAGGGGCTCTGGTGTCTTATTTTGAGGTGCAGTTCTGTGTTAATAACACAGGAGAAGTGTGGCTTGTCTTCTCATAGCACTAAAAGTGAGATAATCCCTGTGTAAGGAATCAGTAAGTATGGTCTGCTTAATCTAGTCCCAGTGTGAAACTGTTGACATTTGTTCTTTTTTTCTATCATTATGTGACTGGGCCTGTTTTGTGCTGGATTAGGCACAAATCTCCTATGCAGCACATTTGGCATGTTACTAGTAGTTTAACTTCATTAATAATGTATGAAGGAAATGTAATCCATGACAAGGAAGGAAAGAAAAGTATTTTTACAGCTACCAAATCCTCTGGAATGGGTAATTATTCAAGATTTCATGTTTGATGTTATAGTTTACAATTGAGCTCCTTTTACAGAATAAAAAAAAAGAAATATACATATATACACCCCCCAAAATATAGTGGCACTATAAGAAATGTGCTCCTTCTTGTTTGAGGTTGCATGTACTGGTTTAGAATGCATCAAGTGCCAAGAGAAATGTAGATTGTAAAGAGAATGTGCTTTATCTTAGATGTTGTAAGTAGCTCTGTGTTCTTATCTCAATGAAAACAAATTCAAGACAATATAGCAGGCTTTTTTTTTAAAAAAAACCAAACCCAAAACAAAAACACATCAACCCAACAAGATACTCACTGAATGACGTTGACCTTGCATAAGAAAGAAAATTAATTGTTTATGTGCATCAGCTAAGTAACATAGGTATTGGTTTATGGACTGTTTTAAACTAATTTCTTATTCAGAAATTCAATAGCATACTTGGTATTCCCTCTCACCTGCAAGTCAGTCCTAAACAGCCTCAATATTTGTGGTGGCTGAAAAGTCACAATGTGCCACAGGGAACCTAAACCAGCCCCAAAGCAGCGGTCACTTGCAACTACTTTTGTGCTCTGCACTCCTGTCACATTTGTGCTATCAGAGCAACAGCTGGGGAGACTTTTTCAACAAAGATGAGTGTCAGATAATCCTGATGAGATTCCACATCCAACATCTTTTGTAATTATGTCACATTCAGCTGTAATGGAATAATTCAAGCTGAAAGGACAAGCTTTGATCCTTTCTTAAACCTTTCCCTGTGGACTGGCTATCTAAAAGATTTAAAGATATTTCTGTTACAAGATCTAGTGTTTCATCAGAGAAGTCATTGCTCTTACAGATCTCGCTGTTTCAGAAACATATTATTTGCCAAATACATCTCTCAAAGCATCTTTGCTAAATAAAGACATCAATAAAAGGATGCCCTTCCATAACCAACAAGGAAGTTAGAATTCATTTTAATATTCTTTAACTCAACTGGGTGCACATAAAATGGACTTTATTTGATAATGAATTGGTGGTGTAATCTATAAATACTGGTGTATAGATGTGTTTGCACTGAAGCAAATACAAATTTGTTTTGGCAAAGATCATACATATTGGGAATATCTATTTAGTGAAGTAAATGTTTCTGAAGATCCACTCTTTACAAATAATTAGTTTACACTAGGATTTTTGAAATAAGATTTAGTGGCCAGTCTCCTATTGAATTTCAATACAATTTCAGTACCTTATGCCCCTAGGCTCTTTTGGAAAACTTAATTAAGTTGGAAAGGCCTTTAGGCCTACATTAAAAGAAAAGTTCTTCAAATGAATCTCTTATTTCGGGACCATATTCTGTATTCATTAGAGTTTTATATGGCATTGGCTATTCTATGTTGTTGAACAGAATGCTGTGGCTATGGATATGGAAACTGCTGTGGAAGATCTTTGCCTGGGATCCTGAACTGGCCTCAATTCAGAGGACAGAGTTTGGATCCCTAATTTTTCTGTGTGTCAGATTTATGCCAATGTAAATCCCTTGACTTCAGCGGACGTTTTTCATTCATTTCCTGGCCTCCACTGGAAAGAGAACTGTTTCTTAAGGTTTTCACACATGGACTACATTAAGGGGTCACATTCAGATGATACTCTTCTGGCATTTCCATCAGCCAGGGGTCAATAAAGTGCTATCTGGGCTAAGAATATAGGGTTGGGCATGTGTTTAGTCAGCGCCAAATTTTCCATCTGTCAGACATGAGAAATTCAATGTCTTTTTGTGCATGCCTGTTTGTTTAGGGTCTGAGAATCAATGTGGCAGGGGTCATTTCTGAGGGCTGTGCTGGTGGAGTCCTTTGGTATGCCTCCCAAATAACCTGGTACGTGCTTTGCCCCTGTCTCCTGGTGTTTAATGCTCACTGATCTTTATGGTCCTGAATTTGTGAGGTCTATGATAGAAGCTGACCTCTTCAGAGGTATACAAATGGGAGAGGCCTGTTTTCATGCAGTGTTATAAAGCTTCCCTCTCTCCTCCAAGTTTCTGCTACACACATAGAAAGTTATTAATTTTGCCTTTGCTTAAGTTTGGTTAATAAATAAAATTAATAACCAAGGTCCTGGGAGAATGTTTTTCTCTCTTTCCCAGGATCTATTTCAGTTTATCTGCAAGCTAATAAATGGTAGTGACTAATGATTGGTATGAGCAAACCTCAAGAGCATCAATTCAGAAAGCAACCTTGAGTTTGGACACTTATCCAAGTTAGTTGTGTCTCTTGAGTGATCAATCTGGTCTGAAAACTTGAAGGATTTCTTCCTCCATCTTGCTGGAGAGGAACTGTTCTGCCTCTGATTCGGGACAGTAACATTCTGGGATGTAATACACAAAGTTGGTCTGTGCTTCTGAGGACGGATGTTGAGAAGCCTGAAGTTTTTAACTGTTTTGTATTCATTGTCACTGAATGGGGCAATTGCACGCTGCTGGACAGTGCAGTTAATACCCCTGAAAAAGGGGAGATGTTTCTACATGGATAGGAAAGTAAGCCTTGGATTTTTCATGTCATCTGGACCTGTCCTTGATCATAGTGATTTATCTGATTGTTTAATAAGCATTTCTTTAAAATTTGTGGAGGGTGGATGATGTACAAGAAAAAGGATAACGCTTGCTTATCTTTTAAAATAGAGAGAGGTTGGTGAAAGGAAAGGAGCAGCAGACCTTCTAGACTAGTCAGACTGATTTTAATCTTTGGCAAAATTCTGGAACAAATTAATGTACAGTTTGGAAATATCTAGGAAATAGAAGATGAAGAGCAGCCAAAAATATCTCAAGAACAAATCATGTTTAACTAATGTAACCCCCTTCTATGGCAGGGCAACATATCTGTGGATAGAGGCAAAGCAATAAATCCCTCTATATCCTGGCTTCAGAAAAGCTTTTAAAACAGTCTTACACAACACTTTTGTAATGAATTCAAGATATGTGAGGTAGGTGAAACTATTGTAAGGTAGGCTAAAAATCAGTTGGGCAATTGTACCATAAAAAAGTTACCAGTGATTTGTGGCCAAAATTAAAGGCTCTACCAAACAGACTTTCTCTGGGGTCTGTTTGGAGCCTGATTCTGTTTGAAGATTTCATTGGTAACTAGGCTATTTTATTAAAGGCTGTAATGAACCAAAGATGGGGTGAGCTGTAGTCATGTTTGAGAGTGGGATTAGAATTCAAAATACTTTTGTAAATTAGAAGTGAAGTATCTGAAAAGTAGAGGATGAAATTCAGTGGGGTTGAGGGATTATTTGGTGATAGTAACTGCCTGCCTAATTATGGATGAGAAGCAATGGGGTAAGCAGAGGTTCTGCAGAAGAAGATCCAGTGCTGAGTAAGTCACAAGAGAAATGTGATTTAGCTGTGTTTCTCTGTTGCTAAAGATTTGAACAAGACTATAACAGGAAGGACACCACTCTTTTTCTCCCCTCTTGTCACTGTAAGACTTCAGCTGGAAAGATGTATTCAGTTTTGAGCATTACGTTTCAAGAAAGATTTGGACTGGTTGCAGAGAGACAAAAGGAAAGCACTGTGAATTGTTAAATGTTAGGAAGATGAAGACAGCCTGAATGGACTGGGTTCTTCAACCTGATGAGGGAGTACCAGAGTGGGTGACACAATAGCCTGCAAGCCTGCTGTAAAAGCCAAAGTCTTACCTCTGTGGTAAAACAAGTAGTAATGGACTTGAACTGCAGGAAGACGGATTAGAAGTAGAGTTTTGGTGACTTATTCTGTTTAAAAGAGATGAAACAAATTTCCTGTTGGAAGACTGTATTGTCTGTTCTTGGAGAACACTGAGAAGAAGTTAGGTAAGTACCTGTCAAGAATGATCAAAACATAGCTGGTACCATGCTGGGAGTGAGGTACAGAAGCTGACCTTTTGCTGTCCCTTATGACACTATTTAAAAGCTGTGATCCATTCTCTGTGATAAAACATTTTATATGCGTAACACTAAAAATGTAGCTGGAATGTAGGTATTGGTATACAGGTGCCAAGGACACCAATTTTGTAACCTTTTCCAGAGTCCCATCTGTGTATGATCACCGAAGAGTCAGTTCTTCAGCCACTGGAATAAAAGACAGGCTGCTAGGGTGGATTTACAAGGATTTGGTTTTGTAACTTTTGAGTGCATTGGCCAACATGAAAATTAGGTTTAGTAAAAGCTTTCATTAAAGCTTAGGTGTTGGTGTAATCACAATGGAAATCCAGATTTGGATACAGTGGATAAAGTTTCACTGAATTGAAGACAGGAGATGTAATTGCAGTTGGGCAAAATCAAAACAAATGTAACCAGTTCAATGCACCGAAGTGTCATTTCAGCAGTAAGCTGACAGTTGTGCCTGTGGATAGTGTGGGGGAGCTGCCTCTGCATGTTAGTATTGACTGTGCTAAGTCACTTTCTATGTTTATAGATAATGTACTGCCTAGTGGGAAACTAGCTTGAAAAATTTTACCTTTTATTAGAAGGTACAATTTTAATAAAATCCAGTCAGTGGCAGGAATGCAATCTATCAGCTAACCACAGATTACTTTAGGTTAGTGAGCAAAGCCTATAGGACATGTGTGATGTTGCAAAATGCTGGTAAAAGACAGGAGACTATTCAGAGGAAAGCAAGCAAGAAAGCCACTGTACTCACTGACAGGCTACAACGGTAGCTATAAGGCTTAAAGACTTCTGATCTAATTCCTATTTCTGCATCCTGTCTACCTGCTGGTGCTTTTATAACAGCAATAAATCTGTTATTCTAGTGCTTAAACTTGGTCTAGCTGGGAAGCTTTTTGGAAATGTTTGTGACTGGCAATGGAATTAGCCAAATGAGAGGAGTTTCAGGGCTGAGAAATACTCTGGCCAATTTATTTTATTATAATATAGTGTGTTGTATATTTTAATGAAAGATAATGTAAGGTACCTCAAATACTTAATCCCCTTTGTGAACTAGGGCATAAATTAAATTCTCTCAAAGCTCAATCAGATTTAGCTATCATTGGGTAAAAATGCTACTAGTATGCATGTTCTGTTGAAAACTGACATGTATGCCATCATGAGCAGTGGTGCAAATGAACTTTTCCCTCTGTCCTACCATCCTCCCTCATGTGCTAATACTGTATGGTTGGTTGTTATTGCTGTGGCAAAAAGAAGAGAAAGATCATGACTTTGTGGGGGGGAAAAAGTGTACTTTGTGAAAGTGTAGAAAGTCACTGTATCATGTGATTCAGAAAAGTTAAAATATGTGTTTCGGTAAACAAATAAAGGATAAAATATATTGGTTAAAATGAGAACGTAAGAAGCAACTTCTTTCTGTCTTCATGTGGGTTACCAGACTTGTCTTTTTAGCAGAGACGGCTTTAACTTTTTCTAATGGATCTAAAGCTTGGAGCTTTTGAAAAATCTAATCATTGGACTTGATCAGCTTTTTATATTCTGTGCATTTGGCTCAAACGTTCAGACTCATGCTTGATCACTTGGATGAATAAATCCCACAATATGCTCCAGTATGTGAAGTATAGTGCAGTTTTAAGGGCAGGCGCTCTCTATTAGAGATCATGTTATTTTTGCTCTTCAGCATGAAGTCTGGGATTTCTTACAAATGAAATGCATCTTAGTAGTAAGTTAAATACAGTGAAACTCTGTGATTTCAAGGCACCTGTAAAGGTCGATATGCTACCAGCATTAGACTGTGTTTGAAAGCAATGAGAACCAGTGATCTCAGAACACTTAATGAGATACTATGTTTGTTTGCATTGTTAGATACACACGAAATCCACAGTCATAAGAATATAAAGTTCTGTGAATCCTTTTTAAAAAAAAAAGAATAATGAATGTGGTGATTCTAGACATCTACCCTGACTGGAGTAAAGAGTCTGAACCAAGAGTGTGGTATAATGCAATGTGAAAGAAGTTTTATTGCAAAATGGGAACTAGCCTCAGTGAACTCAAACGCATATAGGGTAGATGTGAAATTGGCATATTTAAATCTAGTGGGGAATTCCCCTGGAAATTAATACCTACTGATAGATTTTTTTAACTGCTTTATGATTGACATCAGCAGAGAACCATTTGGTGGCTTATCTTATTAATAAAAATACAAAGCTATGCTTCAGAAATCTAGAAGTACAAGAAGAATGTCAATCCTGTCTTTCATGAGCTTTGAACTACTGGTCCTGATCTTGGAGTGATATAAACTGGAGTTTTTTTCTTCTTTTTGCTTGTTCTGATTTCTCAGATTCTGTAACTAGAATCAGTGGAGCTTCACTGTCCTCTAACTCATCTTGTGAGCAAACAGTTAACAAAAAATATTTCAATATTCATGGGCCTAAAGCTGCATGTGTTGCTCATCAGAAAGACATATGATTAAAAAATATAAATGTAGAAACTAATTTCTTAAAAACTATGGGTATAACTGACTAAATATGGAGAAAGATACCTTAATTAAAGTGTGCCATGTTTATGCTTGCTTTGACCTGAGAAACAAATAGTCCTCTTTTTAGAGTGAATAGTATTTGCCCAAGGTGTGCTGGTATTTCCTACCTCATCTGAGTCCAGGAAGAACAGCAGCTTATTCCTGCTTAAATCAGCTAAGAATTAACAGTCATTCCAGATGTCACAAATTTGCATCACTGCTGTAGCTGTTGATAACTTATGTCAAGTCTTTATATACCATTGTGTGTTTCCTAAATAGGCTGTGTTTGCTGTGAAGCTTAGCTAACCACTGTGTGACCTTTTGTTCCTACTTGTGTGTGCATAATAGAAGAAAGTTCCTCTGTTGCTCTTAAAGTCTACATTTGCATAATTTCACATTTCTCAGTGAAAGCTCCATCAGATTAGTGGGTACAAAATCTCCCTTTTCAGTACTTTCAGTTGAAGTATTTCATGGGTATCAAAAATAATGGTGTTAGCCATCAATTTTATTCCTATGGATCATCCTAGATAAAAAACATAAATTACATTTTAGGTTTGTAAAGTCTATGTTACATTAAAGTTTTAGGTGATTACCACAGAATATGCATATAAAAGGTAGCCTTAGAGCAAGAAACACCCTATTGACTGAGAAAAGCTCTGATTTTTTTTTTTTTACTCCATTCCCTCCCCCCCACATAAGCCACTTTTCCCCATATGTTAGAAAGCTGAATCCTTTCTTCAAGAAATGGAACTAATCATATCCCTTCCAGCTCCACTGTATCTTTCTAAAGGCTATCCGTCTTTAGTTTCTCCTGGCTCCTCTTCTCTCCTTCACAGAGCTGAATGCTTTCTGGAGTGTAGGAATGTCTTTCTAACTTGTCCAAACACTTCTCTTTTTTTTCACCCTCCAAAAGTGCTTCAGACAGATGCAGAAATGAATCTGTTGTAGGGAAGGATAAGCAAATATCCAGTGTCTCTATGCATGTTTTTAGTTTTAGACTATGCTAAATATGCTTCAGGCTTTCCTCAGTTTCTCATACTGGCTAGCAACATAACATTTAGTCAGTCAACATATATGAACCAAGAGGTTCCTGTGGCTAAAATAAAAATTAACTCATTTTCCATACCCTAGATTGTTTTCAAGCTGACCTGACTATTTTGCTTAGCAGTAAAACTGTTAATGTGATTGGTGTTTTGGAAGTGCCTTTATTAGCATCAGTTATCACCTGCTGAAGTGAAGTTTACATCATAGACTGTGCTTTCTGAGTCTCTTCAGGCTTGGAGAAGTTTCTGTTTTAGACTTCATGCTGCTGAGTGTCCTCTGAAGCAGGTAGGCACTGAACTCTGCATATCACTATGGAAGGGACCAGAAGTAAGAGCCAGGAGAACAAGGCTTTCTTCTTGCTAACTAACAGAAAATAAGACACACAGACAAAACAGTGTGAAATGTTTTTTGGTCACTATCACATAGAGAGAAAACAGGGAAAAATAGATGTTGATCAAGTGAGAGAAAACAACATGTTTCAGTAATTCTGTAGTTATTATACCTATTAAGACAATTCTTGAGTAACAACACTTCAAAGTCACCTGTTA
Source organism: Strix uralensis (assembly GCF_047716275.1). Taxonomy (NCBI): domain Eukaryota; kingdom Metazoa; phylum Chordata; class Aves; order Strigiformes; family Strigidae; genus Strix; species Strix uralensis. The sequence goes on from NC_133975.1 coordinate 59,893,447, forward strand.
CTCATAGATTGCAAAGCACTTTCTAAGGGTGGGTAAGTATTTTCCTGCCTAGGCTGGGGAGTGAAGGCATAAAAGTCAAGTACCCTTTCAGGGCTGTCATTGTGAAGTCCCATTCTCTAGGCTCTCATCAGAGGACATAGAAGATGCTGTGAAAGACTGTGCCTCACTTTCTTGTTTTCTCTTTCTGTTTGCTTCTTGCTGGTTGAAATTTTAAGGTATCTTTACAAATGTGCTTTCTTGCATGACTTCCCCTGTTCCACATGTATCAAAAGCAAGAGAAGCAAGAGGGACTCTTTTCACATTGTAGATACTGAGCTGTACAGTTTAAGCAAGTAATGTATTTCTTCTGCTTGAAAAACAGTGTTTTCCCATTGTTCCTCCTACCATTACTTTTTTCATGGTAGGGAGAAGGAGCTAGAAAGCTCTCTAATGCTGCTTTGTCTGAGACAACTGATAGGATTTTAGCCCATTCTTTCTTTTTCCAGTGTAAGTGATTTCACTTCAATCTCTTTGAAGTACAGTGGCAGGAATGAAACACCATAGGTATGTTTAGAGGCTGTCTTTTCAAATTTGGTTTGTAAAACTGGTTTATTGCTACTGCTGTACTGGAACATTGGTTAATGCTTATACTCATTTTGCCTGTCAAAGTCCTTGAGAGCAGATCCATTGCTGACATTGTGGATCTGCTGTGACAGGGATACTTATGTCTCTGCTTTTAAGAAAGAATATACTGAGAGACAACCCAGGATGATGGGCTATGTTTCTTTAGGGTCCGAGCATGAATTTAAACCTTGTTTCCAAGAACAATGTATTTGGCCTATATTGTATTCTTGCTAGGTTATATAAAAATGACACAACAGGTAATAAATTACATAATCCCTACACAGTTGTGCTGGCAAGAAAAGGAAGAGAAATTAAAGAGCTCACGTGACTAGTATTTGTCACTTTTTAGCATATTCCTAGAAAGTGATCATTTCGGAGAAAGCAGTGAGCACCAATAGTATTTTTCCCTCCTTTTCCCTTTTTTATATTTGGCTAAAGGAGACTTTTGATTATAACCCCTTTCCAGTAAATTTAAGATTTAATATTCCTTGTTCCTCCTTCATTTGACTGAGACAATTGCTGTGCTGCCTGCTCCACAAAGAACAGAAAAGCTATTTGGAAGAAAATTGTCTGCTTGTTCCTTTGTCCTTTCTTACTGAGCAGCAAAATCCTACTGAAATGCCCACATTGATCTAAAATATAGAACAGTGAACTCTGCCTTTTCTTAACCCAACTATATAGCCCAGTGATGATGCCTGTTTTTCTGCAATCTAAAGAAATATTTCACATAGTAACTTCTCAAAAAAGAACACCCAAAGGGATCAGTGGGATAGACTGTGGTCTGGGTAGGTAATCTTGCATTTCCTGAATTGAATATTAATTGTTGCTGCTAGGGAGCATCTTCAGTCTTTTTGTCCATACACAAATGTTTGTTTGGTGCTTTGTTCCAAGATTGCATTTTGATGGCAGCATAAGATGGACTGTTTAACTTTTTATCAAGTAGAAGAAAACATGTTGTAATTGCCATATTGGATTGTGCTTGTGGTCTGTCTAATGTACTACCATTTCTCCGATGACCATACCAGATGCTTGAGATGAGGATGGTAGACCCCGTAGGAATTAGGGGCTTCTATGAAAATTTCATTCTAATCCCTTCTAATGAGAAATTGAGCTAAAACTGAAGCAGGAGCTTTTATCCTTTCCAGCCGTCGTCTTAGGTTGGTGACTCTAACTCCTCTAAATATTCTTATCTGTGTCTAGATTTGATCTGCCTTTGGATAGTAGTGTGTGTGGGCTTTTTTTTAACTTGTGGCAATGAATTTCAGAGCCTACTGCCTGAATTGTGATAAACTCAATATAAATTCTTCTAATGTAATTGAATGTCCTCTTTCCTCTTGAACTAGCCTTCTCAAGTGTATTGCAAATGTGATGGCTTCAGGGTTAAATAACAGTATAGAGAACAGCTACTGTCTTCATGTTTTGTCACTGAGGATAATCTAATAACTATGGCTGGTAATAATTTTTTGTGTGTACAGTCCAGGAGGTTCAGCACCTCCCCCACACCTATCTTCTCAAAATCCTACTTCTTGAGGTATTTTAGGTTGGGCAACCCAAACCACTGACTTGAAAACCTCCACTGATTTGGTTGACTTCTGTAGTCAGTATTGGTTTAATCAGGAGCTCAGGTTATTTTAGACTTGGATTCTACATTAGGGCTAAAAGAGATATTTTCACTACTTGTTTAGCGAAGCCATTGACTGGTAAGCACACCGTATCTGAAGATGTATCCAGTTGCTTTGGTGTCTGTGGTATGTGATTAGATGCTCTTAATACCAGCTGAAATCTGAGATGTTGTCAGTGAGGAAGATCTTTCATAATGAAGGCTTGCGTGCTGTCTCTGACCCCATCTCTCTTAGCAGGGGATAACCTGTTTTTGCTTATCTGTAATGTACCCAGTTGTGTCATAAACCTGTAATGTCTTGGATTGGGGGGTGAAACCTCCTTGGAGAGAAGCAATAGTCTGATTTCAGTTATACCTGTGTAAATCTGGATTTTCCTCTCCTCTGTTCTCAAAGAAATTACTTTGTATTAACCTAGATATAGTTGGGACTATAACTGGAGTGGTTGGCTGTGTAATGCTTGAGTATCTGGTGGGTTAGAGCTTGCTGGAGTCTGCCTCCTTCCCTGGGACTGGAAGTGCCCCCATGTGCCTGGAGAAGTCAGATGCTGGAAAGTATCTCTCTTTGCAAGAACCGTTTGGCTTGGATAGGGCTTTGACACCAGTATCGGCAGCATGTGTATGCTTGTTGGGAACCTAATGAGCAGAAGATAGTGACTTTAGAGGATTGGAGGGAGTTTATTCAAGAGACTGCAAATCTCTGCCAAATAGCTTGTCTCTAAAGAAAGAGATCTGTAAATTCCTTAATTACAGTAATCATCTCTTGAGTTTATCCTAGAGCTCTACACAAAGAAAACTTGACCATGATTATTGAAAGTGTAAATGTTATTAGTCACCTACCATTTCCAGTTTCTGGATTACACTTTATTTTTTGTTAAATCCAGGCTGTCTCTGTATGCAATTAAAAAAGCACATTCTTTATCCACCAATTAAATGGAATACACTGTATTAAGTATTAAACTGGACTGAATTTATTAATTTCAAGACCAGGGTATATCTTGGTACCATTAAAAAAATGATGCTTATTAGGATAAACCTTTCTGATGATGTCAGTACTGAAATGGCACTTACAAAGAAGACTTAGTGCAGAAATTCATGGAACCTTTCCAGCCTCTTGCAGAAGTATCTGACTGATTTCCATCCGTAGCCCCTCCTTATTTTTCCCCTGCTTCTACATTCTTTCCCATTGGTTTCAGTGTAATTGGTGAAATGTATTATTCATCTGAATGATGGCACTGTATGAAACCTGGGACCCTGATACACAAGATTCTCCATGGATCTGGGTGTAAAAAAAAAAAAAAGGTGCAACAGGTCTTAGTGGTAGCAAGGAAAATGTGATGGGTGACAATAGTAGACACAGATGTAAAATTTGCACTTGCAGTGGCCTCAAAGTTGATTTTTTTTTTTGATGGTTGTAGCAGAGGAGAGTTTTAAGAAGGGATTTGGAGGAGAAAAATCAGAGCTTTGTGAATGGTTGAAACTAACTTTCATTTAACAGAACACTTCTGTGTCCCCAGTAATACATCAGAAGAGTAAAGCAGGTATTCAGCTCTGACTGTTTCTTTTGTTCTTATTTTTTTCAAGATGTGCTGTGGTGGTGGTCTCCTCGTCCACAAATCAACAAGGAGAAATTAATTTAAACATCTTAAACTCAGGTGTTGAAATGCTTGGGAGGCAAACACTGTGGAGGAATTTTGAAGTCTGGACAACTATTTTTATTGTGACTTTTTTCTATTTACTTCCTTTATAAATGCATTTATATGTAGTCATTCTTTACTGGAATTTCCTCTGTGGCTGAGTATTAACAAAGATATTCTAGAAAACTGATTCAGAGTGCTAGTGTAAGGCTATGTAAGTGTATAATAAAAATGAAAAAACAAAACCTCAAAAAAACCTTCCCAATGCTTTTTGCCTTTTCTAATATGAATAAGGAAGTACAAAGATACTGCTAACACTTGACAGGGACTTAACAGCCCCAGTGTTTTTCAGGAGACTTTCTATACTACAGCATTTGAAAACATAAATGCTACTTACTGGAGAATGTTTAAGCCATCCCAGAAACGTGTATGTGTCTTGTCTAAACAAAAAAGCTGCCCCAGTTAAATTTAAAGTTCGTTGAGATTAGTTGAGGCAAGCCCCATTTGACATCCTATTCATAATTTTCCAGCAGTTGGGTTTAACTGAATTGACTCAACCTGTGCTAAAATGAACTTACTAAGGTCTGAATAGTGTATTGGCACTAATTTTGGCAACAACCAAAATTGTCGTGGCACATGAGTAACCAGTGCTGCTCTCTCTGTAGATCCTGCTGAAGTGATTGATTGATATTTGTTTTGGTCACAGAGCTGGGAGCCTAAATTTTCTTAGGGTTTGGTGGTTGCCTTAAAGGTTTGTTATCTTTGATTGGAATCTACATGCTTAAATAAAGCTTTAGCATTTGTAACCTTTGCAATTACAGACCAAAAGAAGAGACTTCATCTGTTTTACATCCTCTATTCTTCCAGTCACTGGAAGACATAAAATATTAGGTCTGCTTTCAAATGTTTTATTTTTGTACCTTAAATTACTGCATCTACTAAGAAGACTGATTTTACTGAAGCAATGGTTCATTCTTAAGACAAAATATTTCTCTAGATTTGGATCTAAACTTCTGGGAAAGCCTTAGGAACTAATATATTTTTTTCAGCTTATAAAATAATCACATGCTCCAAAAGTGGGAGTTACTAATATTTTGGGTTCATGCTCACTTTCTAGTTAGACTGGTTATTTTTCAACCTGATAACAGATTAGAAAAGTACTTTAGAAAAAAATATGAAAGTCCAGGTCTTCCTTTAAAGGTTACATTACTCTGGGGCTGTTTGGTCTCTCAGAGGAAATGAAGCACCACAACACTGAAGTAGAGCAGACTTACAACAAACTTCAGCTGCTGTTTTCCCTTATGCTTGGGCAGGTGCTGTGGTGTACATCTTGACACAGCACAGATGCAGATGGAAGTGGGACAAAAAAACTGTGAGGACAGAAAACCCCAAGCTGTGGAAATGAAGATAAAGGGGGAGGAGGCTGAAAGCACAATTAACTTGTTCTTAACTGAGTCTTCAAATCTCCAAACAGTCCTACTGGTGTCAGGATCTGGACAGGGCTAATATAATAATCAGCATGAAAGAGGTGAGGATGTCCTGGCCTGGTACCTCACTAGTGAAGGTCAAGGGGCTTATGCAGATGCTAAAAAAACGTTACTGATTTCCTACTGATCCACTTCTACATAAAATGCTGCAAGGTCCCCCTGTTTTCAAAAACTTCTGCATGGGTTTGCCAGTGTCACAGCCAGGAATAAATTGTAAGGGGATGTAAAATGACAGGCTGGAAGTGTTTCCCAGTCAGGTTAAGGATTTACTAGATTATTGGTTTGAATCCTGTTTTAATATAGAGTTGCTTGTCATGTCAGACATGATATTCCTCTCCTCCTGTAAGCCTCTAACGCTACTGGACCTTTGTTACAAAAGAGCAAATTTCAGAGTAGAGATGGACTTTAGTAGGCCAATGAACATTTGGAGCACATCATGCATCATGTCCTCTCTGCTATGTTGTTTATGGTGCAAAACTTATACTTGTTCTAAATCCACTGTAACCATGTGGCTCTGCGTGCCTGACTAAGCAGCCGTGTATGGACTTCCTGTTTTCAATCAGGCATGGAGCATACTACACACAGTTTTGAGAAATGCATCTCCAAATTTTCCCAGTAAATAAGCTGCGGTGTCTGTGAAATACTAAGAGCCATACCATGTAATTCTAGAAAACTGCAGGAGTCTCCAGACATCTCAAAATGTCAACAGTCTCCAGCATTTGCAACCCTGCTTGAGACAGAAACAATAGATGAGCTGTGCTTGCAACTTTGCCCATTTCTTCTTTTTCTTGCTGGTGGGGTACTGCAGATTTTGGTAGTAATGACTTTCATATGAAATAACATTTAAGTAATTATCAAAAATTATTTGCAGAAACTGTCTAAAGCTGTAAAGTTAAACCAACAAATGCATTTCGATTTAAAAACCACTTGTGTTTTATCAAAGGAACTGTCTTTTTCACAGCATACTTGCAGCAGACAATTCCTGAATATACAGAAAAACAGCTATTGAAGAAGGGATTCCCTTTGGCTTTTGCAAAGGCCAGCATAACATAAGATGTGAAGACTGGATATTTTCTCCATTGGGCTTCAGAGAGAATACTTAAGCATTCTGAGTTTCTGGGACACCTGGCATAAGTTTTTTTTCTTTGTGAGCAAGAGGCATCCATGAAGAATCCGTATAAATGCCAGAAAAATCCAAACCCACCTTTTATTCACTTAAGATCATTCACATCAAAGGGAACCCATCACTTCTTCCATGCAAATGCTGTGGGGATTGCTTCACCCAGGACTGGAAAGCAGCCAGGCTGCATAGCATGACAACTACTCAGCAGTCCACAGCAATGCTATACACCACTAAGAAGCAGGAATGGATTGCTGGTTTTAAATCTGATACACATTTGCAGCAAACATTCAGAAAGCACTTTATTTCCGTATTTTGACCATATCTTCTCTAATGTGCAGTTTTACAAACCTTATGGTATGGTCTCAAATCTCAACTTTTTCTCAGGCTCAACATTAATTACAGTCCTACAGAACCGTGCAACTACTCTATCTCTTAACAGCTGCAGAATGGCATCCTACTTTTGCAATCAGTGTTGAAGAGTTGTCTCAGCTCATTTACTAGACATTAGGTCGTATCTTAATGAAGCTAAGGTTTTTCTTGGTTTTGGGGGTTTCTTACAACACCTCTAGCAGTTCTTAAAAACTGTTATTCTGTCATGCATGACCTCAGATCTGCATGTTGAGGAAAATTACTTAATTCTTCCAACCTGAAGTCTTTCTCTAATACAGCCCAGTTAATTTCCAGGCACTTAAAATCCAACCCTGTAACTCATTGTTAATTTCAAAATAACCTTTCTTAGAAATAAAAATTCTACTGCTGAAAGTATTCTGTGGTTGTCCTCTTGTGTTTTCCAGCTGGCTTGAGGCAACGGATGTTCTGGCTTTCCAAATAAAAATCTCAGCTACAATAGGGTCCATGTCCCTCATGCAGCCTGACGTAGAAGCATTAAGTGCTCTCCATAGAAGTTCTTTCCACTGATCGTCAGGGAGCAAACCTGAAATTAACAAGTGGGGTAGATTAATCATTTATTTCTTATGTAAGAAAAAGTGAGCAGAATCTAAGGATTTAAGTGAAATGAAAATGTATGCAGTCTCTTACTATTCTTTCCTAGTAGGAAGAAAGCTCTTTCAGATCAGGAAAAGTCATTTAATCATGTACTTGCCTCCAGAACTTGAAGATTGATCCCCTCAGGTATTTTTACACATCCATTTAAAAATATCAAACAATCTCTGTTACAGGGTTACTGTTGTGCATCTTTGGAATACTTGTGTACAACAAATAAAAAGAAAAATTTCCTGCAAGACAAAGCAGATGCAAAGTGTTATTTCTTAAAAAACTGTCAAAATATGGATGACCAACACCCCCCCCCCCGCCCCCCATTATGAGGTGTATGCTCCTTGCCTTTAAGTATCAGAGGATTTACATGATACACTGGGAGCAATGCACCTTGTTCTTTACAGCTTTTGCAAATGTGCCTGGCTGCATAATCTTAATGTGTTGAATATGTACTTGTCATAGGAAAGTTTTTGACCAATTTGAAATATAGAACTGTTTCAGGAATTGCATCTACTGTTTATCAATTCAGAAGGCATTTGAATTTATCTGGATTTTCCAGAACTGTACTTACTGATGTTCTGTACATGTAAAAATAAGTTTGAAATATAAAGTGTCTTAATGATTTGGAAGTACAGATGTATTAAAGCAAATCTATACCTTGAGTTTGCAATTGCTTTTTGCCAAAAATGTACTTTAGCATGTAAGCCTCTAGTTTTGGCTCTGAAAGCTTTGTAGAGGTTACATGTAGAATTATTGGGCAACAGGCTGAAAAGTGAACGGAAGGGAGCAATTTTGCAAGACAGTGTGTGACTTTGTTGTGAAGCTTCTTGTCATGGGACTATGTGAAGGATTCTTTGAGAGAGATTTGACACATCAGTAAAATGTAGAGACACTGGTAACTATTAGGTGTTGTGGCTGTGATGAAGTGTATTAGGTACTTCTGGAAATGTTGAAGGTACTGGGATATATTGGGGAAAGGTCACTCTCTTCAGTCTTTTTTTTTAATTACACCCTTTTACCTGGTCCTGTACTTCACTGTTAGTCTTGCTAGACCTTTATTTGATTGAAACTGGCTTCTGTTTCTCAGGTTTGTATTGGTATACTTATAACTGGCTTCGATAAAGTCTAGTCCTGGCTCTACAGATCCCTGAAGCCACAAAGATCAGGCTTTTTGCTTTTGTTGTCATTATAACAAGAGATTGCAAGATGTGTGGTATATATGGGGACATCAGATAAACGTAAAGTTTAACCAGTAATACGTCAGAGAATCATACTAAAAATAAGGAAAAAACCCCTAGAAGTGGAGCAAAATAGGATATGCTTAAAATACTTAATAGCTGTCCAAAATATATGTCTAGAACCATAAATCACCCTAAATTTTCATAGGTTTGGGCACAACCATTCTGGATGTGCTTATGAAGGATGATTGTGATGCTGTTTTTTCACTGACGGGTGCTGTATTATCTCATCCCAAAGTGGTGAAACTGAGTGCGTGGCCAGCTAAAGATAGTGATCAGTTACCAAAACTCTTGATTTAGTTTTCTTTGAACCATGTTATTCATCATTCCTTGTGGAACAATTTCTTCAGGGCTGTCTGTGTTTGTGCAGCTAGAAAAGGAGAAAAACTGTACGTATGTTTGGATGCTTTGCCTTTTGCTTTTTTCCCGAGAGCATAGAAATTGTCAGAGGTGCTTCTATTCTGCAGACGAGGTTGGCAGATCAAAGTTAGTTACCGCAGTCTGTCAGAGGAAGTGGATATCCTAGAGATAGACCTGGTATCTCTACTCAAACCCTGCAAGAATGAAAAGGGATCTGGAGAATCAACTGATTTGCAGTCACTTGTGACCTGTTGTCAAGGTTGCTGCAGCATCGGGATTCATGGAAACCAGAAGGGAATTCCTCATGTGCCAGCAATGGAAGCACTCCAGGTATTACTACTCACCTGTCTCTCATGACTTCTATCTTTGCTGTTTTTTAATGCTGTTGTCACTAGAACTGGTCACTTCAGGTTTTGGACGGAAGAACAACACTGGTAGCAATGATGAGGGAGTTTTTTAACAGCTCACTTCCCATATTTACTGTTTGCCATCAGTGGTAGCCACATTACTAACAAACTAAATCAGCCAGATTTCTACAAACACAATTTATTTTCTCTGCATGTATAATGACTGGAAGAATGAATGATTTTGATGTCTTGTTATTTTCCCTCCAAGTTGTTTTGCTTGATCGAGTCCTTAATCTTATTCTCCCTCTCATTTCTTCTGCCTCTCTGTCTCCTTTACCTTTGACATGGAATTTATCAAGTTGTGTCCCTTACAAAGACAACTTCTCTAGTTCAAGGCCATAATGTGTTTTTCTGAGGTGTTTCAGCATTGTCTGTGCAACTCAGGATGTGTTTCCTTGTAGGAAACTTTCTGTTGTAAATGACTGCTTAAGAGAGGCTTGTTAATCTAGTTTCCCAGAGCTTCCTTCTCTTGTAAAGGCTGGTTTAGAGGGTTGATATGTTTAATTGTTTTGCAGTTACAAATTATAAATTGCATGAAAGCATCCCCTTTGAAAAACTAGTAATACACTTTCTATCTATAGCTATTCTGTAGATTGAAGTGTCTTACAGAGGTACCAGATAATGAAAGAGGACTGTGCTCCAGACAGGCTGTGCTAACTGAGTACTGCTGACTACAAATACTGTTGGACTTTACAGGCCACCTCTATCACCCTCTATCCATAGCCTGTAGGTTTAGAGAGCTGGACTGGGTTCAGAGGACCAATGGTTGTTATGGATTTGTATATTTTTAGCAGTCTATGTATCATCCTAATTGATGGGCATAGATTGGCATTATATATTGAGCTTGATTCCTGGGGTATATTTGGCTTCTTTAACAATGCTATCTTTAGAATGCCATCAGCATGCTAATCCTCATTAGTGGTATGAACAGCATATCTTGGTGTCATTTAACTAGATGAATTGGTACTGCTGGCCTACGCTACTCTAGTGATTTTTTTTTTAAGTTGGCGTAATAGGCATTCAAAGTAAAGTATAATAAAGCTAAGATTTTTTTGTTTGCCTTTTTCTTTTTAATCTGCGTTGTTACGAAAAGGGTGAAATTTTGAGGTCTTTGACTTTTAATCTGTTCATTTACTATCTGTGCATTTCTGAGCTCTCAACATGGAACTGACTTTTGTTGTGACTGAATATTATGTAGTTACAGGATTAGCTTGATGTGCTGGGCTACAAGCCCTTCAAGAAAACATAAATTCTACTGCTCGTCAAGGTGATCGGTACGATTTGCAAAATGTGGCATGAAGACTTCTGGCTAAAATAAGTTAGAGAAACGCCTTATTCCTCTGGTAGTTGAACACTTTGGGTACTTAGGTAAACTTAAGGATGGGCACTGTGGTCTAGATGAAAGATACATTTGGGACCTTGCAATGTCTCTGACTTTGCTGAGCTGCAGATATGAAGAATTATAAGAAACAGTGTAAATATGAAATTATTTTCCCTATGGTGTACCCTGCCTGCTTTCTCAAGAAGTGTGCCTTGAGCTCATACCATGGTCTTCTGTTTGTTTGCTAGCAATTTTCTAATAATTTGTCAAGTTCAGCTCCTGCTTTCACTGTTTAGCTGATGTTTGGGGGAATGTTCCACACGTGCTCCAAGATCTTTCTGAATCAAAACAAGATTTACATTCATTATTATGAAGTAGATATGTTGTTTTGTCATTTTGCTATTTATTTTCTGTGCTATTTACTATTATAAAGTGCATAATATTTTTATATAATATCTTGTAGGATTTCACAGTGAAAGCTAATTAATAATCTACTTACCCTTACCCCGATTTTCTTTAAAGAAAAAAAAAGTTAAAAATCTATATTCTAATTCTAATTATCTAATAGTGTGGTGTCTTCAGAGCATTGGTATAGTTACATGAGCAATTTACCTGCAGGTGTGTGAGTAGGGGAATCTGCCACCAGTAAGTTAGTTCTTTTGGTTTCCATTAACCTCTGCCTTTTTACGTACATTCTTTGGTCTAAATCACTGCAGTGTGGCACTGCTATTCTCACTGAGGTAAATGGTAAACACAGGTGAATTTAGGATTGAATACCAAGATAGTGACATCAAGACTGTGCTGAATGTCCCTTCACGTGGGAGAGGAAAGCAGGAAATTAGAAATATGATGGGTTTATGGTGGTATTGACCTTAGTTAAGGTCTCTTTTCCTTCTTTGCTCTAGAAAAAGGCAAATGAAAAATTGGTAACTGTGAAAAACTTGTTACAGGGAAGTGGACAAAAGTGTGGGTAAAGCAATAATTACATAAATTGTATTACTCCAGAACACTCTGGTAACACTTTTGTTGTTTAAAGGAAGTATAAATGTGCCTGCCTTTTTTTTTTTTTTTAAATAGCATTTGGATTGCTTTCTTTAGTAAGAAAACACAAAGTCAAGTTGTGACAGTGGAAGAACTGTGGTGATGCTAAATGCTGAATTCTGCCATAAAGTTGATTAAAAATGTGACTGAGCAACCTGTGTGGCCAGTAGAAACTGTGTGATGTGATCTAATGTATTTGTCAATGCAAGCAAGAAAATGCTTGGGAAATTAATTTGAAAAAGTGGAAAAAGACATTTAAGGATGTTCTACAGTAATTATGGTTGAAAGAGATCTCTGAAAGTCACTTGGTCCAGTCCTACTCTAAAGCAGGGCCAACTGTGGTTCTTAAAGAGTTTCTTATAGTGGTGTTTACAGCAAGCTGCCTTAACCTGCCACATAAGAGAAAAACAATTTCAGTAGTTCCAGAATAACTGGTAAAAATTAACACAGTAAATGTAAGAGATATTCATTTGGGCAATGACTAATTTTAATCTGACAGCTAACACTATGGTACCCCAAAGAGTGCAAAAGTAGAATAATTAAAGTGCCATTGTAGTAATGTTCCACATCTTTTCACTATTTCAATGTAACCTTCTAACATTATATTTTAAATTTTTTAAAAAGAAATAGCATTTAAACTGCCTGATGAGGCCAGAGCCAATGGAATGTTTTGAAAGGGAAGAATATTTTGGCAATTCTGCTTGATCTATGTCAGAATATTTAGAGTCTGATCCAGGTTAGAATTGGAACCATATCCCTCTACTACCATGAAGTTATACATTAAGGGCTGCCTCCAAAAGTAAAATGCCTCTATCTGTTTTTGCTGTCTTTGTCCTGAGTGCTTAAACAAGCTGAGTAGGTTTTATATGTGAAAAATAAACTAGGTTCCTTCCAAGTACCAGTCAAAGATGATCACACTCATAACTTTGCTTGATGTAATTTTTTTGAGAGCATCCTCAAAGAAAAGGGGTGGGGAAGAGAGAAAGAACTGCGCTGTTAAAATGCTTGACTTCAGCGACAGCAGCTCAAAATGCTAATGGTAGGACATTAGTTCTAATGTCACTTGAAGAAATTCAGTATATTTGACCTTACTGATCATCAAATAAATGAAGAAATATAAATCCTACCTCTGGGGAGGTGTGTTTACATAATAAAAGATTTCTAGTGCTGAACATCAAAACAGGCATGCTGAATGTCTATCTGGAGCAAATCACCTTGTCCTCAGAGATTTTTTCCATTACAGAGGCTGTGTGCTAGCTTTTGAAATAAAAAGCGGGACACTGCCATGTCTGTTGTTGTTGCCAAGTATTTACACTGACCTGTTTCCATCACTTACTCAGAACACATTTTCAGTCTGGCTGAGCACAGTGCAGATGTGGAACAGTTGGATGTTCTTAAACATGGTGTGGTTTTTCGTTTTTTTGTTGTTTTTTTGAAGACATTGCTGTTAGGCTTGTATAGCCCCCTGACACAGATTATGAGGAATGGGACGTGTTGATGGTTGAAAGTGAGAGCCCATTGCACTGTGAGAAGGAGACATCCTGAGTATGAATCCCAGGGCACCAGAGTAGCCCTTAAGAGTCATGAATATACTCAGTGAGAGAAGGAACTGAATAAAAGCAAGGTACTCAACTGAAAAACCTATTTTTCACCATTATATGATTTTATTGCCAAAAAGAGTTTTGCTTGTCCTCCTGCTCCCAGACAGCCCCTGCATATGATGAAACAAAACTAGTTTCGGGGAGAGAATAGGGAAAGTTTGTGTGGTGGAGTGGTTTTGGTGTTTGGAAAGCAGGTCTCTCTTTCCTTCATCTGCAGACCTGCCCCTTTAAAGCATACTAAATCCATGGAGACACTCCTCAGCAAGCTATTGAATCACTGCAGGGCAGACATCCCCTTGCTGAAGCAATTAAGAAGTTTTAAAAGACTAGAATTTTTTTGAAACAATAGATGTTAAAACAAGTTTTAGTGTTCACATTCATATTCCACGGAGCCTGAGACAACCTGGTGCGAGGTGCTGTGGCAGTGTCTGACACAGCTGAGGTATGAATTTACAACTGGTATAGACATGGCAAAGTGGGGAAGCATTATCATCTGTGTTTTGCCTATGAGCAATCAGAGGCCCAAAAAAGTGCAGTGATGTTCCCAAGGTCACACAGGAAGTCTCTGGCAAAGACAGAAATTGAATGCAGGTTTCCCAAATCCTGTCCCAGTGCCTTAAGAGATCTAAAAATCAGATATTCATACCAATCACGTTGACTGAATTTTCCTAACCTAATAATGTCCTTTCAGAAGTGCCGTAGGCTGTGTAACAGGAGGTTTCTTTCCTTTTGGGGTTGCACTGCATTAAAGTCTATGACACTGCAAGTCATGGTTCACTTTTTATGGTATTGCATAATCTAAGGGTGCCACCCCAGCGATTATGCGGTGAAAGTAGTGATCATTTGACTTTGAAAGACCAGTTCTTCTTTATTATGGAGGCCTATGGCCTCTAACCCCAAAATAAGTCCTGTTGGGGCAATTTATTACTTTATAGCTGATGACTTCTAGATAGGAAAATAGATGCTAAGATAGAGCTAGGCTGGGAGAATATTTCAATTTCCTATTTAGTCTTTTAATATTTTCAGGGGTCTTTGTTAGCAAGCCTATTGTGAGTTTTCCACTGTCAGTATCCATCATCTGAGCTACTCTCTTCCTGATTCCACAGCTTACTCCAAAACAGTCTCTTGAGTATAAAACTCTCTCCTTAATAAGTACCATCTTTCAAGCTGATGATGATTGGCGTTAGGCCACATTTACCTCTCCTGGGCATGTTTCAGTCTCCAGTATTTTGTTTTCATTGGGTTTTACTGCTTTAGCTTTTTCTCACTTTTAAGTTCTCCAATAATTTAAGCTCTCCTGTGATCCTGCCAGCCTTTTTCTACTTAAAACCAAGCTCAATCACTTGGCAGATTTTCCGAAATGCTCCGGTTCTGATAATATCCCCCTGACTCTGAAGCACGACACAGTGAGGGTGACTTTTTCAAGTCATGTTTTGTGTTTCATCCCTTAGAGCCATTTTCTATTGCAAGTTAGAGCTCTTTGAACATCCCACCCGAAGCAACTAAGCATTGAATTCCCTTGCAGCAGAATGAGAGTAGCAGTGAGTGAAATTTTTTTGAAATCTTGCTTCTGTCCTTCATTCAACTTGAAAAAGATGCTGATTTTCTTCAGGAGATGGTGAAAGGATTTAGTCTGTAGGTGTGCAAAGCCTCCAGTGCCCTCCTTCACATACATGCATAGTGAGGATGATTTTAGTCACTAGAAAAAGTCCTTATTTACATCTGTTTCAGTATAGTGAAGTAGGTTGCAATTAATTAGGAAGCTTCTGGTGTGGTAAAAAATCATCATATAGGAGGAATGCAAACACATGATTTCCAAAAAGAAATTTAATTCCATATGGGTTGTGCCCTCTCCCAGCTAGGAATTAATTGCAACTTTAAAAGAAGATTTGATTATGTCTGTTTAAAAATAAAAAATAAAATAAAAAAAATCAACAAAACCCCAACCCACTCCTCTCTCTGCCATGCATAGCCACATTTTCAATACTGAGGAAATTTAAATGATTTTAATTTAAACTTTTCTTTCATTACTTTGCTCAAGTTGAGAGAGTGCTTTGATCAACCTTTGAGTTATATAATTTATTAGAGTAAAGAGAAGAGGATAACCTTCAGATGTCTTCTGTGGTAAAGCATTGATGCTGAAAATGTTAAATGTTTGCAGACTGAGAGCATGCTTGGCTGGGAAGGCCAAAAAAGAATAAACAAAATGTGACATGTTTTATTTTGTTATTTATCCCCCAGTAAAAATAAAAAACAAAAGTAAATGTAAATCATATCTTATTCAAAACAGTGGCATGAGTTGTCTGGAATGCACCTCTCTGTGGTGGTATTCTGCCATACCATATATGATGTCAAAACATATGCAGTTAGCTTTAAGGTTGTCAGTACAGCAATTTTGTTAAATCCTTCTTGCTTCTTAATATATACATTGTAAATCCTGTGAAGGACACTTGTGTATTCTTATTGACACGTGTCACAGACTTTGCTGTTCTGCTGGAGTTCTGTAGATTAGTGGCTCTGGCTGTACTTTCCATAGCTTGGTACTTGTTCTCTAAGGTGTTTCATTCAATTCACTCAGTTTTGCTTCTTTCAACTGTGGTATAAATACGAGCACCTAAATCCATAATTCTTTGGCCGCTGGTGCTGACAATGTAATTAGGAACAAGAGCATTCAGATTTGCATTTCTAATTCGTTGTGGGGGCACAAATTAAACCAGCTGAAAACGTTGTGTGTGAACAGTGTATTGGCTGACAGGGCAAGTAAGTGTGAGGATAATGAGCAGTATGCAACATGATAGTATGGATCTTGGTGTGAAACCCTTTCTGTGAGCTGCAAAAATAACTCTTGTGATATAGCTTTCCTTTGAATAGCATGACCTTTCCACTACAGTCTAATGAATGAACTGGGATGAGAATAGCTGGCCTTCTCCCAGGTGCTACTGAGCATTAGTCAGGGTTACTGAAATGATGTACTTTATGAAACGTAATATTAGAAGCTGACTGTTTTAGAGAGAAAATCAATATGCAAAACTGGAAATGCTGTGGTCACTCAGTGAACAGCATATTTGGATGCACGGTGCTTGGAATTCAGTGCTAGTTTATGCAAATATCAGCCCTGAAAGGTGCTGGTGGACTTGCAGCTGAGTTGTTTATTGCTCATTGTCATCATTGTTTACTTGGTGGGGGAATGTGTCTGCAACAGAGTTGCTAAGAGTTGCAGCAATAGCTTACCCCGGTCTTGTCTTCTGGAAGTGAAGCTATTGGGATGGCAGGCATCCTAATCATCCATGTGTCAGACCTTTTCATGTAGCTAGGTGATTTCTTTGGCTCACTGATTAGTGTTCATTTACACCAGTTAGTAGTGATGTAGCCCCCAGCAGTAATTTAATTCTGTTCTTTACTGGGTTACGTAGCAGGCTGTGGGGTCCCTTCTGTTGGTAGGTCTTAATAGTGGTTTAAACAGAACAATTTAGGTATACTTAATCTTGCCTCAGTGTTGAGTGTTTGCTGAGATGATTTAACGCAGTCCTGATTTTATGCTTCTGTGTACTGTACCTTCAAAAGTTGGATCCATGTTAAGTTCCTATTAATGCTTCAAATTTCTATTTGAACTACATACGAGCAGAGGATAGGTGCAGGATGGTGTAACCCTGTGCTAACATCATCTTTGTTTGTGGAGGGAGAAGATGTAAAACATGTGGTAGTACTATTTACAGAATAGACCTGCATAGAAACAGTAAAGCAATGTTTGAGTGGACAGTGGAAAATGGTAATATTTCATCTGCCAGTTGCAAGAAAAGGGGGAAGAAAATTTAGTAAAATGTAGATTAGCTTTAGACATAAGTGTTGACTACATGGAAGATCTGTTTTGGGGACTTACAGGACATGTAACCAGAACTGCAGTCACAAGATGCAGAGAATTAAGGGCCAGGAGAGATTATGATATGATCTGGCCTAACTGACTGTATTCAGCAAGTCAGAAAACTTGACAGAAGCAATACACAGGCATCAATCCCCATTGCTTGTTTTTGGTTGAAACATACCTTCTCAAAACAGTCCTGTTTTAAAATGATGAAAAATTTTCCAGTTCTTTTTGTAGTTGCTACCATGGTTAATCAACTTCACTGTTCAAAAACCAAAACAATAATCTTACCTGCGTTTACTTTACTTTTCTTGCAAGGTACTACTTACAACTTTTACCATGGGTTCAAAGCAGTCCTTTAGGATTCAGTACATTTTCTGTGAAGATAACAGTATAGTCTGCTTTAATAATTTGTGCTGGTTTTGGCTGGGATAGTTAATTTTTTTCATAGTAGCTAGTATGGGGCTATATTTTGTGTTTGTGCTGGAAACACTGTCGATAATTCAAAGATGTTTTCCTTACTGCTGATCAGTGCTTACACAGAGTCAAAGCCTTTCTGCTCCTCACACCACCTCACCACTGAGGAGGCTGGGGGTGCACAAGAAGTTGGGAAGAGACACAGCCAGGACAGCTGACCCCAACTGACCAAAGGGATATCCCAGACCATATGACATCATGCTCAGCAATAAAAGCTAGGGGAAAAAGGAAGTGGGGGATGTTCAGAGTGATGGTGTTTGTCTTCCCAAGTAACTGTTATACGTGATGGAGCCCTGTTTTCATGAAGATGGCTGGACACCTGCCTGCTGATGGGAAGCAGTGAATCAATTCCTTATATTGCTTTGCTTGTGTATGTGACTTTTGCTTTACCTGTTAAACTGTCTTTATCTTAACCCATGAGTTTTTTCACTTTTACCCTTCTGATTCTCTTCTCCATCCCACCGGGGGCAAATGAACGAGCAGCTGTGTTGTGCATAGTTGCTGGCTGGGGTTAAACCATGACATAAACTAAACAGATTTAGCCTTTAAAAGTCTGAGTATTTTCTTCAGTCCTTAAAATGTTTCTCTGGCTCTTTTCTGCACCCTCTTAAATTTCCAATATATTTTAAAAATAATCTGCATCCCGGATCTTTATGCAGTACTTTTAATCCTTTGGTTTCAACCAGAAAAACCTACCTTTTTCCTCTTCTTCCTCTCTAAATCCATCAACCCTTTTTGAATTGGCAAAGTAGTTGTCCTCCTAATCAGTTAAACTCACTAATTATGTCTCCAGGAATTTTAATCTTCAGTTGCTATTTCTGCCTAAATCTTCCTTTCCACTAGGTTATTTTACAGTTTCCTCAGTTTCAGGGAGTTGGCCATTTTGAAGCTCAGTGATGGGGCTGTGCTTTGCTTAATTTTTCCTCTGTCCTTTTCTTTCTCCACTGATCCCTACTGGACTTTCTCTGCATGTGTACCTTGCAACCTTAATGTTCTTCAGCTAGCTTCCAACAGAGATGATCCATGAGAAATGGGATTCTCCATGCATATAATCTCTCCAATATGATTGCAATGTGAAGATCTGTGCTACCAAAATCTTCAGCTTCACTAGCTATGCTGTTTACCCCATTGCAGGTGAGTGGGCAGTATTTCTTAGACAGGATTTTGGCCTGATTTTTCTTCTTCAACTCTTCCACAGTCCCTGAAGTTCTTTAATGTGTCATTCCATAATGGAGTCTTTTCCATATGACACAAGATGCAATGAAAAAAATGACATCATTAGTAGAGATATACAAGATAAAGACTCAACAGGATTATGACTTGAATTTGGCACAAAAGAAAATTTTTTGCTCTCCTTCAGTGTTTTTTCTTCTCAATTATTGATCATAATTTGATTTCTGTTGCAGTTTTGGATAGTTGACTGCTGCTTTTGGTAAGAATTTTGACACAGATTGTGGAATAATCTGTTTCATCAAGTTTTCTTTTTAAGCTGAAATTTGTCTTAAACCTTATGGGATGTAATTTAATAACTTTCTGAAGTTAGTTGTCAGTGCTAACTGTATATCCAGCTACACTGTTGTGTTTGAACATTGCTCAGTTCTTGTTATTGTTTCCTGCAGCATACAATTCCTCGGTCTAATGATATACCACATGACAGTGTTTCTGTTGGACAATTTTGAATTTGCCAGGTTCCAATAAATTTGAATAAACCTATTGGTTTTTAATTTAGATAAGGAAAAATAGCTGTTGTAACCATCTTCTGCATATTGCACTCCATGACCTTTCTTCTGTGTGGTGCCTGTGTTGCTTCTTGTCTGAAATATGTCTAACTACTTCAACTTCCAACCTTACGGAAGGTCCTTCCCCCTGTATTCCCTTGCTCTCAGCACCTTTGTCTTTGCACCCTCTGATTTTACAATATGTTTTAAAAATAGAGGGATTGTGTGAGCAAATAGTAAATTCACTGCAAATTCAGAATATTGGATGTCTGTTGGTGAGGGAAAAACAGGCCAAATGGACCTTAGGTTAAAACAAATAGTACATTTGGAAATTATGTTTTCATTCCAATCTTTAAATAAATGGGTGGGGAGGTGGTGGTGGGGGAGAAGTCAAAATCGTTTAAGTTGTAAGAAAGCAGTTTGATTTTTTGGGCTGAACACAACCCAACACTGGCTGAATTACAAAGGAGAAAAGTAACTTTTTGATTTGTCAAGGAAACAGAAAATAGTGGGACAGCTGTGTTTTGGCACTTCCCAGGGTCCATGATGCTAGTGACATATTGAGGATTTTTGGTAATTACATCAATTTCACTTTAATTCAGTCTCTGGTAGTATGAGTATCTGTATACGCCGCCCCCCCCCCCCCCCCCCCCAACCCCTTGTCTCTCTTCACTTAGTTCAGAGGAAATAAACCTGGCCCTTACTGCTTCTTAACTTACATTGTATAAAGATTTGATTTACAAAGGGGTCTCATCAGTCTCCTCCTTGTGCGCACAGCTTTACATGTGTAAACACCTGAAAATTCATTTTTCATGCTCTAGCCCTTAAGACTCTTATTTGCATGTGTACTTATCCACCAAGATTATCTCAGAGAAGGGGATGCACCCCAATGTACAGGCTTTGGACCACATCTCTTTCAGAGGTAATCTTGGTTTTGTTCACCTGGATCTGTGAGTCTGGGTCTTGTGGTGATGATATGCTGCAAAAGAAGAGGCAGTGCAGATCAGTAGTTGCCTAAATGTCTAAGAGTGATAGAATCAGAGCTTCTAAATAGCTCTTGTGTCTTGATAGTACTTAATGCTAGTGAATCTGAGAACTTTGCTGGGAGTGGTCCTAACATAAACATCTAGAGATAATTGAGCTAAATTTCCCAAATAAATAGCTGGGGGCCCTTTTGACCTCACAGGTGCAAGAGCAGGGAAGTGCCTGTGCTGCCTTACACCTGGGATAAGGGAGCAGAAGTGGTGACCCAGTATATTCTCAGTGTTCCTGCTGTGGCCAAGTCTGGAGTGAGTATGGAAAGTGTGGGGCAGAGAACTGCCCTCTGGACAGGGTTTGGCTGATGATTCATTTGAACATGGATTTCCAATATGGGAAAAGGGATTCCTTTTCTTGATCATGTAGGGTAACTGTTCAGACCTTAAGGTCTGATTCTTCACTTGCTGACCTGTGTTTCATGCTGACAGTAAATTCACTTCAGAGGAATTTAGTCTTGAACTGTGCTCATCTAAACAAAGAAGTTCTGTTTTTTAACTGTACCCATAAAGTGATACAGATTTTGCTGAGCTTGTCTCTGGTCTGGATGCCTAGAGACTATAGAAATGAACTTGATATTACAAGTATTTATTCCTGTACAAGAAGGGAAACACATAAATGTCTTCTCATCTGTTTCATTTGGGCATAAGGCAGTAAAATCACCTTCTTGCCTCGTACTGAGTGTGGTGAGCTAAAACTGAAATCTGTCCTCTCCTATTCTTTAGAAAAACTGAAATGGTACGCTTTGGCAATAAAATCAGACCTGCTTTCATTTCATGGAGGTGGATAAAAGGGTATTGGAGCAGGGTTAGGAATACACTTCTCCCCTCCCTGCCGAATGCTGCAGCCAGGGACTGTGGAGCTGTGTTCCTCTGGAGCGAGACAGACAGAGATGTGGATGCTTCCTTGTTGCTGTGAAGATTGTGTGGCCAAAAGGATGTGTGCTTGGCAAGAGGCATTGCACAGAGAGGGACTCTGGCCCTTCATTACAAGTGGAGAACTTGCCATTTACCAGACCTCCATGAATGTGAGCTCCTGCCTTAGGTCTTGCCTCTCTCTCACTCCGTGACCTGACATACTGGGTGCTCTGTGGTCTGCCGGGCAGTTTCTACTGATGTGTGTGTTTGCAGTGGGGAATATAGCAGTTATGGCAGTTGGCTGGAAATGTGTAAGATTTGGGGCCAGTGTGTGTGGGGAAGCCTGAAGAGGGTATCAGATTAGAGAATCGCATGTTGAATGTGTGTGACTTGACAGGTTGGAAGAAGGGGCCTGTTTTGGCTATACCCCTCTGTTTTTAAGACACACAGTGCGCACACAAATGCTCACGGAAGCGCATTCCTTCGAGATGTCTGCGCAGCAGCTGGGCTTTGTCCTTGTGTCTTGTCAGCCTGCAGTGCTTAGTAGTCTTTCTTGGTAAAATTCTGATGTTACAACAGTGTATTTGAGAGGAAAAAGGGATTTAAGGCAAGTTGCACTGGGGGATGGATGGTCCTCAGCCTGCCCTGCAAGGCTGGTTCCCTCTGCCAGGTGACCAATTGCAGCCTCCCTCCCCCACACACACACACCCGGTGGCAATATGAGTGACTTCCTTAATCTCATATAGGACCAGCAGGATTTTGAGCCTAGCAATTGTCAGTCCCCCATTTCAGGCAGTCTGTTGAAGGGACAAATATGGTGATAGCATATGGAGGAAAAGATGTTGTCTCTGTGCTTTATGACTGCTTAAGAGTTCTTTAGTGCGTGCTTTGCTCTGCTGTGTTGAGTTGCTGAATCCTTGAATACTTTCCGCAAGCTCTAGTATGGTCAGATGAGCCCTCTTTGTTTTTTTCCTAAGCCTATGTATCTTTAAAGCAGTAGAAGTTAGAGTGACTCAAAGCAAGTGCATTCAGACAAACTGATGGGAAGAGCTCAATGGGGAAAAAGTAAACTGAGCTGGCTTTGAGCTCTTGCAAGGTGGATTTCAAGGCTCTCGTATCACTGGTCTGGGCCAGGAGAAATGCAGCTCCCAGCACAGGGTCCTGTGGCTTGTGGGGCTCAGCTGGGGAGAGGAGGGTTCAGTGTATGAGGTACAGAGGGATAGGCCCAGTTAGAAAATAAAAGTACATCCTTCCATACACGCTTTGGCTAACAGGATAGGAACACTTGAGCTGCACATGCACACACAAACAATATGCTCTAGGGAGAGACCACAAATATGCTAAAAATCATAATCTGATAAACTCGGATGCTTTCAAAATACAAATGTCCCATCATTGTTTTTCATAACAAAAATGATCGCTTAAGACTTTACCACAGCTTAACTATTCATAATGTAAACATCAACAAAACTGATGATTTTTTCAACACTTAATGTGCCTTTCACTGTGCAAATAAATGTCTTGGCACCCAATTCTTCCTTAGGATTTTGTTAATAGGAACCTACAGTGCAGAATCACCATTTGGTTAGACAGCTGAAGAAAAGCAGATTAGATATGCAGATAGGGAGATTCCTTTTCCAGACCATTTTCCATTTCTGAAACTTATTTTGTTATCATAGTTTTAATCTTTCCAATGCAATCAGAAATCTCTTTCCAAACTCCTGAGCCCATCTTTTCTTGAAGAATAGAACAGTTTATGGCTTCTCAATTTTTTTCCCACCCGAGACCCAAACCAGCTGCAGGCTTCGCTTTGTTTCTGTTTCTTCCCTCCCTCCCAGATTCAAATCCCAAAGTCTTGGATCTTGGCAAGAAAGTGCAGCAGTTTTTTTTTGCTGTGGGGGTTACAGGGGGTTGGGTGTAGGGGGGGTAAATGGGAATTGGGTCTTTATGCCTGCCTGTACTGTGTGTGCAACCAATAGTATCTGTTAAGGAGTACCTAGTTGGATTACTGGGCCTAATTTTGTACATGCCTGGTGGAGCACCTCTTGCTCTGTCCTGGTCCTGGCAAGATTTGGGTTACTTTCTTGGCCAGTTTTGTGTGATACAGGATCCCTCTCCTGGAGATTGTTTCTGGATACATTTTGGTATTTAAGATGCTCTGATCTTAGTAATTTATGCTATTGTTCCCATATATGTATCATTTTTCTGTGGCTTCAGGTTTCTACTGCCATTCAGATCACATTAAACATGGTTTTTCCTTTTTAAATACTAACATCTAGGATTAATTTAATCCCACATTTTTTCCTGGATAACTTAAAGTTTTGGATGAATCACTCCCAAAAAAATAAAAACATGTCCAAACCTCAGCCTAAATGTCAAATTGAACCAGAATTCAATAGGTTTGGATGAAAGCCTGTTCTTGGGCCCCCCTCAAAGTATACACTGAATCAATGTTGAATCTGTTTTAACATGTCTGACAGCCTTGCTGCATTGCCTGCTACCTTCAGATCTTCTGTGTTTGGGAGTTTCTTCTGCATGATCTATATCTGAAGCATCTCAAACTCAGACAAGCAAAAGGCCTGAGATTTAGACAGAATTAGTTAGAGAATGGAAAAGGGATTATTACTGAAAACTGATGTTGCCAATTTGTGACTTGTTTTTCTTGCAGGTAAGACTTCTTGGTACCATTCTTAACAAAAGGAAACATTTCCAAGAGTTTTGCACCTTACTGTCCAACTCTTTTAACTGAAAAAGGGTTGAAAGCAGTCAGAGCTACCTGCCAAGAGAAATCTTGGTAGGGAAGACCTGGAAGGCACCATATAAAGTCAGTAACAGAGAGTGACATGTAGTCAATTGCAAGACACATCCACAAAAGGAAGAAAGTTGTAATTCTCCAAAGCTGAACTAGGGCATCACATGACCAATGCTCTTCTGATTCCCAGTTTCTTGGAAATTCCCTGAATTTTCTCTTGGCTCTAAACCTGACTGCTCTCTTATGTATGTACAGGAATGTAATCCTCAATTGCTTCTTAATTGTCCTTCTACTGATTTGTGTTATCCTTTCCTTCAATATAGAAAATGTGCTCTAGTTCACTTTTTGAAGAGATCTGAGGAACCAAAAGCAGTTCTATGTCACATAAACTGTAGTATTGTAAACAATATATGTATTATTCAGCTATAAATACACAGAAAAACTTACACTTTCATTACACTAAAGTAGAACCATCTGTAATGTCACCTAATAAGGATGAAAGGAGCACATTGGATTCACAGGAGGTGTTAAAGGTGGAAGAGAGAGAAGTAAGGGTTGAAAAGGCATTTGCAGTTTCAGTGACAGGGAGATAATTTTTTTTAACTGTAACCAGAGTCTTAATTTTATAAAAAAATGAAAATGTTATTGATCTGGGGATAGGAAGAGAAAGATGGTAAAGAAAACAAGTGTTAGAGGAGAGAAGAATACCTTCAAATTGCTCTGAAGTTGAGTTGAACTACATTTTGTAATCTACCAAGAGTGATGTTTTAGTTACCTTGTAAACATCTGAATTTTTTTGGTGCTCCAGTAACAGTAGAAATTCCTATACTTCCTTTTGTTGAAGTTGGAAGGAGTTCATCATACGTCTCCTGTCTTTCTTCTTCTGGACTGTTTCTGTTTTCACTGAGGGTCTCTGTCTCTCCTGCTTTTCATGAACTTTGCAGTCTATGCTTCCAAGATATGTGTATCTTTTTCACCTCACTTCTTGATGGGAATCCTCTCTCTCTGCCTTTCATCTCTCCTGCTTCCCACTATGGAAGATGTATTTTATTCTCTCTCTTCTTCCCACTCCTTAAGATGGGCTGTTATCTATCACTTACCCTATCCTGACAGACAGGTTGCAACCCTTACAAAGGTCAGACCTAGGGGTGACGTTTGTGTCCATCTCTTCATCTACGGTGAGATCTGAGAAGCTTGTGGCTGTGCTGCTTTCTGAACTGCAGTGCAGCAAGCTCACACAGTAAAACAGTGGGGCAAAGGAAGGGAAGTCTAACAGCGGTAAGTAATCTGTTCTCCTGATGCAAGGCCCAAGCAGGGTAAAGTTAAGGAAGGCTGAGATGTGATCCTTGTGTGCAGTAGTGTTCTGCAGCTCATTGTCTCTCTTTTGGTTTGGTTCATGACAATTTTTATCAAATCCATGTCTGTCTAGATATTTATGTCCCTGTGCATATGTTGTGATGAAATACACTGTTTTAATCAGGAGTTTCGGTTTGGGTTGTTGAATGCAGTGTCCTTGCCCTTAACCAAAATAAAAACCAGACTCAGTGCACACATACAGTGCAGGGAGGAAAATGGATATAACCTTATGATAGTATTTCATCTAATATAGTTGAAGCCAGTGGTACTCACTAGCATTGGGCTGTGGGCCAAAATTCAGCCCCAGAGCACTTCCGGGGGTTGCATAGAGTTGTCGTTTTGGCTACCCTCCCCCTCTCTCCTCCCTCCTCCTCTTCCCTCTGCTCCAGTGTCTGAACTAAGCAGTTTGGCAGACAGGAGAATTAACTCTTGTGAGGGTGGGGAAGAATGTGGAAGTATCTGCTCCAGCAAGGCCAGGGTCTTTCAGGCTGCATATTATTATTTTTATTATTAATAATAATAATTTTAAAATTTAACACTTGGGAAAGCCTGGGGACAACTGTAGGTTAGTGTTGCACAGTCTTTGGAAATAGAGGAAGAATGTAGTCTTTGGCAATGATAGCTCTGCAGTAAAGCAAAGGTGCAGGGACACCAGCACCACCTGTTTTCATCATCACCACCTCCTTTACTGCATTCAGAGCACCACTGATTTCACTAGCACCAAGGCATCAGCTCTGTTCCTCTGCAGAAAGCTCATTTTCATATAGCATTCATAGTTTTGTAATGCCCTTCATTACAGGATCTCAAATACATGTTCCCTGAAAAAGAGAGGGGGACCCCTCATAACAAGTCTTGGGAAGTACTAAGGCGGCCAACAGTATCCTGGCTTGTATCAGAAATGTGGCCAGCAGGACTAGGGAACTGATTGTCCCCCTGTACTCAGCACAGGTGAGGCTGCACCTTGAATACTGTGTTCAGTTTTGGGCCCCTCACTACAAGAAAGACATTGAGGTGATGGAGAGCGTTCAAAGAAGGGCAACGAAGCTGGTGAATTGTCTAGAGCACAGATCTTATGAGGAGCAGCTGAGGGAACTGGGGTTGTTTAGCCTGGAGAAAAGGAGGCTGAGGGGAGACCTTATTGCTCTTTACAGCTACCTGAAAGGAGGCTGTAGTGAGGTGGGTGTTGGTCTCTTCTCCCAAGTAAGAAGTGATAGGACAAGCGGGAATGGCCTCAAGTTGTGCCAGGGAGGGTTTAGATTGGATATTAGGAAAAATGTCTTCACTGAAAGGGTTGTCAAGCAGTGGAACAGGTTTCCCAGGGAAGCAGCTGAGTCACCACCCCTGGAGGTATTTAAAAGATGTGGCACTTCGGGATGTGGTTTAGTGGTGGACTTGGCAGTGTTAGGTTAACGGTTGAACTTGATGATGATAACATTGGGGGACTGGATGATCTCTTCAATGTAAATACAATTTATTTATTTCCCTTTTTTCTCATTCTGTCCCCTCAATCCTTCCCACCCTCTCTATATGATATTTTGTCTTCCTCCCCACCTCCTGTATTATTCTATTATCTTTTTTCCTCTTTTCTTCAAATCTATATTCCCTTCACCAAGTTCAAGCTCCCTCCATTGTAATTCAACTCTCACCTTATTTATCTTAACCATGTAAGTTTTTCATCACTTACAGCATCTCCTATCCCAGTCTGCTGTCTTTGTTTTCAGCCAGGAAAGCTTTCCACTCTGCTGGGAAGATGCACCAAGCTTGATCTATTGGACAAACTGGGAGGAGATTTGTGTAGCAATTTTTAGGTGGCAGGTCAGCACCCTGTCACTGTGAGCTCTTGGCTCTGTGAGAAGTGCTGCACTGTCTGCTGCATGGTGTGTCTCCACTCCTCTCCAGATCACAGGGACTGTGTCTTGAAAGCACTGGGCAGAGTGTGGAAGATGCTGGCTACGGTCCCTGAGAGCTGTAGCCAGCAGTTTGCGTAGGGGGATTGTTTTTCAGTCATTCAGTATTTTCAGAATTTCTGGACTGTGAACTCCACTGGGAAGGAACTGCATTTCTGTCTGCTGGCCTGTCAGGATGGGGCCAAAGCTTCAGCTGGGCTTTGGTCCTGCTGCAAAATAGCATCTTTAGTAAAAAAGGCTTAAAACAGCTAGGCTCCTGAAAATTTTAAAAAGCCTTATTTTTTCAAGGGCAGTGGTTGTCCTCTATGTGCAGAGTAGTTCAACAAATGAGGAGGACATCACTGCTGCCAATTTAGAGACCTTATATGCATGTTTGGGTGTGTGTGGAAGTGGGGGAAGCAAGACCTTGAAACAGGCATAAAACCGCTGGGAAGGAAAGTGGCTGTGTGACAGCTTGTACACAATAACAGGGTGTTTTGTGCTGTGGTGCAGCTTTAGGCTGTGAGGTGGCTTTGACTCGGCAAGTGCTGTTTGCCTGGAGTGTGGGTGATTGGTTTGGAGGTTTTGCATTAATAAAAGTTACAGTCCTACAGCCACATCTCCATCCTCTCATTCCAGAATGGCATGCTGTTACACCAGTGGAATTACTGTGCACTCCAGACTTTAAACCCATAAATTGCTAATGCCAGACTGTTCCAATGAGCAGCTTTTTGATATCCTTTACATGTTAAAAAGTACTCAGGCCTGTTGACAAAGCAAAGAAATGGTGTCAAAAATAATTTTAAAACCTTTTGACCTGTAAGGTTTAAGAGAATTAGGCACAGATTCTTTGCTTTAAGCCTCTTGGTGACAAGAAATATGGTCTGATGCCAGCCAGTTTGATTGACAGTGGCGTTTGTAGTTTCAGCTGCTAATACAGTATGCTCCTTGTATATTCCTAGTGTGTAAATATAGAAGACTATTTGTCACCTGGGTTGATGGATTATGCATAAGTGAGACAATGCGGTTAAGATTCTAAAGCATAAATGAAAAATCATAAACTTTACATAACTCATAAAGCAATGCTTAATACTTATAATGAAGTATCCTTATTTTAATCAAGGGAAACTCTCAGACTTTCAAACAGGCAAAGATTATGCAGCTACCTTGGTGGGTTTGGAGTTTTTTTCTCTTATATCTACATGCTACTAACCTGCCTTGTTGAATTTTTGACAACCATAATAAAATGTATTGGAAAATTGATTAGTTTTAAGAGACTTCTCATAACCAGCTGTTTTTATTTGTAAATGTCATGTATTCCGTCATTGTAGGCTCCATCCCTTCAAGTGGAACTCTTGGCTGAATATGAACCTTTGCATAGGTATAAAAGCACTCTCGTTTCACATTCTTCAATTAGTTTTCATCATTTTCACGTGTACTTGCATAAGTTTATTTTTCCTAAAAGCCTTCCCACCATGAATAGCTGGCTATTTACTCATTTCCCACTATACCATAACTACAATTTATTTGCGCTCTTGAGATGTCGTAAATTTGTAATAGTACAGAGATGGCTTTGTAATTGATATTTTCAGAAAATTCCAGCTTTTTTCAAGAAAAAGAGCATGGTTAAGTTATTGATTTTTGCATAGAGAAAAGAGAATTTGCCATGAAAAGTGCATTATCACCTCTTGAAATATGCAGTAAAATTGGCATTTTCAGCATGCTACTCTTATCTTTATTTGCTGATAGAGAGAATATCCAGATTTTTTTAGCTTTAAGGGAAAGGATATGGTTAGGTTCATATTACTCAGCATTTAATAAATATGAAGGACAAGGAAAAGGGGACATAGTCCAATGCTATAACACTTAACAGATTTTGTTTAAGGAAAACACTTTTCATAATCTAAATGAATAAAATGAATCTAAATAAATGAAAGTCTAAATCCGCATCTGTTTTAATCTGACTTTTAATATCATAAAAATCTGACTCCTGAAGTCCTTTTCCAGAGTAAACTATCCTGCTGACCTGTGGGGGTTCTGTATGAGCAAGAGATGCAAGATTCGCCCCTAAACTGGTATACTGTTTATGAACCACTCTGAAGCAGTTGGCTTTGTGAGGCCACATCCTGCTCTTTTGCTACATGCTGAGTCTCAGCAGATGTCAATGGCAATCTCATGCATGTTTTGAGAGGAGGCTGTGGCCCTTCAGTATTATTTTGCTCTACAGAGATACTATAGAAGAGTGTTTGCTCTGTGATTAGATTCTGCATTTTTTTTTTTATAATGTGATGAGCTGTGTGTGGCTGACTGCTGGTATTTAACAAAAAAAGCCTAGACTCAGAAGTCGCCAAAGTAGATATGATCACAGATATTGGCATGATTAAGAAGATTTTATTTGGTTTCAACAATAAGGGATTCAATTAGGGGCATTTTATTATTTGTTCTGTTAGCTCATTTATTTGCTTTGTGAGCGTAGAATCCACCTTCTGGACCAAAACTTGTCCACAGTTGAAATGAGATGTATTTTCAGATGAAGTGTTTTAAAATGTTAGTTATCTTCAATGGATTATTTTAACTAGCTACAATAGCTTCTTTCATATGTTTGAGTCTTTTCTGTAGTCTAGACTGCAGTGTCCAATTGCCACATTACTTGCATGTCTGTTTGTGTGTTTCTCACCTGTTCAGTGAAATGCTAGAAAGCCATTTGCAAACATGAGTTAGAAGACAAAGGTTACATTCACTGCATAGTTTATTGATACCATGCACCTATAGTTTGAGAATATACAACATTTATTAAATATTCTGACACAGAAAGAAATTTTCAGAATGTTGCTATAATAAGACTAAGCCATAAATAAAAAATTCTTAGAGAAGATGGTTAGCCTGTGTTTCTTTTGGTGTGGATGTTACTTCTCAGTCTTTAGTAGACTTTTTTGTTTCTGTGCCCCAAGGAGTTGGGTTTATGGCTAGATGCTATGGACCAGACCTATTTGTGTTCTGTGGATAAAATCACTTAAGGGTTAGAAATACTTGGAAATAAACTGCACCTTTATAGTTTTGTAGAGGAGCAGCTGTCTTTAACTTTTTCTTACTCTGTTCTTTGAACTTGATGAGGTTATTCAAAGACTTGGAGGCTGAGAAGAGACTATTTAAATAAGGTTCCTTAAGCTCCTAGCTGTTATAGGTCATTATATTTTTCCCCTTCATTGTATGTATATTGAGCTCCATAATTTTTTTTGAACTAAAGTAGAAAATGTGAAGAGGTATCTAGTCTGTGTGGGAAGATGCCAAGAGATAACTGCGCCATTGGTTGACTACCAGTTCTAGTGAAAAAAAATTGTGTCGTCTTACTCCAATTTGTTAGCCTTCAGCATCTAGATGTGGATTTCTATTGTACTTTTCAGTGATTTGGTTAATTTTGGACCCTTAATATTTTCCCAGAGTGGAAGAAGGAGGCTCATGGTCACTCACCCCACTGTTTATTCTTGGGGAATCTGTACTGTTGGACTTGTTCTCCCCCAGTACGTACAATATTTTAAGATCAGTTTTGTCGAACTTGCAAAGGCGAGTTCACCTCCCTACATATGTAAAACATGAACTCACTGGTTCGTGTTTCTGCAGGCTGGCTTTTAAGAGCATATGTCAAGTTGCCTGTCCATTATAGATCCCTCCAGTAACCTCAAAGACGATGAGAGCAGCAGCTGCACTTCAACACCTCTCTATCATCGCTCCATCCCCCCTTTTATAGTTTCAATTTGTTTTATTTTTTTCTAAGCAAAAACTTCTGACAGAAAGACATTACTTCTTTCTAAAAAAAATAAATAAAATCCACTACTCTTCTGCTTTTTGTACACCTACTGGTAGAATGTAAAGATCCTTTGTATCCTTTGAAGTGACATTAAAATGTCATACCTAGAGCAGCTGCAAAGTGTAAACACAATCAATCTGCAATCAAGTTCAAAACTCACAGGTGATCATATAAGGTTGCTTATGACCCAGCAATACCTAAAAATATAGTAGTAAACTGGAATTCTTATTTTGTGTGGCAAATACGCAGAAATATTAATAGTTGATGTCCGTGTTTGTCATCCAGTTTACAGCTTTTCATTTTTTCAATTACAATTAAAAAATGCCAACAAATGGAAACAGATGTGGAGTTAACCATTTAAAGCTTTCGAAGTCTTGCCAAATTCTGGATTGATTCTGTAAGGAAGACTGCACCTTTAACTTTTGTATTTTGGGGGTTGAGATTTATGCTAAGAGAAAAACTGGGTCAGCAACTTGGCTGATAATGCTGAACTGATGTGCCAGGGCTTGATTTTTTTTTCCATGCTGTAAAAACCGGTGCTACTGATGTAATGCTGGAATTGTGTCAATGTTGCAGCAACCTTTACTTTGAGGCACAATACTCTGTTTACATTGAAAGATTGAGGGATGCAATTTTTTCCCCCACAGCCCTTGTTACTTACAATATTTGTGATATGCTTTAGATCATGCAAATTCCTGAAATAGATTGAATAATAGATTGACTTGATTTAAATATTTTTGTGTTTAAGTCAGCGTAGTTTGGTGAATTAGAGGAAAGTCAGGCATCTATCTGTTTAATGAAACAGTTTCTGAAGTGAAAGGGGAATGAATAGAAATAGGAAGTCATTAATTTCTGATGTTGCATAGTTACACCAAGACTTCAAGTTATGTCAAAACCAACATTGTGTATTAATGTATCAGAGAGCAAATGTCAGTCTGTCAAGCTGTGGGTTTTTTTAATTTCTTCATCACTTGATCTCATAATAAAGCAGTTTTCTAGCTCTCAAAGGTTCAGTACTGCTAATCCCAAGTACTGGATTATCCTGGGCAGAATTATTGAAATAATTATTGAAAGAGAGAATGAGATTCACGGAGAAATGAACTCTCATTTTAGACATGGGCTTAATGTTGTGCTTCATGTTTAGCAAGTGAAAACAAAGGTATCCCTTGTTTCCCATGTGCAAAATCTGTCCTGAGTCTGTTATAACATAGGGAATCTGTCCACATGCTCATTATCGATCCCTGCTGACAACTATGATGCTGCAGTATTATCAGTGTAATCTCTTGATATTTGACAGAAGAGGATTAAATATTTCCTGTAAATAGTCGTTTACCCTTTGTGTCTCCCATTTGGATGGGACCACTTTGGAACTTAACTCTGAGGAAATCAGCTGTGTCTGAAGGAAGAACAGGAAATCTCCAAAGAGAACACACAGAAAATAGGTGTGAATTCACTGTATGTTCCCAGCCAGCTGAGCAGGAAAGTTAAGAGATCAGGACTTGCTGAGAGTGAAGGAAACTGGCTGCACAGAAAGGAGAGAAGATACAATTCAAAGAGAAGGTGGGCTGCAGAAACAGAAACCTGTCTGCCCATCTATATTCTGGTTTTGTGATGGGTAAAGCTATTTTTTTAAATGTCAAACTTTGCTTGCAATGGACTGTTCTGTGTCCTTAATAATTGTACATCTAGGGAGCACATAGGGTCGAAGGTCTGTGAAAAGGTATACTTGTATAAACACATAGTCAAATATACGTGAGTGTGAGTACTAGTCCTGTTTTGCCGAGAGCCCCACTGGCATGCTTTGCAGGCAAAGGCTTTCTATCAGGAGGCCAGTGAGAGAAAAGCTGCTGTGGCCTAAACCAGCTCAGGAATTTGTGAGTGCACGTGCCTGGAGAGCAATTCTACAGTGCAGCAGCCTGTGCAGCACCTTGAGTAGGAAAGCTCTGCGTGGGCTGTGAAATGACACGTTATTCTATGGAAACCCTGATGTTAAGCTGGCTGCGCATGGCAAAGTAGGTGACATCACCATACCACAAAGAAAATAAATGCTTGCTACTTATTTCTTGTTATATGGTAAGTGTATTTCTTTCCCTCACTTCTGCATACAGTTTATTATATGATTGCTTCGAGGAAGTAAAAATAATGTGTAAGCATTGTGGAAGAAAAAAAAAGTTGACTGTTCTTTTTCTGATAGAAAGAAATAAATGCAGAATACATTAATTGTTGATCATTAATGTTTTTTTTCTAAGAGCTCTTTTCCCAGTTAACTTTTATTTGGATAATAGTTGCAAAACTTAATGCAGTAACTTGTTGAAATATAATAAATTAAAAAAAGTCCAAAATCAGAGCCTTCCTCCTGCTGTGTTCAAAACCTTACTGTATCTAGGACAGCTGCGAGCACTGTTCCACATGGAGGACATGGCACTTTTGAAAGGAAGATATTTCATCATTATATTAATAATTTTTCCATTTAGAACATCCAGCTACTCTCAAGCTTCTAACAGCAAAGTAAAAGAATACCTTGCACCTGCTGACTAATTTTAGCTAACACAAACTAAACATTTCCCTCTTTATCCAAATGACCTTGTGGTTACATGAAACAGCACAGAGACTGCTCGGAGGTGTTGATCCTGGTGAGGGGATGATTTTGTGGGCCTCTGCTGATGTCCTGGGGCAGGTGATGCGGCTCTTAGACCCAGTGACCAAGCAGTCAAGGAGATCATCTAGGCCGTGAACTTAAACCATCCTGATGGAAATGGAGGAAGTGTCCCAAAGTGAGAGCTGGTTTGAAATGAACTTTTGGTTGTATAGCTGTCCCTAAGCTAGATCAACCTCCTTACTTTGTTCATAATGTTGAAGTGGGGGATGATTATAAATTACACAGATTTTAGAGCAGGATGGGGGAGGTCGGCTTCAGAGGCTGGGAAACACCAACAGTGCACACTGGTGAGCTTTAAGTTTAAAATTACTCACCCCTGCTCACTGCTGAATTTCCTCAGCTCCTTTCCAGCGCAAGGAAGTGGGAGAGCAGTGCTGGACAAGCAGCTCCTCAGTGCTCCTCTAGCTGCTGAGCTATGCGTGCAGGTGCCATCTATGTGGAGCTCTCAGCTGCTGATGGTCCTTCCCCTGTGCAGTGGCAGTGCAGAGCAGCTTTTGGGGTGCCCCAGCTGAGGGGAGCCCATTTCAGCTAGTTTGGACCTGTTCTGCAGTGGGAGAAGGAAGGACACTGCTTTTCCCCATGGCATTTCTTGACATGAATGTTGTGTGTGTTTTGATGATCAGTGAATGTTATGTTCATGTTCCTACTATTCACCTGGCTGCAATTCTTTCAAAGTAGTAGTGCTCCCTCTCAAAAAACCCAAACAAGGAAACCCCAAACCAAAACCCAACACCGAACCCAAACCACCTATTAGTACTGATAATCTTATATAAGTCTTAATTGAATAATACTAACCTAAGAACAAGTTTCTGGATACTTTGTTTATTACTGAGATTCTGAGGCTCATAACTGAGGGGCAGAAGGAACCATTAATTCCATATGCTGCATAAGACAGAGACAGTGCATTTCCGTGGTGGTTGTTGCAGCTGCTTCAGTAACTTGTGACTGAATTTGCTGAGCATGGTTTTTGAATGCATAGAAGGAATCTCCTTTTATTGATCAGAGGAGGAATGACTATTGTAGTTGTATGGTCTAGGGCAAAGCAGCACCTGATGTGGAATAACATCCAGTTAAATAGTAAATAGATGCAAGGAAGAGGAGGATCTCTGGGACACTGAACTTCTGCCAAAGCTAGTCTTCCAATGGGAATGAAAACCACATATACGTGCAGAAGAAAAACCATGCTATAAACCTTTTCCTCAGCATATATTGAGGAAAGGAATATTTTATGTCTTCCTGGAGCTGGGGTAGTGTAATTGAGGGTACGATAGAAGATTTGGAAGGCCAGGGCCAAGTTGCTTTCCAGAGCTGTTGTAGGAAAATGTGCAAATATCCATTGTTAATCCTGTTACTGGAGGATGCCATTGCATTGGCTGGAAGAGGCGTTAAACATATTTCTCACACATCTCTGACAGTGGATCTCCTTCCCACTCTGTAAAAACTTCAGAATATTACGATCTCATTCTTCTGTTTGTGTTTATGTGTGATCGACAGGGCTGCTAACGCTACCTATGCTTAAGGTTGCTTAGCGCTTTTAGCCAGAAGGTCATGTGTTTAACTGTCTGTGTTAACTCTGCCAAAGCTTAAATAGTTTTAGGCTGAGATTTTCCAGATGGGTGTCTTCATTCAGGAGAGGTGGGTAGGGAGAGATTTCAGCCAAACTTAAATCAGTTTACTTCTTAGAATAAGCTGACAGTAAATGACATTGTTTTGTTCACATTACCAAGGGAAAATGTCCTGGATCTTGCTTCAGTGCAGGATAGGGGGGGAAGACAACCTTACGGTTTATGCTTTTTCACTTGAAATGTGGAAGGCAGCATTTTATCTTACTTGGGTGGGTGGGGGGGGAGGACATAGGAGGAGTAAATGATAAAGTAATGAAAGACTGCACCTTAGAACAGAAATAAGCATTGTAATGTCTATTTCTTATGAGACTAATTTAATTTGCAAAGAAATCCTTAACGCTGGTGTTTTCCTGCATCTTTGAATGCTTGATTTTGCAAGCCCAATGTCATTTTAATGTGCTTAAAATGTGATTCATAAGATTTTTTTTTTAACAAAGTGAACTAAGCAAAGCTCCATCAAGGCACCTATGTTTTCCACCTGTTCTGCCAAAGTCTTCAAATCCCCTACTTTTCCACTGGAGTTAATGGAGCAATGGATAGTGGCTGTCAGTGTGCATGGGCATCTTGGCAGAGACAGATCAGGTATACTTTGCAAGTGGGTATTACAGGTCTTTCTTAAAGCCACAGGGCTGGTGAGATGCAGACCTCTTAGGCTTTAACCCAAACTCTGGCTGAATTGTTAACTTAGGTACAAGCCTTTTTCCTCCTTTCCTTCCTTTTCTGAACTAACATGCTTTAATATTCTTCAGTTTACCCTGAAGTTCTTTTGGAAAGAGAATAAAAACCATCACAGAAGGAAGCTGCAAGAAAGCCTGGGGTCAGGAACTAAGTTTTATTCCTTCCTCACTCACAGCATGTTAAGATGACTAACCTTCATGTTTCTGTGCCTCTTCGTCATGTATACAAAGAAAAACCTAATGATGATTGAGCAAAATGATTACTTTTGCAACATTTGAGTTCTGGTAGTGGAGGTAAAGCAGAAGGTTGGGTGTAAGCGTAAGAGGATGTATCAGGGAAACCAAAGGAGAGCCATGGGGAAGGTGTCTGGATTCCTAGAGAAAGGATTACTTATCCTAGTGAGGGAATTTCTCAGCTGAACCTCAGCTCATACCACTGCAGTGTTCTTTGCACTAGTGAATATCTGAGGATAGCTACTCTCTCATGTCAAGAAACACTGTTTTGTCTTGTATAATAGTGAGAATTTTAAAATCTTTACTCTCCAGTAACAGAGGCCTTAGACCTGGTAAAGTGACAAGAAAAGCACAGTGAAAACACAAGGCAGCAGTTTTAGTTTCTGACTAAACTGTCAGGACTCTTATAAAATTGGGTTGTTATCTTGAGTCTTATTTTCTGAATATTATTTTTGGAAGTACAGTATGATTGTTTCACTTTTTAAAGACTCTGATGGAGAATGCACAGCAGTCTGCAGGCTTATCAGTTTGATCTAGAGTTTTTGCCAAGGAGTATGCTTGAAATATTCTTGATTTGTCTCCCCTCTTTTTTTTTCTTCTCCCCCTCCCTAAGTGTCCTGACTGTAGAGACTGGAAAGTAAGTAGGATTACAAGAGGAATGAACTTATCTCATTAAACTTTTTTAGTACAGTTATGCAGAACAGTTTTTGAACAAATTGCTCAACAATAAGTTGCTATTTTTACTGGAAGATATTTAGCTGGAAAATATATTGAGGTGAGGAAAAGTGCTTTATTCCTTATGTACGTGTGTGTATGTATGTGTATGTATTTTTGAACTCAGAATCTGGCTCTCTTAATTGCTCTCTCTTAAAAAGAAGCTAAGTCAGCTTCAGAGCTTTTCAACTACTACACCTAAGTTTTCCTTAAGTCCAAACTGTAAGCAGTTTAGGGCATGGCTTCTGCTTGTCTGTGCGACGCCTGGTAAAGCGTAAATGAAAAATTGCTCTAATAAGAAGAAATCTGGAGTGTTAGTTTACTCTGAGGAAGAGGTTAATTTCTCATTTAATCCTGGATATCAAACTGGCTGTTCCCTGGACACCCAGCCTCATGAGCTGGGAGATGGGGAGGGGAAGCAGATTGAGTTCAGCACAGTTGAAGAGGAGGTGGTCAGAGACCTGCTACACCACTTGGATGCACACAAGTCTGTGGGACCGGATGGGTTTCACCCAAGGGTGCTGAGAGTTGGCAGATGTGCTCACCAAGCCACCTTCCATGATTTATGGTGAACTGGTGAGGTCCCATTGGACTGGAGGGTGGCAAATGTGACACCCATCTACAAGAAAGGCAGAAAGGAGGATCCAGGAAACTATAGACCTGTCAGTCTGACCTTGGTACCAGGGAAGGTCATGGAGCAGGTCATCTTGGGTGCTATTAAAAGTCATATAATGGACAATCAGGGGATCAGGTCCAGTCAGCATGGGTTTATGAAAGGCAGGTCCTGCCTGACAAACCTGATCTCCTCCTACAACAGTGCGATCTGCTTATTGGATGAGGGAAAGGCTGTGGATGTTGTTTACCTTGACTTCAGTAAGGCCTTTGACACCGTTTCCCACAGCATTCTCCTGGAGAAACTGGCTGCTTGTGGCTTGGATGGGCACACGCTTTGCTGGGTAAAAAACTGGCTGGATGGCCGGGCCCAAAGAGTTGTGGTGAATGGAGTTAAATCCAGTTGGCGGCCGGTCACGAGTGGTGTCCCCCAGGGCTCGGTTTTGGGGCCACTCCTGTTTAACATCTTTATTGATGATCTAGATGAGGGGATCGAGTGCACCCTCAGTAAGTTTGCAGATGACACCAAGTTGGGTGGGAGTGTTGATCTGCTCGAGGGTAGGGAGGCTCTGCAGAGAGACCTGGACAGGCTGGAGCGATGGGCTAAGGCCAACTGTAGGAGTTTCAATAAGGCCAAATGCCGGGTGCTGCACTTCAGCCACAACAACCCCCAGCAGTGCTACAGGCTTGGGGAGGAGTGGCTGGAGAGCTGCCAGTCAGAGAGGGACCTGGGGGTGTTGATTGACAGCCGGCTGAACATGAGCCAGCAGTGTGCCCAGGTGGCCAAGAAGGCCAATGGTATCCTGGCTTGTATCAGAAATAGCGTGGCCAGCAGGGACAGGGAAGTGATCTTACCCCTGTACTCGGCACTGGTGAGGCCGCACCTCGATTCCTGTGTTCAGTTTTGGGCCCCTCACTACAAAAAGGACATTGAATTACTCGAGTGTGTCCAGAGAAGGGCAACGAAGCTGGTGCAGGGTCTGGAGCACATGTCGTACGAGGAGCGGCTGAGGGAACTGGGGTTGTTTAGTCTGGAGAAGAGGAGGCTGAGGGGAGACCTCATCACCCTCTACAACTACCTGAAAGGAGGTTGCAGAGAGCTGGGGATGAGTCTCTTCAACCAAGTAATAAGTGATAGGACAAGAGGGAATGGCCTCAAGTTGTGCCAGAGAAGGTTTAGACTGGATATTAGGAAGCATTTCTTTACAGAACGGGTTGTTAGGCATTGGAATGGGCTGCCCAGGGAGGTGGTGGAGTCCCCATCCCTGGAGGTGTTTAAGAGTCAGGTTGACATAGTGCTGAGGGATATGGTGTAGTTGAGAACTGTCAATGTTAGGTTAATGGTTGGACTGGATGATCTTCAAGGTCTTTTTCAACCTAGATGATTCTGTGATTCTGTAAAGGGTTGTAGCATCAGTGTGTATTTGAATTTGCTTTCACTTTTCATGAATTCTGTCTCTCTGGCCATGTCTGTAATGGGGGCTTGAACCAGATAACCTCCAGAGGCCCCTTCCAGCCTGATTTATTTTATGGTTCTTCACCACAATCTATCAACAACACAAAATCATGTTTCAAACTTTCAGCTTAAGAATTCCTTATTTAGTATAATCATATATAGTCCAGCACCTTTTCCCTTTGTGTTTGCAATGACTTTAATCAATGTGAATATATTGACTGTAGACATAAAAATATACAGGTAACATAGTGAAAAAGTTTCTTTTGGTTCCCAAGGCTTGACTGCACTAATAATCTCCTCATGCTACAGAAGAGAGGGTGCTGCATTGTTCAAAGGACCCTGACTTTCTCTGCTCAGACGTCTGGAAAACTGCACAGAAAACTGTGGGAAAGCTATAGTTGTAGAGGCTGTAGGAGGGTCCTCAAGACCTTTTTTACAAATATGGGGGCAAAGCTGTTAAACTAAACCTGTCATTTTGCAGTCCAAGGTGACTTCACAGCTGTCATCCAGGACAAGTTACGGGCTGTG
Source organism: Strix uralensis (assembly GCF_047716275.1). NCBI lineage: Eukaryota > Metazoa > Chordata > Aves > Strigiformes > Strigidae > Strix > Strix uralensis. The sequence goes on from NC_133975.1 coordinate 59,933,135, forward strand.
AATGATTACTTGCTGCTCATGTCAAACAGTTTTTAACCCTGATTCTTGGCCTTGTTGGCTGCAATTGCAGCCTTAATAGAATGGGAAACAAATCAAACACAGATATCAAGTTTGGCTAATCTATTTTCATTAAGATATTTGATACAAAGTGCTAGAATGAAGATTATTAACATTTTAAAGAAAAATAAATTGGATAATTTGCATATATTAATAGTATCTATTACAAGGGTATTTGATATATTTTTTATATATGGTAGATTAACTCCATATCCTGGTATGACTCAAATAGAAAGGTAGGAAGATTTTTCCAGGCTCACACTCTGAGCTGGCCTGTGACCTAGAAGGTGAAGACAGGGAGAACAGTCTGGGGCCAGAGCATCCTGGCCTTACCCTTACCTTTCTTTTTACCAAATCTCTCCCCTCTACCCCTTAAATAAGCTAGCTCTTTGTTAGCTGCTTTTATTTTTACAGAAGGAGCATTAGAAATAGCTGAAGTGTGATACCAAATAGCTGTTACCACTGGGTAACGGGGTGAGACTTTCTGTGTGATTCTCTGAGTGTGAGAAGACTATATCATTGTTTGTCCTGATCCCACTCAAATGTTTTGCAATGAAATATGTGGGGTTTGGCCTTCACTCAACAAAGCACTTATGCATTTGCTTAATCTGAAGTAAGCTAACATCACCTGGAATCAATTGCATTGCTTACATGTGTGAAATAAAGCACACCTTGTTGAGTCATGACAGGCTCTGTTCTTACTGAGGAAATATTGTAGAGCAGAATTTATAGTCGATTTCTTACCTTTCTCCTGATAAAACTGTTATTTGCTAAAAGAAGAGTTTGTATAAGATCATGTTCTTTATCTTGAATTTCCATCTGTCTGATAACAGTTATTATTTGGGAATTGGTTTGGGGACGTTACTGGCTTTCTGTACTGGTTTGCTACTGTCTTTCAGTTTTAAGCTCTTTGGGGGCAGCACTGGCTTTTATAGCATGACTGTGCATACAACAACTATCTTCAGGGGCATACAGCCTTGATTAGGGCCCATTGATACAATTTTATTATTCTAGGAATAAGATAGACCCTGTTTTGCGCACAAGGTTTCTTTCAGGCTGCATCTTCTTTCTGCCTCCATTTTTTACATGTATGTAGCCACCTCCCGGGTCTTGAAGGGAGCACTGGGGGTAGATATGCACTTGGGAAGGATTTTGTTCTCTGGCTGCAAAGGGGTCTGTTCTCATTAGCTCTGGTTCAGTGTGCTCAGAGCGGGGTGCAGAAGGGCACTTCTGTAAATGAACGTATCTCCCAACACCTATGCAAGAGCTGTTCACAGTCTACCCTTGCTACAGTCTGAGGCAGGTGAGGAGTTTCTAAAATGTGGAGGTTGTTCCTACCAAAGCATGCAACTTTTCTGTGTGCATTCTGGTGCAAGAGCTAACAGTAGATTAAATCGTTTTTATTGTTATTTCTGGAATTTGATTGCAAGTACATTCGTGGAGTCACTTGGCATATGTCATAAAATCTGATTGATTGAATAGTTAATCCTTGAAAACTTCTCTTTGAAATATTGCCAAGGTCAACAAGGGATAGTGCCCATGTATACATGTCATGGAAATTACCTATTTTGCCATTTTTGTCTACCCCCATATATCTGCAAGCATGCATAATGTTCTAGTCTTCTCATGCAATGCGTTCCTTCCCCAAAATACTGGTTTTAGTGATCCATGTTCTGCTTTGTGCTGGTGGAATAGAGAAAAACGCTTAACTTCGAAGGAGATGATCAGTAAGTTAGAGTATTCCTTATAAATTATTTATTTCAGTTCAGAACTGTTTGTGGACCATGTTATTTTATGGGAAAGAAATACTGTGAACTTTTTGGCAAGACTGGTTATTTCCAAATTTCCTATGAGGTTTGTTATTGTTTCTTGAATGTAAGTTGTCATTTACGTAAATGTGCCACATCACAGATTTTACTGAGTGCAACAAGAGGTGCCTTCTGAATGTGATGCTAGTTATGTAAATTAGATGGGTTTGTTCACGGGAATAAAAGCTGCATGTCACTGATGCCACTTACTGGAAGGTAAATGGAAGAGTTTCTACTTTTTTGCTGGGCTTGGGCAATGACAGAGCTTATTTTATCCTTGTTTGGCCTGAGATATCACCCTTGTGAGTTTACTCACGTTTTATTGGTTGTTATTTCAGTTGCTCACCACTGCTACATATTTGCTTTATGACAAACTTTGCAGAAAAACCAGGCAATTCTTGGAAAAGCCTATTCAATGCTTTCTTCTAAAGTTGTTGGAAATTATTTAAAATGCCATTACAGTGGTTCCTAGGCACTAATGTCCTATTATGCTTCTCTGAAATGGGATGAGTGACCTCCTGAGACCTTGTCATAGTATGCAAGTTTTCCTAGGTGACTCTGGCGAATAGATAACCTGTTGTGTCAGCTCTCATGTGTGAATTGAGCCAAGGTCTGTGTACCCTTCCTGGCTATGTGAAGAGATGATCCTTGTGCTGTGGATGGCATCCTGTGCTGCATTCCAGGAACATGGCCCTTCTTGGCAGCTGTCACATCACAGATATCCACTGAGCTGTTCATATGAAGCCATAGGGGAAACAAGAAGTCTACAAGAAAATTTCAGTAACTCATTCACCATAACCCAGTCCAATTGAAATGTGCATGTTCATAAGATGAAAGTGGGAGGGGAGCTGTGATCATTGCTGAATTTTGTCAGTGAGCAGGAAATTTAACGTTAAAAAATTGCTGAAATTGGACAGAATGAAAATCCCTGTCCTTTGCAGAACTTTGCCAGAGATTCATCCCCTGTTGTTCTGACAGTGTTTGCTTTAGGAAATTGCTATATCTTGGTCTTATTGCCATTTTTCTAAGGAAAATATATCAAAATCAGCAATTGGTCCTTTACAGTAATGGTGCACTAGGAATCAGACTGTGCCAGAAAGTTTGCAATGCAATACCGATTGTTGTGCCCAAATGTATTCTTGTAGGATTGCTCTTCAATGCTTCCTGTACTGATCTTGTTCTGCTGGTTTTAGAAATGGAGTTTTTCAAGCTTTGGCAAAACATAATTCTCACACTTTAGGTAACTAAGTAGTTAGGGAAAAAAAAAATCTAATTTTAATTACATGGGAATTTCTGTACTCCCTGCTTTTTTGTTCATTTGCTTTTAGCAGGTATGGCATACTGCTTGGGGGAAATAGTCTTCAAATTACACAAGCCAAAATCATGCATGATTTAGAGGGAGCAATAGCTGAACAGCAGTCTGCATTGTAATGGTAAAGGAAAAGACATAAAATGCAGTCAAAGCTATCAGTAAAGGCGCTGCTGCCAACTCTGAAGAACACCTGGCTAGGCATTAAAGGACACAGATATGATCCCCTTACTGAGCAGTATTTTATAGACTGTAGATCAGAGCCAAAGAAAACAGCTTTTGGAGTTTTTAGGTGTCCATAAACAGCTAGATAAATATGAGGGAGCCAGAACAAGGGATAAACAAGGTAGCGAAGTATCAACTTGCCACATTGCCTTTTGGAGCTCCCCAAATACCCAGCTGACATTGGAGTATATTACTTCTTCAGCGTTCCCATTGCTTTCGATAATTCTTGGAGGTGGTGCCCCTAATGTCTGAGAGAGGGTCAATGGAGCAATGTCATGATATAAACTCAAGCTGTGTCCTGTCATCTGCATAATTGCTGGGATTGCATAGTTGACCATATTTCATGTGAGTTGGCAGTGACCACTAGTCTGTAGTCAGGATGGGAATTTGGAAGAAGAGCTGTACCTATGGTCTCCGATCTCCCTCTTGTAGCTGCTGCCAGCATTCAAAGCATTGCAAACAAGTTTCATAAACAAATCTCATTAAATGTTTTTAGACATAAGAAGGCGCATAGCCATAAATAGAAAATTGATAAGTGGGCAACTGTTAAAAATAGCTCATTAAGAAATGGTAAGTGGAGAAATAATATGGATATGATAGCATAAGGAATATTCTACACACATACTTGAAGCCTTTAGCGGTTGCCAAAACTCTGATGAAGTGAATGAAGAGCAAATGGGTTGTATTTCAAACACATACCATTACACTGAGCAACAGTAACATTTTATTGCTTCAGTCAGATTTTTTGACTGAAGTAATAAAATTTGTAAAATATAAAGAAAAATACAGGATTTATCTCTCCCTCCTGTCCTATTCCTTCCCCCCACCTTTTCTTATTTCAAATTCAAAACAGATCTCATGGTTAACAGTATAGCACTCAGGTTATGGAGATGTTTAAAAAAATCATTTGACAGATTCAAAGAAACATGCAGTTCTGTACACAACTAGAGTAATAAGAAATACTTCCTTTCATATGAATTTTATGGTCATAGCTTATGTCTGGTGAACCTAGAGAAGAAGTTACTACAGAGCTGGTTTCAGCTGCAGTTCTACAAAGACTTAAGCATATGTTAGGTCTTGTCCTGTAAGAGTAGTCAAAGGTGGGTAAAGTGCATGGTGCACAAAGCTGTTCACATGTTAGAACATTTTGGTCTGTATTTTACTCAGGTTTGGTCTGAATGACTACATTATTTAATCTGAATGACCTTATTCAAATTGAGCCACTTTGCAGTTATTGCTCCATGCTATTGCCTTGTAAAATGGAATTAATTTTTCCAGATGTAGTTGTGCGTTACCCGTAAACAATTGTGTAGTCTCTTGGTTTTAAATCTGTGTGGTGGTGTTTTTTTTTTTTTAATGGCAGAGAATCTACAGTCTATTTCTAACTGGAAGACAAGCCTTAAGAGTATTAGGGCTTCTGAATGCTTAGCTTATTTCATGTTAAGTGATCACTGATGAACATTAAAATAACAGCTGATCTCATAGTGCACGCAATTTCTTATAATTTGAGTTATGGGCATTTTATTTCTATTGTCCAGAGCCAAAACTCAAAATACAGTCTTATGTAGTCTTATGTACATCCATCAGCCTTTCTCTGCTGCTGCTGTTCGTGCAGAAATCTCAGTGTAAAAATAAGAAATTGTTTACACTATTTAGTTTTTCCTAAAGTATCCTCACACAGGGATAAGGATGGAGAACCTAATCTAGAGTGGTTGGTCTGAGGTGCACAGTGTTCCCCTTAATATGAGAAGTGTACCTAATATTTCTTCTCTAGCTCTCCATTTTATTGCTGTGGACTAAAAAGAAACATAAATAATAACTAAGATCCTTTGTTCTGTAGGTTCTTCCTACAGGTCTTTTCCCAGAAGGTGGTCAACAGCCTGCTTCAGTGTCCCTGCCAGCTGTGATGCTTGCACACACCCTGTCCTCTGCTGGGTGCGTTATGAAGCATTCTGCCTTTGTGGCAGAGGTTTATGCAGTTAACAGCTGGATGTTGTCTATAGGTGCCAGGGACATATGTTTCAAGAACCTATTTGTGAAATACTAAGTAGCCTCAAACTTGTTGAAAATAGTTTGCATTTACAGAGTGCCATACAACACTAAAACCCAGCAAATCGCAATGAATTAGTGATGTGTTGTCCTGATTTTGGTCTGAGATATAGTAACTTGTTCAATTCCAAACTAAGTTTTTGCATCAAGGCTTAGGCATTGCAGTATCATGTTCTCTCTCCTTAACCATGGCTTTCTAATGGAAATATTTAGAAGTGTAATGTATATTGATACAATGCTATAATATACAGTCTAGGTTAATGAAGGATCTGTATGGAGTATCGTAACCCTTGCCTATAAGCAGGAAAAAATGATCTGTTGTGGAACTATCTATACATACATTTGTCTCTTAATTTTCATAAAAAAGCTTTGAGTAGCAGCGCTAAATACCTGAGCCAGATCTAATCATGCAATTCTGTTGTTCTACTCTTTCATACCTATGCAGGTATTTTCACTTGTTCTATTGATGATTCCCTGTTGCTCTCTGTAAAAACTCAAAGTACTTTGTGTTTTATTTGCATCCTGACATGTCATTTAGTACTTCTTACTCAGCAGAAGAGTTAAATCAGTGGTGATCTTCAAATGTGTATGTTAGTATGTGTAACTGTGCATGCAGCCAAAAGAGAGTATGTGAAAATTCTTTGCAGATGCCTTGTGACTTCATTCACACTTCAGTGATTAACTGAAATGGGTAATTCTTTCAGAAAGGTAGTGTATGTTTTCCTTGTTAATCTATGTGCTAATCTGTGTTCCTCTGACAATTTAAGCAAAGGGGTTATGTTATGGTTGTAAACCAGAAACCATAAACAGACTGCTACCTAATGAAATGTCACTTTTATTCAGTTTTTGTTTTCTTTCAAAATGGAGTAGTTTGCATCATGTTCTTCCTTTGAAGTCTAGCATTTGTTGCACATCTGACAGTATTTCTCTCCAACTGGGAGAAGTATTTCATAACTGTATTTCATAACTTCATTTCATTCTGAAGCTGCAAATATTTGGGCTTATGAAAGGAATTTGAATTTGGGAAATCTAGAGTATTATATGGAAGACATTCTCTTTTCCATGTTCTTGTTGTAGCATGAGTTTGTTTCTATGTTAGTGCTTGGCTCATTAGCATTTTACAAAGGGGATTGCTGCCACCTTGGTTTGCACAACCTCCTTTCAAAGAAAGCAGTTGATCCCTGCCTGTTTTTCAAAAGAAAGTGTAGTTATACTGCAGAAAACATTTTGATCTTTGGATCTTGAGATACCTTGATAAAAGACATCTCAGCCCAGGATATCTCCTGCTGTGTTTGCTACTCCATCCAAAATTTTCTGATGCTAGACAGGTGGGACTCAAATATTTTTTTTCCCAAGACACTGTTCTATGCTTGCACTGAGTAGAGCTGGAAGTCTAATTTAGCAGCCTTGAGCCCTCTGCAAGAGTTGTAAACCTGTAGTTAAAACTGTGGGGTCTCAGTTTGAAGATGTCTCAGTCATCTTCTTTCCTGAACGTACTGTTGTAATGCAGAACACTTGTATGATGCAGCTTGTGTGTCCTATAAAAAGTAATATGTTGGTTGTTTTTCCTTTGTGCACTAATTGATAATTGAAGATATTTTTCCCCAAGCACTCTGAATTTGCATACTTACAGAGTGCCCAATTTTGATACCACCCCAAAGAGTGGTAAATAGTATGATTCAAGTCAGGCTCTTAAATCCTTTGAAGGAGAAGCAAGTTATGACCAGCAAAAGATCAAATTGTCTCATGTCAAATTTTGAATGAGATGAACTTTGAATGGAGCCTGTGCTGAGGATAAAAAGACAACAGTCAGAAATTAATAAAGTAGGAGTATCCTCACTCACAAAAGGAATATTAATTCATGGTACCTACAGTAGAGGCATCAGCAGGAAGATTTATTTTTCAGCAGGGAAGGCTATTTGTAAGCATTTCCAAAGATGTACTTCTGCATCAGCGATGCCTATGTTTTTGAGCTTCACTTTTTATTTTCAATGTATTTTAGCAACACATTTATGTTGGTCATCACCAGGGAAATCCCAGCCATGCCTATTTACAATGTGTCGTTATGTGACATCATTTGCTTTGGGGTAGTTCTTCTTTTCTACAATACATAACACTTTTGTCTGTACTACGAATGCCCTGTGCTTTCATACTTCTTCGAAATACAAAAATACTCTTTCCAGCTGTATCTACTCATATAAAGTTAACTTCTGCAAGTGCCCCTTCCACTTTATTGAATTGCATTTATATTTCAAGGTTTCTGGATGCTGGGAAACAGCAAGCATCTTTCAGGTGTTCTTGTTTTTGACCCATACTTTAGGGATTTATTTTCTTTCATGTCCAAGTGCAGATTTATACTGTTTAGCAAAGTTGGCCAGAGGGATTTACATTGTCTGTTTTGGAGGGCCTATGGGCCCCTTGCTGGGGTACATGAACAGGGTCTTGAGCAGGATGTTTGCATCCTTGCTTGTACAATCCAGCATCGTCCTCCCCTCTTCTATCTCTGTCACGGGGTCAGAGGATGGGGTTGGGAGCCTGGCTTCCTGCCCTGGGTTGCAGACACTGCTATTCTCCTGCACCTCCTTAGGTTTAAAGACTGTCATGGTCTGTTTTGTGCTTTTCACTGGAACAACGTTGCTGTTTTTTCTGGTGCCGGGATCTCTCTGGTCAGTAATCTGGTAAGGTTCAGAGTTACCTGCACTTCAGCTGGAGGAGTTGTCTGATTACTGCTCTGTCTGCATCAGTTAAACCAGGCTGTTCTTGAAATGTACTGTTAACAAAAGGCCGACTGTACTGTTGAGTACATGGAATCTTGTGGTTCTATACATATATATGCATTTAGGACCAGGACCTGCAATGCAACTTATGTAGCTGAATCCTTAGACTGAAGTATTCTCCGTGACTTACAAGAAAACCATGTTCCACTAGAATAAACACTTGTTGTGACAATTGCTGCTATAGATAAGTAGTTCTCCGTTCATAACAGCAGTATTTTTCCCTCTTACAGCATCAAGTTGAATAGCAGTAAAGTGATCCCTCTATTACCAAGTCATAACCCAAAGAAATAAATAGTAGTGTCATGTCTATTTTCAGAAGCTTTGTTGCTAAAAACAGATCTTCTCTCTGCAGGCTGCTTTAGCCTTTCTCAAAGTGACAGCATTTCATTAGAAATAGCTTGCTGGGCCTTCTTGCCCAGCTCTCCATTGTAGTGCCCTGGTCTGTGAGAGCAGACAGCTGGGGGAGTTTGGCATTTTGAAGGTTACGATCACAGCAGTTTCGTAAGTGCTTTATTTCAGTTCTCTTCTGGCTGCGTCGGGGACAGGTGCGGTCTGGTTCTGATTTCACTGGTCTTAATTTCTTATCTGACCTGGTAGTCAATCAAGGGCATGAGAGAGGAGCAAGAAAAAGCGGGAGAGGAACGGCCTGAGACAGACAGACAGTGAGAGTGCAATGCTGAGTATCTGACTTTTTGCATCCAGGAATTGGCAGATCTGCCTGTCATTCAGTGCTGCTCTGTGTACTGACGCTGCCCTGTGCAAAATGGATTTCTGAGTGTTAACCATCATGTTCTTCTTTTCCAAAGGGTCTTCTGTAGGATTTCATTTGCAGAGCACAGAGGGCAATATCTAGGGTAATTCCAGGGCTTAGTGGCTGTGATCTTTTGTCAACTCTACTTGTGAGTGAAATTAAACTTGGTATGAGCACCCACAATCTGAGCTTGTGCAACACAATTCCTGGCCAATGAGTGAAAAATCATAAACCTGACAAGTATTTATGAGAGAGAAAAATGAGATGTCATATTATAACAGGAATATATTCATTAAATCTATCAATTTCACAGAAACCAAGAATTCCCTCTTCAGTAAAAGGCTTTGAGTAGGTTTATAAAGTCAGATATTCTTTTATGAGATGTAACTTTTTTATGCTAAAACACAGTATGTTTAAATTCAGGTCAGTATTTTCTAAGGGAACAAGTTACAAAAAGGGCTGAGTTAACATGATGTTGCAGTAGCCACTCTGTTTCTGAGAGGATATTGGCCAATATCCGTGCATCAGCTTATTGCAGCTGGAGCCATACCTGGAAAAACCTTCTTACAAAAGCAATAAGCCTGGAAGGGGTGAACCTTCAATGTCAGTAGCCTTGTGTCACTTTCCATCACCAGAGGATTTGATGCAGCAGGAATAGAAAAGACTTCAAAGAACAATTTCCAGTCATCTTTCCTACATGTGGGAAGTTGTTCCAGGAAGAACCTGGGGCATGAACTTTGCAGTGTCTTCCCTGCCTGCCTACAGGAGGAGAAAGCTGTGTCTGCTGTCAGAAAGCAGAGAGACCCCAAAGCATTCACTTAAGTGGTCGGATTTTCAGTCCAAAGGAGTAGTCGTTGGTGTGGTGGTGATATGAGTGACTGAGTGCTGTGTACACAATGTAATTAAACTTAATATCCATTCATACCATAAAATTAATTCCACTGCTACTAGCAGTGAATCTTTGTTTTCAGCACAAAATTTCCTAAGGGAAACCAAAGCACAAGTGAGACACAGAAGTTATAATAGCACATGATGGAGCTGGCCAGATCGCTCACTGGGAAGGAGTCCTGGCTTCTCCGTTCCAGGGGCCCTGGCTTGCTGAGGCTTCAGAATTCAGCTCATCATGTTGTTGTGTGGTCACAGCCTCATGAGCAAACCTTTATAACTGGTGAGATTTGGACCAATCTGGCAAAAGGGATGCAGCATAAGAGGTGGCTAGACTGTCCGTGTGATCTAATATGCTAACATGGATGGGCAGGTAAGATACAGTCAAAGGGGAAAAAAAGACCAGAGTGGAAGCAAAGTTCAGCCATCTTTGTACTGGATGAGTGTCACAAACTGATATCTAAGTATAACTGGGATGGTGTTAGCAGGTTCGATTGGCACCTCCTGCTGACAGAGATGAGCCCCGTGCTGTTCCCAGGCTGGCGGGTGGTACAGCTGTCTCGTGTCGTTTTCCAGCCACTTGCATCTTTCCTTCTGATGTTGGCATGCTGTGGAGGCCCCACTTGTCTGGCTTCCATTGCCCTGGTTCCAGCTGCTCCTGATGGTTAGCAAAACAGGAAGTTGGTTGGTTTGTTTCTTTTTTTGAGGGGCGTGTTTGGTTTTTTTTTGTCAGAAAGCACTTAAAATGCCTTTTTGTATGAGTTAAGTAATGATTGTAATCGCTGTGCTAAAGCAGTTTGCAGGGAGTTGCTGCTCATTTTTGCCAAAACCATGTTTCCAGATGCTACACAGGTGCCCAATTCTTTGGTATGCTGGCACTTATTCTTGGGTAACCTTAAACTGTCCTGTGCATGGTCTGAGAGTGTGAAGGGTGGAAAAAGCGTGGATAGAGATTGAGAAAAGATAAAGGCTTTCACTGCTTAAATACTACCACCACCTAGTTTCCTTTGGTAGATAGCAAACAAGCACTGTTCAGAGAAGCATGGATCGGAAAGGCGCATGTACTCCTGTGTGGCAACATGTCATGGATCTTATGCATAAGAACCTGTAAAACATATAAAAATCATCTGTACATGGTTGTGTGTGTGGCATTCATGTTAGAATCTGAGCTCAAAGTCAAGAGACACCTCTAACATTTTAACAAAATACATGGTTAAACATATTTCATTGTTGGAGTGAAACACAACTGAACTATTATACCTAGGAGTATTAGCTCCTAAATGTATCTGTTTACAAATGGCAGCCTCAACTTTATTTTAAACTAAGCATTAGCACTAGATGGCCTTTCAGTATAATTAATTTACCAGGATCATGAAGAAATATGATGTCTAAAAAAAAGTGCAACTAAACATGGTTGACAAATTGTAGTTAAAGCCTCAAAAACCTATTTTTCAAAGTGGAATTTAAATTCTATTGTCCAAATAATTCAGTTTTCCACATAAAAACAATGAAAACCTTTAGCTGTAGCCCAAACATAAAGCTCCTGAGAGAGGAAAAGTTGTATTGTGTGAGAGCTGACTTTAATAAATGTAAACCCTCGCTAAATGATATCAGATTTGTTTATTTGCTCATGGGCTACATTTGGGTTGATCCATGTGAACTTTTGTGTTTCTTATCACCCAGTCGCAAAGAAAATATGACCGTGTGTCTTCAAAAGAAAACTGGACCTTGGTCCTACATAAGGTTATACTTCTTGTAGTATTAAACAGTCATCATCCTTATGGTGTGCAGAGATCAAAATACAAAAATCTTTAACTGTTCCCCTTTTTTCTGAACTTCTTGAATGCTTGCAGTAATACAGCTTAGTGTTCAACAAAGTTGTTGCTGGACAGTGAGGGTAGCAGTGACAAAGTCTATCACCACTTACAGATGTAACGATTAAGTTCAAAGCCTTTGGACAGGGTTGGTTGTTAGCAAAGAGAGCTCGAAAACCGAGACAAAGTATTAGCAATTAGGCAGCAAAGGGTCATGTGTTGTGACAGCTAGAAGTATTGTGCTAACAGTGTGGTAACTTGTCTGGGAGACTCTCTATTTGTATATTTCTTTGTTATTCAGATTATTTTCTCCTGTGGTAAATGAGGGCTTGCTTTGGGTTCTTCCTGTTGTGCCTATAACAATAAAGAAAATTGGTAAATAAATGCTGTGTATAAGCAAGATGCTTTCAGAAAGCTGCCAGGATTTTTTGCCTGGAGATAATGACCTGTTTGGTTTAATTTTTCAAGTCAATTTTAGCTTTTAGTGAAACTTTGGGAATTTGATTTTTTTGTTTGTGTGTTTGTTTTTGTTGTTTACCTGGCTGTGGTGGCTGAATGGCAACTCTTCTTGACCCACCCAGCACCGCATCTGCTGATGTCCAGAGAGGGAGGAGAGCTGTACCCCAGACCACCACAGGCCAGGTCGTGAGGAGCACAGGGTGATTCCTTCTCCGAGGACACGCTTGGCAAGGGTTGAATTACCTGCTGGGGCCTCGAGGGCACGTGTGGCAGAGGGCACTTTGCTGGTGCCCTGGAAAGGAGCAGCATGCTCCTTTTTGTTGCATGCTGTTGACAGCAGGACACCGGATACCCCCCAGGAAAATGGATGGCCTCTTAGCTAGCATGTTGCCGCTCCAAGTGCCGGCGTGCCACCTTCCCCCTTTCCCTCCCTCCTCCTTTTCTCCGTCAACCTTCCAAGCACTGAGCTCTAATGCTGTGCAGGAGGTGCAACATGAGGCCCCGTGGGTGGCTCAGGCACTGATGTTCCCCCAGTCACAGTGTCCCAGGTGCAGCAAGCAGGAACGAGGTGCCTGGCAGAGCACTGGCTACTGAGATGCTTGGGATACTGGGGGGGCCCTGAGTGGGGATGATGGCAGCCTAGCAAGGGTTTGCTGCAAATCTCCCTCTGGCCAGGCTGTGCATGCTGAGAGCTGCCTCCTGCAAGTTCTCCTGCCCTGCCTGGCCCTCATGCCTGGGATGGGTGTGGATGGCAGGGATCCTTCCAGTTCACAAATGTGGAAATGTTTCTCCCCAACAGCTTTCTGCTACCTAAGGAGTATCTCTGCCCTTTTCTCTTGGGATAACTTGGGGAAACCTTATAGGAAAAAACACACCAAGGTTGTTCTTGGAAGTTGCTACTAATGAGCAGAGGGCTAGGGAGTTAAGAATTTAATTTCCCTTCATGCCAAGACCTTGAAACAAGCTGTTGGGGTGGGCTTGTGCTGCAGCCATTCTCTTTGCTCGTCAGAAAGAAGTCTAAAGTACTGCAACAGCTCCAGCCACAGCAAGGTGGTGAGAAGTTCTGTATTTTTAAAGCAGTTCCCAGAAGACAAACTCTGCCTGCCTTCTGGGCTTGTCAGGAGCCAAAGGGTCTGTCTCTCTGTGCTAGAACCACTTTGGGAGACAGGTGCAACATCAGCAAGTTTGGGGAATGTGTAGTAACCCAATTGGCTATCACCAAAAGGTGGCAGCGTCTACATCTGCTTTTCATTATAGCCCATGATGCTAGTTAAGCCAAATATCCTAGATTTAGGTGCAGTGGGAACAGGGAAGTAACAAGTGGTGTGCTGGATGAGTAACAACAGCAGATCCATGTTTGCTTTGTCTTGATGTTTTGTTGATCAACCCAAGTGAGGATAAATAGGCAGACAAACAGATTAATGCTACCGATGGGCTCTGAGAAGCTGTCCACGTCTATATTTCATCTCTTCGTGATAGCCTCAAGCTAATCCCTGGGTCAGGACACTTCCACACCTGGGGATTCAAAGTCCTGGTCTGAGCGTGAGACTGCCCAGAAATAAGGGTGCTGGGAAGTATCGGCACTGGAGTTTCTATAGCAGGAAACGAGCGACGTGCTGTGTCATGAGATACAAAGCAAAACCCTGAAGTTAGGCCATAAAAGAAAATACAGCTCATGCATCCTGATGAAAATCTATCTTCCTTTCTCTCCTAGAAAGAACTTCTACATAGTGAAAATAAAAGCATCCATATTATTTTTTTAACTTTGCTGGTAAACCATTCTCCATGTGAAGAAATGACTGATTTTCTTCAAATTTTGCCTCATTTTTAGTCATCATATGAAATGAAAAAATATTTAGCCAGCTTGAATGAATTCTTTTATCTCTCCTTAAAGGATAAACTTTTGTCAGAGTCCCTTAATGTTTTTCCTTTAGAGAAATATTCAGTAAGATTGCTCTGTTGCCCTTTTAATTTCCTTCTACCTTTTTCTGAACTGCTCTGTTGCCCCAAGGTAACATGTTAATTAAATTAGGATAAAAACTTTGTTTCAGTGCAGAAAAAGAATTGGACATGTTTGTTTGTTCTATGAAGGAATTTTTCTTTTTTGCTTTTTATCCTGTAAGGCCCTTTAGAAGTGCAACATTGAGTGAAATCTTTGCAAAAAGCACTTCACATGCTGGGCCCTGATATTTTAGTTCTGTTGAAATCAATAGCTTTAGTAGTAGAGGATGGAAGTCAGATTTTGCTTTGAAAGTCTCTTCTACAGTAGTTTACCTGCAGAGTAGTCCTAGTATTGTGGGGTTAAAGTGTCTCTTTGTGTCTCACATCATCAGCTGAAGTCTGTTAATTGTGTACTCCTGTACTCAGAGACTCAAAGATTATTTTCAGTTTCTGAATCTTTCTTCATATGTCATATAACAGTCTCTTGCAGTTCCCTGTTGCTACCAAAAAGGCTGCACCCATGCCTTATAGACAAGAAGAGTCAAAGGTAGGGGTGAGTGGCCTTAGAAAATAACAAAACACTCATATGTGACTGCTTTTGTCATGTGCTTACATTTTTGAAATGATGGATATTATATGTGGAATCCCAATGATGAATGTTATAGATTTTGACTCTATCACAGTGGTACTAAGGTAAATAATTGAAAATAATGCTGCTTGTTAAGAAGGGTGTTGTCCTAGTTTGATAGGTTCCCTGAGTTTCCTTGACTGGTACCAAATCCACCCCTGTAATAAAATAGTTCACTAGCAGTTTTTGGATAATGCTTCTGGTTTAGTATTAAGCAGTTTAGACAGGAATTTGGAGCAGTGCTGAGTGATGGTAATATTGATCAAATGATCACTGGACTCACCAAAAAAACTTTTGAACAGTTTATAACTAAACTGAGGCTCAAAAATATCTGTGTAATATAACCCATTTGTGGACCCTTTTTCCTTGAGGAAAAAGGTTACTTTGGCTGAAACTTTAAGTTTTTGGTCCTTTTAAATGTCTATTGTATTTTTATTGCATAATTTAAATAAGTGACTTTACTATTTTGACTATGTTTATCGGAACATTCCAGGCTTACAGCACAATATATAACAGCAAAAGCAAAATGTGTAAAAACACATTTTCTTGCTAAGTTTGTATCATCTTTGACTTTTGAAAAAACAGTGTTTTCTGTATTATGGTACTGTAATTAATACTAGAACTTGACAGTATATTGTCTATCTAAAAAACAGCTGCTCAAATCTAAATATCTTATCAGAACTTGTCCTTTGTGACAAAATTTGATGGAAAATGTTTCTTTTTGACACCTTTGAAATATTTTCTCCTGTTTCAGTATCTCCATGTGCATCATCACAGTTTGGCCAATTGAGTATGCAACATTTATGTGCCTTGTAATTTTTTCATATAAGTAAAAATGAAGTGGTTGAATCAAGATGATAATAGGATCTGAACAATTCAATATTAATATAAAAAGTGAAATATTTCATGTAAAATCTTGGAACGAGGTTAGAATTTTTGTTCTGGTATTTTAACTTCTCATCCTTATTTTAAATCATTTTTAAAAATAACAATGGAAAATAGGAATGCTTATTTCAATTGTCTAATTTATTGGATCAAGGCCTACAAGACTGCCAAAATTCTTGATGTTTCTTATTAATGACTTTGAAATTGTATCCCTGACTCAGTTCTTAAAAGCTTTAAGAAATGTACCCAGAAGTTTCCCTTTTTCTGAAGAAAATTAGTGGCCTTAACTGTGCCATGTTGATAAGCCTGCTGTAACTGAACTTGGTAAATCTTCCTGGCAAGAAAAGAAGGCTACCATTCCCATTGCCTCCCCTTTTCAGGGGGAAAACCTCCCAGACTCCAAACCCCCTAGTTTCAGCTATTTATAGTCAGGTGAAGGATAGGAGAATACTTTGCAACTCCTTTGTTATCAACTTCATTCAGTCTCAGTCCATTATTTAGTTAAAATACCCTTGATAGTGTATACCCGTTGTTTAGGCCAGGAGCTGTCACATTTCATTCACAACCTCTTCATAATGCGAAACCACTCCCTTAAGTCCCAAGCTTATTTCAGTCCATCAAGCTTAGAGTGATCTCTCCTTTTCACACACAAGTAAATCCTGAAAGATCAAGGGGTAAAAAAACCCCCAACCTTCTTTCTTTCAGGCCATGAGGTCTTCCTTCTCTTCCAACCTGATACTCAGTGATCACAGAAAACCTCTTGCCTACAACTATGGATGCAGCCTTGCTTGTGGAGATGCAGCACCTACTAATATGCAGCAACTGAACCTTTATGGAGTATCTACAGGAATTAATATGACTCATCCCACCACCCTGATGGTCTCTTCTCCACTTGATCTCTTTATTGTGCTGCCTACAGTCCTCTTGCTGGTGGGCTGGTGGAATACTCTGCAGCTCCTGGAGGTCCATCCAGCACCTGCTGGGTTCTCACATGTCTCTATAGGGCTGTACAGATGGTATAGGGAGTGTTATGGTGTTTATTTCTTATGTTGATACAGGTATGCCTGAGCTGCAGTCAGGTGTCACTAAGAGAGCTTTAAATCTGGTTGGGTACCTGACAGCACAGCAATCAGTACTGTGGGTACGATACAGGCTATGCCAGTCCACCCAGGATGGTGGGTCGGTCTTTCAAGGATTCATTTGGGTTGGTCTGTAGATCATAGTCTTTATTAATGTGGCTAGTGAGTCCAGTTAAGTTGTGTTAATCTTCACATACTTTGTAAAATGCTATTCTAAGTACGTGGACACTTGGCTTCATCCGAATATGCCTGGTGAATCATAGGGTGTACTATGAAATTTTTTTGAAAGAACTGTCAGTTTGCCAGTAATGACACACTTCTCTGTACACAGTCTTTTAGAGGAAGAAAGGAGCAAGAAGACAGGCAATGCATCTGGAGGGGTATATAAAGTTTGAGTATTTTTGTTTACCACAGTGAAAGCACCTCCAGCACGTCTTTTCTTTTTTGGAATCACAACTTGATTCTGAGTTACCAAACTTCGGAAAACCTGTCCCAAGTGCTCTGAAACTGTATTCTGCACTTTGGAAAACATCCAGAGCAATTAGGGAATATCCCAGGAGCAACAGGCTAACATTGTCCAAAACATCACATTTTTAATTCTTTCCATGATTTTTAGCAGCCTCTAAGATTTCATTTTAAAGACCTTAAGACAAAAATCTCTTCTTGCATGATACTGATGGTGATTACATCATGATAGCAGAAAGCAGTCTGACCTGTGATAAATACTTTCCATTTCTGCTATAAATATAGCTTTCCCTGTGTAAATCAATTTACAGTTGCTCTATTAAGTCTGTAGAAAGTTGTTCCCACACAGAGTCTGAGGGCACGATTGCAAGCATCCTGCCTCCAGAGAGTGGCTGAAAAACCCACCTGTTCAGATGAGCACTGAAACAAGATGACGGGTGTCAGCATGACTGGTTCGTGCCGATGCCCTCACGTATTTACCCGTTCATAGCCTACGCTCTGTCTTTTCCTGCCACGCTGCCGGGATTGGAGGGAGGTTGAGCCTTTTCTGCCCTATTAACTTTGGCATGTTTGCTTTGCTTTTATCTCCCAGTCTCCTCTCCCCAGTAGCAACTGCCTTGCCCTCAGTCCAGAGGATGGCCCCATGACTCCTTTGTTTAACTGCTGTTATAAGCTGCTGCACAAATTGCTCGGCAGAGGGTGATTTGTAGTGACAAGGCTTGAACCTTATCCCTGGAGATTCACCAGATACCTCTGCAATGCTCTGCATCTCTCAGGATGGGGAATAGGAAGCCCAGCTCCCACTTTCAAGCCTGATCTTGCATCATCCCAGCTATTGCATAACAGTTTAGCTGAGATGCGATGGCATGTCCTCCTTCTCTCTGTTGCATTAATGTGGCTCTGCTTGCTTACGGGAGGTGAGCCGATCCCTCTTTCCCATTATTTATGGATCAGTACATATGCAGTGATTTACACGCATCCTTTAAGAATTATAGTGATAAAACAGATCAACAAAAATGTTGCTGTTTTAAAATCTTTTGAGGAGAAATGGATGATTTGCTTAAGAAGAATGTATGGGATGAAAACAAGTTTTGTGTATGCCTTGAAGTGTCACAGTCTAACTCACATAATTTACAAATACTGAAAAAATGGCAGAGGATTAGTTTGGAAGACTGTTTTACTTGTGTCACCTTTTCTTTTAAAATTTCTTTGCTTTCAAATTTCAGGTTTTGCTTCTCTTTATTTCTCATTTTTCACTGAATCTGTGATACATGTTAATTTTCTGATGTAGATTTGTTGCTGTTCCCTAACTTTGCCTGATTTCCACCTCACACTTTGACTCCTGATGAAGATTGCATTATCTGTTTTAGTCCTTCAACACTTGAAAATTTTCTTGTTGTGATCCATCTTGCTTTTATGTTTTTAAATTGTATCTGATACCTATTCTTCCTGCTAGAACTATAAACAACCCCTTTCTCTTTCCCACCATTTCTTAGGGCCCTGTAATCCCATAGCTGATGACTCCTTATCCTCTCAAGCCTTCAAACAATAACAAAATGAAACTGTAGACCTCCTCTCCTCGTTCGTCTTTCTTCTGCAGGAATACCTAAATGCCAAGCAGAGGCATGCGAGTGTGGGGACTTGCATGGCAGACATGGTTTTGTTTGGTCAACTGGCTGCAGAGTTACCAAGCATTATTTCTGCTGCTCTGAAGTGGTTTTGCAGCGCTTAAAAGTAAATGTGCAAAGAAGCTGATGGAAGTTCTGCAGCTGGAGTTGGGATAAGGAGACACCACGTGCAATCTCCCATTATTATCTATGACTAAATCCCAGATATTGGTTTAGCCTGTCTTAGTGGGCGTGAGTTTACTTCCAGGTAAAATAGTAAATAATTTCTTTCCTAACCCTGGAATAACCTCCTTGCTGCTCTGAATAAGTAGGTTGGTGCCACAATCCAGTGGATGTGCTCAGAAAAGAAAGGTTGAAGGTGTTGGTAATTTTCCTATCTTGTGATCTTGAAGTATGGGCAGAGGTGTCTTTGTGATGATAACGTGGGGGACAAAAAGGGTCTCTCCATACTTTCTGTCTCTGTTCCGTCTTTCGGGAAAAAGATTTTGTCTTTGACTCATCAAAGGAACAATTCATAGGTTCACAAGTCAGCTTTATGTTGTTAGAGCTCATGGCAGGCTTATGGCCTCAGGATTAAAAGTCCAAGAGAAATAAAAGGCTTTGAATTAAGAGGCTCACTTGCAGACTTTCATGTATAGTTCCTTATACTTGTAAGAATATATGCAAATGATAAGAACTATGTGTGGGCTTTGAGACTAAAATAATTCAATTTACTTTGAAAAATGTAGCTAGTGTTCCTGTATGTTACTATTATCCTTCATTCTGTATCTCTCACACATACTGTATTTTCCACACATGCAGCATAGCCTTAAAGTTGGAGCACTGAATCCTGTGCTCTCAGTGCACTCGTCTTCACTAGGGAAACTGAGCATCCAGCCAAGTGACCAAACTAATTGATGTATGTCTGGAGAAAGCGACTCTGGCCTTGGACGTGACTGGTATTTTACATGTACTGTATCAGTATATCAGTTATTTATATTGCAGCAGTGCTTAGAAGATCCAGAAAAGATCATTGACTTAAACACCGCACATAAAACTGAAAGAGTTACTGCCTCAAAAAAAGAATCATTTTTTGTGCAATTTATGATTCTCTGGTAAGTTTGGAATACTGAAAAAGTGTTTGTACATTGGATATATTGTCTCATTACATGCTGGACACAGATTTTGTCATGCACCAGGGACATTTAAGATGTCACATTCATGATACTTGTATGATGCATTTAAAACATCTTTGCTGGAAAAGTTGGAAGAAGCTTTTCTTTGTGTATTAAGTGTCACAAAATCACCAGTGCAAAGGCACAGACGTTCTGTGGCTGACACACTGGCTTGGGAGTGCTTGTTTCTGCATCAAGATATTGTCTAAATAGATAAAATAACTAAACATTTTTTTTTCTGTCAGAGATCTAAAGAAATGAATGACAGGTCCTATAATAATGGTAAATATGCTTGGGGCAATGCAGAGGCCAAAGAACATGACCCTGCATTGGTAGAACACTGTTTTCTAGGAGAATCTGAAGAATTTTGAGTAGACTCAAACATGCATGGGAACATTTAGGACGGTTTCAGCTTTTTTTCTTTTTTTATCTCTTTGGAATAACTTATAAATATTTCGGAATGCCCCTGCCACATGTCTGGTCCTGTGTGAAAAAATTTAAGGGAATTTATTTTAGAATTGTATCCCAACCGTTTATAAGGACTATTGTAAGGTTATAAATTCCCCCCCAAGCACTCATTTATAACTGTGCTGTATACCTTGTATGTGACTAACAAGGAAAATCCTGCTCTGGAGGTATGAACTAACCTGCATGTCACAGAGCATGAAATAGGTGGAACAGAAAAAATTGTGGGAGCTGCCTTGCAGGGCAGATTGAACTTTCTGTGTAGAATTTAGTGGCACAGCAGGAAAAGGACATCAAAACATGTGTGTGATGAAGAAAGTAAATATAAATGAGATGATACCAATACTTCTCACTGAAGGTTTGTTAATATTTAGATAGCACCTGTAGTTTTCTTGAAGGTTGGGAGCAGAACAGAGTCTACACCAGCAGACTCAAAGCTGAGCTGAGGCTGAAATTGAAGTCCATTTAACACAAGCAAGCTGTCAGCAACTTGATCACATCATCAAAGCTGATATAAATATACCAAGATGTCGGCGTCGTTCAGTGTCTGAAAAGTATCACGTAAGGGGATTTATCAGTCACAGGAAGAGAGGAGAGAGCCCACAGCAATCTGATTGTTTGATGTCTTCCTGAATGGTGGTATAAATTTGATAATTGAAAAGGGGAATTGCCAATAAAAAAATTGTGTTCGCACAATTGTGCATGAACTGGAGTGAATTCAAGTGCATGCAGCGTAGGGAAAAACACCATGAACGCATCAGAATGTTGATTTTTTTTTTTTTTAAATCAAGTGAATATTTTAGCATAATTTGGGATTTCAAGAGAATCTCTAGACCTTCTCTTTGAAAAATGATCACTGATACTTGTGGCTGAAATCGATAAATTTTTTTTACTGTGTTTTACTTTTTTCTGATGTTGCTGAAAAAATATTTGGATGCTTTTGGAATGAAATAAAAAACCACATGTTCTTTTATACTGTCAGATGAATCTTTTGTTTATATGTATATATCTTGTCAAATGCTTTAGCTTCTGAGGGAATGCACTCTTTCATTTATTTGTATTTATTAATGTAATGCTTGAATATTTTGCCAGTCATAATAACATAATGCCTAGTGTCCCTTTTGGTATTTTATTTCTGAGCAAGGCAGTGTTGTAATGGAGAAACATGTTAAGATAATTTTAAGTCTGTCTTGTTTTAGTCATGTCCATAAGAGAGCCCTAGAGCAGAGGTGGTCAGCCAATGTGCCTGGCAATTATCCTCTTCAGAGACTTCAGCCCTTGGTTGTTTCCTTGTTTGTAAGGACTAACAAGCTGTAAAAAGCAGGGAAAGCAGAGGGAAACTCTTGTTGTTTATGTGGCTTCCCTTACTCAGATCTTTTATAATCCACCTCGAAAGCCATGTGCCTTCAGTTTCTCCATCCTGTACTAAGGGAACAAGGGGGTGCTCTGTATTCTGTGCAGTGGAGATGTGGTCCCTTGGTAGGGGAGGGTGATGTCAGTCCCAAGAAAACTGGTGTCTCTGGCTCTCCTGTCAAAGAGTAGGGTGTCCACAGTGACAAAGTGGTGGTTTGCAACACCTGAGAACAAAGCAGCTGGGTGCTGGACCTGGTGGCAAGTATCATGTTCGCTCCCTTTCACAATGATGCTTGCAGGCTGAGGGCTGGGATGGTACTTGCTTTTGAGCCCAAACGCTGGCTACGTTTCACTTGAATATCTACATCTTCTGCAGTCTATAAGAGTATTTCTACTTAATTTTTTTCAGGTAGTTTGGTGTGAATTGCATGTTGGGTAACTTCAGCAGTTATTCACTCTTGCTGAAGTCAATTTTTATCTCAATAGCAGAAAGAAGGGAGGTGGGGACTATTTGCAGGACTTGGCAACGGTGGCAGTGTTTGTCTCCAGTTTGCACCACAGGTGCAACTGCTGAATGGGTTTCTGGACCTTAAGCTGACTGTTTAATCAGCACTGAAACTTTCTGGATAAACAATGGACTGGAATCACTTGCTTGACAGTAATATTTCCATTATTTTCTTACAGTACTGTTGGATTGGACTGGCCTCAGCCACACTGTTGGAGTTTTCAGTGTTTAAAAAAGGAATATTCTGAGAGTGCAAGAGGTCTGTTATCATTTTCATCTGCATACATAACTTTCAATGACTGTAATGGGAAATACGGAGAGGGAACAGATTGCCTAAGAATGCCTGTCTTTAAAGCAATTATTTTGATAAATGACCTGACTGAGACAAGTCAGAAGGACAACAGGAGAGACTTATCTATGAAGAAGTACCAAATTGCAGTGACCATTCAGGACTCCTTTGCACTGGAAAAGGCATGCAGCTTTTTGTGTCTACAGTGCTTTATTTTTTCTGGTACTAATTTATGCATTTGAAGCCTTTGGAGCAGTTGCTGTTATCCGCCGCATTTAAGGCGAGGGGAGAGGGAGGCAGGAAGCTTCAGGGGTTCTCCAGATAAAGCAGTAGGATCTTATCTGAGGAATTTCTGGTGGTTCTTCCATTCATTGACTGCTGGAGTATCAGTTACTGGGCTGCATGGTGCGAGTGGCATCCCAAGCTATGTACGGGTTCTGCAGATGCAATAAATCTTGAGAGGATTCAACCCAGACGTCCTTCAGCTACCGTGGCCATTTCCAAAGCCCACAGTATGATGCAGATCTCATGTTAGATGTCTCGTGTCACTATGAGCTGTTATTTCCATAGGAAACTATTGAAAATTAGTGAGATTTTGCACAAATAGGTCTGCGTTATCTCCTGCAGCAAACTTAAAGGAATGCTGGGAATGAAGTCCTGTTTTCTGGTTTTCCCCCATTGGTTTCTCAAGAGGTCTTCAGATGCTCAGGCAAGACAAGTACTGTAAACAGTTCAGCATATAAATGACAACACATACTTTGGTCTCTAACATCAATAAATAATTAAAAAGATATTTTAGTTTACATTTTCATATTTTCAAGGTTTCTAGCAACCAAGCTTGTCTTTTGTGTGTTGGGGTTTTTTTTCCCTCTCTGTGAAAGAACAGCTGGTTGGGGTAGATTGGTGCAATTCTTTGGTGGAATGTTTTTCCATTGATGCATGCTATTTAATAGAGAGTTGTTTTCCAACAAAAAAATATGTGCTCATCCTCTTAGAATTTTTCTGGGAAAAAATACCAAACAGACAAATCTGTAACCATGGTTATTAAAATAGAAAGCTCAGTTTTTTAATTTCAGCATTTTGATGTTATAACCTCAGATTTCAAAATGAGAAAGTAAGAAGAAACCCAGATTGATTTTTTTTTTTTGTTGTTTTTGTTTTGTTTTTAACTTCTAAGTTGCTGGAAACTGATTTTAAATGTGTTCTTTCAATGTGGGGAAAATTCCAAGATGTTCACATTTTCTGTAAAGGATAAATCCTTAGCCTAAGCCAGTAAAGGACTGTTTTATTTTGGACACTCAAGTTCTTATTCAAGAAAATGCTTGCACTACACAAAATTATTGAGGAAATGCAACAAGTCTGTATGCTAGCTCTTACTCTTGTGAGCCTTTAAGAACCTGTTTACTTCAGTTTGTGTCAGTGACAGGAGTTTTGAAGTGTGCCCTTTGTCATTTAACAACTAGAGAGAAGAGAGGTGTAGTTTCCCCTGAAGTGCAGGAAGACCTTTAGCTCGGTGGGGGGCTGAAATGTTACACTTTTTAAAATCCAGGTTTTCGATTCTTATCCCCATTCTTTTTCTCCCCATTCCTCTTTGCTGTGGCACTGCTTAGAGGAGGCTTTCAAGCAGCTCCAGCAGCAAATGCAAATGTAGTAATGCATTGAAAGATAGGATTTTTCAAGAAGGGTCTTGGTTCCTAGATTCCTCATTTTTTCCCTTGAATACATCGTATCTATGGGTTCTTCCTCCTAGCTTTTGTCTGTTTTAAGTTTAGATCATGCAGTTCCTTACAATAAGAGAAAACCTGTGTAGCAAGTTAGTGGAGTCCTAGGAAGTTGCAGAAATCTGTTCATCAGAATCCCTTGGTGTAATGCAGCCTTTACAGTATAATGAGTTTAGGTACAAAATCTTTATCAGCTAAATGAGACATAATATCTGTTACAGGTTTTGGGTATTTGTGTAAAAAATGTGTAAATGAACACAAATCTCTTTCTCAAAGAGTTATGGCTTACCCAAGGCTCAATGTTCTCTTTGCAGTTCTTACTGAATCAACACATTGTCATGGAATTTCCTTCTTAGATTTGCATTTGCAAGCTGAAACATGATTTAAAACTGAAAACCACGTTGATATGACAAGTGGTTTTGCTTGAGATACTGTAGATCAAGACCTGTTTTTCTGTGAAAGGGGAAACAAGTCCTCACCCCTAAGGATTCTTTGCATCTTTAGGGGTGATACAGCTTTATGCTCAGCAATCCAAGTTCTTTTTCTGTTGCCCTCTCGGTGGTGCTCGTCCTTCTGTGGATGGGCTAATTCTTTGCATTGAAGTAGTTTGGGCCTTACCTCCTTTTTGCTTGTTGCTTGTTTTTTCTTCACCTTCCCAGCAAGGCTGTTCATTAAGTTGCAGCTAAAATTGTGAAATGCATGTCTAAATCTGAAATCTCTTTACATCTGGAGCGTGTTCAGCATTTTTTTTTTTTTAAATAACCTTATCTCCGATCATTGACATGATGCCTATTTATGTATACAGGCGTATAAGGCTGGCTCCGTTCTGAGTCAATACAGGTTTTGCTGTTTTCTCCAGTGGAAGCTAGGGTTATGCACTTGGACATAAAAAGTTTGATGGAGACTTTAATTAAGTTTGTGAAAGTCATTAGAGGATGATAACCTCTTGTCCCTCCTGACCTCAGCTGGATTTTGAACTGGCTACCTAAAGGTTAGAGAGTCAGTATCCCCTTCACAACACTTTGATCCAGGAAGCCCATCTTATTTTCAAATCCTTCAAATTTCCCGTTTTCTGGGTTAATTTTAAATGGTGGTGGGTGGTTCTTTTGCTTTAATTTCCTGCTTGTCTTTCTTCCCCATGCAGCCTCTCTAGATGAGGTTGCTTGTGTGATTCAGCCAGGTTATTTGGCAGCCTTGTTGTAGCACTCCCTTTGAGGTTTTGTCTTCTCTTGAGCAGACAAGAGAAGGTCTTCATATAGAGGTCTTGAATAATGCAGTTTTGTATGTTGAGAAACACTTGAATGAATCTCATACCTTGGGCTTTAGTTGTGTTTTTTTCCTGGAGTTTGGAATCTGTTAGAAATGTCCAGTCAGAAATTAAGAAAACGGGGGCTAAACTGTCTTGAGGAGAAGGCTAGAAAATGCAAGCTAAGCATTTCTGCTGTTTAAAAAAATTTCTCCAAACACTCATGAATGAAAGGTTTTTGTTGTTGATACTTTGGCATTTCTCAGTCCTGCCATGCAGTCTATAACCTGACACCAAAGAGTTTACCTACGTTTCCCACATCAGAGCTTTGGATTGAAGTTTGGTTACTCTGAAATAAGGGGCAAATTTCTCATTGCTTTTCACAGAGCCAGGGAAAGAGGCTTTCTGAACTGCACAGCTAAGCCTCTTGTTCTGGGATAAAAGCTTTCTTGTTAGATTGCAAGAGTTTAAAAAAAAAAAAAAAAATTAACTCTGTGCTTTCAGTCCTAGCTGCAAATATTTTTGGGATCAAACTTGCTTTGTTCACTTTTAATTCCAGATCAAGATGGAAAGAAGCAGTGAAATGTACTTAGGCACTCTGGGATTCCTACCTGCCTTTAGCTTGGGTAAAATTTTAATTTTCTTGCATTTGCTTACTTACCCTGTTGTAGAACGAGAACATCTTACTATTGGAACTGCAGATTATGATTGATTTCTAGCCTTACAGTACCCTGAACTCAAACCCCAGGTGTTAACATCACCAAAGTCTCAAAAGCTGGAATGAACATTTGGATGCAAACCCAAATGCAGTGACTTATGTTAATTTAATATTTTTAAATGTATTAAGTGAGCCTATCCTGCCCTTTCTAACACTTTCTAATTTTGTTAAGGAAAACACCCGCTTGCTCTTGTTGACAAAATAATTTAAATGAATTGAACTTTACGATTTTTTGTCCATCTTCTCTGCTCCAGCTGTACAAATTCACTCTTTTTTCCGTTAGCGTGTTGATTTATTGAAAATAAAACACTGTCTTTCTCGTATTCTGTCCTCAAAACTGCAAAATCCCATCCAATTTGTTGTTAACAAATTGATCATTCTTTCAATGGTTTTAAGCTTTGAGTTTGAATCTTGGTGTCCAAGTAAATCCCAGAAACCAATGGACATGCTGGTAATTCTCTGAGACTCAATTTATCTGTCACTGATCTTTTTACATGTGCAATCACTGTTACACTGGGAAATATATGGAGATGGGGTAACCATCAGTAAACCAACAGTTTTATGCCTATTCTAGTCATGAAAGATACCGATAATTTAAAAATTTCTTCTTGCTAGTACAATGCTGATCTTTTTAACCTCTGCTCGCTGATTATGTTTCTAAAACCGTGGAGGTTGTTGTTCATATAAATTATTTTTCATTGGATTCAAGATAACATTTTTTTGGTGATTACAGCTGTCTGCAAGACCTGTGAATAGTAGCAGCTTGGCTGGTTTCTTGGCTATAGATTGCATAGTTGAATGGTAGTGATTCCAAAGCTTGGAAAACTGAAAATTCTGGTAAACAATTTTTCTCTTCTTTTTCTTTACTAAAGAGAAAAAAAAGGTGAACAATTAAAAAAAAAAAAAATGTAAAGAAATCCTTGTTCTTTGTAGAATGATTTTTAAAAAAACATCCACCTGAATTAACTATTTGCAATGTTAAATTGTGAAGCTGAAGAGAAGGTATAAGAGAAGGATATTATTAACTTTTCTATAGGAAGCATTGGAGGGAGTCTGGATTTTTTGGGTTTTCTTTTTTTTTTTCTTTTCCTTTTGCATTTCCTTTTAGTAGGCAATCGAATCTAATGTGGTTTTGCATTGTCTGGAGTAACTGAACTTTTGCTTGTGCAAGTAAATAGTCTCATTCAGTGCAATAGAAAATCCTTTGCAGAAGTGTAGCCTAGTTTCATTTCTTAATCATACTTAAATAGGATACCAAAGGCAGTGACGTCATCTTACATCCCAGAAAAGACAGAATGGGATAGGGTGGGATTTCTTTGAAGTATCACAGTGTCTACCTCAGTTCCCATTATGCATTTTACTTGAACAAAACCAAGACCCAGGTGATTTATATAGTGGGATGCTTCTTAGCCTGTCTGCAGGTTCGGTAAGTTTTTCACAGCACAGTAAAGTTACTGTGGCAGTAACTTGTAGCACTTTTTAAGTACAGATCTGCATGCTGCTACTATGTGAATGTAAGGTACTTCTTACTGTTAATAAAGATGAGAGAACTGATATGGGAAAAATCCTCCTTAAATTATTCACCTAATCTGCACTTCGGTTTAATTGCCTTTTGATAGTTGTTACTCAAACTAAATTCTGTTTTAATGGTAGCACCCCCAAAAGCATTTAATGTCAAAAGATGATTTTGGGGATTTGAAATTTGTCTTTATTTCTGTAGATCTAATCTATGAAGGACAAATTGCCAAAAGAGGCAAAGGAGCCGTCTTCAGCTTATATCTTAGAAATGGAGACAAGATCCTGAAAATTCTGGCCACAAGCATGACAACCAAGTTTCAGAACTTGCATAAGCAAGAAAAAATGATTATGAGAAAAAAAGAGACATTTGCATCTTTTTGCTTAGCAGCTTAATTCCTTCATGTTTGTTTGCACCCCATCTCATTTCTGAAGGTTTTGTGGGCTGTGACTGGATATTTTCATCAATCCTGTTCAGAGTTGCTAATGTTTTCTTAACTGAATTTTTAAACTCTTCTAGTCAGTCAACATCTCTGCCTCAGAAAAACCCTCTCAAGCTTAGATTTCTTGCTGTTTAAAGGTGCAATACAGATAACTTCAAAAACCTAGAAATTTTTTTTGTTTGACAGACTCCGCAATATTGGAGAACAGTCCACAGAAAATCCCTTTTATATAATGTCACACATAATTCATGGAAGAGTCAAGACAGTAAACCTGCCATAGCAAGAGACGCAGCTTCCCAGCTGTGCTCCATCCCCTTCTGCATTAAGCTGGGAGAACGCAGGTGATTAGTTTTGTGAACATAAACTTACACAGTTGATATCATTTTGGGACATAAGTCACTGCTGGAACACAAGCCCTTTGTTTTGAGGCAAATAAAAATAAGACATTGAAAAAATACAAGTTAGAGGATTTACACAGCTCCTATGGCTTTGAACATGATGCTTTACAGGAAAGGATAGGGCTCAACCCAAATTGTGCTTCAGTTTCTCCTGCGTATTTGTCAAGTATCTGCTGATGTCTGCTGAGGGCTGATTCATTTGTCTGTTTTCATATGTACCTCTCCTACCCACAAAATACAGGACTTCTCAAACATGTTGCTAACTGGGGACTTACTGTGGCCTCTCCCTCTGGACCCAAGATTTTATGGTCTTGTAATTTCAAGGGGAAAAAAACCCAAGCACCTTTTTTGTCATATTGCATGGAATAGAACTATCTTTAAGCCAACAAATTAAAGATAGGTATAACAAGATTGTGCCTTGTAAAATTAGGGGGATGGATCTGGCTCCTGTCCAGTCAAACTCTTCAAAGTGGTCTAGAGGAAGGTGTCCCTGCCCATAGCAGGGGGGTTGGAACAGGATGATCTTTAAGGTCCCTTCCAACCCAAACCATTCTATGATTCTCTGCAAGTTTCTCACTGTTTCAACATATCTAACAAAATCCTACATATTGTGTAAAGCTTGAAAAGTATAACAAGATATAGTGATGTTAACAAAATAAGTCAACAATAACTGAAGTGCAATGTTAAACACGTGGTGAAGCTAATATTTTCCCTCTATAAAGTACTTACATACACAGCATACTGCTTCTCTTCCGATTAATTTAGGGGGAGAAGAATTATACCCATCTATGTCTTTAAAAATGGGTAAATGGGATCTCTTGCCATGATAACTGAATGGCCAGAAAAAAACCAACATAATGGTAGTGCACTTTGAGTTCAAGTCCTACCAAACGGCATTTGGGTTAAACTCTGGGTATACTGCCCAGTGTTTAAATATGAACTACTCAAAAGAAAGATACAGAAGTTTAAAATAACAGCATGCACATTTCTTTATAGAATTTAAAGAATGAAAAACACTTGAAAAAATATCAGCAGGCAGGGGCAGGAAGAACAAACGGTAACCAAATTGGTTCCTGTGACAAACCATAACATTTACTTTAAAGCATCAGCGTGCTAGTCAGTAAAAGTCAAGCTACTACTCTTTTAATAGATCCCAGGCCTTCTTAAACTTACTGGTCTGCAAGTATTACCCAGGTCAAGAGCAGGTCAAAAAGTGAAAACCCATGTGAAAGTAAACTTTAAATATCTGCTTTTGAAGATCTATAGCAGACTGTCTCCTCTACAGTAAATATACTTCCTCTGTATGGCATTATACAGTACACTGTACTTAAAACATCGATACTTTCTGCACCATTTGTTCAGTTAAGAATTAAAAAGCTCCCTCATTAAACTTTTATGTAAGCCCAATTTATGTTACTCTTAAATTTTGGGTGGATTTTGTTTTAACCCTCATGGGATTTGGCTAGGTTTTTTTATGGAGCATATCACAATTATTTATTGTAATTTCTATTCCATTTACCAGACCCCATCTCTCAGTTAAAGACCTCTTTTTTTTAACTATGTGTGTACAAGTGTATGTATGTAAGTTGGATTTCTAACCTTGCTGCCTGAAGATAACACAAGACCAAGACCTAGGAGCTGAAAATAAAATCCTGGACTTGATTCCACAATTGCAGACCATACTGCAGTGATACAAGATACATTTTTAAAATCCCTCTTCCCTTTTTGACATCACTGGGATACTGTTGTTTTTTTTTTTTTTTCTTTAAAGATTTAAAAACATCAGTGTTGTATGTTGGCATTTTGAATTCCTGGTCTCAGTCCTATTCAGAATTGGTGTCTCCTTTGAGCTGAAACTCTTTCCCCACACACTGGGGAGAGTCTGATTGACTCCCTGTTTTGAATTTATTTGCCTAGTAGAATGGGTATTAATTTGGCCTGCAATACACTTGCTCCAGCTTTTGCTGGAGTGAAAGGTCATACTCTGGAGCTGTTTTTCATTTTGTTTTATATGTGTTAATGTAATACCTTATGAATTACCCTGGCGTTTTGTTCTGACAGCTAAAAAGCATAATCATTTTTCCTTCCAGGAGGACTGAAAGAAAAGCAATCATTCCTATTTGGGAACTGATTTATTTAAGATCTTTTCCCTCATCTTTTGCTCCTACATATATAAGTAGAGAGTGAGATTCTGGCTCTGTTTAAGTTGGTGGCAAGGCTCCCATTGATTTCCATTGGGCCAGGCTATTACTAAGTGTTATTTTAGTTCTTGGGGCTACCCTTGCATGTGAAATCTTCGCCAGCTCAACAAAATATCACGGGTTTGAAACGAGCTGAGCTGTTGTTTTGCTGTTCCACAAGGCCCCATTTCTGCTGTTGTTATAGAGGCAGAGGTCACGTTAAATTCAGACTTTCCAGGATGATGAGGAAAAATGATATAAACTCTGCCTTTCAGGCAGTTGTCTTCAAGTTTGGTACAAATTTATGCTAAGCATATGCCTGAGATAGGACAACAAAATGTGAAATTATAAGTGATGGGACTGCTGCAGTGTGCATTAGAGGTTTCTGTTTTCTCTACCTTCTGCTTTCTTGGAATTTGATGAATGCCGTGTGTTTTGCTTATTGTTTGGGGAGGATAGGATTGGATGGATACCTACAGAAGTGGGTATTGTGCCAGAAAATGTATGATTTTGACTCCTATGTGTTATCATTTTTAAAATCTGCAATGCTTCAGATGTTTAAAATAAGCATGTGTGCAGTTGCAAATTAAATTTCCAGAAACCAGGGGGTGAACTGAAACTCAGACAGAAATTTGGGTCAGTGTAAAGGAGCTTTGCTCTGTGCTCAGAAGCAGGGAACAAAAAAACAGAACCAGCAACAAGTGGATGAATCAGGACTGCTGCACAGGGTGCTTCTAATACAGGTCACAGTTATCTGCCTTCAGTACATTTTTGGGAAAAAAACCACCATTATTTTCATTTCCCCAAATGCATGAGTGAAGAATGGAAGTTCCTGCTTAAGTGATGGGAACCTGATGAGGAAGAATTTCTTTCTGGGGAGACAAGTATCATTTGTATGATGAGATCAATTAGTTCAATTAGTTTTGCACCTTTTCACTATTCACCCTAACCCCCCTTTAGACATTTGTCTTGTCTTTACTTTTTTTCCAGTGAAGCTAAATCTTCTTTTTTAATGTCTGTATTACATTAGGTTTTTGCTGTTCATTATAGAGAATTAATTTAAAAGATATGAGTAAGATCCATATCAATGTGTAGGTGCTGCATGTGGGCTTTCATGAAGTGAAGGGCTGGTAAAGTGCCAGCTGGGACTCAGGAAATCGTTTCTTTGCTCCATCATAAGATATTTAAGTGCATTTAGATATTGCTCAGGTCAACATTGCAGAACCTAAGTGATGTAGGAACCAAAATATCTCAGGAGAAAAGGACTGCAGTATCTGAAGTGCAAATTTGAGTGCTTGAGTCAAGGCTCATGCCTCTGCAACCCCTGCACAGCAGCTGCTGAGCTCTGCATGCTTACAGACCCTCCTGGCAACATGGTGGGTAATCTTAAATTGCCCATGCATATGCACCTACCTAGAAATGCGCTCTCACTACAAGCTCAGTAGTAGAGGCAATGCTTGGGTGGCATTAGAAAAGCCCCGGTGCTTCAGCTGAGCAGGGATGCTCAGTGTGCACTGGCACAAGCAAAGTCTACTCAAATTGCAGCAAGGGCAACACCATCTTTTCCTCAAATCTTAGGCAGGAGGAGGCAGAGCTGCTGGCAGCAGCGTGCAGAGGGGCTTCTCACACTGTGGCTGGCTGCTGAGAGCCCTTTCCTCCCTCTCTGGAAGGTAGCGATGATTCTTCTCAAACTTATAGAAAAGTTGTGAAGATAAATAAAGGAAAGATTATATAAGGGCTAGTTATTACAACATTGAGGGTCATATCAGTCATACAGTATTTCAGTAGGTCTGGTGCCTTTGGATATCTGATCAGAGTAACCTTTAGAAATTACCTGGTTTTGGAGAACACATCAATCAGGCTTGGATGGCAACGCAAAAATGAAAACGGAATAGTTAATTGACTCTGAAAGCTGATAATTGTGAAGTCTTAGTATGCCCATATGTGTGCCTGTACTGAAGCACCTGTACTATCCATGTTACACTGAGGAGTCCCAAAGTAGGTACCGGAGTACAGCACAGCTCCTCATGAAAGACCTCACTCTGTGATAATGTAGTTGTTTTTTAAATTTTATGGTGGGTTTTTTTTTCTTATAAGTCCGTGCTTGCTTACACTTCACTGGGGCAGCAACACAGATTATATCACTAATTAAGCAACGGGGGGCTCTTCTGGCAAAATGGTGCTCTCTATTGCTCTGTATCCCAACCACCAACTGAATCAGACACACGAGTCAAATTGCATTTGGTTAGTAGTGCTGTGTCTACAATGAGGATTCCTGCTGGTGCGGATCAGTTGGTCACAGGTCAGACTTCTTCAAATGCTTTATGCCAGTCTCCCACTCTATCTGTTTATATGCACAGCATGATTTGTGAACAGTGATTTGGGAACAACATGCTCACAGGAATCCATGAAGGTACTTATATTTTTTTCTCTAAAAACTATACTTAAAGTGAGTTTTAGATGTTATCTTTTCAAAATTTTGTCAGTGACTGCTGCTTTAAAAATAGAAATGTTTAAGTAAAGGTATATATTTTAAGGCTGTTTTTGTCCAGATTTCCCAGAGTGGCTGTTGGAAATTAGGGTTGGTGTCTCTGAAATGTCCCTGTTGCCCATGAAGCTTAAAATTAAAATGATCTCTTTGTTTTTCTTTTCCCCTTTTTACTTTCTTGTCTCTCTTCTTTTCCTACCTGTTTTTCATTCTTACTGGACTAACACCAGTGTAAAATCAGGCACTGAAGAGTGAATTGTATATCCTTTCGCCTATCACCCCGCTTCTGTGATCATCTATTTCATAGATGTTTTCAATTACTCTGTTGTTTGTTTTGCCTTATGATCTTGCCCAGTCCGTATTTAGACAGTGATGCAATGTATGTACAATCCCTTCAGGTATTTAACAGTACCTCTTTACACTTTGCCAAGCCTCTTCCCCCAAATGTGCCTTGAACACCCTTGTAGCACAGAAGGCAGATTAACTTTGAGAAACTACAATAATAAATTTTAAAAGTCTGTACTTTCAGTTCACAGTTAAAAAAAAAAAAACCACCACCAACCAAAACCAAACCAAATAGATCAAAGAAAAAAACCCCAAGCCAACAGAACTACTTTATAGATTATTAGTGTGTTTTACCTAGCCTAGCTAACAGGTTTTGTGTTGAAAATCAGAGTGTGGGCTGTTTATTTACAGGGATCTAAACATGTGTATTTTTATAACTTCTCTGCTGTCATAATGAATTACCAGCCATAAGCTGTCCTTTGTTGGGTTTGGTGAAAATCAAATGAAACCCAGCAGGAGCTCCCAGAGTGCATTGTCCAAGAGTGTAAAAATGCTGTGTCGATGACAGATCATACTGTTTTTATTAAAGCTAAGAACACTGACTTTACTTTGCTTTTTGACCCTAGTGCTTTACTGTCAAGGTGATTTTATTTCTACAAATTTTCCTTCTGCAGGCCTCATCAACGATTCACCATAAAACATTAGACAAATTCCCATCATCTGTATATGATTAGAGCAGGTTCTGTTGTGCTGCTCGCCACAACTAAAGCGATGTTTTTCAGCTTTGTCTGAAAAGGAGTCAGTTTACCAGCCTTCATTCATAACACAATGTCTCCTTGTTTTCATATTAGTTTTCTTTGGTTCTTTTTAAGCTGATAAGGACATAATTGAAGGAATTTTAATGCATTATTTGCTAAAGACTGCAACCAATTTTTCAATTCTACTGTCTAAAAAATGTTGCCTTAAAAAAAAGTTTTCATACAAATGCCCTGACAGATGAACAGGATGCACTTGTGACAGTCTTCTGTGAGAAAAGTATACGTTTACTGAACTACTACTGATAAAAATCTTCCTGAAATTTCCCAAATTAAACACATGATGAAAGTGCAAGCTTTTGTGTAGCCACTTTCAGGTTCTTTTCCCTGTAAGAATTTCATAAGTTACTAATAATCAAATCACATACTAAAAACAACCCCATGCCAAAATCGGAATATTTAATCGTCCTGCTGTAAATTTTTCACATATCTATTTACCAAAACAGTTAATTTAATACATGTATATTAAAACAATAATTAAATATTATTTATTTATATAATATATAAATAAAATAATATTTTAATTTTTTTTCAAATAGAAGTATTTTAAGAATAAAAAAAGTTTTCTACAAACTACAAAACTATTGAGTAGTTTTTCAGCAACAAGTTATTAGAAAAACTCCCTGGAGTGTAGCTATGAGACAGAAGAGGAAGAGCAGAAAGTCTTGATTTTATTTTTTTTAAATCAATGCACACAATCTAGTTTTGTATGTTAGAGTAATGAACTTGACACAGGTTTATATACTATTCTCCCCAATGTTTGTGGTTTAGAATTAAACCACCATTTTCTTAAAAAAGAAAGACTGGCACAGTGAATCGTTCATGGTGACCTGTTTTTTTTTAAAATATAGGCTTCTTGGTTTAGAGATTTCTTTTCTGATCTGCAAAGAACGCAAAAAATTCAGACTCACAATTCTGGACCGGGTGTTTCTCTTGTTGCTCTTGGTGCCTTTCGATTTAAACACCTCATGGCCAAAGCAGCACACAGGTGCTCTTATGTGTCTCCTCACATCCACACATGCACCTCAATTTGGCATCTAATACAAGTTTTGAATTAATATAATTTTTCTGTTTCATTAGGTTACTGAGTATTACTACAGTCATATGCTGCTTTGGAGTGATATATATCTGCTTACTGATTTCTTTACAAAATCACTTATTTTCTTGAATGAATACTTTATTATTCATTCATATTTATCACTTCAGATTTTTAGTGAAAGCTTTTCTCTCCATATTGCTATTTGTGGTACAAGAGAAGATACTAGTGAGTAATTTTAGAAGACTTCAAGCTATCTTAGGGCACCTGTGACTTATGCATAGCTTTTTTCAGATGAAACGCTACTGATGGTGGCTTTTCTCTGGCAGCCTCTTCTGACATATTTCTCCTCATTGTACAACCTCTTTTCACCATGATGGAGGCCAAATCTTAAAACCCAGGGATGAACCAGCTTTAGGAAGAACCTATTTTTAGAGTTTTATTTGTAAAATTGAGCAAATATATGTGAAAGCAGATTGGATAAAAGACAGCAATACAATTTTACAGAGATGATTTGGCACTGAAATCCGCAAAAATGCTTCATGGCAAACTTTGCAGAGCAGCCGTATGCAGTAAATTAATGTGTGGTATGATCTCATTTTTACAGTCATAACTTGAGATCTGTTGGCTTCCCCCATCCTGGAAGACTGTCACTGGTAAACATAGTTAAATGGTCACTAATATGGTGAAGACCTTTAGCAAATTTGCATTTTGGCAACTAAAATAAAAATGCCAACGTACTGAGGTAAATGTATAATAAGAGACTGATTGCACAACAGCAGGCTGAATCTTTGCCTGCATTAGGAAAAACTGCGCATGTCAAAAATCAATGCAAGTTTCAGATGCCAAATAACTCGTGGACTGAGGCCGTTTTCCCCTGCGTTAGCCCGTGAGTTATGTCAACAGGAAAGCCAAGCATTTTACACATTTTAAATTGCTGGCAAAATCACAGGTTATTCAGCAGGAAATACACTGAGACAAACCATGTACTCAAAAAATGTGCAGAAGCACTTTTTAGACTAGAAATAATTTTTCTAGATTGTTTCGAGAAGTGCTAGATCTTCTGTTTGGCTTGTTCTCAAGGCAGGCTGGTGCCTTGGACCCCGTGGATTCAAACAGAAGCAGTTAT
The DNA here is from genome assembly GCF_047716275.1 of Strix uralensis. Lineage (NCBI taxonomy): Eukaryota > Metazoa > Chordata > Aves > Strigiformes > Strigidae > Strix > Strix uralensis. Next base: position 59,969,635 of record NC_133975.1, read on the forward strand.
GCCACAAAAGGCATTTAGAAGTACGGTTTTAGGAATGGGAAAAGGCTGAAAACATTTTCCCTGCTCATTGGTGACAAATACCTTTTGGGTCAGCACAGTCAAGAAGTGTTTTGCCACATTTGGCCTCTGTTGCTCAACCTCACAAAGTTCACCTGTGGTTTTGAGGATTTACATATGCAAAAGAGATTGACCAAAACTGGAATTGGAAATAAGCTAGCCCAAGGAAAGCTGCGGGGCAGGAGTTTTTTTTAAGCACTTCCACTTAGATACTCTTTATCTGTGAGGTCAGCTGGGAAAGCGCTACAGACCTGAGGTCTGGAGGCAAGGCTGTCATCACATTTTTTCTTCTAGGACTGGGGGCCTTTCATCTGGACATGGTGTTTCTTTATCTGAGGTCCCCCGTACAGAAGAGCATCCAGTGCCCACTTCCTTCTGCTCTCAGTCTGAGTTGTGTATGGTTTAGAGCAAGACGGGGAAAGAGTTGTATGTCATGCTTCTACCTCTGGGTGAGCAGCTGAGCCAAAGGCTCAAAGCCTCCCCTCTCTTCTAAAAACCCACCCACTGGAGACCCATAGTAATTCTGTTATTAACCTTTTAATTTGGTCTTCTCCCTGGGAGGAAAGAATTGGCCTTGGAACAGATATACTGACTTTTTTTACCTCTGGTTTCATTTAATTTACTTTTTTTATTAACTAGAAAATCTGTGATATAATAATTCATTGTGCAAATGTGGGTGCTGCCATGTTCTATTTCTTCTCTTCCAAGTTGGATGGTGAAGCCCATCCACTGAAGTCCAGTGGTGGCCAGGAGTCACTGCTTCCCAAGATTATTGACAATATCCTGCTTCTTGAATCAGTGTTATCTTGTCTCAGGTATGAGGTACGAGCTCCCAGCTCCTGCCACGTTTGTGTCTTGGGGGAACAGTGGAGTTTTCTCCCACCAGAGATTCCCATCAGGTGCTCAAGACCACTGAGCTGCTTGGCCTCTGCAAGGGCATATGTGCTCTGGCTTGGCTGTGCTGTCTGCTGCTCTGACCTCTTGCCAAAGATGTATTTTAACAGCATTGCCATGAGGATCGGTGCTCTATACAACCCTTAGACTGTTTAAAGACAACCCTTAGGCTAATTTTCTTCTTTTTTTCTGAGAAATGCATTCTGAGGTGATGGAATTATTGATATTCTTGTTTTAGTAATATAAAAAATGAAAGCCCTATGATTTTCTTCTAAAATTTAAACTAGAATTCATATTTATTACACTAAAATATTTTATGTTGTACTTCAGCAGAAAAGAGCGAACCTTCTGAAAAATGGTGCATTGTAATTAAATCGACCACTTAAAAAAGTAATGATGTAACTGTTTTTAATTTGTATTCCAGTAAGAGGTTGGTAACAAAAATTCATACTGTCCACATATTTTCACTGTGAGATTTTCAAGTGTCTTTAAAGACTGACTGCCTAATCTTATTATGGTGTGGTTGTAAATATATAAATACGGAAAAAGAACCTGACCTGCAAATTTGCACATGCTGAACATTAAATATGAAAGTCATGTAAATTTGAGGTGAACCTGCTAAATAGCAGATGTGTGTGTTAAGTTGTCACGTGGGCCCACCATGCTGCATTTGGGTAACCCACCAGCCACTCCAGCAGTAGATGAGGTTTGTGCTGCAGAGTGCAGCAGAACCACTCGGTATCTCTCATTTTTGCTCTGGCTCTCTCTGATGGACTGATAAAATTAGTGAGCAGTGCAGAGGATTATAACTGTTAGTGGGTATTTTCTAGGATATTTTTCACTGCTCACCACATCCGTGAGGCTGAACTGGGCACTGGGATCCACAGACATGGAACAATTTGTATGTGTGAGTCCATGGTAATGTGACTCACTCAAAACACGTATTCAGAAAATACCAAATCCTTTGATTTAGTATCCCCATTCCTGCAATTAAGGCTGCCAAATTGGTCTTCTGCAAAAGCACCTCATCTCGGTAATCTCATAATCCCATACATCTGTGTGTTAACATAGATGCTTTACAGGAGAACTAGGCTGGATGTGCATATGTATATCACAGGGCAGTTGCACCTTTGAGTATAGCATAATAAAGTGTTGGCCATATTTGTGCCTCTCTCCAAAATGAGCAGCTTCTAAAATTAGTTTAAAAAATAATCTTTGAGGGGAAGAAGGTCTGAGGTTAACATATAACTGGTAATTTTGCTGGTTTTTTTTTTAATTCATGTGTTTTTAGTTCCCAGTTTTGTCTTCGTGGTTCTTTGGTAATCTGTATTTTGTAAATAAAAAATAATTTACAAAATAAGGGAGCATTTTCTTTCATTAAAAAATTGTCTTATAGTCCTGAAAGATGTAACAATGAACGGAATAGAAGGCATTTTATTGTGTTCTTTGACATTAATGCAATATGTATATTGTATAGGCTATGTGTATACATATGTTTACATATGTATGAATTACTCCTTTCATCTCACGTAAAGAAAAAAAAGATTATTCTGACCAAAGTGGACCATCTTGACACTTTGGGGTCTTAGGCTCTGTGGTAGGTTGACCTTGAGTGGCTGCCAGATGCCCACCCAACTGCTTTTGCAGTCTGCTTTCTCAACAGGATGATAGAAAATAAGATGGAAAAGCTCATAAGTTCAGATAAGACAGGAAGGTCACTTAGAAATTACCGTCATGTGCAAAACAGACTTGATGTGGGGAAAATTAACTTAATTTATTACCAATTAAAATAGAGTTGAATACATAGTTGGACAGTGAGACACAAAGACACCTCCCCTCTGCACTGGAACCGGCTGTGTCCTCTTCCCACAGAGGTCACGGGACTGCTGGGCAGCCTCGTTTCCCCCAGGACTTCCCAGTCCCCTGTGTGCCCTCTTCTGGTGAGGGCAGGGGCCAGGCAGAGGTGGGCAGTGACAGGGGCAGCAGAAAGGGGAGTTGTGAGCAGGCTCCAGCTTCCAGGACGAGTCAGCCTCTCCCTGGCCTGACTTTGAGAAGAGGCAGGCAACATATCAGCCAAAGCCGAGCACCAGCAGCGACCTTCCTGACGCCGCTCCCCCTGCACATGCATCAGCCTCAGCTAGAGGCAGCTGCAGAAACACCTATTTGCCCAGCCTTGGCAAATCTCCTATGTTTTTGTGTGGCGTCATTGTATGGCATCTCTATGTCTCTTTGTTGCAGTAGAAAAAGTAGAGGTATAATCTCCTCCTGTCATGGGTCTATCCACCCCAAATGGCTCAGATCCTCTGATTTTACTTGTCTCACTCTGTGAACTGTGCACAATGTGTACAGGGTCCAACAAGCAATCTGTCTTAGAGATTTTACCACTCACACAATCATGGTGTCTCCCGGCCAGGTTCAGCAAATCATGTAAGTACATGTTTAATTTTAAGCGCATGTTTAAGTCCTATTAGTATTAATGGGAGTAAAATGAGGGCTTATATTTAGGTACATGCTTAAAAATGATTTATTGAGGCAAGATAAAATTAAGCCTACGCTTAAGAGCTTTGCTCATTCGAAGAGTGGAATATTTACATTTGCTCCAAACACATGTTCGAGTCATTAGGACTTGTGATATATACTTGTGATTCGCTACTTTTTTGTTGCCTTGCAATTGGCTAAGGAGAGACCAAGGTGCACAAATGTGATACTTTATCAGCGGATTCTATTTAAAGGTAGTCTGGTAAAAAAAAAAAAGTGGTTTGTTGTACAACAACCTGGATAAAAGCCGGTGGGTTTTAGTTTCATCCCTCTGTCTCTTTAAATCTGGATATTGGGGCCAGGTCCACAGCTGGGCCATGGAGAGCAGGATGCTGGGCTGCAGGGCTCTCCACCTCGGGGAAACCTCCACTGTGAGTGCTGCCTTGGAGCTTTCAGGTACTGTATCTGGTTTTAAGGTTTCATTGCTTGATTACCCCCCACCCCGCGCTGTTGCTGCTGAAATTGTGTGTGCAGAAATGCAAGGGATAAGTTACGGCTGTGAGCGTGTGTGCGGGAAAGCTGTGGCACACAGTTGCCTAATGGGAAACAGTTGGGTTCACTCTGCTGTGTTGCAGAGCACTTGCTGGAGGAGGTAAATACTTAGGAAATTAAGGATAGTGTTTGCACGCTGGCTTGTTGGGAGAACTTGAGTTTCTTAACATGTTTTGAGTAGCTGGAGAGAAGGTTTTATTGCAGGCTTCCGAAGAGTGTGCTGGATGGTTGCTTATGAACTCCTCTGCTGCTAGTTCATGATCTTATCAAAAATTTAAGCCATTTCATGTGTTTTTTCAGTAAAAGCCCAGATCTTGGAGGCAAGTGTCAAGGGTTGAGGAAAAAGGCATGCGATAGAGCTTAATGTTTCAGAAAAAAATGTTAAAAAGCGAGTTAATGAATCTTTTCAAAACTGGGCTTTCAAAAGTTAATGTAAAAGAGACCAAGTTTTGCTCTTACCTTGCAATTTCTTTAAAGGTCTCTTTCATGATATGAGGTTCTCACTCATGATTTATCCTGAATGCCTGGGGTTTGGCAGTACCCTTGCTGCATAGGACCAAAGGCATTTGATATACTATTTGCTTCTGTTGATTCTGAGGAGTTTAAAATATGTTAGTTTAATGGTGCAAAGCAGCGATTGGCTTTCTGGAAGGCTTCCATAGCAAACTGTGTCTCTGAATGTGCACATGTGCCCCTGAAGCCTGCTCACACAGCCCTGATCTGTGAGCGTAATGCATGCGGGCGCACTGAGCTGCCAGAAAAGCAGACATTCACAAGCATTACCATAAACCATATTTGCATATCAATCATTCATACTTGAAAGCAGAGGTTAGTAACCCTTTCTTTCTGAGCAGGCGTGCTCCACTGTGCATTCTGCCATTATGGCTTTGATCTTTAGAAAAGCATGTTTACTTTTTCAACCACAAAACAGTAGTTTCCTTTTAATCAGGATGTGTAACTGCTACAGTAAAACAAAACAAGTGAAAAACATTTGAAACAAAACCGTAATATTTTCAGATGGGGGCTGTCTTTTATTACCAAGAAAAATGTGCTCTTTGAACATGTAGGCTAGTTAATATCTAGATGGGTCCACTTCATCTCAGGTGTGCTTTCTTTCACTTAGTCCAGTAGGTGCCGAAAATCTGAGCTTGTTGCTTGGAGGCCTTAGGACCATACAGAGCGGAGCTGATACATGTGTGCACATCTGCTTTGTTTTGTTTAAGGAAGCACCTTTAGGAAAGACAGCATTGCTTCCTGAAGAGGAACTCATACACCAGATTTATTTTGCCTGTGTCCTCTGTTTATAAAAGCGTTACAAGGCTTTGCAGGCCTGTTGAAGTAACCTACCTTTGCTCAGGAAACTTGTAGCTACAGAAACTGAGGACACCATAAGCATGTAGTGTTCATAGCATAAAGGCTTGTCATCCAGGGGATGCTGGGTACTCCAAACCCTGCTCAGCTGTTAGCTCCACGTGACTTTGGGCAAGTGTCTTGACCTCTGCTTGCCTCACTTGTCCAGCTGTAAAACTGGGTAAAGCAGGACCTCTTTGAAATCCAGATGATGTATCTGAGCTGAGCTTTCCTGGAACAAAAATGAATCCTGAAGTTGTTCTTAACCTGTGTGTTTGGTGTGCAAGTGTATTTTGGCAGTTTCTCGTGTTCATTTAAGGCTGAGGGTAAGGCAGAAAAATGGGGTCATCGCATGAAAATCAACCAGCAGGGCCTCTCCACCAGTGCCCAAGAGAAAAGCTGGAGAAGGCCTGAGTTAGCGTGGTGGGTCAAATCCTCCTCAGAGGTAGAGGATGGGTATTTCTTTTTAGTAAAGAAAACTGAGAATCAAAGAGAAGAATTCAGCACAAGCCCATAGTTAGCTGATCTGAATGTTTAATGAACGTGCCTGGGTTATGCTTGCATCCCCCTCTTTTTTTTTCTTTTCCTTTCTTTTTTTAAACGTAGCTTGTGGGCATGAATGGTCGCATAAACAGGAAGCCCTGTGTGTCTCTTGGAGACAGGCCTCAGGAAGGGAATTTTCAAGTTTCTTGCAAGAGTCCACATCACACCAGCTTAGAGTTTCCTTTAAGACTTGGATCTGAAATTGTTCGCGTGTGTGTTTCTAAAATAAAGAATGGGATTAAAGAAAAATTTAATCAAGTTTCACAAATGTCATCACCATCACAGCTTGAATGCGGTTAGCTAGGCATAGGCACAGATGTTACCATCTCTCAGTATGCTGTTGCCACTGGAAGCAATGAATTGTGCTGTAAGTCTAGGACCCAGTAACTAAAAAAAATTGCTTAGCCAACAGCTCTGCAAATAGCTCTCACTGCTGGGCACACCCCATCAAGAATGTTTGTTGCAGCTGTGAAATGCACACAGCAACTCGATTTAAATTTCTCAACTCATTTGGTTTGACATCAGCAGCTTCTGTGTTGTTGGGATGAGTATGGGATGTCTTTCCTGATACAACACTGCACCATTCTTCTTTGTTTGGTTTCAGTGTATTTTAATGTAATGAAATATATGCTCAGAATGTCCATTTCTTGTTTTGCATTAGTATAGGAAAAAAGCTGAAAAGGTCATTAATTAATAACCAATTGTACTAATGTACTAAAGTAATACAACACTGTAAGTAAGAACATGTATTTCTGGACAAGGGTGAAAAATCTCTGTCCAAAAAGAATAAATAACCCACAAAAAGACCCCAAACACCCACAGTAGACCCCCCCAACAAAAACATGAGGCTTTTATAATCCAACTCATAGAGCAGGGCTTCTGTTCTACAGAATGGGCTTGTTTTAACTTTCGCTTGTTTAATTTCACGTATTGCAGGTTAGTTAAATCTCTTGATTTGGCACCTGCTTTCTGCTCTAAGGGCAATTAACGCTCTGCAGCTGGACATGCTGGCTCCATAACTGTAGGACCATCGTGTCCAGTGATGGTTGCCTCCAAACACAGTCTGCCTCTTTATGCGTATTGCCTTTAAACCCCCAATAGCATCTGTTGTTCTCTTCTGAATGGCCCCAAAGGTGTGGTGGTCCCCTGTGCTGGAGCCACAGGCTTCCTTCCCAACTCCCTTCCTGGCCTTCCCAGCCCTCCCTCACTGAGGCTAGGCAGGACAGATCTGTGAGGGCATGGGGCTGGGATGGGTCGAGCCTGTGCTGGCCTCGAGCTGGGATGCACCAGCAGTCTGAGCAGGGTTACGCTCAGTGTGCTGCAGCACAGCTCCTCTTTTGAAGACCACAGAGATGTTGCTGGTTTTGGAGAGAGCTAGAAATCATTTAAACTGACTTTGAAGTAGAGAGGAAACTTCCCCCCGCCTAGCTCTCTTAAACTATGTTGTTACATGTCATTTAAAATCATCTTCCAGTATCTTTAAATATATTACTATAAATACACTTTCTATAGTTATAGAACAGACAGATATATTTTTCAAAACTATATATGCCTGTGCCTATATATATGAATATATCTGAACATCTATGTGTACTTTTACTACCTTTTCTTGTTATACAGCATGAATATTTTCTGCCAGAAAATCCCTGTTATTTTTATTAATCCTTGATGATGAACGAAAGTACGTATTTTAAGCACCTTTTCTTTGTAAGGCAGGAAATTGTATTTGCTTTTGTTCATTGCTAGCACCAATTTATTCTGACAGATCTGTGACACAGATAGAAAGCAGAAGCGTCTCAAGTACTGACTTCTACATTTATTTTCTCAAAGCAGAGGGCAAAGAAGCTAAACATTTAAAATGCATGGATTCCTCTGAAAGCTTTAAACCTATTAGGGCAGACGCACGGCAACTTTGCACACAGATTGCCCCCAAAGTAAGTCTTGATTTTAGGACTAAGCCAAGCTGGCATGCAAGAGCAGTTGCTGTTGATCTTTTATACTAATTTTGGATTAATTGTGATCTACAGCACTGCGTAAACATGCTAACCTAGTACTTCAGCTTCACCACAGCTAAACATTAATCCTTCTTAATGCTCTAAGTCAACTTTTAGTCCTTAGCAGAATTTACCTTAATCTCTGGCTAGGAAGCTAACTGATTTACAAAACATAATCCAAGAGCTCCAGAATCTTAAGGAAAATGTGCAGAGAAGCAATTCACCTATGAAGAATAATTTGCTTCTCTGGTATCCTTCCTAAGGCAGTACTGGGAGTAATTCATCAAAGATGCTGAGACCTATGGTATAAAGGTTCCTTTTTCTTTTTAAAAGATAAAATACATAGATACATTCAATTTGCCACATTGCTTTTCTTACCTTTCTCCTTTCTCTTTATATGCATTACTGATTGCTGTAGAAAATGGACAAATTTAGTCTTGTTAATTTGGTGAAACATAGTAATGCATTTTTATAATTGCAAATATATTACTCAATATGGATAAACAAGTCTATGGTGCTAAAGTGTTTGAACGTTGTTATTGGCAAACAGTTTTGTTGTTTCCTCTGTTTCTTGTCAAACCAAATATAATTTCCAACAGCCATAGCTGTTATCCTCTAGAATTGAGGTAATGAGCCCACGTGAATAGCCTGGGAAGGGGACTGCAGAAGGCAGAGGAGTGATGATGCATCTTTACCTCAATTTTGTGTAGTATTTCAGTGGCGCTCTAAAAATCAGTTCACCCCAGAGAGCCTTGGTGGTATTTTGGAGAGGGGTGGTTTTCTTGTGTTGCTTTGTTTTTGCAGAGGGATGTTTGATAGCTGTGGAAACCGGCTCATGGCAGGGAGTATCTGAGGAAACCACATGTTAAGCAAGGGGATGTTTTGCAACAGAACTGCAAGAAATTCTGGATGAGGACCAGTTAATACTCCAGACTGCCATCACCCAAAATGTCAAGATTCTGAAAAGCAAAGGATGCAGAGTTGCATACAATGAATGTGGAAGAGCTCAGCTTGGTCTTCATTAGACTCTTGAATAGTCTTATTATGGAGCATTTCAAAAGCTGAGCTGTCCTGGATAGATCCTGTCTACTTATTAAAGATCAGAGTCGTCTTCAGTCCTTGCTGTGTGCTTCTGCTTATGGCACATTCGTGTCTGGAGCTGCTTGATTGTCTTCCACTGTACTCTGACGCTTTAATTTCCTCCCTCTTCTTTATTCTCTTGTACATTTATTTTCCCTAGTCATCTGTTTCTTTTTCTAGATTCCCTTCCTAAGTTTTAGTCCTAGCTTGACTATCTTATCTGCATCACAAATATACAAGCTTTTGCTATAAAAGAGCAGTGTCTGTGCTGAGGAGGCAGGGGAGAGAAGACACAGTGACGGCCAACACCTCACCCCCACTTAGTGAAGCATTCCCAAAATAAGTGAGGCGTGTTCATGCTTTGGGAATCTCTCCTTGAAACTGAAGGAGAAATCTTTGCTGTGCACTGTCTTGTTTGTTCCTGACAGCTCTAATTCTTCACCAGATTTCTGTCCCCTACCTGACAGTGAGAATCCAGTTTTCACTGAGAAGATTCATGCAAAATTTGGGTTTTCTATAGCAAATTTTAGAGCAATTTTTGAGGTGTGAAGATGTGAATAGGAGACTGCTGTGTCCAGGGTGATGTAGATCAGGGGCTTGTGATTCTGTCTCCTCCCTAACAGAGGAACAGGTTGAGGTTCAAGCAGACTGAAGGCTGCTCTGCAATGTGCTACCTAAGTGAGATATGTCCCTGAGAGCACAAGCCACTAGGCAGGGCGGGCAGCGCAATTTCTGCTCCAGCTCATCGCCGGCATGGTGGCTGCAGGGGAGGTGTTGTGAGAGTGTCACCAGCTGTCAGGAGGGTGCTGGGCTGGGAGTCCCCAGCAACAGGGCCTGTATAAGTAGCTGTTGCGCACATGCCAGCAAGCAGCGGGAAAGGTGCTGGCCATAGGAGCTGCCTCTCGGGGTTCAGGTTACTGAACTAAGTTGGCAACGGCCTGGACCTATATTTAGGTCTGGAATCTGTACCAATGTGGTGGAAGGCTCATGTACGCGCCATCCTTAGGTAACCCCGCTGGCCACCACCCCGAGAAAGCCTCCTGACTGCAGCGAGTAGCTTTCCTCCCACGTGGTGGGAAGTGGCACAGGTTATTTCACCTCTTTTTATATGCTGCATACACCCAAGGGAGGCTCCTGAAAAGCCCCTTGTAGTTTCTGCACGAAGGTTTCTGAGATGGGTGTTATGGGGAAGAAAACTGCCCGTGTGTGGCCTGGCCCACCTTGCCCCTTATGGCTCCGAGTGTGTGCAGAGGGGCTCACAGGGCCCCTCTGTGCCCCACTATCGCCCCCAGCCCAGCCTTGGGCAGGGCAGCCACCAGCTGCCACCTTCCCACAGGCACAATGGGATAGAAAGAAAGGGCAGAGAGCTGTAATTCTCTGCCCCTAAATCCAAAGATGAGATCATGGTCTCTCAGGGATTTTGATTTAACCAGATGCAAAACTTCAGACCACTTTATTTGGGTCAGATTTTAGCCCTCTGACGTTTTATGGGTGTACCACTCTGGTCTCCTTATCGACTGAGTTTCCAGGAAGGCTAGGGAGCGGGATTTTCTCTAATGGGCTGATCTAAGCATTTAAAATGCTTGTATGTTTTCTTCACTGCAACATCTGAGAATTCTTCCTTCCATCACCTTCTTACACTTTGCTTTACCCTGACTTGATAACACACCTGACAGGAAAGGAAAATGATGTAATTTTAGGGAAGCCCCTTCAGAGCTGAGCACAAATGGACTTGGATTCTTTTAACTATATCCGCTTGTCTTAAAATGGTGTAACATCCATGTTGATGGTTCACAATCCTGTGTTTACCAAAGCTCTAAGTTTTCAAACAAAGGGAACCAGATGGTTAAAGTCCAAGCTTTGATAAGTTGCTTTCCTAATGTTTTGGGCTCTTACCCAAAATATTATGACTTTGACATAAAATTGGCAGGAGAGTAATCCATTTCCAAAACAGTGTCTTGAATTAATTCATTTTTCAAAATGTGTTTCTGCCCTACATTTGTCTGTTCATGCTCATAATGATTTTAAAATAGCAATAATAATATGATTTTGTTGCTTTGGTAATTTTTTTCACCCTTTGTGAGCTGGACTGATCACTCTACTGCGAAGCAGAGCAAATTTTTGTCTACAAGGGCAGATGTGCACATTGGAGAGAACTGTTTTTAAATTGTATTGTTTTAGATAATGAAGCTGTAGATAGCAGTTATCAAATTGATATGATTTACAGATAATTCATGGGCATTTTTTTCTTTGTGTTAGTAAATTTGGAACTTTGTGCGCTCCTGATGGAATCACCTGGCGTGGGTTTTATGGCACAGACTGCTTCCTTCACTGATTCCAAATTATTGCAATAGATTTTGGAAGAGACCTCATTCAGTCTTTTGAAGGGAGATGAGATACCTGAAAAATTGCAGATGCTCAGGTGTCTAGATAGGTGTCTGGTCTAGATAGGCAAATCCTTGCTTGAGCAGAATTTAGAATTGGGAGACATTGCATGAAGCCAGACAGGGAGAAAATTATTCTCTCTGGTCCTGGAAATAGGAGATCTCTGGAGACAAGTGCGAGATGGACCTGGGAAACAGGTGTATTGAATAAAGAGGAATATGAGAGGAAATTTCATCCCTGTATGCTTGCAGTTTCTGTGTGGAAAGTGACTTCATTTTGTGAGTGGATCCAAGGAGAGCCTGGGAATTCAGGGTATTCCAAAGCAACAGGGTTTCTTTGTTAATGACTGCCTGATTTATTCCTGGATATGTTATTTGTGTTTATATCTGACTGTTGAAATTCATTAATTATATCACTTATTGCACTAATTTGTTTTCCAAGGCCTGAGAAACCCACAGTATGTTAAATGCCCACATGACTCCAGTGATTGGGATGACTGAAGGGGTTGTTTATTTTCCCCTCTTGGGTTTGTGTTGCAGTTGTCATGCTGTCCGCCAACGCTAACCAATATTTGTGTGCTGCTGCTTACACAAATTTGGAGCCCTTTGAAACAAGGAGGGCAGAGATGGCACTTAAGAGGTTATAGTCTCGTTTGAGAATTGGAGGCTTTTTATGACTCCACAAACACTTTAATCTGAGGGAAAAGAAAGTCTCACTGCGACAAAATGGGCTTAACAAGACCTGCCTCTTTCAGATTTCCTAGCAGGGATGCTGCTTATTAATGAACTCAGTTTTCATTTGAATTGGTTGGAGCTCCTCAGCCTGAGAAGTGCCAAACGAGGTCCCACAAGCTTTACTTCATCCTCATTAAATGACCCTTGAGAAGAGGTGCAGAAATGGATCTGACTCCTGCCACCTCATAATCTTGGTAGCTGTAAATCCTTCCGTCATCTACTAGAAGCTTTATCAGAAACAGCGTGGAGGCTCAGATTCTTTTAATAGATACTTGTTATTGAGACAACAAAATTAGCCATAATGATTTTTTTTTTTCTTTCTTTTTTTAACTTTCCTTAGGACCACTGACCACGCTGTTATAAACTACGTCATCTTTGGGATTTGTTGGGAACTAAGCCGAGCCTTTTTGGGGTATTTGATTTCTGCTATATAAGTGCAGCAACTTGCATATAGTACAATGCAAAAAATGTCTATTTCTACACCTTTGTTAAAATTTCTATGCCATGTTTCTGCAGGCCACTTACAGGGTTAAAAAAAACCCCAAAACCAAGAAAAGTGTAAAAGTGAATGCAGCATGGTGTACCTCCACATTTAGCTTAGACTCATGAATGGTTATTAATTGCATTAAATTTTCTTCACAAGTTTGTTCAGGTGACAAATCTTGTGTCTTAAACTAAATACGATTAATAATCATAGCTTGATGTATGCCTGTAATATATAAATCTTTATCATAGTGACACTTCAGAACTGGAAGTAGCTAGAAAATAAACCCCTTGCTTGTATCTAAATGCTGTGGGATATGTATCCCACATAGAATGGTTGCTTACGGAGAAGAAAGAAAAGTATCTGTACCTTTTTGACAGACAAATGTATTTTATGATGTATAACACAGCTTGGTGTAATCACGTTGATGTGTACATCATATGGCGGATGGAAAAGGGTGACATGTGAGCTAAGGAGGCAGATGTAAGTGCCTGATCTGTTGTGCATCTGCAAGCCTTTATGTCATCTTCCCAAAGTCTTTTTCTGTCACTACATATTGCTAAATGTCACTTCTTAAAGGGGTCTTGTCCTGTTTGTATTTGACAGCTGTACATGACTTAAAAGAGGGTTTTAAACTCTTATTTTTACCATTTAAGAATACCTTTACTTTAATGTGGATCATAAATACGCAAATGTCATGTCTGCAAACAGTGATCTTTCCCCTCCTTAAAGGATGTTTTAATATAACCGATGCAAAAATTGCAGAAGTATTTTATTTTTTTCCTTAAGGAAATGAAAACATGCATGAGAAGAATATGTAGTGTCCAAACTTGTTTTGGTAATGTCTGTGTTTTATGGCTATGTTGCATTAGCAGTATTAACTTAAAAGTTTTTGCCTTTTTTTGCGGGTAGCAGTAGTCCTATGGGGGTGGGGGCGGGGAGGAAGACATATCAAGATATAATGTAAAGCATTCAGTATTTTCTAACTTAAAAGGTAATGATGAGGTCAGCCAACCTCTGAATTATTTAATTTGAAGGAGATTTCATAATGAAATTCTTCTAATTATTTGTGAAAATATCTTGTCATCCTATTCCTGGTGTTTCCAGCAAGGCTTGTTTGTAAGGATGGTGATATTACAAACTTTCAGGAAGGCCAACCTGCGGTGTGTGGTGCTAGATGACACCATCACTTGGTTAGGCAGAGGATGTGATGATAGCAGAGAAATCAGTTTTGTCTGAAAAGGCATTTTGTTTGTACAGAATCCAAAGGTACATCCACTGGTGTGTAATTGGCATAGTTCTATTTTAAGTTAGCTTAAGTGAAAATAAGTCGAACAAACTATGTAGTGTGTAGTTTATAATATTTAGTTTTACATATACATGCAGATGGATAAAAAAATGTGTGTACACAAGTGATTTGCTATGATTAGCTGACAAGTTGAAGCATGATACAACACTTAATAATGGCTAGTAAACCTCTAAATGATGTCAGTGTATCACAGAGCTCTTTTCATGATATTATCAGCAGTCATTAAAGTTATTTATTGCTGTCATCATGCATTTCTGTAACCCGTGGCAACTTGGCAGAAAACATACTGCTAGCACAGCTGATGATGGATTCAGTTTCAGATTTTGGGTATGACAATCTGAACATCTTAATGGTATTTTTATGCTTACTGGCGAACTGTGCTTCTCAAGGCATGCTATGTTTCAAATACAAAATATAAAAAATAAAGCATTTATACATCTTCCACAATGCATACTAGCAGCATCTCATCTTTAATAAAGAACAATTAACCTGCAGATCTCGGGGTAGTCTGTTGAGATGGGAAAGCAGCACTGTCTTTATTTTACAGATCCAGGAAAGTGAGAGACAGAGGCATTTGCCTGTCAGGTCACTCAAGGGGAGACAGCATCCTCAGAGAGGAATGCTTGGCTCTGCTGGGGTGCAGCTGGTGGTGCTGCTGCTGCCATCCTACATGTGCGCCTGCTGCTTTGAGGGCAACCCGTGCATCCTTGTTTCTTTGACTCTTCCATTTGTCAAAAATACAGCATAAGGCAGCTAAGTTGCTACAAACCTATTCCAGCACTAAACTCTGATTATGTTGCTTTTTAGGTAACACATGGTATTTTTTCAAAAAATCTGTCCCATGAAGGGAGAAAATGGAGATGCATAGATCTGCTTTTTCCACAAGTGTTTCATTCAGACTAGTTGGCTAAACACGACGAATCCCACTTTGTGTACAGGGTGCAGGCTGTAGCTGTTCTTCCACAACAGTGCTTCTTCTTGAGGATTTTTAAAATGTATTTAACAATGAGTCCCCAATTAGACAATTTTTTAAAAAAAAAGACAGAAACACACATGCACAATTTAATTTAGAGATTTCAAAAGGAGGAATTTCAATCCTGCAGATGTGTTGATGGATGCTTTCATTCCTTTTTTTTTCCCAGTTTTAGTTCTGTCTCTGTTGAGATTAGTGTACAGCTTTTATAGTTTGTTATTTTTGGACATACTACCAAGAGACACTGGTGTCTAAATTTATTCTCCCTGATATACTTCTTTTCCTTCCATCCTGAGTACGGGGCTGGGGCGAGTTTCTCATTAACAGTGCAGCAGCCATAGTGTACATGTATGATACAGCAAAGCTGTGGCAATATGACGTATTTGCAGAATTTGGTTCCTGTGTGAGACAGGATCTATGAAATGCCTGAGGAGAGCCCTAGTTTAAATGGAATTTTGTATTTTCATCTGTCATTACGTCCTGCAGGACTTTCAACTTTGAATTTCTTCTTCTGTCAGGCTGGTGCTGCAGGAGCAGGCATGGGCAGGCCAGAGAGATGGGCACACGCTGTGCATTGGAAACGGGGAGGGTGTCCACACAGTTAGTAAAGCAAAGGGTACATCACATCTGAAATGCAGTTCCATGACCCTACCAAACCATTTGGCTTGATTCATGCTGAACAAAAGTGTAATTTATGCTTGAGCAACATGCTCATCTACTTAGAATAAATACAAATTATTCTGGCTTCTGAGTTTTGACATAGTTTTTGAAGTTTCCTTAAAGTTATTATGATCAGATGAACTTAATTACAGAGTACTTTACATGTACTCATCTGGTAAATGTCATACAACAGAGTCAAAGGGAAGGTATGCAGGATTTTTGTTATGCTCCTTTATGTTGCCACTGAGCTTTAAGCAAGCCTGAGCTGTTCCTCCCGTTAGAAAAAGAACAACCCTTCTGCCCCCCCCTTACCCCTTTCTCCTTCCCCCCCCCCCCCAAAAAAAAAAATCCCCAAAGCAAAATGTGTACTGTATTCTGTTCAGAAAGGAAATGTCTCCCTGTTTGCAAAAATAACTGCCTGGAGAAATCCCTGGAGCGGGAGACCGTCGCCTCTCTACTGCTTACTCCAGCAGCACCAGGGAGCTGCTCCCTTGGGTGGGAAGGATGTGGTGTGCATCTCCCTGCTGACAGTGACAGTGGCAGCTTCTCTGCCCCTCTCGGTACTGGGGAAAGAGGAAGGGGCTGGGACGGGAGGTGTCTGAGAAATCAAACTCCGTTGCACTGAGATTGGCTTGACCCCCAAGTGTGCAGCCGGGATCCCCCCGGGACATGCCAGCCATGGGAGGTGAAGCAGCCTCTCCTGGGGCATGCTCAGCTTCTCCCAGGGACGCCATTCGCCTCCTTTTTGATACTGTTCCGCCGTTTTCCTTACTCTTCTCACTGTGTCTTGGTAAACTTGGTGTTGGAGCTTCTCAGCACTTATTTAAGCAGATTTTCTTTGCTCAAAATGTGTTTCAGTGGGTGCTTGTCTCGCTGCTTCAAACTGGTGGAGAGGTGGTCTTGCAAAGCGGTTTATTTAGGACTGAGCTAGTGCAATTTCCAGTTGTACTGTATACATTAGCAGTGATAAGGGCATCCTCTAATCTACAAGGTCATCTCTTCCTACTGTAGTAAAATAGTTTTAGTGTGCGTAAAGTAAGTTTGAGTTGTTTCATATAAAGAGGGTCTGACAGTCGTGTAGGGGTGTGAAAATATATAAATACATTTAAAGACACAAGGTTAAGCTTCTCGAGGCACACACCTCCAAATACTAATGTATTCATATTTCTCTTCTAAGTGGTGCTACACAAGGTATAGCAGTACAGTTTTTTCCTCTTGCAAATAGCTGAGATGCATATTCTTGTTAGTGCAAAGTTTTAGTGTGCATTTATGCTCTACAATATACAATATATTTTAATTGGCACTGTATTTTTAGGTTAAAAACAAGTCTCATCTGGAGTACACTGAGCAAGTCTATTCCAAAGGAATATTCCAGAAAAAAACTGCTAAATTGCAGCAGTTTGTAGAAGTGTTAGCACTCACACAAAGTGTCATTTTTTCTTTGAAAAGTTCTGCAACAGGGATAACACTGAACATTTTCTCTTTTTGCTGGCTTTCAGGTAGCA
Organism: Strix uralensis; assembly: GCF_047716275.1. Taxonomy (NCBI): domain Eukaryota; kingdom Metazoa; phylum Chordata; class Aves; order Strigiformes; family Strigidae; genus Strix; species Strix uralensis. The sequence continues at coordinate 59,986,633 of NC_133975.1, forward strand.
AGTATGCGATAGTCCTTCTCTTAGCTTGTTTTATCAGACTCTTCATGGAAAGTGTTGCCTTTTTTTTTTTTTTTTTTAATTTAAAAAGCATCCTGACTAAATTTTGCCATCTAGTTAATAAGTAACAAGTGACTCTAATAAGTCTCCTGTCATGCTTTTTATTTACAGCGTATGCGGAAATTAAGAGAGAGGAGGGGGAGACAAATCTGGAGTGAATTTCCATCACCCATAGTGGTTTTTGCTAAGAAAACAGTCTTTCAATGTAAACAACATCTGTATTTTTCATGTTGTCTTTCTAAATAATGGTTCTGTAAATAACTTGCCCCCACTGTAGGGCAACAGTTAGATTCCTTAATCTCTCAGTCATCCAGGGCTCTGTGCAGAATGCAGACTTCCAGCATATTTAAACATACATCTCTCAAACTTTTGATATCTTTTCCTCACGGCAGGATTTCAAAAGGTGGATGACTGCGAAATGCACTTTCATTCTCTGTGTTAGTGCTTTAACATTAGTCTGACTTTAATAGGCTGGGATGATTTCAGCTTATAAATCTTCAACTGGAGGATAAAGTTCAAGTAGATAAAATCAAACAGATGTTGGTGGGAGGATTTCTTCATGACCCATAAAAGTGCTATCATCAAAGCCTAGAATCATTTGTTTTGAATTATTACATTGTTATCAAAAGGACTGTAGCAGTCTGTTTGTTGAGAAATTGGATCTGTTTATCTGAAAACAGAACAAAGATGCCATGCTAAGACGTCCCTGGGAAAGTGTGGGTTAGCTGATGGCTGACACGGTAGGGTAGCTGTGAGACATTTTGATTGACAGCTGTCCAAATAACTGCCAGGCCTGGAAGTTTCTGCATACGATTATACTATTGAAAATGGCATCTGATTAAATGTTTAAGTGTTGCTTGCTTAAAAACAAATACATTTTCCCTTTGTTTTAAGGAAATGAAACTGTTGTCCCTTTTTGTTTTTACAATACAGTAGTAAAGCCAAGTTTACCTTTCAGTACTAATTTTAAGTCATGACTGAAAAGTGTTGAAGACTTTGCTGAAGTGACATTTCATACTTTTACTTCAACTCAAGCAGTGTCCTTTAAACAGAAATAAGTTGCACCTGCATAAATGAAAAAATGTGTTATTTTTATTACTCGCTGAAAAGCCTTTACTCTCTCACTCATAATCTATTTTTTTTTAAAAAATGGCATGCAAATGACATATATACCAGTGTTTAGAGTGAATCTAAGACCAGCACTCAGATTTAAGTAGACATCATGTAAAACCATGAGAAAATCACTTGTAAAATCCTGCAGCTTCCACATATGTTCTCCTGTGTGTGTGTATGCACACACAGTGTGGCTCAAGCTTCACAGCTGACGCAGACTTTAGCTGCCTTTCCTTTCCCTCAGAAAACCACTGACTAGAAACTGAATTAAGGCAGGAAAACATTTTGCCTTGTATATGAATACTCCATAGGAGGGCTTGAAGCCTGCACTGGAGTCCTCAGTGGGGAATGGGATACAGCATCTGCATGGGGCTGCAAAGATGTTCTTTTCTGTTTTGACTTTCCAGGGACGCAGGCTCAGTGTGGAAACACTGAACATTGAGATTTTTGTCTTAGGATGGGTGTTAGAGGTGAGCCTGAGAGTAAATGCTGTGAACTGGACCAAGGAACAGCCACTTGAAGCCACAAGCTAGGGGTCTAGCCCCATCTTCCCTGGGGGGGACACAGCATTGTGCAGGTGCTTTTTTCTGCAGATGAGAAGCCAGAGGGTTTTATTAAGGGTTTCTTCCAACCAAACTATTTGCAAGGCTTTCCTATTGTCCAAGTGAAAATCACAATGATGCCTGAGAGGGAGGCATGGATGTGGGTCATTGCTAAACATATAACTGTTTTCAGATTTTTGTGAATGTTTTCAATGGTTTGGTACCTTCACCTAGGCCTCTTTCCAGCACTTTCAGGGTCTCTTCTGTGTTGCGCACAGAGGTTGCAGTGCACCTGGCCAAGTGCAACACGAGATGCGCCCTGGGCAGGGTACATGGTAGGCCATGAATAGGCATAGGGAAAATGTACACAAAAATCAGTCTTTTCCTAGAGGACTGCCTTCTCTGTTTCCATGGAGGGTCAAGAGAATGCACAAAACTTTTTTTGAACCTAATGCTTTCCCGAAGTCAGTTCTCAACCAGGAGAAGGCAAGCCTTTCGGAACTGCATTTTATGACACCGCTTGGTCTTATTGCAGTGAAATGCCTTGGCTTAGTTTCCTTTTAAATGGCATTTCTCTCCATTTCAGTTGTAACAGTGACTGTGGCTGTGTTAATGTTGCATCTCATAAAAACAATGACAGTGAGTTTGTGGAGATGCTTGTGACCATGTCAGGTGTAGCAAAATGCTTTCCTGAATTCAGACCCTATGTTCGAATCTCCAGATAATTTTGAACTCTAGCTTGCAAATGTTATCAAGATACTTGCCTGAGCTTATTGGAGATTATTTTAGTGTTAATAAATAATAGCATTTATATGGTGGGGGTTTTTTGTATTTTATTTTGGAATATCTGTTCAGCTTTAATCCAGAAGGTTTAATTCTAGAATTGCAGTCCTGTTCTGAAGGAAACTTGCAGGCAGGACTTGGCCCTTCAGTAGTTTTGCAGTCTACTATGTCTGTATAAAGTTTGCCAGATTTCAGAAAGGGCCTAAAGCAGTCCAGTGAGACAGTCATGTACAACATATTGTTGATTTTACTCTAAGTGTAGAGAGAAATAGTTCTCCCCTTGGTTTAATATTTTAAAATTCCACTATTTTCTCTGCTTTGCAAAGACTAAAAAGCGTGCTATGACCAGATGTGTAAAATACTCAGTCCTCATGGCCCATTTCATTATCACTATGAATGCAAGCTCTTTCTAACAGCCAGTGAGTCCAAAGAAAGCACAATGTGTGTTTAGAAGTGGCCCCTTCAAAAATGGGTGGGTGAGGAGATGAGGCTGGAAGCAGTTTCTGCTGAGTGAGGTGGGGAGATGATGTAGGTGATGGGTGGAGAAGTTTGTTAGGGTCCAGGATGGACACAGGACCCTGTAGCAGTCCTTTTTGGGAATTGGTTTGCTGGAGCCAGGAAGGGAGTTGGGAGGGGCATCTCTTTGAGAGGAATTGGGAGAGTGTTTTAGAGCATAACAAGCAGGTCTTCCTTGTGTGGAGGAACCAGAAAGCTGGCCAAGACCTGGACATAAAGACATTTTGGGTGGGGAGTGGGGAAATTGGGGCATGCCTGTGAAGGACTCCATCTAAGTTTTGAGAACTTTGTAAGTGCTACTTTGACAGAGAGAGAAAGTGGTGCTAAATCTGCTCACTGCAGAGTAACTAGAAAACCAAGAAGGAAACCAAGACTGCTGTGTCCTGCCATGGGGCAAGGGCTCTTTTACAGAAATGAGTCAAGCAATAAGTTTTATTATTGAAGTTTATGTGGAACCTTATGTGACCAAAGGCAGACTTGCCGTAACTTCTTAAAGATCTTTCACATTCTGAAAATGCTTTATAGGGGAATATAAAATTAATTACTCCAAACTGTATTTTAATGCCTTGTTTTCTCTGAGGTACTGAACTTGCTGACGGTGCACGTGTTTTTGTGTTGAGTGAAGAGCTTTTTAGAAAAGCTAATGTATGAGGCAGAGATGAGCAGAAAATATTTATAACACCTAACCTCCTTGTGGTTCAAGATGCTTTCCTACTTGCATTGCCAAGTCTAGTAAATTACTACAGTTTAGAGAGCCACTTCTTTATAGTATATGAAAAAAAAATAACTTTACAGCTTTTGTTGAAAAGAAATCTTGAAAAAATATTTTCAGCCAAGGCAAAAACCCTGCACATTGTGCAAGCGAACCAGGGCTGTTATGTTTACTCTGCCTTAAGAGTGCAGAGCATAGTCTCCAAGACCTTGCTCAGTTGAAATGAAGACCTCTTCAGACCTCATAGCAATTTTGAGTGATTGAAGTCATGTAAGACAAATCAAACCAGAAAACAGGTAAAATCTCCTGAATTTTTGGTTAATTGGGAATGTAAAAACTGAATTTTGCCTTTGTCTGCTGGAAGTCAGTTCCTCTTGGAGACCCATGGTTAGTGAAGAATGGTTGGTTTCTTCATTTGCAATGCATTAGTGGTATAAGAGAGCTGGAAGGCAGTCATGCCGCTTGACTGTGGCGCTCCCTGTTCCTAAGCTCTGTGTGCTCCAGTTGTCTTCTGGTGCCAAGGTAAGATTAGAAAGGCTATTCTGTAGAGAATTCTCCCTGAGAAAGCAGCTGTACTCATGATACTTCCGGCAGGGTTTGGTTTATGGGTAAGACACACGGGAGATCTGACTGTTTTAAAGCCTAAGATAAAAAACTAGTTATCTGGGGACAAGGTGAAGGTGAGGGAAAGAATGCTGTGAAGGAATGTTGTGGCCTGAAAGAGAAAATGTTGAAGGAATAGATGGTTGTAAACTGATGAGTTTCCTTTATCTAATCACCCACCCTTAGTCCTTAAGGATGTCCCTCATCAAGCTAAGAGTTATTATGCTTCAAAGGCAAGCAAAAAGACCAGAAGAAGCCAAGTGGCACTGTCTTCTTAAACCCAGAGCTAATAGCATATTTTATAGATAGGCACCTAGTGTAAGTATCAATATAGTCCTAGAGCTTTGCTAAGCACTAAAGAGCGCTTTCTTTTATAAGGCACCATTCTGTTACGTGCGTACTGTGTGTACCACCTACTGCATTATCTTCTTTCTGTGCTGTGGTGTTTTGGCACTTTCACTAGTTTCATTACTGTGAAGGATGAAGGGACGGCTGGAGAGATCGCAAAAATTATGCATGGTGTCTGTTTTGGCCATTCAAGTTTTCCACACATTGGGTTTGTTCAGACAATCAGAGAGCAAAATCAGAGACCATATGCAGAAATGCAGAGCTCATAAAGCACCCCCCATCCTTTTAAGGCAAGACACCGTTCCTGCTTTCTACTGAAAAGTGACTAATAATAGGTGTTTTCTGTCTGGCACATACACGGTATCGGTTGATAATGGACAACTGTGAGTCGCTCTGAGTTAAATAATGAAAATAGAATAGAATATTTCAGTTGGAAGGAACATACAATGTTCATCTAGTCTAACTGCCTGAGAGACAAAAAAGAGGCATGCACCCTTACTGACCATCGTAATTAAAGAAGTCATCTATTATGAACTGCCCCACATGCTTCTGTATATTAAGATACAGATTTTTTGGATTGTTGCATTGGCACCATACACTTTCAGAGGTCTTCAAAGCTCTGCGAATTGTGAAGGCAAAAAGTAGCTTAAAAGTAAAGACAAGCTTTGGGTGCTGGAGGTGGCTGGGGATCAGCTGCCAACTGTGACAAGTGTGATGAAACTGGAGAAAACTTGCACCTAAATTTGCAGCAAGAAATGAAAACTGTAAATGACCTTACAAAGAATGTGGTGTCCTCAGGAATTTTCAGTTCCTCTGTGGATCAATCACCCTCTGCTCCCAACCTCCTGTGCTGGTCTTGAGAGGAGACTGATGGCTCTTTGCCTCCAACTTTTCCATAAGTCCCAGAGCTGTGGTGGGGAGAGGGTCTATGAGCTCGGGGGATATGTGGTACTCCTTGGAATGCTCTTCCTGAAGAGTGCTTGCTGGAGTGAGGATGTATTGGTGGTCAGTTTTTACCCTGTTTGGGTGATTTCTTCCCCTGAATATGAGGTCAAAAGGAGTCAACTTTTGATGATATGTAAAGTCAGCGATTAAGGAGACTGGCCGTGGAAAGACGTATCTTATTCAAGTGTAATCAAGAAACTGCAGAAACAGTTCCAAAGATTGCTCTGTTGTGCAGTTTGGCAGACCTGTATGATGATCTTTAAACGAGGAATTAATTTGCGGTACTTACAGGGGAAAAAAAGGATGAAAGATGCAAGACCTCAAGGGAGAAGGGTAAAAAAGAGTATGTTAACTTTACTAAGTGTTGTTAAGATGTGTGAAGTTAATGAACGTACTCATGTAAATGAAGAATGGAACCAGAGCAGCCTCTGTGGAAAATTTTTCAAATGACCCCTGAAAAGCTTGGAGAGAAAATCATTATAATGAAACTAGTGGGTGAAAAATGTAATGGGGTACAAGAAATCAAGTTGCTCAGAGAGAATGATTTTGCAGCCATAAAACATTAAGGCAATGGGGAACAGCAAAAATAAGTTGTTCTTTGTCACTTGGGCTATAATAGCAAAGCAGCAATTCACAATGAAAAAGTAAATTGGGTAGCAGGGAATCCCCAAACAGGACTTTATTAGCTTTATGCAAGAGAAGAAAAACACAGCAGAAAAACAGCTCACTTGATGTGATACAGTGGCATGAACAAAATAATGTCTCGGAGATATTCAAATGGCATCCAGAATGCCAAAGAAAATTTTATGTAGCTGGAGACTTCAGGTAATAGCACAGAGAAGTCATTAAATCTGCAGCAACTGATTTGTACAGTAGCCTCATAAATTAAATGAAACCATATTCAAAGCAGAATACACTATAGCTTTGCTTCTGAAACTTCTGAAAGAAAACAGAGATGTTTTTGAAAGCCTGGGATGCTTCCAGATATCCTAGGCTTGGAAACAGAGAAAAATGATTCAGTCTGTAAAGCATCTCTCTTGGGAGAGTAAGTCAAAAATCACTGGAAAATAAAAAGAGACACTGGCATTGCTGAAGTGGCAGTGCTAGAAAGTTCGATACATGCCCTCATAGCCACGGAGAAGACATTTTAGGTTCACATAGGTCTGAGCAATCGAAATGAAGTGCTAGAGAGAGCCGCAACTGAATACCTGTGCTTGAATAAATATTATCCAGCTTAATTAAAAGAAAAAAAAATATTTCTGTACTCAGTGCCAAATATTACTGGGTAAAGAAAGCAGTTACCAAATCACACTCTGGACACTGACAGGGAGATGAATATTCTATGTGGGACAAAACCTTCAGTGAAAAGATCCTATTGCCCACCCACGAGGCTTACAAATAGGAGGCGTATGTAGCAGCACCAAGGGCGATGACAGTCTGATGTATAGGTGCCGAGACGGTAGGATGGAAGCTGTGGCACATCACGCTCACAGCCTCATCTGTCTGCTAGTAAAAGCCAGGGGAGTAAATCTAGAATTGAAATAAAACGATGAAATTGTGAGTGACTGTAGCTTCATGTGTGGAACAGTTCTGACCTCCTAAGAACTAAAACCTGACCTTGAAAAGGTAAAAGCAATACAGGAAAGCCTACTACTAAAGATATTAAATCAGTTCAGAGACTATTAGGGTTTATAAACTCAGACTGAAATTTTTTCTGATCGGTCTCATATGTGTGCGAATTCTTGTGGCAACAGCTAGGCAGAGACACATGCTGGAAGCAAGTCCCTTCATATGACATGCTTTACCCCTCACTCCAAAGGGTTGATGACCACATATGCCAGAGTTTTGAGTTTATCTTTTAGTTGAGTCTCTGCAACTAGGAGAGTAACAGACATTTCTAAGTGTTTTCTCAAAATTAAGCCCATGTTATCCCAATCAGATTATAAGAAATTACACCAGCAATGGTAACGATTGCTCTGAAAGCCGCCTGCCCTTTGCAGCTGTACAGAGGAGCCTTGCATGCGGTGTAGCAGTGGCATATTTCACCTGCCACAGGCACAGCAGTGACAGCCTGTGAGAAGGAGCCTGGTTCAGCAGGTAGCTGGAGTCTTGGGATAAGCCCCTGGGAGAGGCATGTTGCTTCCCCTGGTGTTTCCTTCCTGGCTGTACTGTCCTTCCTGTTACAAACTCCCTGCTGCTAAAGAGGTGACTTGTGCTGATAGGGTAACGAAGTGATGGCAAGGTGAGGAGAGGATGACCATTCTGAAAAAGAGAACTGTGCTTGTATTTGAGTGAGAAAGAATGGCAATTTCTGCAATGAATGGAGAAGTTTTATATGATGGCATGATAGATGTTGGATTCGTTCCTGCCCTCCTCCTCCCTGCTGTCAGGGGAGAGCAGGATGAGGGGGTAGAGTGAGAGTTAGATCTGTCCTGTCCTGTTGACATGAGCATTCATGTCCAGGTGAGGTATAAGCACAAGTAAAACTGCTCATAGGGATGACAACATTGCAGCTGTTTCCTTCAGGGCTGCCTGGCTCCAGGGCAGGTCAGTGGTAGTGAAAAACTGAGGATATACGGCAAATGCTCAGAGCAGATCAAAACTGTTAGTTTTAGTTTGGAAAAAAAAAAATGCTGTAATGCTGAGGATTGGTTAAAAGGGTTCATTTGGTATTTTTTTTTAAATAGTTTTCCAGTGGGACCCCATGGCTTTAGTAGGTATTGAGTATTGAAGTACTCCCCCAATCCCCTCCCTGCCACCATGTTGGAAAATTTTGCTGTTCAGGGAGGGCTTCCCCTAAGGGGAATGGTTTGGGGGAGTCTTGATTATTGGGGGGGACGAGCAGCTGCCCAGCTCCTGTCCCCCAGTGCCATGGTGGGACTGAGGTAGCGTGATCCAAGGAGACCAAGGGATGCCACTCCGGGGAGAGCTGTGGGTCTGCCACCCTGGCCTGCAGGCAGAGCAGGCCTGGGGCAGGAAGGCCCTGTCAAGCCGAAACAACGTGGCTGCTAGAGGCCTGCCCGCAAGCAGCAGCCCAGGTTTTAGGAAGAGGTCAAATCCTCCTAGCTGCACACCCCAGCTCGCTGGCTGCCTGTGGAGGGAGCCATGAGCTGAACGTGCTCCTTGCTGGGGCTCGATGTCTCGGGCTGAAGGGGTCCTGCTAGGCATCACAGCTGGCTGGCCAGGCCACGCAGGCCCTCTCCTAGGGTGGCTCCTTCTCTCTACCACAGCTACAGTTGCCAAAATCATGTCCCCCGCCACACTTGAAACACAGTGAGAAATCACTTCTGTGGAAAATATAACTGCCAATGCAGATGGGCAGTGTGGAGAGGATGGGGGGCTGGCTACAGGAGTGACAGGTTTGATCCATTTTTCCCAAGAGCAGCCTAAGTAACCAAATGTGTATATGTATTTATTTTTATACATTCTTGGTGTTGTGCTCAAAAGCTGAATTTCAGATGGCATTTTTATGAAGCCAGGGAAAGAGGTTTTTCAGAGGGCTCACCAACTCCCAAGTCTCCCATCTCCCCTTGCTAGCAGCCCAGCCCTTTTCCTCTTGTTTTGAGTTTTTTTCACTCTGCATGTCACAAAATCTGTTATAACTGCTTCATTAAGCCACTGTGTGCCACGGTAGCGGCTCCACAAATTTAAATTGGCTGGTTTTGTCCACAAGGGTGTGAAACTGGAGGACCAGGAGAACCAGCTCCGCAGCTGTATTTTCCATGTGCTGAATGGGAGCTGATATAAACAAAATGCTTTTCCTTCAGGGGTTTGGCAGCTCTCACCCAACCTGTCAGAGAAATGGTTATGACTATTTCTCTGTTCTCAAATGAGGCTGCTGAAAACTTACAGCCTCTCTGGGAATTTTAGCTTCTTTCCACAGAGCAGTAACAAAATCCAGTTTTATGTTATGTTTAATTGCAGACAATTTAGATGTTAAGAAGTCTCTCCTGGCAGATGTAAAACGAGGGGAAAAAAGCCCCCCCCAAACCAAACCCACCCCACCAACCCCCTTTTCCTGTCAAACCTAAATACTTATTCCTTTTGCAAATATCAATTTATATTCTTAATTTTTTCTGTTGCTTTATTTGCTTAGTTTACTTAACAATTTTTAAAAAATGATATTAATTTAGCCTAAATTATTAAAGAAGTTTGGTTTCTGCTATAAACTTTTTTATTGGCTAATAACCTGTCTTTTAACAACACCTTTTAGTTGAATTGTAGTTGCAACAGAAGTGACAGATAAGTTAAAAAAAGCCCTTAGGTGAAGGAGAATAATACAATACAAAGTCATACCAGGAGAGGAATTAACGCAACAGCAGCATATCAGAAGCGATTAAATGCACCAAAATGATTAAAATTGAGTTTTTTCCTACTCGCCTCTCCTCTTAAAAAAAAAAAAAAAAAAAACCCACAACACTTTAAAAGTGTTTTTGAACGAGATTTTGTTTCAGAAGGTATTTACAGAGAGCAAATATCATAAACCCTACAGATACTCATGAGTATATTCATGTATAGCAGTGGTTGTCATGTGGTTCTTTTGTAAAATGTTTACTTTTCCCATGATAAGTTGATATCTCTGGATATTCATAGTTTTGAGGTTTTTTTATGGCTAGAAACAGCTTTCACAACCATAGACCTGTTCATCCAGATAGGAAGGAGAAATAGTACCATGTGCATGATGTAAACAGCAAATGTTTTTGAACAGGTGACAGAAAAAAATGACAGTGCAAACAGAAAATAAATATGTGATAGTTTCAGTTGGTTCCAAATAATTCTTGTGTGTTGTCACATGGAGGAAAATAATGTCAAAGTGACATTCTTTACTGAATAAATTGTTCACTGGGAATGTTTTTCCTGCCTGTTCAACAAAACATGCTTTTAATGAGTGCTTTGGCAGGAAATTTGCTCTGTGCTACTGTCAAAGATATTAGCTTTCATTGAACTTGATAAGAGCTTTGATGCCAAAGTATCAGTGGAAGTGGTAGCGTGTGCTTTGAATAACAGAAATTTCCAGGAAAGATGGATCCATCCTGAAATTGATATTATTTGGTAACCGGCTGAGTAATGTGGCTTGGAGTCTTATATCCTTATGGCAGATAATTTTTATTATATTCTGGGTGAGAATAGGATGTCAGGATGCCTATTTTGGGAAGTGCTCAAGATAAAAGAGAAGTTTGATAGTGTAATGCTAAATTTGAACAAGGAACTATGCTTTACTTTTAGACTTTGCTGTTACTTCTTTTTGTTTTTCACTCATGGACATAATTCTCCATCCTAGCTTTCATCTGGATTTTGTTAAACAATTATACAGAATTGTAAATGGCAACCAATTTATCCATGAGTTACAAAAAAATGCTAGCAAGATTAAATTAATTACACTAGTGATTAATCTCTAGAGATGTGTATTCAGCTAAGGAAGTGATGCCATCAGGCAGTGGTACAGTAGGAGGACTATCAAATGCAGTTGTTGTTAGTGCTTATGCTTAGGATGCTCTTTTTCCTGCTGTAAAATTTGCAAATACACAGTCCCACTCTTCAGTGCAGCAGTGCCCAGCTGGTGACTGGGGCTATGTGTTGCAACAAGGATGCAAGTTCTGGGTGCTTGTTATTGAATGATGTGTCCTGTATTTTAGCATTAACGGACATAATGGCTTGTTATTTTGTGCCCAGATTTTATCATGAAGCCTCATTGAGCCTTTGGATTTCTTTCAGAGTTAAGTACGATACACGTGTGAACAAAGGCTTAAAGATTTGTAGTAAAGTAGCTTCACATTTCAAACTTCCCAGTAAATATTTTAACAAAGTGCACTTGATATGTGCAGATGAGGACTTTGAACAAAATATTTTTTTACCCTTACGATTTCATTGCTTTAATCTGAGTTAAAAAAAGGACACCCAGAGCCATGGTACTTGCTGTAGCTATTGCATCTCATTGTTGGTGCCTGTGTTTTTAGTTCTTACCTAGGCAGTGTTCTTAATGAAAAATGTTTTAAGTAATGTTAATTTTCTTTTTTTTTCCATTTTTTTTAAATGGTTATTGACACAGGTCATTGACCTAATGAGATATTTTCCTTCATTTCTGCATCTCATTTAAATCCTGAATTATTCTGTATTTCAATATAGATAATAACCACTACCCTTACACTACAATAACATGTCAAATCTTACCAGTTTCTTGAAGACTGACTTCCTTGTCCCCAGGTATGCAGGACATACTCACTTGGAGTTGTGCCTGATATCCAGGGGTTACAGTTTCCCCGGAGATACTGCAGGTCCTGTGGTTTATCACATACCTGCTAGGGCCAGGAGGAGGCCTGGAACTCAGCTTCTGTACCATCCAGTGCTGCCTTCCCTTTCCCTTTCTCCCTTTTTCCCTTCCCCCCCCCGCACCTCTTCCCCCCCCCGCACCTCTTCCCCCCCCCGCACCTCTTCCCCCCCCCGCACCTCTTCCCCCCCCCGCACCTCTTCCCCCCCCACCTTTTGTACCCCCCCACCTTTTGTACCCCCCCACCTTTTGTACCCCCCCACCTTTTGTACCCCCACACCTTCTTCCCCCCCTTCCCCCCCCTTTCCCCCCCCTTTCCCCCCCCTTTCCCCCCCCTTCCCCCCCCTTCCCCCCCCTTCCCCCCCCTTCCCCCCCTTCCCCCCCCTTCCCCCCCTTCCCCCCCCTTCCCCCCCCTTCCCCCCCCTTCCCCCCCCTTCCCCCCCCTTTCCCCCCCCTTTCCCCCCCCTTTCCCCCCCCTTTCCCCCCCCTTTCCCCCCCCCTTTCCCCCCCCCCTTTCCCCCCCCCCTTTCCCCCCCCTTCCCCCCCCCCCCTTTTTTTTCCCTTTCCCTTCTTCACTTGTAACAGACGGAGAGTCCTTGTTCTCTTTGCCCTGGCTTTATCACAGTTTAGGTAGTAACTTTGGAATTGTTTAATGTAAAGCAGTCTTTCCATGAGCTGTCTGGTGTAAATCAGGTAATCTGGCGTGATAGAGCATGTAGAACAATGTCAGTTGCTCAGGGCTTGCAAAGAAGACCTTAGCAGCTGCTGTCAGGTTTTGAGGTTAGGCAATGATGTGTGTATTTTTTTACTGTTCTATCCTGATCCAGTACTTTTAAAAGCCAAACGGCTTTGCTTGTGAGTAGGTTTTACTGATGCTTCATAATCTTTAAGGATGTAGGGTCAGAAGAGAGCCTGTCTTCTGTGTATCTTGGAAACCTGGCTGCCACCCCCTTTTAGATGTGTAAAGCTTAGAGGGTTGGGCCTGTAGGACTGCAGATGTTAGGTACGATACACCTCGGCAGGAGTTTTAAGGAGAGAAGCAATGTGAAAACAGGTCTTTGAACTGCCATTGGGAGTCTAGTATTCAAAGTTATTTTTAATAAGAGCAGCAGACTCATCTATTGTGACAAGTCCTGCCCCAAGAAGCACTCAGGAGATGACATGACCTGCGTCCTGCAGAGCTGGGCGCCCTGCCCTCACTGGGCAAAAACAGATGGCAGAATGCACATAGTAAGCAATTAACTTCTTCCTGTCAAAGTGCATGTTTGCATCCCTAGCGTAGTGTAGAAAACATGGCACGGGCTGATTCATTGCAACAACTATTTCTTAGAGAGATTTTTGGTCTTGTTTCCTTTATAAAGTTTTTCAGTGTTTTGTGAGAATAGCTGGAGTTCATCATTGATTAGTTGTATGTAATTGTCTCTCATGTATTGATGGGAGAGGAAGGCACTCAATAGTTTTCAGAAATAGGTTGCTGTAATTTAGTCCTCTTTGCCCTTGTGCAGCATAAACAAGTACACTAACACAATAATAGTTGTTGTTATTATTGCATATACTTGTAAAGATGAATGGAAATCTAGCAGTTTCCCTGAAGGACTCTGGAATAATATCTATGACATCTTTTAGCAAAAAAGTATTAATTAGTTTTGGATCTAGTTATGCTTGCCTCTCAAGAAGATCTTTCTACTCCAATCCCAGCAATTCTCAGTAGGAACTGACACATTTGGTAAGATGGTAATTATTTTGTGTACTTATTACATGATGGAAAAACAGATGCAGAAGTCTGATTTTTCTCCCCTTTGTAATAAAAGAGGTAATTATAACAAGAAAAAAAGGACTCATTAATCTAAATGTATGCAATCTCTTTATTTGTTTAGTAGTTTGAACTCTGGAAAATTTAATAGAGATATTTTTGAAAGATGTTTAAAATGTACTGTACTTTTTTTTTTTTTTCCTGAGCTGTAGCAACTGACGAGTACTGAAGACAACCTGAGCAGGGACTTTATTATGACAATGAGCCTAAAAGTTGTGACTCTCATGTAACAAAATCTCTTCTGACAGAGGGCTCAATTCAGAGAAACATCCAGTCTTAGGATATGGCTGCTCAGTAGTAAGGGTGATCCATGGCAATGGGGATCACTCAAATGAGGCAATGTGATCTCTTGGGACACTTTAGTCCCTTCTTATTCTCCCAAGAGCATCTGCATGTTCCTGGGATCTTGGGTACTTGAGCTGGCACTGCTTTCCCCTGCAGTCCTTAGATCCTCCAGCAGTTTTGTCATTCAGGTTGCCAAACTGGATCTAGGGGTGTCTCTGCACACTTGTTTGAGTGGCGATAGCCTTGCTAACCTCCAGGGAGTTGAGCATCACCTTGGGAAAGACTGTGTTTGGAGACTGTTGGAGAAGAACCTCCATTGCTCCAAACCTCGTGAACATCACAGATGGTGTTTGACTTCATTCCGCAGCACAAACACATATAGCAATTTTGGGAGATGTTTGGCGTCTAAAGTCTCCAGTCACAGACTCTTCTCTTTCCTCTGTACCTTCTTTTATCATGGTAGCAGGCAGCCCAAGGCTCAGCTCCATATCATGAGGTGAGCATGTTTAAGTGCTTTCTTTATTTTTGAAAAGTCCTGGTTCCCTGTCAGCTTCTTCCCATCTCTCCCTGTGGTCATGTGCTCTTGGTTTTTTTTGTTTGGGTTTGGTTTTTGTTTTTCTGCCTCAGACTTGGTACTTGCTCAAGCCACTTGTAGTCACCAACATGGTAGAAAAATAACGTGGCCAAAACCAATCATACTGTTTTCTGCTTGGCTGCTGAGTTGAATTGATTTCTGGAGTCAGTGCCACACTCATTGCAAAGGAGGATGTGAAACTGGGGTTGGGAGCAAAGATGGGGAAAACAAGGGGCAACAAGCTCAGCTGTGTGTAAAGCTGCAACACTGAGCCTCTTTCTCACTCTATTGCTTCCTACTACCTAGTCCAGCTAATAACATGTGCCTGTATGTGTGCATACAGAGTAATTGTTTTAGCATTTGTTTGCACCATGTAAAGGAGAAAGAAAGCTGAAAGTTAAATGCCTTCTTACTTGAAGGCTGATATGTCTCTGTATTATGATAATAAAAGATGTTTTTTACACCTTCAAAGGTTCCCTCGTGGTAGACAGACATGCTACCAAATTTCATGGAGAGACAAAATATCTCTGGCATGAAATAGGTTTGGATTGAATTATGGAACGGTTTGCATGAGATTTCATGGAAATCTTCTTTGAACTTTCATTTGTACAAAATGCAATGGGGTTTACATAGGTAAACATTCACTGAAATATTCTCTTCTGTAATTTATTAGCATTATTATTTTGCAAGTTATAACTTGTAAAAAATGCATTTATTCAGGGTACAAGTCATTAATTGCCTTATTTAAACAAAACCTCCAAAACATAAAAAAACCCACGGTACAGCTAATCTCTAAATAGTGACTTTTTCGACTCTAAGTCTCCCGTGTCTTAAAAAAAATGTAAAAGTGACCAATCCTATCTCATATCATGCAGAACCATGTGCTGGAGTCACAGTGTGAAGTCTCTGAAAAGCTGACCACCCAGTGTTTTGAGTCTGCACAATGGGGATGCCAGCAGGTCTGGATTTGATGGTTTTGTTCTTAAATGTGAGTATATAAGATTTTAATAGATCACGTGGATAATGGTGCGCAGGTTGGTGGGACCTCTTAAATACTAGTTTTAGCTAGTTCGTGTAAGTATTTGGAACATAACACCAAGTAGTTAATGCTGCTCTACAACCTATCACTATCTTTCCAATATAGATCCAAAAGGAAGTTGAATTGCTTATGTACTGTAACAAGTATGGGCTATTATTATATATGTCACTGTTTCATGACTCAGTAGCAGATTTGCTCTATATAGCAAATAAAGCAACAAAAACTTTGGAGACTTTAGGAATTCTGTGAAACCAAATGCAAAATGCTCACTTGAAATGAGTGCCTATTTTAACTGGACGCTTCAAAGTTGTGATGGGTGACTTTTGACTTGCAATGAATGAAGCCAGGCCTTTGTGTATTCTGTCCTTAAAGTGAGAAGTGTCACTCACAGGTTGATCAGGCAAAACAGCAAAGTAAAAATGAAAACTTTTCTGTAAATCAAAATGTGTCTAAGGAGGTCAAAATGTTGGGAGAGGGAATATTTTTTTTCAATTTCACTGATTTCACTAATCAATAAGGATTTGTACTAAAATCACACCTGTGGCAGACCAGATACATAAACTCTTCCCAAAGTGATGCATATTGTTGAATATTGCCTGGTCCAGTAACATGTAGGAAGAAATATTTTGGCGTACCAGCTACAGGTGAATATAATCAATAACATAGAAGAGGGAATAGTTTTGCAAGCCCAGGAGAGTTGAATAAAAAACAGTGATGAAGAATAAAGCAGCTTGGCAGGTGAGGAATGGTGTAAAATATTAATAGTCAGGTTGAAGGTCAAGGAGAGGAAGAAGACACAAGACTTGTGGAGCCAAGAGAGTGACAAGCTTTGTAGCAGTTACATCTGACTCTATTGCATATAACTTCAAAGTTATGAAAGCCATCGGTGTCCAGGAAATGGAAGCTTGTTTTCCTTTCCTGCTCACTTTTGATATTTGCATTGAATAAAGAAAATAAGATACAACTCTTCAAAATCCACATCAAGAATTGTGAATAGAAATTTGAAGCACTTCCAAAATGTTTATTAAGTATAAATGAAGTGTTGAAAACTAATTTGGAGTCTTACACCAGTTCTGAAAATGGCACATTTGATTTACAGTTCTATTCTTTATAAATTGATTGTAAAACTTTTGTTCTATGATAATGTAAAAAGTAGTCATTTAGTAATTAAAATATTGGTTATGGTTTGGGTCTCTACTAGTCAAAATGAATGATAAAGCTTCTAAGGTGCTAGCTGTAATATGCTTAGAGAAGGAATGTGAAATACTGTGGTTTGTTTAGGAAATGTAGTGAATTTAATGGAAGAAATGCCACAACACACATCCAGTGAGTTTATAAACATAGGGTTGTTTTAGCAGAATGTTCAGCTATAATTGCTTGAAAAAATATACTTTGTTTTTTGTTGGAGTTTCAAAAAACCAATTTTGTTATGAAAGCTAGTTTCAATCTAAGCTTTGCATTGCACAGAATAATGTAATTCATGTCAATAAAATTCTTGTGTTCTCAAAGTCAACAGTTAATTTTCATGTACTGATACAATGATGCAGAGAAAGTATACATCAAAGTTTATATGTAAACACTCTTTCTAAACACATAATAAATGTTTATTAAAAGATATGCTTTGAGATATCTTTATTTAAATCATACGGTATTTACTTTGTTCAATTCTTAAGACATTTTTGTGTTTATCTCCTAGAAATTACAAAGTAAGAAACTTAGTGAGTTTGACTGTGAATGCAAACTGTTCACTTCTATGTTTGCTTCTCCAAGATTGTATTTTGACTTTGAGAACAGGCTTCCTAATGTCTGCAACTACTAGTTTCCTGGCACCTCTGTGGTACTTTTTAATATTGTTTAGCTTATTTTAAAATTAGAAGTGACTCTTTCTTCCTCTGTTTTATTTGTTGGGCTATTCCTTTTGCTGCTGGTACTTCTTGGGTGTTTATAATAAATAGACAGGTAAGTGAGAGTGTGAATCAAGTTCTTTGATTCACTGAGGATTTGACTTTCAAAAATGGTATTATTAAAGGCAGTTGTAGTTGTCATTTTTATGTGTGAGGCATGGATTGATTAATTTATGCCAAAAAAAAAAAAGCAGCTTACTAGAACTTCACAAAGTAATCAAGAGGGGAAAAAAAATTATATATGACTCAGTCAAAAACTTCTCATCCAGGCAAAAGTTGATTGAACTATTTGTAAAAAGAGGAAGAATAAGATTTAGTTCTTCATTTAAAAGCAAGTTCACTTTTGCAGATTGTGTAAATGAAAAATCCTACAAAGAAAAATATGACAAACATGGAAATGTTTTTAATAAGGTCAGACCTTTGCAAAATGGTCTGCTTTTACAGTACATATATTGGGGGTGGGGGGTGGGAAGTAGAGAACAAAGGCAAAAAAGCAACAATTTTTAAGCATGTTGCTTCAGAACCTGAGTACTGATCCTGTCAATGCAGACAATTTAATACTTTTTCTTAGAAGCTAGAAAAATATTCCTTCATACACTCAGGAAAGGAAGAGTTCATAAAAATCTTGTAAATGGTACATACATGATATGTAATAGCAGTGCTGAAAATATTTGACTACAGACAGCCTTTTCCTAGCAGTTGGAAGGGAGAATATGAGGAAGATAGACAAAGAACAAAGGAAAGACGAGACACGGGAGAACGAGAGATTAAGGAAGAAAAAGAAAACAGTCTATCTTATATTTTTTTTTCATGAGGAATAATCTAAAAATGAATAAAATTCGAGCTCAAAGAGGAAGTATTTTTACATCATTCTAGCTCAGAGAAGAATACCCAACATTATTAGAAATTAATTCTGATATTATCTTTTGAAGGTCAAGTGAAATTGTGCTCTTGGATATAGACTACAAGCCAGGCATGTTCTCTGTGCAATTAAAAGCAACACACTCCACTAAAGGGAGTGAAAAACTATTCAAATTAGCTTGGAGGGAAGAATCTGTGTCTTCATTTTATTACAACAGTATGTATTTCCAAGTGTAATGACATTAATCTCTAGTGTTATACTTCACTTAGTTCTGCAAAGATACAGTGTATGACTTAAAGAAAAAAAGATTAGAAAATGGGAACATGATTTTCAGGCTTTTTGTAATTATAAGCAGTGGTTCATACTTTTTTCTTTTCACATATTTATAAAAAGCAATGTAATAACCTTAATAAACTAGCAGTATGGGAATATGCAATTGGTAAATGAAATCATTTATCTCGCACAAAAAAATACATTCAAATTAACATGTTGTAATCTGTATTGCACTTAATTTCTCTAAATTGAATCTATGATTCCATTCAGGCTTGGGGTGTTTTTTTTTCTTTCCTTTGTCACCTTCTCTGCCCCCTCACCTGGGTCTTACCCTACCACCCCCTCACATTTCTAGGTGTATCTTAACGAAAATTTCATGTTTTCACAATTTTAAATCTTAGGGTCTTAAATTTACCTCCAAGACTGAATTAAGATCATCCTGTTTTTTTCAAAGATGCTGAACTCCTGTGGCTCCCATAGAAGGAGCTCAGCAGTGCTCAGCACTTCTGCAAATAACTTACTGGAAATGTAGGCACTTTTATTTTAGATAGTTAAATATTGATTCAGAAGGTTCATGTTAAGCCTTTTCATTTGGAAACATACCTTTTGACAGGCTCCTTAATTTCTACATTGTGCGCTCTTATAGTTTAAGTGGACCACTGGTGGGACTAAGCTATGCCAAGTGGTCAAGTGGGTGTGACTAGGGTACTGCTGGCTGATACGGTAAGATGACAATTTTTTTCAGATTTGAGTGGTAAAAATCTAAGTTGTGCTCCCACAACATCAGCCTTTCCTTTGGTATATGCCATCATTGTAGCATTTCAACTATTTTAATTTCCAAATATTAATATAAGAGCATTTGATATTATGCAGAAAAATGGTTGAATTATTGCAGCAAATATATAGAAAATGTTCCAGTTTGTGGAAAGGTTATTTCAAAAGAAATTAAATACACAGCTTATTTGTATTAGGGTGATTCTCAAGGTTAAAAATAACTTTGGATCAGAACCTGTGTGAATAAAGGACATTTCAACTAGTTAGGTTCTTGTTGACATAACTTAGCTTCATACAGAGCCATCGAATTAAATGAGTCAGAGTATACAAGGGTATAGAATAATATATCTAGTGGATCCATGTACACACGTCCTGTTGTCTCGCCTTTCCTGCTTCGCCCTCAGCAGTGAGGCTGTGCCCAGACCCCTGTCTGTGCTTGCGGCAAACCTCCCTGCATGGCAGCTTTGCCTGTGCCCTTCAGCTCCAGCTGCTATAATGCAGGATTTAAATGACATGGATAATCCTGTGCTGACCCAGCAGACCTACAGGATATTCACGCGACTTGCAAAGGTCTAGCAAAGGGGCTGTACATCTTGTAAAGACCAAAGTAGGATTTTGGTGCGATTTACATTGGTGCATAGACTTTGAGCAGAGGCTGATTTTTAATGTCAGTGCAAGAAACCTGGCTCTGTCATATGGAGAGAAATATTTCTATAACTCTTGGATCTTTCTCAGCTCAGTCTGTGAGTCTTCTGAAATGAGGATTTCAAAACTAATGTTACAGTACTATTTGATGTATGATAGGCTGTAGATGAGAATAATTTCCTCTTCTAATTCATTCATCACTTAAAAAAACCAAACCAAACAAAGCCCCAAACAAAACCCCACAAAAATTAAGCTGAAGTTTATAATAAATGAAATGGGTAAGTGGAACAGTACAACCAGGGTATACAATTATTTTTAATAATATTCTAAAAACTCTGGTATTAGAATTGTACCAGAAGAGATTCTTAAAGTAGTTGGCTGTAACTTAAATATTTTATTTTGGTTGATGTATTTTAATATAAATTAAATTGTAATATATATTCATTTACATTGCAATTTAGTTGTCTATTACAATAGACAGTAATTTATATTACAATTTTTCTGATTGCTGATGTATTGAATTGATCTTTATTTCTCATCTCCCTCCAAAAAGTCCAAAAGATCTTATGGAACAAAATAAGAATAAGGGAGGTGTTGATTTTTAACTCTTCTGTTGTTTATAGCTTTAGGGCTTTTTGTTTATCTGAGATGATGCACCCATGTATAACTAATCTGATTTCATGTTATTGCGTATTAGTAGTTTTGTCTTATCTTTTTCTTTAAGAGGGATGTAAGTCCTTCTGTGACTTAATTGTCAACTTTGATTTCAAAGACCAACTGTAGACTAAAGCCAGAACCTAGGCATTTGAAAGATATTTTGCAAACTTTGTGGCAAATTATGTAAAAACAACTCCTAGGATTCATCTTTGCAGAGGGGAGGACTAGCAGTTGTGTCTGCCATGACTATGGCAGTAAGCGGCCTTTCTAAGTGTCCAAAATGTATAATAATCTAGTTTGTAAAAACAAAACAAAACCCAAAAAAACCCAAACTGAAACCTCATCCAACATAAGGCCTAACTCGCAGTTCTTTTGGGACAGGCCAAGTTGTACCACTGATTTCAAGCATTTGTATGTTTGTGCCTTGTTAGCCAGTTTTTTTTTTCTTCATGCTTTATGTGAAATATTCCATCCTTTCTTAGAAAGTTGAATTCAGTTCTGGTATTGTATGAGCTGGGCCTCCGAACATCACGTGAGAAGTCCTAAACACACTATGAAGGTACTTATGTCCCTGTGTTGTCTCTTTTTGTTTAAAATGGTTTAATTTATGATCAACATCACAGCACATCCCATTTCCAATTTTCTTAGCTGTGATTTTGTTCAGGGCTCAGTATTAATAAAGGGTTAAGAGTCTAGAAATGGTGGCCAAAATGTTCAGTGGGGCTGCTGACCTCAGAGGATGGAAAATGGTCCTGTCATGACAAGTGTCTTCAAGATTCATTTTATCCGGCAGAAATTTCCCTCCATGTCAATCCTAATAGTGGGGAGGTTGAGAAGGGTGTGTGGGGAGGAGAGGGAAGGGGGAACATATATAAGAAAAGGCCCTGTCTCCAAACTCCTGAGCAGCAGATGGGATGTTCTGGAAATACTTAGATCATACCAACAAATAAAGACTAGCACATGGTCCAAAGAAATAATGTTTTTTGCCTATACAGTAAAAGAAAAAGAAAAATCTGGTCTCAGAGTCACAGCTGCAATGGCATGGTGACTCATAGTCTGGAAAGTGTGGGATACTCCCTTTATAAAATGGAGTGGAATGAACTGCTGTTCAGACGCAAAATCTTCTCTAAGACCCACAACTGAGCTTTGAACAGAAATGTTTTGACTTGTCAACAAAAAGCAGCTTTCTTCAGAAAAAAGGAAGAGGTGGGAAGCAGGGTAAAAAAGCATACAAGTGAGATGTGAAAATAAAGTGAGTTT
Source organism: Strix uralensis (assembly GCF_047716275.1). NCBI lineage: Eukaryota > Metazoa > Chordata > Aves > Strigiformes > Strigidae > Strix > Strix uralensis. The sequence continues at coordinate 60,008,606 of NC_133975.1, forward strand.
CTCCCCCTTGCCCAAACCTTTAAGTAAGAAATTGAGACTCTTGTTCTGGTGATTTGATTATATTCCTCCTCACCCCTCTGGATTAAAAAAAAAAAAAAAATTAAAAAAAATCAGTTATATGTTTCTTAATGAAGTGCATACTTCATTAAGTGTGTACACTACCTATATGGAAAAAATGCTATTTTCTGTCCTTGGTTAAAGACGTTTTAAATAGACATTAAATTTATTAGAGTTTAACCTTGGCCTTATAGGTAGATGTTCTGCTTTAAGACTTTAGCACTTGAGAAAACAATAGTCTTAATTAGAGCTGTTACTGTTTACCGGCAGTAGCATTGTTACTTTGATGGTCTTGAACTATAAACAAAGTTTATAGAGAAGGAATATGCGGGTTTTGGACTGATATAATTGTAAAAAAAGATCTGCTGCTGAATGTGCAAATCCTTCTTCAAGTTACTCTTAACTAGTGCTTTAAATCCTTCTTACTTTATGCCTGCTTATTCTTTAAAGTATAACAGTTAGTTAATAATATTAATATATCATACTTGGCTCCTTGCCAAGCTGCTTCATATGAAGTCCAAGCAACTGAACAGGATGGCTGCTCCCACGGGTGCAGGCGTAGCAGCCAGGGGAAATCCATGCACAGCACGGGCTGGAGTGACTTGTGAATTGCGTGGTGCAGCAGTGGGCCCTGGGGCAGTTTCACAGAACCAAGATTCTCTTCAGAGGTGCAAACTGGGTGAAAGTAAATGGTATTGTGCATATATCTCTCTTTTTTTATCATTTAAAATAAAACAGAGGCTAATTTCACCCACAGCAGCATAAGTAATACAGCACAGCTTATGTTATGAGACTCCAAGTAATGGAGAGATTTAAAGGTCCAGAGAGGATCCTTGTATGGTTCCAGATTTCCCTGGGGAGAGGAGATAGAAAGAAAGGCTTGCTGGAGAAAGGGCTGTGGAAGGGACTGACTCTGTACCTAAAATGTTTTTCCACTGTCAGTCTGTGGGAGGGTCTGTGAAGGCTAGAGACGTGGGTCTTGTTGTGATGGAACCTTTGGTGGGCTGTACATTGTGACATTGGTTATGCTATGCTGTATATTGTGAAATGTTATCCTTAAATATTGCTGTAACGTAGTAATGTGCCTCTAGAATTGGGGACTGCAAAGGTGTGTCAGTTTGGGCATCTTCTATCCCCTACTTTCTGATCACCTGTGTGAAGCAGAGTAGCCAGTATTTCTGATGTACTATTAGTTGTAGGTCCATGCACTTGAAGATGAGAACTGGGAGAAACCTTACATTCTCTGGTACCACTTGCATTCATATGGAAATATAAAGCTCAGGTCTCAACTGGAGCCTTATTACCATTGCATTTATAATTAAGTACCAAATAAATCAAATCAAAACAAAATCAACCCCACCTGTATCTATAAAAAGAACTGTGTTGATGTATCTATTATCAAATGACTTCCTTAACAGTGATACTGGTAGGCCTCCATTGCCATGCCCCTCTTCTTGGGTTTTGTAGAAAGCTTCAGAACTCCCTTATAGAAGTTATCGTTGCTATGATCTGAAACGCTTCATAGTAGTGTAGTAACTTCAGAGGAAAATGAATGATGATGGTTGATGCTTAAAAACAAAAGTCCTGGTACTAAGGTAATCTGTGCCTGTGTATGAAGAAGCTCAAGTGGATAGCAAAATTGTCAGTGTTAAACCGTGAGGCTAAAAACAGGCATGCTTTGAAGTGCTTCAGGATAGTTCTAAAATTTTACCTTTCAAGAAATAATAGATGATCTTAATTAAACCCCTTAATTTTAACAGAAATATGCAAGAGATAGTCTTTCAATATTTGGTGCCATCTTCTCTCCATTTGGAAAAACGACTGTATTTTAAGAAAGTATTCTTCAAAAATCTCCTGCACTCATGGACATGCTTTTAGTGCCAAATGAAGGAAAGGAAAACTTTTGACAGATAAAGCACAAGGCATATGCGTGTGTACAAAGTAACATCCATATCACCAATACTAGCTAAAGATAGGTTTTATGGGTAAAATATATCTACATTCAAATAATATATAGTCAATAATGACAGTCGTGAAATTGCATAGGCATACAAAGCCTTTCTTAGTGCATGTTTCTATGCCTGTGCTGAAGATTCAAAGCTTTTTGTAGGTCCAGTTTTAGTAGGGTAATTTTCATTCAGATGCTAGTAAAATTTAAAGGATTTCTAAACTACTTAAAAATGAGAACCAATGCTATGTTATTTAGCAATCCAAACTAACACAGAGAAAAAATAACTCGATGGAGAATGTGAAATGCATCTACATGAAGCACAAAGATGTCATAAGGATTGTTCTGTTTCGATTTACACTGACACACTTTTGATGAACTTCAGACTCTGCTGCTTCTTATGAAGAAAAATGTTCTTAGGTCTGGAGCAGTTAATTTTCTTACTTATGATATGCTAATAACATTATTATTGTATCTTTTTTTAAAGGTAGAATACCGTTTTTTCAATTCCAAAATATTCAGGATGTGTTAGAAGCGTGCATGTCTCTGCATATATATGTGTGTGTATATATATATAAAAAAATATATATATAGGGATATATAATCTATATATTTTGAAATTCAGATTTCAAAAGTCAAAGACTACACAAATCTGAGTTTAAGGACTTTGGATAGTAACGTTGATTGTATACAGAATTTCTCACTTCACTTGTATCATAGGTACAAATACAGTGGGTGTCTGTCTGGTCCTGTGCAGCATGAAACCTGCTACTGGCTGGCACATAATTTTAGAATTTTAGTATTGCAGGAGCCTGTCCTTGTAGCACTGGTGCAGCTACTATGGACATGTTTAAACTTTTTATAAGCTCATACACAGAATTAAAAAAAAAGTTACAAAACTAGATGCTATAAAACAACACAGAAAGAAGCACTCTTCAGTTTCTTAATACATATCTTATAAAATATTTAGTAAGATGAACTGTGTCACGGGCAAGTACTGTGTGGGCATCTTGTTTTAATTCTGGTCTGCACTCCCTAGCTCTGCAGGCTTGCATTTGATCTCTGAGCCAAGATAAAACCCACAATGAGAACCAAACAGTGCAAATAAACAGCAATGTCTGCTTTGGTAAAGGGTGTAAAACAGAAGGAGTATTCCACTAAGTCCAACAGTATGTACCGCCAGGCGCTGTTATTCGCATGGCCGTTACTCCGAGACGGCATCCTCAGACAGGGGTTGCAAGTAGTGGAAGCGGGGGAGACATAGCTGCTGAGCTCCGGGGGAAGCTGCGAGAGGCGGCCTGCTGGTGCTAGGGAGGGGCATGGCTGCCCAGGGCGCTTCAGCTACCACTGCGCTGCAAATGCAGCTTTGCTTGGAGTCTGTTGTAGTAGTTACCGTGGTAGGTAAGGAAGAGCATAAAACTAGTGGATTTTCATTACCCTTTTCCAAGCGCAATTTTAATGTGCCTTACCTGTCTGAGTTTTGGGTTTTTATATGACACTTCTGTAAAAATGTTTTTCTTCATTAATAATCCCGAGAAACTGGCCATTACGAACAGTTTTATGAATGGCTTGGAACTTAGTGCCCTGATCAGGACAAGGTCTGTTAGAGAATTGTTTCCTCAATAAGACGAGGGGCTGGGGGACTGTTGCTTTTTTAATAGTCTAACTTTTTAATTTGATAGAGCTAGATCATTTGTTCAGGATAATCTGTGACTTCAGACTGGTTTTCATCATCTGAGGAAACACGAGAGACTAAGTTCTTCTTACTGTAACCTTTCTCTGTTCTCCCTGTCTGAATGGATGAGGGAACACATTTCAGAGTACAGTTGTTTAAATATTTAGTAGTGAGTTTACCGCTTACTACTCTTGATTTCAAAGGGGTTAGCCCCAGAAATAAACACAGCTGTTGTATACTCAGGAGTAAGTGTTTTCAGGATGGCGCCTTAACACAGCACTTGTACAGGACTTGTATGGTATTAACAATTTTAGGTCCTGAACCTGCAAGCACTTAGGCGTTTCAGTAACTTTATTCTTGAGAACAGTCCAGTAGTACTCACATGAGTGCAATTACAGACATGAGTAAGTGCTTGCAAGATTGCGGCATTAGTTTTCAAAGGGACCGTAAACTCTACGGACCATTGCAAAATTATATATACTGCAATGACCTGTGAAATTGCCACAGGTATATGTAGCTATATGAAGTAAACTACACATTCCTAGAACCCAGTTCTGTTAATGTTTAAATGAATGAGTAGCTTTACTCATGTAAGTAAACCGAAGCAAACAGAAGAAATTATATAGGATTGCTTACAAGTGTAAAATTGGTGATACATTTAAATGTTTGCAGGCCTGTCCTGCAGACTTTAGTGTTAAAACATGTGGTTTTGTTTCACTTGTTGAATCACAAATGCAGTGCTCTGGATTCAAATACCATGAGAAAAATAAGCTAGTGAGTTTGCAAAGGGACACAGACTCTACCAAAAACCTCTGAAGTTGCTGAAAATATTTCTACTGACTGCAGTGAAGGTGAATCAGGCCCAATCTAGAAAATCTAGTAATTTTAATTTAATTTTAAATTTTAAAAATGTACATATATAAAATCTGTAAACATTAAACTATGTCACTGGACCAAAAGAGACACAATGGCATTATTTTTCCTATCTTTCTTTCTTCCCCGTCTTCTGTTGCATTTGGGTGAAATCCTCCCCGATTTTATTTATAAACTATCATATGTTGTGTAGACTTGATCTTTTCATTAGAAATAATCAGCATTTCATGTTTCCAAGCTCTTAAAGATAAGCAAAATCAAGAAAAGGCAATACTTCTCCCTAAGTGTTCTTTAGTATATAGGGCAGATAATATAGAAGGCAATAAAAGCAAGTGATCTTTTTCTTATTAGCAATGGGAAAAAAAAAAAAATTCTTAAACCAGAGCAGTGTGGAAGATCATGGTTATAGAGAGCCTGAAGTCAAGAAAAGTCATGTTCATAGCTGTGCAGACATAAGTTCTCTAATAGAAGCAAAAGGGACAATTTCATAGAAGCAGATCTTTTTTTTTTTTTTTTTTTTTCCATTGTCTTTTAAAAAGCTTACTTGTTAGCTTGTGCCATTTATTAGAGTCCACAAAATGGATAATATGGTGTCTATGTTCGGACGCAAACTAGACTTTTGCTTCACAGAGCTACCTGAACTTAAAATATCAGTGTCTGAGAAGTGAGTAATTCATCCTACTGTTTAAGAAAGTTGTGTTAAAATATTAAGCATTTAAATATCACAGATGCTTTTTTTGGCTATTATTGGAAAGTTACTTGGGGAGTGGTATTATGCTTTGTAGTTGCTATGGAAACTTTTTAATACATGCAGTTTGGGAATAAGAAATTGGAAGTAATTTTTGCATTCCTAAATCCAGTTTCCTAGTAATAAGAGGGACAATTGTGGATTATCAGATTGTTACCAAAGCTTTCCACAAGATCCTAAGGTTATTAATCTTCAGAAACAGGGGAGGAAAAATTATACTAATAAACTTCTACAGAGAAATAGGAAGAAATGATATTTTTTCATCATGTGGAGACTAATCAATTCAAAAACCAGTACTTTAATATGTTTGCAGGAAAATGAATGGCCGATCAAAAAGTAGGTTTTGTAGAAGCCCAAAACGAATTCTAAGTTATTTAAAAGAAATGATGAGATAATTATGACTAAAAGATCAGTGACTAAATCTTAATGAAACGCCTTTTTTTTAAAAAAAGTATTTAATATACTGTCTTTATTTACTTGAAGTAATCTCGATATAAGACTCAGGAAACATTTTTTAGTATGGTGGAGATTGTATACTAATTTAGAAGCCTGATCAAGAGTTCCTCTATATTAGTGGATTTTAATACAGTAATGTACCTAGAAATATTTTAAAATATACTGAAACAATCTTGAGAACAAAAACGCTTGAACTTGCCAATATTTTTTTTAAGATTAAAAGGTAAACCAGAAACACTTAAGAGCAATAATGCTTTTAATTTGTTTGCAAAATGATTTAAAAAGTGATGATCCCTTATATTTTCCAGAAAAAAGGGATTTTTAGTGTTTAATTGATTCTTATATATTAATGTTTTTATTGTTAATTCCTAGTGATGAAATATGAATAAACAGGATTTCAATGAAAATATTATATTTATTTTAATTTGAAAAATTATATCTGATAATAATGGTTTTATTAAAAAATTGCTGGTTTAGTGTTTATCAAATTTGATATAAGTTTGTCTGTTTTTTTTTCCTGGTGAAGTAATTTGGGCGTAAAAAGTCTAAATACTTTAGAATTTTTTATAGCATTACTGCTCTTCTTTTTGAAAAGAACAGCTTTCAAAAATTCTAATTATCATTCTTAAGAAAAGTCATCTCAGAAATAAAGCATTGACTGTATAGGTACTGAAAATTTTCTGAGATTGCTTCATTTTAATAAAATATTTTTGTTTCACATTAGTTATTCCAAATGTTCCTTTGAAGTTTTTCCTATTGCTAGTTTAAATTTCATCTGGAGGTTCTATGTTTGAGGAGGCATCTAATATTTTATAAAATTTCTGTTCAAAGATATCATAGCATAAACATTTGAATTTAAATATTGATTAGATCTCTTCATTTTGCTTTTCTGTTTGTGAACTTGTCAATTAATTTCCACAGGGATATGAAAAATAGGTTTTAGACAGAGATAATCCGCTATAATCCCAAAACAGAAATCAGAGGACAAAATGGTCACAGCAATAAATTATTCTTTTATACATTCTTGTTACCTTGATTCCTCCAAAATTTTCCAAATCCCCTGCTTAAGGTCACAGGAAATATGAACCTCACCAAAACCTTAAAATAAAGAGGTTGATAATACATAAACCAAAACCAGTAGATTATTTTAAATAACATTATTTAATTATGGTAATGGCAGTTCATTCTTTGAATTTGCTAGTCATATTTATAGTAGTGGAATTTTTGACTATATCTCCATAACTTGGACATTCTCAGTTTTCGTTGGTTAGATAAAGCTTTAAAATGTTCCAAAAAGTTGAAAGTTATCTCCAGTCATTTCACATCAATCTATACAAAAACATGTGCTCTCAGAGATGGATGGGCACAGACCAACTTCTGTGAGTGAAGTTCTGTAGTTAGATCTTTAAGGTGGGGGAGTCAGAATTTCATGAGCATGTTTTTGTGATTACACACCCCCCCCCCCCCCCCCCGCCCCTTACGTTGGTTAGGCTAGAATTAGAAATAAAAAATAATCTAAAAATCATCTCTCTTTATGCAGGATGCACATTCTGTCTTTCGTACATGTATGATGACTGACATGTTTGTAAAAGAAATTATTTTGCACAAATTAATATCTGTTTAAGGAAGTCAGTATCGTACACAGATCATGCTCTAATATTATATTTTAAGGTGATCATAGAGATGCAAATGAGGCTTTGGGGGGAGAAGATAAAATATTTGGGAACAGGAGGTTGGTATAGTAAATGCAGGCACTTATACAGTCACCTTAAATATGCACATTAGTGATGATGGTGGGACTCATGTTTAAAAGGACTGTGATATAATTTGTTGCTAGTACTTAATATATTTGGTAGATGGAATGTGTAATTTTTAATGGAATAATAACTTGTTTTCCAGTGCATTTAAACTATCATCCAGAAAAATTCTTATTTGAATTAGAGGCATAAATGACAAGTTGGAATTTGTGTTTAGTAGTATTGTGAGAAACAAGGATCTAGTACGGTTAGAACATTTCACTATGCACTTAAGACACACAGTGATCACACAGGTTGTAAAGTTTGTAAGTGATATTCTGCAAGTGTTTTAACTTTAGCTTTGTCTAAATGTAATTATTCAAATTTTATTAAAGCATGCACCAAACTGACTATGGCGGAGAACATTACGTTAAGAAGTGTGTGAGTTGCAAGGATTCTGGCTGAAAAGAGTATTCAAAATCAATACGTTCTTGACAGCAGGGTGAGTTTGAGCCAAGCTGACCTCTCTTTGCAGCTAATGTACATGCTAAGAATTATTACCGTTCACTCAGAGAAAAGTTTTAATGCGAACTGAAAATATTTGTTTTAGAGCAAACATGAAAAATTGAAGGACTTGCTTACCTATTTGATTAAATGCAAAAGTGAGACTGCATATAGGATTTTGTTGTGCTGTGATAGAACTTATTTTACCAGTCACTTCCATAACCTTTAAACAGCCTTAAATAGTACATATGAAAAACACATTCATAACAGATTCCCCATAGGGAATTTTCTTTGGTTTAAGAAAATTTTATTAAAGATCGGCATTGCAAATAACATTTTTCATAACTATATGTAGACCTGTTAAAATTTTTATTAAAACTGGAGTTCGGCCTGTTCTTTTTCATCATTCTATCAGATATTAAACTCCAGCAGCAGCTGTAGGAAATGGAGAAAGGGATTTTCAAAGGGATTTGAGTCTCCCTGTCTCTGTGCCTTTAGTGATCATATTATCATAACTATCACACATAACAAAGCTCTAAATCTGTAATTCAGATAAAGTAGTCAGGACTTTGAAATACAAAAATCCAAACATATGCTGTAACATTTTTTTTGCAATGCTGGTTCCTTTAACACGGATTTTGTAAACTTGGAGAGGTATCCAACAGATTTTGTATACTAACACATACTAAATGACATTATTACTTAAACGTTTGATGGAGATTTAATTAAAGGTATGTTCTATTATACCTACAGTAGTTCCACAAAGAGTATACCAGATACTGTTCTACCAGATGATGATCAAACCACTAAAGGTTAATAAGAAATGATGTTAGAAGCTTTTTTTTTTTTTTGGACTGAATTATGTAAGCTAAACTGCTGTGGAGGCAATGCCCATCTTCTCAACAGTGTGTGAGTCCTGTTTCATGAGGGGACAGCTCAGCATAATGCTGTGTTGAAATGGTAAGTGTGAACACAATTCTCTGATGAACTTAAACAGCTAAAGATGCAATGTAATAAAAGTTAAAAGAGGCTAACTTTTAAAGTAAAAGCAATGTAGTACAAAAGAAATGGTTTCCAAAGTATTTTAAGTACTGCTGTAATGTTATTTACATTGAGAAGATGGTTTTGTTATTAAGTGCCTAGGGAAAACAGTAGTTGTATTCTGAAAAGTTAGGAAAACTCTAAATCTCAATATCAAACTGGCTTGTAAATGAGCAGTCGCATATATATTTATTGTAACACTGCCTTCTGCTGGTCACACCTCATTTATGATGTAACTGAAAGTTCTGGATAATAATGGGATGTTGTGTTTAGCTGAAATTATTATCAATATGAGATATTTGGTGCTTAGGAAATATTTATGTGGAGATAGTGTACATCTATTAAATATGTATACTTCAATGATAAACACATTGCATCTATGCTATATGCTTACAGCTGTTGATTTGATATTTTCTTGACCTCAGCTGAGAGAAAATTTGTCATGTATAGCATACCAGAGAGTTATCAAATCCTCTCACTTTGTTGTTGAATTGATTCCTACTTGTGATATTTCTGTAGAGTTAGAATTTCTGCTTGTTTCTGGTTTTTCAGTTGGAGGACTTTGAGTGTCAGAGAGCATATATATACCAAGCAAGACATCTGCAGAAAAATTTCTGTTTCATAACAAATGTCTAAACGTAATGGAGGTTAGGAGACTGTTAGATCTATGTGTTTATGTATACATTTAAGCAAGTGTTTGCATAAGCTACACTTTTTGTTACTAAGTACTTTATTATTCCTCAGTTGGTCATTCAAAACACACACATATATTATGATAATTACTCCTTAGAGGAAAAATACAGGATTTTGGACATGGTTTCTGTTTTACTTTCTAGCATGTAAAACATATTTTCTTTAAAAAAAAAATACTGCTCTAAGAAACATTTTCTGTTTCCTTAAGCATGCATAAAGGGTAGAAAGTGTAATGTAAATTTATATCTATTTGACTGCATGTCTGTCAAAATTAAGGAAAATATTTATCACGGTATACTAGCTTCATCATAACAGGTTTAAGAGGTATGAAATAATACTATATTTCAATCTGATATAAAAACCTAAAATTAAAAATCAAATATTTGGTAGGAATTCTCTTCAGTTGTAGAGAATATAATGGTTAAACCACACATTTACTTAGTGAAAACATTGGCATGCATGTCTGGCTGCCTACAGTAAAATTAATGACTAGATTGTGCAGTGTGGGAAAATTTTTATTTTACTTTGGTTTTCCTCAAGAAGTGAAATCCTGCTTTAGTTGCCTGAGGCTACATTTTTAAGCACCTTTATTACAGCATAGATAAAAACCCAGCTATCTGACAAAATGCATTCTGTTTTATTACAAAGGATTACTTCAAAAAGCACAATTTTTTACATTCTGGGGATAATTTAAACATCAAGAATCCCTACTGTATGGCAAATAAAAAGTAATTATACATAAGGCATGCTAGAATTGCATTTAAATGGACAAGACCTATCAGAAAATATGCAGATGGAGAAATTTCCATTTTTAAATTCTTTCCCAGAATTCAGGGGCCTTGCCCGACTGCCCAAGGAGGATTGTACCCTGACTCCATGGGATCTCTCTCTGAGCAACAACCATGGATTCCAGCCCTGCAGTTCTCAGAGGATCACTGTGGTCCCATCTGACCCTTGTAGTCTATGAACCTTAAGGTTTTAATAATCAAAGACCAGCCTAACCCCATGTGTGCATGTTTTTAAATTCCAGATCTCATCTTAGATGTAACAGTAATTAAAAAGTCACTTGCAAAATGATAATAGAGTCGGCCTTGTAAGAGCAGATATAACAACATGCATAATAAAATACTCTGTGGCAGTGTTAGGGCTGTGCTAGGAAAGACTCGGTGCTGTTAAAAACGCAAAAGGATGCAGAAAAAATACCAGTAAGGTTTTAACCTTTGGTGGCAGAAAAAAAATTTAATGGTCACAAAGCTGACAAAGAACATTCTGTATTAAAGGAGTTGCCGTTACCTTTTTATGGATAGCACTTAAACTGGACTGTTTTTCCAGATTTACGAATCGTCAAGGAAATTCCTCATTCCATTGTATATTTGTGTGTGTCTTATTTACAAGCATCTCTGTATGTGATTTGTTCGCTTACATGTATTTGAGCTCGTTTATGTGTGTATGCACAACATAGGCGACAGCAAAAATCCCAGAGCAAGTTTGTGTTCAGGGTGGTCACAACACCATATAAACATGTTTAAATCTGAGTGTTAAAGTGTGTGTATCCAGAGAGATAATATGTGATAGTGGGCAGCATAATTCACTCTCATTTCCCTGTGTTAGAGATGACTGCATAATTCATGAATGGCAGAACAAAGTCAAGCCAGGAGTGAGTTGCACGTGGACATCCCTAATGAATGTGCATACTATCTACTGCCCATCAGGTTATACTTAAATCATAGATATTTCATGTGGGCATTCCCTTCTCCTCCTCCATTTTTAGTTGTCAAAGTGATTTGCCAATAATATGTTTATAAAAGGTTCTTTGCATTGCCTGGGAGAAAAAATGTATGGGGATTCCTCACTCTCGCTCAAATCCCTTTGTATGATAAGGCAGCAGAGTGTATTTGGCACTCTGCTTTTAGGTTTTCAGGAGTATCTTTATGTGCATCTGTTTTTTGACTTCACATTTGTGTCTTTTGTCTCATACTGCTAGGTTTTACCTATATTTGCTCTTATGTGTGTCCCTTTCAGTCATTTATTTTGGTTGTTTGGGGTTTTTTTTTGTTTTTGTTTTTATAGCTACCCTATGTATTACTGTGCAACCTGTAATGAGCTTTTTAGAAGTTCACTTATTTTATACAGACAAGTAGAAAAACAGCAACTTATTCTGCCTTGCACAGTAGCAGTCTTCTGGAGAAAAAGTAGAGTCCAAACATGTAGATAATTTTGAGTGTGATCAACTATGTAATGAAACATATTTAAAGGTTTAGATATAGAAACAAAGAAATCTGTGTGGGTTTTTATTAAATATATATATATAGTACTTCAAACAAAGACAATAAAAATGTAAGCAAAACCAGCAATGTTATTTCATTTTCATCAATATATAAACATGAAAGTATTTTTCAGTCTAATTTGTTGTTCATTCTGTCTCTGGAATTCTGAAACAATAAAGTAATTGTGAGATGTTAAGTAAAATTTTTCACCTTAATTTTATCAAATTAACTTATTTACTAAATGAAATATTTTGCTGTGCATAGCATAGAGGTGTTATAATGTGGATAAAATTCTTCCATTTGTAATACAGGTTGCAGATTATATCTCAAAAAATACGGATTACGATGATTAAATATGTATAAAATCAGCATAAGCCATTCATATGTTTGTAAGGGCCCAGAGTCCTCCAGAGAGAGTCACAAATCCACTTGATGTTCTTGAGTGCTGAATTTTTTTCCTCCCTGATTTTATCTGAAATATGTGTAAAAATTCAAAAGTCAAAGGGATCTCTGTCAGTTACAGCTAAGTAGTCTTAAGAACATATATTTATTCTACCTAAACTTGGTAGAGTCCTGTGCTGCCATGTGTGTAGGTTTGATTTTTTGTTGTTTGGTTGGTTTTGGTTTCTTGTTGTGTTTTGATTTTTTTTTTTTTTTTTAAGAATTATCCATTTCCATTTCAGCAAGAAGCACCCATCTTTGAGGTTTGAAGTAAACAGTTCCTTTCTAAGTGAAATCCATCTCTCTTAGGGAGGTCCTTCCTCATGTGTGTACACAGTGTGAAGAGGATCCACATATTTTGAGAGATGTCTGTGTACTGTCTCATCATATTTTAAGTAAAAAGGCTTCTTTCAAGTCTTCCAACAACCTATTTTGTCCAGATATTCAGAAAGCTGTAACACAAGCATGTGGGGGAGATAATTAAACGAAGCATATGAAATCCTAATTTAATTTATTTGTATGTTTTTATTAGTCTGTTTTGCTACTATAATTTCAAATTAATAATCCAAAAATATGAGTTATGCATTCTCAGGAGAAAAACAAAAAGGTGCCTGTCTAGGAATGTATATCACATGTGCTTGTATGTAATAATGTATGTAATGTAAGGCGAATGATCCTGCATTATGCCCAGGTGTGACTCTTGCCCTTTTTGCACCAGTTTTACACCTATGTGTCGTCTTTGATTATTGCATGTGTTCTGCTCATCTCTCCTAGCTTCAGCAGGAGCCGAGTGAGCTACAAAATAAATATCCTGCTGTGTGATTACTGTATTCCATAAGAACCATTTTTTAAATCTCATTAAAAGCATAAAACGTTCTAAACATATTTCACCTGCATTGGTAAGAATCAAACAAGTTGATTCTTTTCTTAACTAAGGGAGCAGCATAATTGTAATTTTTTGAGACAAACATTATTGTAAATTCTGTAAGCAATATTATAGCGATCATTTTGGGGGCATCAGACAGGTATTTAACAGTTTGGTTCAGGTTGCCTAGGACAACAAAAATGCCGCTATGCTGCATCTCAAAGCTTCTGGGATGAAATGAGTTGTGACATACCAGTGAAGATTAAATTTGTAACAGACAGAACACCTTTGAAGTACTAGCTTATGATTTCACAGTGGCATTAGGAGTCTTACTGCAGTATTTAAGCAGTTAGAAAGAATGCTGGTTATTAGTAGTTGAATTTTGTAAAATAGGATTTTATTGTCTTTTAAATAGCCATGACAGCAGTTTGTATTATCCAAGCACAACATTTTTATTGCCATGTATTACTGTTGGAGAAGTGCTTTTTCACACTCCCATATATAAAACTGAGGCACTTAAACAGGTGAATACTTTTTGTCTGTTGTTCACTATCACATTGCTGAACCTTAAATAATACAGACTTTTTCTTTCTTTTCTTGTTTTTGTTGTTTTTCTTCTCCCCTCTTTGCTTGGTCAGTGGCTTAGAGAGGGAGGGGAAATAACAGAAACATTCAGCGTTTGTCTCAGATAACACTGGAAGATCAGATGTCCAAAAATGTTCTAGGCCTGCACATTTTTACATATGGTAAATTACTTTTAAAAAATTATAGCATAATTTCAGATGTCAAATATGCCTTTATCATATGGCTTTATGACATGACATTATCAGTACATAAAGCTACTATGCTTTATGTCTGAATCGGATCGCATCAAAATTTCCTGCCATATCATGTAACAGAAATAGAGACTTGTTCCTAAAAATAATGTCTAGAAATCTTCAAGTATACATTAAACTATTTGGGGGGAAGCAGGCATGATCCTCTTTCTCTGCAATAATCTCTTAAGGATCACTAGGCTCCATATTACAATTTCCAGTGTTACTAATTTGTGAAAGTTAGTTTAAAATATTAATCTCTGCATTGGCAGGATCTTTTAATGACTCTCTAGACTTCAATGGGTTAATTTTCAATGAGGGTCGGGTTTTATATGTTTATATTTTCTTAGCCTTGGTCAGGAGAAGTGGCTTTGCTTGCCCTTGTGCTGTGCCAAAGTGATAGGGTTTCATTCGTTTGAAAACCTAGCACATCCCAAGAGGTTACCTTGGTGTAGATTTCTTTCTTTCTGTATTAAATCGCTCATTGTCGCAAAGTGACTAGTGCTGCTGGGCTTTGAAAAGAACTTCTAAGAGGTTAAAAAAAAGCTTCTGTGTAGAAGGATTTTTCAGTTCTGCAGACAGAATACAGTTTGCAGCTGTTTGACTTGCGACAGTGATATGGATCTGATTGTATACAGTATACTAGGAGCCATGGATGCAGCTGGAATAGAGGTTATAAATTTTAAAAGCAATGCAGATTTTGGCCATTAATTGGCTGCTAATAAAAGCAAACTCAATGGGTTCTAACTGTGGGAGCCTGTAGCTCTGTATCTGATATCAGGAATTCATACACATTACACAGTTTTAGTGATTCAGACCACGACTAATTGAAATATGAGGCATACTGATCAAATTTAGCATTACCAGCATGCACTCTGGTTTGGGACTGTATGGCGACAAGGTAGCATTTATTACTTATTCTCCATAACACTGCCTGATTGAAATATCTAGCTATGTTGTCAGCAGAGGCCCAGCTGGGCTTTAGTACAGCTAATTAAGTCATTAAAAGAGAGGTCAAGCAATCTAACTCTTGCATACTAAACTACATAAAAGTCTTTATTATATTTTTTAATAAGCCAAGATTTGAATTTTTAAAGAAGTTTGTTTTAATAATAAATGCATTTGCTGGCTGCTTTGTCTGAGTCTTGATTAAAATAGGCGTTTGTTAGCAACAAAGTGAAAACTTCTTGAGGCTTAGTTTAATAAGAAAACCAACAAAACAAAACCTTGTGCATTTTTTTTTTTTTTTTTTATTAAGAGGCTGAAAACTAAGCCTAACTCAGGATGATAACAGAAACTCGGCTGTCCCTGTGCAGGCAGACAGAACAACTTGGTTTTCAACTGCAGAAGGTACCAAGGTGCAATCTGTGTAGAAACCACTCATGTTTCTTACTGGAATATCTGTTTTTTGGCACATTGTGAGGAATAAACACATCCAGAGGGAGAGGTTTCCTGCAAACTAAGTACTAAATAATGTTGGATGACTGTTGCTATCTATTTTATGAATTCAGATGGGAGAGTCAGATGAAGTGAAGCAGCAACAATTCATTCTTGGACTTGAAGAGCAACAAGCTGTGCATTGCCTGAATTTGGAAAAGTAAAGAAGGGAAAGCATAACTGAGTACTTGTGTTTGGTCTTGTGGTGGTTGGTGTTAACAGACACTGTACAATGGTCTTGTGGTGGTTGGTATCAGAGACACTGTACAACAGTCTTGTCAGATCCTACTCTGTGGAACAAGTTCTTCTTTATAGAACCTTGCATGTTTGTATCAGTATAAAACTAAAGCATGGGGACCTCAAATATAAAGATGATCAAAATATTTCAGAGCTACAAATGCCAGCCTTGATGATTCCTAGTCATTCAGTGCAAGGCCTGTGCAGCACTCAGACGTTTCTTTTGTAAATTTGGAGTACTTCTGTTCAGAAATACAAAATTCTGGTCTCTTGTATATCTGGTCCTTTTGTATATTACATAACAATAACTGGGAAGAGACATAGTTAGGTAAGGTATAGATCCAAGACAAATATCTGAGGTAGAATACTAGGAAATGGGGATTCATGGTTTGTTTCTTTTTTTTTTTTTTTTCCTTCTAACTGGAAATCTTATCAGGAATGAATTTAAAGTATCTATTTGGCAATTAACAGACAGTAGCACTTGGCAAAATGAATTGAATGTCAGTTTATACATCATCTTTTACAGCTAAAAAAGAAGCAAGTCTTAAAACCCAAAATCCCTGATGTAAATCAAGTGGTTCCTTTGAGGTCAATCGTTACTGCTATGAAGTGGGAAAGTGTGACTCGGCAAGGTGTATATTTCTAGTGGTAGCACATAATAGTATTGACAGGCTGATGTTTCCATTCTTGTAGCAAAAGGATCTTACTTCTCTTCTGTTTCTTTTTTTGGACCAAACTTTGGAATTTGTTACTTAAATCTCTGAGTAAACCATACAAATAGTAGTGTCTGGATTAGAAACATAGTACTTGTTTTAAGTAAAAAGCATGCCAAAAAAATGTGGTTAGGGATTTGGAGTATAGTTATAAGCAAGCAAAGAAATTGAAGGGAAGTTAATAAATGATCCCAGAGGTGAGTTGTATAATATTTTTCCCTTATTAAAGTTATGAAGTATTTTTAGAGAAAAGTACCTTTATGGGGTAAGAAGAGGGTTATGACACAGTAAAAATTTTGTTAGCCAGACCTTAAAGATCTGACACAAATTGACATGGTCTGCTCTTCCTTATGCAACAACAGTTGATTTACTGTTATAGTTTCCTGGTTAAGTTAGTTTTATTACTGTTGTTTTGGCAATGAACATGGTATATTGCACCTCAGTTAACTTACCAGGAGGTGCAATGGTATGAGCAACAGAAGATTCCTTGAGAGCAGTTTTCTGAACATCAGAAGATGCAGTATAAGTAGTGCTATACTGAAGTAAGGGAGGTCTACATGATGTTGCCTTGTGAATTCAGATCTTCTTGTATGACCATTGGAGGTTGCTTCCTAGTAGGACTATTAGAATACTTCATGTTCTCCATTAATCCTCTGGAAGGATTTTAAAAACTATCAACTATTAAATGATTATTCTCATTGCAGCTCAATGGATCTTCAAATATGTTGGGTTTTAAAATATTTTTGCATTACAATGGTGAGACAGAAATTTTCAGAACAACAAAGGCCATGTACATAAAAAACCTTTCCTGAATTTGATAGCTTTTGCAAACAGAGGCATGTTCACTGCAATGGGGCACCTCACAGTCTTTCCAGAACTTTGCTCTTTTTAATTTCTCTACTTCCTCAGACAAGAGTTAAAATCCAGATGCCCAAATCCAAATATATATGTGTAAAAAGCTGTACTTATTAAATATGAACTCAAAACTAATGGCTTTTGGATCTGTGCCCTTTCCACCTCTTAAAATTGGTAAATTATTGGCATAAGCAGTCATTTAATTTTTGTCAGTTGAGAACTTGAGAGGATTTAGAGCAGACAGTTACATTTTAAGTACTGGTATAAAAGAATACCAGGATCAGATCAGTGAAGAGACAGAGTTGGTAATGAGCAACCTCAAGTAGAGACTGCAGTAATTATAGTAATGATGTGTGTTTGACTCAGCAGCAAAACAGACTGGACCAGTAGCAGTGGATAACAAGAATGACCCTGCTGCTTCAAGAATATCTACCTTGCCGTGTGGTCTGTCTCTGATGATGGCCCTGTGTGTGTGCCAAGGAAAGAGCAAAACCAGAACTAGTGCTTATAATAACACTTTGCTCTAATGTCATCTTGGCCTCTGATAGTTTTAGAAGATAACCAAAACTTGTTACAGATTGTCTAACGCTTCCTAATGAATTTCTCTTCCACATGCTTGTTCCATCTTCCCTGTTTTTTCCATGAGACCTATTTACTCTGAGCTGGTAGGACACTCAAAGCAAAGAAACATGTGAACATTCAGAAGTAAATTCAAGTGTGAATGAAGCCTACTTTTAGGAATAACTAGTACGCTGAGCTAGAATACTATATATTCTTTATTGTCAGTGAGAACAGTAAGATATGATTATGATGAGCTGGGCTATAATTATTGTTCTGGTATTCCTTATTAAATAGGTACCACAAAATCTTGCAATCTGTTCTAATGAAAGAAACTAGTCCCATTTTAACAACAAAAATTCAGAAATGTTCTCATAATCATTTGCTGTCTTGGCATTTCTTCTCAGAACCCATACTCCAAACCTGTTGAGATGTATTCATAAGTAATATGCATATGGGTGTTCATAATGGTACTCTGTCTTGACTGTAATTAATCATTCATATTATGTGATCATATTTCACTATTCTTCTAAGTGCAGAACAAAGCTGTACACAGGATGAATTCCACATACTGCTGAAATCAATGACAAAACCCCTGTAAGCTTCAACAGGGTCGGGATTTCATCTCAATGTTAATACAGTTGTTTCCATTGTGAAGATCAATTTCAACAGCATATTTTTCTTTTCTCTGAAATTTGTGTGATACCTGGAGATACTGTTTCCTCAATGAGAATGATTTATTTTTTCTTATAAAGAGTTTTCAAAGTTATTTTTTAAGTTATATTTTACCACTAGGACAGAAAATTATTTGACTGATTTTTAAAGTAGCCCTAGGCTAGTAAGATTTAGGCTATCTGGGAATTTGCCAAGGTCTTTGTATTAGGTCTTTGTATTGTCTGTGTCTGTGAGACAGAGAAGAGCGCAGAGGTGGTTTTGTGGTTCCAGCAGAGGTGGAGCTTCATGTAATACAGACGTGAATGGAACAGAATAATATCTTGTTGACAGCACATGGTGTGCAGTGTTATACCTCTGTATGACAACTAGTTGAATATAAAGGAGTTATATTTACTTATTCCTTTTTTCCCCTCAAAAAATACCATAGAAATTCTATAACAAAAGTACGGTAGGGTCACAGACTGAATCACTTCAGTACTACAATAATGACTATGCTCAGGAACCTTAACTTGCTCCATTGTGTGTGTAATACAGTTTTTAATCACATTATAATATTCTTATTTGACAAAATTCTGCACATCTCAAGTTTCCATTTCCTCACTGAGACTTGGTAAGTGCTGAGTTTTTAAAGTCTTATTGTCTCTTGTTCAGGATTGTAGATACAGTTTTAGGTTTAATCACACATTTTGGATTTTCTTGGCCTAAAAATATATTATTTACAATAATAAATCTGTCTCATTTCCTTTTGTTTTGTTATACCTCAGTTCCCATATATCATTATCAGGGGCGATACAGGGTAAGATAATAAAAGATAACTTCATCAGTTAAACCATAGTAGTTTTCACACCTGGAGCTCATCATCTGTGTTTTTTGGCTACCAAGAAGCAGCTCACCACTGGAGAACTAACAGCTCCAGGCACAGATCTCATGGTCTCTCTCAGAGGTGTTGGTTCAAGAGTCATGAAAAAATGCAGCATTTTTAACAAGCTCTGCTGTTCTTCTCGAGACACTAGTCTGACTGAAAAATTAAGTGGTGGAGATAAAGGCCATTGATGTGTTTGCTCAAACACCCCTGCTCTTTTAAATGCCCTACTGAGCGTGAGTGGATATGGTTCTGGACTGATTGCGCAACAACAAAAAAAATGCTGCAGGAATTCTTTTTTTTCCCTTTAATTAGTTCAGTTTATCCAGGACTAATGGATATTTTCACCTCTTTTTTTCTTCAAGAAGATCCCTTCTCACATACAAGAGACAGACTTGTACAGAAGGAGAGGACTTGAGATGAGGTACAAAAAGAAAAGTCTTAGACTCTTGTGCTTTCTAGGAAAACAGAGGCAAAAAACATGGCTCTACGCTATATCCATAACAGAATTTTAATTTTCCTCAGCAGGATAAAGTTTTCTTCCAGTCACAGCATGCATTTTGACTTGGTAGTTTCTATAGTGACAAACCACTCCATAATTAGTTTAAACTCTGAGGGCTGTGAGAGATGGGGTCAAAAGGAATCTGGGTGGGAGGGGAGGGGGAGAGAAAGATGGTAACCCCTACATCCCAATCTTTTGTCCATTGCTCAGTTGTCACTAGACAGCCCAATATGTTTCTTATATTTTCTTGGTCATTCTGATCATGAGCAACAGCTCAAATCAAACCAGGTCATCTTGTAAAGAAACCTTTCCTAAGCCATATCCACTTCTCCCAGTGGAGACTGAAGAAAACCAAGTGAGTTGGTTTGCTCCAAGCTGTTGCATGCCATATGATCACTATTTATGTTGCTGGTGGATCTCCCTTACAGTCTTCACTTCCCATCCATCTTGACTGTTGCTGCAGTTTCCTTTCAGTGTCAGTTATTCCTCTTCATTTTATTCACTTTTGCTCTCCTTGGCACACAGGGACTCTTCCTGCCCCTGCTGAGTGCCCCTTTTCCCTGCTCTCTCTGAAAAGCACCAAGTTCTTGCTGGAGTAGGTGCTTCCTCCACAAGGAGGAGGATTTCTATGTCATATTTCATTATTGTTTTGTAACAGCATTGAACAATCTCCTTTCTGCTTATTATCATCTAGAATCTTTTAAGTCTTCCTTACTGTTCAGGACACATCAACATCATGTGAAATATGACAATTCCTTACTCTTGTTTAGCAATATCTCTTTTAAACATTAGGCTGTATTAAGCTCCTTCTTTATTTTGCACATCTGTCACTAGTGGTAGCAGTAAGTTTTTGACCTAATGTTTTATATCTTATCAATAGATCTTCCATTCTTCTCTTGACTTCATTCCCCCCCCCCCCCCCCCCCCCAATTCTTTGAGTAGATTTGGAAAGCATTAGGTAAGATCTGGATTTAGTTCTGTTTAACTAAAAAAAAAAAAGTCTTTATTATCCACTCCAGTGCTGCTATCCAGTCAACTTTCAGTACAATGACTGTAGAGCAAGGAAAGTGATGCTAAGTAGAGCTTGAAACAGCAAATCTTCTATAATTTTAAAAGTGTGAGCCAGGATTTTGGGTGGCAGCTGACCTGTGACAGGATGCAGTCCTACATACAGCCTGTGCCAAATGCTGCGATGCCCTTTCCCCGGTGTCTGAAGTAAACAGTATAGCTAGAGCAAAACTATCCCTCCTCCCTCCCCTGCCCTTGAAATACTTCGAGTTCCTGTTTGATAAGGCCAGTGGAAAAGACCATGAGAGTTTGGAAAGAAGTCTCATTTCTGATGAAAGAATATTCTGCTTTGTGTTTCCTTTTGGCCATAACTTTCCCGGGCAGAGCTGCCAGCCAAATTTATTCCCTTTGCCTTAAATCTGAAACCCATTAGGAACTGTATTGCTGAGCACTGAAGATCTACACAGGCAATTTCCTCCCAGGGCTAAAGTACCCGGGTAAGTATTGTAAACTTTCCCAGTCTTCCTCCCACCACTGTTTCTGAAACAAAAGCATGAGCTCTTTTCTCCCATCTCCTTCCACAGCCTCCCATCCCACTCTGTCCTTGCCTGAGCTGTTGCTCACAACCACAAGACTTATCCTGTCCAAGCTGGTGCAAGGCATAGGCTTACAGCCCTCTTCTGGGGGCTTCCCATACCCAGGGAGCCTCAGGAGTCCCACCCTGACCCTTGCAGAGGATGGGAGAGAATTTGGGTGTCTGCCTTAATAACCGTAAGTTACTGTTGTTCAAAGAATACAGAGAAAGAGTGAGAACTTTTCCTTCCTGGGCTTTGACCTCCTAGAAGGAAAGTCTAGACCAGAGTGGTCTAAATGGAGTTTTAAATTATTGAAGAGGAAAATTTGTAGAGGCACTTGTGAGTAATGATGCTAAATATAATAGCAGAATTCAGTGAAGCTCTGAAGATATTTTAATCCAGGTGTTACAAATGCAAGTACTCAGAAAGACCTGTTTTTATGTAGTATTTGATATGTGTTAAACCCTGTCATTTTGAAGCTACTTATTTGTCTGTTACAAACATAGATAATGCTGGAAAAATATTATTACTGCTTTCATAAGAATGTTGTGATTAAGTTGATGATAAGATACAGTGTAATTAAAAATCCTGTGACTCCACCGGAACAAGAGGTTCACCCTGAAAGTGCTGTCTTTATGCTGTTAAAAAGCATTTATTTTACAGTGCATTTTTTGTTCTGTTGGACACTTGGCAATATTTTACGTTACATTTTGGAAGTCAAACACCATGGTATAGAGTCTAAATTCCTTGTCTGAAAGTCTTTTTGTTCTTAACCGTCAGAGAATATAAAAAAATCAGCTGTGGTATTTTCAGTCATCTCATATTTCAAATGCCTTTTTATTCAGTGCTTTTATGACCAGTTGCTTGACAACATATAGATATAGTTACTTCATGTGAACAATGCCCCTGTGCAATTGGTGTTGGTATGTATTTTTCAGGGCATATGTCGATATACAGTAGTTCCCAGCCGAGGGAGTTTTTTTAAAAGGGCTTTGCTGCAGTGCATTTTTACATGGTGAAGTGATGTTTTCGTTGAAACTCTTCCATGACATCCTCACTAGGTTGCATCTATTTTAAGATACAAGTTTTATTAATCTGAAGTATGCCAGGCCCTAGTAGTGCAGCATTTTAATACTTTTAAAGTGTCTTTTATGGGATGTTATCATGGGTTTGCAATAAAAATAAAATAAATGGAAAAAGGAAACTATTTAAGAAATTAAAAAGCCTCTTTTGCTAAAAAGGCTATATTGGTGAAAGAGGAAATGCTAGAGTAAAGAAAGAAAAATAAAAAGTGTTAACAGAAATTTAAAAAATCTTTATAGATTCCCTTCATATAGCAAAATAAATTATATTCTTCCCAGAAGAGATTTCTTTGAAAAGTTATTATATTCTGTGGGAGTTTGGGATCATCTTTTAGGAAAAAAATTATATTCTTGCTGCATGCCATATGATAGTTGTGAGGAGGTGGGGAGCCTGTAGAAAGTATATGATTACACAGTAAATGCTACTTTTTTTGACTAATTTCTACAAAATCCCACTTAATTTCTGTAGAACTCCATCAATTTTATGCTTACTGTATTCCTTTTTCATGAGGAATTTGAGATTGTTGTTTTAACCTTTTCCCCCCACTGAGTGGACAATAAGTGAAAGCGACTGCAGTGTTGTGGTTTTTTTTTTTAATAACTTTTGTATCGTCAGCTTCGCCTCTAATTTTTACAATTTTCATAACAGGGATTAGTCATGAATGCTTTACTATAGAAATAAGTACACAAGTCTACAGAAGTTAGAGTGCGCTGCTGTTCTCAGTAGTGAGTGTTTATTGTTTTGGGCTATTACCAAAGAATGGCAGAATTTTTGTACAAGGGACTAACTCTGGAAAACCCCAAATGTAAATATTACAGTAATTTACTAGTCTTCAGGTCCTGGTTCATTTACTTGAAATTTAAGGATTTCTGTTATGGACAAACATCTTTGCTTGAAGAATTCAGGTAAATTCTCTCAATTTTAAACAGAGCAAGAAGGATTTAAGCATTTGCATGTGTTTATATATTTGCTTCCCTGGATTTGGTTTCATTGGCACCAGGTACCTGGGGATTCCTTCTGTGTTTCTTAGTACCAGAGAGCAAGTGGGGAATAGTCATGGGAGTGAATAAAAAAGGGCCAATACAAAATTGGTAGGCTCAGTAAAACCATGTAGCTTACAAACTAGTTCTGACATGATTGCATGTAGGATAACCCATCATATTTTTATTTTAGTGAATAATTTAAGGTCAGTTACTAAGACTTTATGCAGTAATAAAGGTGATCTCAGAAAATGTGCTGTATTATGTGAGTTGTACAGCCATTTTCAATGTTGATCCTATGTTTTTTTTTTTCCTAATAGATCAAATATGGTCTAGTGGGTCACCAAACAGTAAATTTATACAAAGAAAAAAATAGTTGATGGCAAACACAGAGAGCTGATATGTTTTCAAGGAGGACTAGCCTGCTGCACTTGCGAGCGATGATAGATGTGTGTGAAATATAATCCTGATTAAAAATGCATGTGTGAAACCCCTTCGAATAAAGTGCTGTGTCTGACAACATGTTCAGAGCTCCTTTATGTGAGAAGGGCAGGGTAGTGTAACATTCCTTGTACCATTCACTTTCTCTTCATCACTTGCTCAACTCATTGTTCTTCCAAAATTTTCAGCAGATGTAATGCAAAAGAGTTACAAATGCGGAAAGCAGCATGAGGAAGTCTAATGGACTTGCACTGGAAGCAGAGGTTTTGAAAATACACATAAACCAGACTAATGCTTAAATATGTCCAGACTCTGTTTTCATGATGAGGAGTGCTAGGTCTGGAATCAGGGGAAGGTCATGGTCATTTGGCAATTTCTATGACCTGGTCAGGTATTAAAAGTGGAAACTGGTAATGAATATTCACTTTTAGGGCTGAATGAAGCTTCAGTCAGAGGTGACTGAGCTGCCCATGACAATCTTGGCTCTGTATAGAGAGGAAGTATGACACAAACAGCAACCACACAAGAAATGCGCTGGAATGCCCTCTTTACAGGGCTGGATCCTGCAACTCTTTATGCATAGGCACATGCTCTTCCATGATATCTTTTGATCCTCAGAGGCTACTGCTTGGATTTTGTTTGCAGGAGCTCTTTAAGGTAGTAATTAACTGAATTATGAGAGTGCCGAGAAGCTGTTTAGGTGCTGTTCTCTGACTGCTTCTGACTTCACCGACTGTGTGACCTTCTGCATCCCTGGTTTTCCTTTAAAAAGGCTCGTAATTGCAAGAGACGATCCATGATTGCTTTGGTAAGGTGCTCCCTCTAAGTAAAGACTGCAGTGTAGCCATGCTGGGTGTGGGTAATGCTTGAATGCTGTGTTTTGGTGGAGCTGTGCTCTACAGGCAGCTTTACTTGTAAGGTCAAAAACTGGAGCTGTGCCATAACAAAGGGAAGCCTGGGTCCGAGCGAGGATTTGGAGATGCATTTCCCCCATCTCCTTCTACCTTGCCTGCCATTATTAAAGGCCAGGGACTAGTAACCTGTGTGCTGCCCTGTGCCTGTTTGGCTGTGCAGCCTGTGACGTTTGAGAATTGCTGCTTCACCCCTTCCTCACGCCTTGGAGGCAGCTTCCCATCCGACTGCGTTCGTGAGAGTGTTTATTGCTGTGCTCAGTCCAAACACCTGCAGCAGCCATTGAGATGGAACAAAGTCACCTGTGGGAATGTGAAAGAAAGAAAAGGGGTGTCAGACCCTCTTGCAGCGGGTGAGCCATTAAAGCAGCATTTGGGCCCATTTTTAAAGGTATCCAGATGCCTACAGGTGCTGCTAGGCACCCAAAGGGATTTTCCAAAGCCCACACTTTTAAAGGTATTTAGGCATTAATCCAACATTGGAACGTCTAATTCTCACTTTCAAAAGTGCCTAAGGGCCAGATTCTTAAAGATCTTTAGGTACCGAGCTCCCCCTGAAATCAAACAAAAGTTACATCAAATGATCTTATTTCCCAGGACAGTATTCTTGAAGAAGTACCTCCTGGAATATTAATGCACGAAAGACCCAACTGATCTGAATTGGGAGGATATCCGCAAGTTACCGTACATCTCAGCTTTACTCAGAAACCTTGTCTTAAAAGATTCATTCTCGGATAAGGATCTGCTAGCTCTTTAATATAATTACTCCATACCAGTAATCTGGCATGATGACAACCGTCTATTAACTCTGCAACTTAACTCAAAATAACTCAACATTCATTACGTGCTTTTAATATATAATTTTGGTGAATTATAGAGGTTATGAGTGAGCAGTGGCTAAGAGCCAGGATGAATGTAGTGCATAATTCAGGCAGGTATTGCACAACCTTCCCTGCCCAGTACATTATTTCCTCTGTCATGAGAATGTTTTCCCCACAACTTTGGTTGCAAAGTTGATGCTGGTTTTATATATATAAATATGTGTATGGTCAAGGCTTGAGAGCTCTTCTAAACCTTTTCACTTTGCATGCAACCCAAATCTGCACACAGGCCTCAGAGGGAAAAAATCACACGTGTTAAACACACAATTTCAAGCTTACTTTTTTCTTTTCCTCTGTCCTTTGAAACGTGATTATATGCAAGTATTCCCATTTTAGGCAAATGCTTATAGAAGTAAGTCTTCCTGTGCACGTCAACCCATGTGTTTATATTTCCCTATAACATTTAGCCCTTTACACAGGGTATTGAGATCTGGCCAAACTCTCACTGCGCAAAAAGACCGCAGTAAAGCTTCTGAACTGTGGGGACAGGGACGTATGTGGTGAACCCGAAGAGTGCTTTTCCCACTGTGCCTCCTGCTCTGCCTGCCTGCAGAAGGAGAAACTGAGTCAGGAAGTTAGGAAACTGAGGCACAGGAGCAAATTAAATCCCTTACCTCAGCACCGGTGGGGGAGCTGAGAGTATGGTTCAGCCACGTGTTGGGAGCAGGAGGCCACGCGGCCTGACTGCACCTGCCCCCTTCTGCTGCAGATGCCGCTGGCACCCGTGCCTCTTCCAGTGCATGCAGGTATGAATGTCCCGCATGTGATGTGGTGGAGAAAAGTCAGGTCAGCAGCATTTGGTGAATTCCCAAGTAAAAGCCTGATCTAGTGTTATTCACAGGAGGAATTACTTGCAGGATCAGTCCATGAAAGAGGGCTGAGGAAATTCAGCGCAAACATTATTACTTTCTTGATCTGCATGAAGAACAAGTAGCTGTAAATATCAGAGAGGAAAGTTATATCTTGCTTTCTTTTTCCTGCTGTCTCCTGTCACTGCTGGAGGGAGCTAGTTTGCCATAACTTATACAATTACCAATAGTCTTTTTTAATTTGACATTTTAAGAGCTGTGTTGGGTAGAGGATAATTAATAGCACTTACTTGCTTTGAAGTTGAGCTTTAAATTATATATAGCATAATTATGTCTAAAGCCTCTAACTTACTACTTACGGTAGTAGGTATTTCATCCATGTTTTACTGTAACACAGCTCCTCTCTACAGCAGCACTAATCCTTTACCTGGGCTACTTAAGCTCAGAAACATTGATTACGTATTGTGATTTTCTTTCAATAATCTTAATTAATTCCTGATGCCTCTACCTTGTTTCAATTATTTTGAGTTTCAGCTCAATATTAAGAGAAATAAAATGGTGGATGAAATTTCATAACAAAATTTGTTGCAGGTAAAAACCAATGAATAAAAATTACTGTCTTCAAGACCCAAAACCACCAACCTTCTAAAACCTTTAAGACCCTGAATATTTTTTCTAATCCCTGGGTGCCTTTTAACAACTGAAACTATTTTTTATTTTTTATAAAATTGTCAATGGCTTTTCTTCAGATTTATTGGGGCTTCTGTTTAGCTTCAATAGTTGTCTTCTGTGTTCCAGCTATATATGCAGTAATACTTCTGTATGTGGTTGTATTTCTTTCCTTTTTTTTTGTTATCCTGATAACAGAGAAAATAAAGATGTAAAAATGAAGGCTCTACTTGTATAACCTACGTGGAAAATTGTACAATTAAGGGTTCATTTATTCATCGCACACACGCTCACACAATCTGCTTTCCAATAAATATGCAGATATTAGTGACAATGAAATCTTGCTTATCCTTAGTATTCTCCAAATTTTACTTTGCAATTAACTGTATTACCAGGTTACATCTATATTAGTATATGTTTCCCCTCAAATTCTAAAGAGAGTAGAGTCTCTAATTTATTTCCCATTCTGCAGTTGATATAAGCAGGGTTTTAATGCTGGTGATCTCTTTCTTAGTTAAAAATACACACTCTGAGTGCTCTGAGATTTATGTAAGAACTTGGAATTCAGACATGGGGTTTTACACTGCTTCTTCAGTTAAGATTAATTAGCAATTATTATTAATAAAATTCGCAGTGTGAATAAAGTGTTGTCTTTCTAGTCTTTCCTGCAGTCTCTTTTATTTGGACTTCAATATTGACAAGGTTGTGAATAGTGAGGAATGCAGTTGCTACCAAAGTCACAAAAATTGGTATTATGGAAAGACAGATGGTTGCTTGTAAATATTAAACAAGGGGTAAATTGTAGTCTTGATTTAATTTTGGTTTAGGTGATTTTAGCAGGAAGGAGGGAACACAGTGACCGCAGAAAACACAAATGTACTTTTAAATATTTTAGATTTCTAGTGAGCTTCAGCTTCTCAACTGAATTTAAAATCAGTAAGCCTTTCACTGTGCTCTAGATAATGAAGCTTGAAAACAGTATTTACTAGAAAGATGCCATGCTGTCTGATACACTGCTTTAGTGCACAATTAAAATAACCCCCCCCCCCAAATAATAGAAAATATCAGGTGATGCTGGAAGTGCTGCCATAAAGTTTTATTTCTACAATCAGTTGGAAGGTAGAGAGAAAAGTAAATAAATATACTGTTTTGATTAGTGTGAACAATATAACATTAAAGGTCATATCAGCCATATGATTTATCTTAAGAATGCAAATTTGCTGACAGTGAGTTCATGTAAGTGGAAAATACACAAGTTTGCTTTGTCTTTCTCTCTCTTTCTTGCAGTTTCATTTGTTTCATTTGCCTTTTTTGAAAATATGTGGACCTGAGAAGTTTGTCCAGAGGAGACATGGGATCCATCCCTGCATTTTGAGGAGGAAAAAATTATTTCATGCTGACCAGTTGCATGCAGCAGACTTTCTTTGTATAACAATATGAGCTGACTTTGGTGGCCAGCATCTCTTGGGAAAAGGCTATGCTGGTGCCCGAGGCCAGATAGGCTGGCGCGGGGCTGGAAAAGGAGCTGTTTGGGGCTGTGTCGTTCTTGGGAGCATTTGCTTCTGCAGGAAAGAGGCTTGTCCAGTTCTGGGCACATTGTAAATAAGGATTAGACAAATTACCCTTTGGTTCTGATTGACCTTTCCAATATGCACTATACATAGGGAGGTTGTATGCGTTAAATAGCTTGTAATGCTTATTGTTTATATAATAAATAAATTTTCCAAGTAAACGTGTTTCTTCTTAACCCTAACCAATGGCTACAGGGAATGGTAACAGGCCTACTGGCCTATAGTCCTTAGTTAAATCATCAGTTTGTTAACTGCTGTTTGCAATCTAAACCCTCCCTCTGGAATGGACTTCTTTAAAGCAAAATGAAATAAAATAAAGGTAAGTAAAAGTAAATAGATTTTCCTATTGAAAGTTATTACTTCAGGAATGAAGAAGATGGATATTGATCCACACCATCCTTTGCCATTACAGTCAGGTTCACATAGATAGCTCAGACACTTTATTCTAAGCAAACAGCCATTTTCTCTTCTGACTTGGATTCCAGTGAGAATTGAAAAAAGTAAAAGGTTTGTAAAAACATTTTTCTGTCCTTCTTACAGGGACAATTTATGTTGAAGTAACAGTTTCTGAGATACTTGCACCTGTTATTGATTTATTTCTTCTTTGTCATGAACAATCTCCTGTTTTATAATACAGTTACCCTTGTGTGCTGCCCTAAGGTAGTTATTCAGAAATAGTTTTACTACAACAAAGTCCCAGAGGACTTCAAAAGACAGAAAACATTCTGAATAAAGGAACAGGCATTTGTACATACATTGGTTTTTGCATCTTATATAGCCTATATCAATGAGAGTAATGTTTGTTTCCAACAGCAATAAAGAGTATGGCATGACATGCAATTGTCATAACCCTGTAAATGATGCTGGGGATCCATAAGATCCCTTGTTAGAGAAAGCTTGCAGAATGACCTTGGGAGTCTGTGGAGTGGAAAACAGTTCAAAAAAATAATTTAAAAAAAATCAATCTAAATAAATGAATAAAAATAACACAGTTTCTAGGTGCTGCTATCTGAGATGCATGTGTTCCTTTTAGGAAAAAATTGGGTCTGTAATATGAATGATTTGGAAGCAAATGTAGTGTGGAAATATAAGCATCTTTCTTTCACTTATTCATGTACCTGTAGGCATGCACACACATGCACAATTGCTTGCTTGTTTTAATATAATATTTCCATTATTCCTCTACAGCTCACAGTTTTATAGTTAGAGATTAATGTGTGACCTCTGCCTTCCTGACTTCAACTGATTACTACAGAGGAATTCTTCTGTTTTTACTTTTTATCACATCTTCTGACATTTTAGTGAATAATACTTGACAGCTACGAACATCTGCAAAAGTTACTGTTATCATAACTTGAGCTCAACAGAGCTACTGTCACTGATGCTTAGGAGGGATCGTGTTGCTAAAAAGATGGGGAGTGTGTTTACATTCTCTCTTTTTTTATTATTCTTGTTGGATTTACAGTAGGAACATTTTATTAGCATACTTTTTCATCAGTGAAGACACGTGTCTCTTATATTTAAAAAGGATAGATGTAAAATGTACATTGCTTGACCATAAGTTTGCAGTCTAGCCAGGATGTTTGATGAAGCAGTTTTCTTTCATATAAGATTTTTACACACATCATGGAATAACTAGACTTTTTTTTTTCTCCTCTCCTTTTTCTTCATTCTTTTTTTAGTCTATTGGGCAAAGAGCTACTGACAAGCTTAGAGCCACAAAGCAGTTTTAAATAGTACAGACTTGTAAGTTATTTGTGTTAAAATAATTCCACTTTATTCTTCTGATTGCTTATTCAGAATGCACCCAAGGAAACTGTTATATTAGAGTCTCCTTGAAGACAGCAATGGAGACAGCAAATGCAGTTAGTCATTTATGTGCATATTACAGTATAAATCACAAAGATTAAGGGCCGTCATTTTTGGGAGTACCGCAATTTTGCAACAAAAAGCACTTAAATAATTACCTTTTTAAGCAACTTTTATTGACTATGCAGGAGGATAAAAAGTAATCTTACTTGTTTTAAATGGCATAAAGCAACCAAATGCCATTAACAGAGTGTTACATTTCTTATTTCACTCAGATTGCTGAAGCTTACCAGCAAGAGATAAAAAATGTATAAATTCAGGAGCGCTGGCTAGCAATATCCCAAGCCATTGTCAGTGGACTCCTACTTTCCCCTGCCAAAATATGTGGAAGCATGCATGGATTGTGCTAGATTAGTACGAAGGGCTTGTTTCCGTGGCATTAGCCAGGTATCTTAGCAACAGGATCATACCAGATTCTCGCAGTGCTCTGTGGTGGTGCATGTAATATCCTGGACATAATCTGTCTTTTAATTTTCTTTGGATTGTAGTGATATTACAGATACATGTGTTCAGTTATAGATCTTTATTTAATAAGAAGAATGCTTTAGCTGAAGATTTGTACTATGTCAGAAGTGGGCAACTCACAATAATGTTACTGGAGGTTTAGCCCAGGTACAGCCTTGTCTCGCATTTCAGATTGACAGGGAAACTTACTCCCTTCATTAAGATGTGCCTCGTAGTTCATATCTTTATGCTGTGGAGACGGGGATGCTGCCAGAATTCATAATAATGAGAACGTTATTTAATGTCAGATAGAATGCAAATTGCTTGTACAATTGAAATGTCATCTAAAACATGCCACCGTATGCAACACCACTTTATTATAAGTCACTGAGAGCAATATCTTAAATTTGGAATTGCACTAATCCTTCATCTGCTTTTGTTTACCTTTCATCTATAATAGAGATGTCGAATTTCCTCCAAACTGCATTTGCATGTTTTAACTGCTTGCGCACACAGCTGAAGATGTGTGGGAGAAGCATGAACAAGAACTTCCTTTTGATTTTCTTTGCCTTTTGCTTGTTTGTTCAAAGCAAATTAATAGGAAAAGATAGCTTTCAAATACAAGACAAAATGCCATGTCAACCCTTTTTAGAAAATAAGCTGAAGCTCATGCAAGAATATTTTGTGAGTTAAAGTATGAATTGTAATACAAATTTGATTGTATTGATTAGGTTGTAATTGATTTTCTTGGTAATTTAGTCCCATACAGTAGTTTGTTTCATATAATTGAAACAATAACAATAACTTCACAGGATTAACTTGGTTCACAGTAAGATGACATTGAATGTATTTAAGATTTTTGGCATACTTTTCTCAGAAAAAGATATCCAGAACAATTATTTTCCAAATGCAATATATGCCAGTGTGGAAAATACAGTTAGTGCGCTGGCAAGGCTGCACAACTTTATTTATAAATATGTATCTGAGCAGGAACCCTTTTTTTAGACAGGTTGTTTTTGAACTATTTGAAGAAAAACCATGGTGGCATCTTCCCTCTCCTGCTCTGCCCTGGCAGCTCTTCTTCCCGCGCTTTCATGTGAGTGCTTCTTGAACATCAGGAGAGGCGAGAGGGGGAAAATGGAGCCCTGTTTCCCTTACTAAAGTGGATCTACAGGGATGCTGCTACAGTGGCTGTCTGGGCTCGTCTGTGAGTGTGACAACTGCTTTCCTTTTTTCCATGACAGTGCTTGGAGCCAGGGAGCCCCTTACTGAACACTCTGGGAATCTAATTTTAAAGAAAAAAATCATCTGGCTGCTGTTCTCTGGAGGTGCTGAGCAGCCCCTGAGCTGGTCGGCACCGGGCAATGCCTTTGTACTGGAGCCAGCTGCAGCCTCTCTTTCTGGTTGCACTGTGGCCAAGGAAGAATGAGATGTCAGGGACAGGCAGTCAGATTTAGGAACCACAGATTTGCCAGGTGTGCTAGAAGTTTTAGGTTTTGACTTATTTAGTCTAAGACTAAGGAAACGTTGGAAAAGTTGTTTCAAAAATACTCACCTTGAAGAATAATAGAAGCTCTTTAAATCTGAAAATCTGTTCTTTTAGGAAGTAGTTCTTGCCAGAATCATGCAATGTTACTTAGAGGCAGATTTATTTTCCTGGACAAAAGGGATAACATGAATAAGGCAGGGAATAATGTTTTCTCTGACTGGAGGTTCATCTTCAAAGTCCAGACTTATCATGGTAAGATCTATTCTGTTGTATCCATACGCTCTACTTCAGAGCCAGATGGCATTCTGAAGATGCACCTCTCCATTCACAAGGAATTTCATTTTATCAAACTAATTCATTTTAGAAATTTTCTGGATTTTTCATTCAATGAATCGTACAATGCCATGCTCATGTCTGGGGCATCAGCCCTTGCCCCTGACTCTTTTCTGTTCCTTTCCTCTTCCTCAAGTCAGAGAGTGGCTGAAGCAACTACTAATAGACAACAGTCAGCGTTTAGGTGTAGACAGGGAAGAGCTTGTTTGTGTTTGCTGTGTAATTTATTTGTCTGGCACATTTCCCACTGTGGGACTTGTGGCCCTCATTTTCTGATTAAGAAAAAAACACGTGGCTACTTGTTTAAGTGGGAAACATGGTGTCCAAAGAAGCTACGCCTCGGATACAAAGAGCACTTTGATATTTCAACTGTGCAGTAGCATTTGTTACAGAGAGCAAACAAATTGTCTGCAGTTTTGCTTCAAGTGGAATAGAGAATATTCAAGTATCACTGGGTACTTAGTAAGGTTTGCCTGACATCTTAAATGCGTGTGGGACCACTTGTCCTGGTTGGAAGTGCTCAGTTACATATCCTACTGTCGAGAGATTTACAAATTACAGTACATGCCTTTCTCTCTGTGCTTCAAAGTTCTTGGAAGATAAATCCAGTGCTTAAAATGTTGGTAGAACAAAGCTTTATCATCATCTAAAAGGAGCAATGGCATGAAGCCTTGAAAACATGACCTAATGGCCCAAAGTAGTATTCAGAGGGTGTCTCAGGGCATATGTGATGCCATGATTTCTGACCATGATGAATACAGCTGTGCTCGTGAACCAAAGAAACCAGCTAGGAAAAAAAATTGTATTCATTCACAGAGTTTCAAGTTTGTTTGTTAGTTTTAGCTGTCTTAAGGCTTTTTCTGTTGCAAATTGTTCTCTTTGCTGTTGCAAATAATTCCTAAGTCATTCCAAAAGTATGAAAGACTGTTTCCCTCTCTGTTTCAGAGGCATCACTACTCCAGTGTCCTTTCACGTGAGTCTGGTTACAAACCCAAATTGACTCTTTATTTAAATCCTAATTGTATTTGTGGCCTAGAGCTATCAGCCAGTCTTACTCTCCTATGCTAGACACTGAGCAAACATATAAGCTAATGATGGCCTCTGCTCTGAAGAGCTTAAAATCTTTAAAAGACAAGACCTCCCAGATAGATAAGACAAATAAATGGCCCAGGTAACATAACTCAAATACACGTGTGCCTTCTCTGCTTTTCATTTTCAATTGTGTGGGTTTTTTTGTTGTTTTGAGGGTTTTTTTGTTCACTGTAAATACGAAGGATGCTCAGGGGTTCCTGTCCTTGAGTAAATTCATACCCAGAGATTTGATAATAAATTAGTATCTTGTTAGTTTTCTCAGCCACTTTTCATAGGGAACTGACTGAACAATGAAATTATATGGCATTTTATTGTACCTGTTTTTAGGAAGACTGTGTTAATTTACTGACTTTGTTAACATAATATCTCCATTTGTTTGGTTGGCACCTTTAAAAATATTTTTGTCTTTCTTCATTGATCTCTGTCAATCTCTATCATAATCCTGAAATTGTTTCCTTGTGTTTTTAAGGCAACGTAATTTCTTTATCAAATATGATTTCTTCCTTCAAAGTTAGATTCACAGATGTCGTTCCACATTATTCTAGGCTGAGTTACTCTTGTATTTGATAACTCTCAGCGAGAGTTATCAGAGAAATGTTTGACAAATGAAAATGATTATATGCGCCTGCAGCACAGATGCTAATATCCTTTTCAGCTGATACCTAGAGGGAACTCAACACCCTGGTCTGAGACACTTCAAGGGTGAAACTTGATAAGTTTAACAAAGCTGAGAGACACTATAAAATAATTTGGAATGTGAAGAGAAAATTACTGTAGCTATCAAAAAAGTATGAGCAAATTAACTTCTGAAATATGTAATTTTGGAGCCTTCTGTTGCCTGTTTCTTCAGGGTTCTTTTTCAGAATTTTGTTTACTACATGCTAAAGGCTTGGGATTTCTGGGTAATGCCAGAAAACATATCAGTAACCTTTTGAATGCAGTTACGTGGAGGGGAAAAAAGCTCTTATTGAATTCAGAGTTAATTTCAGAATGGTATGCCTACTCTCATTAATCTGGCTGCAGGGAAGACACAAGTAACTTTTGATTTGCTATTCTAAAATGAATTAATTATTTATTTCTGTTAATCATCATCTTCAGGCTTACAGAACCTGATTTTTGGTATTATATCACAAAAATGGTGGATCTCTTGGCTTGCAATCAGGCAACTGATTTCTGCAATTATGTTCTAAACATTCATCAGTCAGACTGTATTCCTATTGAGGGAAAATAACATATACTTTATATCTGAGTACAAAGAATTGTTTATGTAGAGTTAATTAATTAATTTCTTTGGTATAATCCCTTACGGTACATATAGTTGATCTTAATTTTTATTGGTGATTTGTAATTTATCATCAATGAAATGCTCTTTTAAAAAAAAATCTCCATTACCCAATGGTCTGTTAATGCTGACATGCAGGTTAACACCGGTATGCAGTATGCTGGCTCCTTCAGGGGAAAGAAGAAAATTCATTGCAGGGGATTTAGGTCTTGCGTTTTGACAGCACTTTGGGTAGGGCATAAGAAGGCGGGAAGAACTTAAATGGTAATAAATTGGCTTTTAGGTGGAAGTTGAGTCATGTTTAGACTTGAGCCCCTTAGCTTCCCCAGGAGTGCTTGATGAGAACTTGCTTAATGAGAACAGAGGGACTAGGAAGCTCATGATCTCTCATTTTCCACCAAATCATTGCCCAAACCCCAGTTAAGAGGTAGAAAATATAGGGACACTGGAATTCTACTTTTAGGCCCATATTTGTTACAGAATTTAATTGGATAATTTGTCCATGTGAAGACTGTGGAAGTGGACATATATGTTTTTCATAATGTACGTCATTATGGCTATTGGTTTTAAATCTTTTGTTAGCTGTAGCCAATCTTCCCAGCTAATTTCCATTACCTGTTACTGTATACACTGGGCTAGTATCAAAGGTGTTTTTTTTCTCACAAGTCATTAAAGAATTTCCGAGTGACAATTTGACTTTGGGGACCTTTTAATACTGGATTATTGAAATGATCAAAACACAGGTATCACCAAATACGTAAATATGACTCACTCTTTGTCACAGGATGAGCTATCACAAGATGTATGCAAAGATTCAGCCTATGGAAACGGCTCTGCCCTTTCATGGGAAATGAACTGAAGTGATCTTTGTGAGCTATGGGGTCATGGAATAGAACAGGTAACTAATTTTGCCATATGTCTGATCTTAAACTGGTTCCATCAAACTAGGCTTAGCATGCCTGTGCATGGAGCTCACCCTGTTTATCTGAACTATGTGCAAATAAAAGATACTATATTATTTGTTCAACACTGTTAACTCAGATTGTTAAATAGTGGTTCTTTTGCAAATGCTTTCCTATATTGAAAAAGATGCTTTTACATGTTGAGTCTAGTAATGAAAGGACTGAAGCCATTTGTTTGACGCATTGGAGTCAGTGAATATCGTTAGAAAGTAATACTACTACCAGTGTCTGCTGGACTTTGTAAATCAATGCTCATTTTTCCCAAATACTGTTCAAAAAATACCAACCCCAGAAGAGATGACCCTTTTAATTCCTTAGTATAGGCTACAGTTCAGTTTGATTTATGGAAGACCAGTAGTCTATTTATAAAAGATGTATCTGCAAGATGCACTTTATGAGAAACTTGGCTTTTGGGACACATTAATTCTAAGTGCAGATGCAACTTTCATGTTTTATAATATAACCCTGACAGCTGTAATTTCAGATTAAAGATTTTTCATTCACATTCCCATCCTGATTGCTCTGCATGGTCCTTATATTACCTTATTGTCAATAGCAAGTGTTCATCCTATTGGGAGTCATTTAATAACCAGCTGCCATTTAAAGTGTAGACAGAACATTTGTCTCAGCCAGCTCATCTCAAGTGTAGTTTCTCTGCATGGGGATCTGGGACTTCTTCAAGAAAAACAACAGCTGGACCTCACTATTGTTCCCTGCCTCTTCTTTTGTAGTGGCAAGTTAAAACAAATATGGATACTCTTTGTGAATTTTCTGAAAGTGTTTGTGGCACTGGTTTGTTTATTTATTTTCCGGGAACAAAGTAACCTCTTTATGACAAATGTTGTTGTCCTTTCCTATGCCCTACAGATCTGCAGTGCTTATTTTGTACTAAAGTTTTTAGCTGAACATTAAGCAACAGCAAGATTATAGGTTTTGTGCCACTCCACAGTACCTCTGCCTTTCTACATGTCATTATCTCCACTGTATCAAGATACTCTGCTTGCAAGGTATTTTAAAGCCAATTTTAAAACAATAGTTTAAGGGCATCAATTTATTTTCAGATGTGATTTTCCAACCAAAGTCATTGGGAAATAAGTATAACTGGTCTATATGAAAATGAATTCATGACTGGTAACGATTTTTTTAGAACCTACCTTTTAAATTTCCTTAACTTGACAGCTGGGGATTATCCTTTGTGGCAGTGATCTGTAACAAAAAAGGGGGGGAGGGAAGGTTTCAGAAAAAAATTGACTCTTTCATGGCTAATTAAACTGGAATACAAATCAATCAACAGAAATAGCTGATGAATTTATTATGTCTGTGCAAGCTTACTGTATCCTAATGTGTTTGATGTTCACTAAAATTACTATTCCCATCATCTTATAGGGTAATCGTTTACCTTAAGCTTTACCTTTATCTATAATATCGATCTGAGACTCTCAGGCAAGTAATGGAAGTTTGGGTTTATATAAGTGTGCAGGGTATAAACACTAGAGCCATGACAACTTGGAAAACCTGGCCTGGTGATTAAACCCTTTATTTTTCTTTTCAGATCAAGTTCTCTAAGTCCCCCAGGCTTGTAATCCTACGGGTTAGCTTAATTAAGTTAATGGAAGGGTGGATGAAGAGGTGTAACCACCAAGAAGCTCTTCAATTCAGTCTCTATAAACTTTTTACCGTGTAACATTTGTCCATTTATCATTGTATCACTGTCTTACAACTGATTCTACTGGTGTACTCAAACAGACAGGATTTTGAATGCATTATAAATGTTACTTGGAAGAGTGTCCAGCAGCCAGGGGTTATAGAGAGAAATATATACCACAATGTTGAAACTTCCTGAAAACCAGTTTTGAAATTTGAATGCTTTTATTTTCTGACATCTGAATGCTGTGGTCACGTAGTTACTGACATGTAATTTGTTGTTTGGTTAACTGTAATAACAGACTTTCCCCCCCTCTTTTTTGGAAATTAAGTATTCTTTTGAGGTGATGAGAGGAAGCTCACCTGAAGTGTTACAAACATGCCTGGCAGTGTTTAGGGGAGCTTTTAGGATTTCAGAAGAAATTGATGCATGTCCTGCATAGAAACTTCATGAAGAATTTTGTCAATGTATTAGTAAGATAAACGTGACATGTGATGGGTATCTTGCCCAAATTGTTTGGTGGTTTTTTATTCAGAAAAATTACTAACAAAATGTACAGCCTCATTTCCATTGCCCTAACAAATTGTTTCCTCTTACCTTTTCCTATGTACTTAACCACTCGATGGATTGCTTTAGCAGTCATCATTCAAGTACCATTTTCCAGCTCACCCTAGCCCCACAAGATAAGAAACTCAGTTCCCCCCATGAGCTCAAGCTCAAGGTAATTTTTGCTAGGCTGCTAAGACTTTCCTTTCGATTCAATCCTTCCAAGGAAAAGAGCAACATTCAGAACGATGTCCGAGTCACGTGTTGCCTGAGCAAAGAATGAGATCAGCTACTTGCAGTGCACGTCTTCCGACTACAGATATGTATGAATAATAAATTATATTGTCTTTGTTAACAAAGGGTCAGAAGCGAATCCAGTCTCCAAACAGAGCAGAGTCACTAGGTTGTATGCAAAGCATATGCGGAGGAGGAAGCAATCTTTCCCCCTTGGTGTCTTGGAGAGGAGCAGTCACCCTGGTGTGCCAGTAAACTGGTAACAACACACAGGGTGGATTTCAAATGTTCTTGGATCTTCTCCCTAAGCCTCTCCCAACGTCTCACTCTTTTCTGTAAGCTGTAGCATTCAGTCAAATCCCTTCCACTGTCTGCCAATTCTAGAAGCAAAACTTGGTGATTCCAGTGCACTTAGTACATGTTACAGCAAAGTGTTGAAGGGCTGGAGAACAATACCAAGCATCCGAATAAAGCTGGGTAATAGTTAGTTAATGAAGGTTAGCACTCTCCCTTGAGAATCCCATATAAAATGCTATATATTGTTCATCATAATGACTTGCTTTTGAAAATGTAGTCATTTTGATTGAAAGAAGGCTCTTTAACAAAAAAAATTCTAAACTGCTGTTAATTTTTAATGACTGCATTTTCATCAGTCTTGTTTTCTTTTTTAAAGGGAAGAAAACAATACCTAGGACTCCCCTGCCTGCAAACCTCAGACTTCCAAATGGGCCTGAAACAGAAGGGGGAAAAGCTTCAGCATTTCCTGTGCAGCTCTCCACTGGCAGTGCTCGAGTGTTTACTGTAAACAAACCATACTGTCCTCTGGAGGCTAATGGGGCTGTTGATTGGTGTTTGCTCATCACAGCAGGGTCTGGTGTGTGATATCTGGGGCTCCTGTGTATTGATGAGTGTGGGCTGCCAGTGGGAGGTATAGCCTGCCGGAGGACAGGGAGGGGGGCATGGGGGCTTGTTAGCTCTTTGTGGCTGGGTGGAATGAGAGACCTTGTTTATTTAACATTCTTAGCAAGTCCTCCAGGACCCTTGCAAAGTCTACTAAAGTAGAATTCCCCTTATTCCCATGGATCTTTGTAGAAGTATCTAGCTGTTGAAAGACCAGACAAGATAGTTGTATGCTTACTTAAAATAACCTTCATGCATCTGATCAAACATCTACTCTCATCTGAAACAGCTTAGGATCTCCATAGAGGCTTATTAAGCAGGTAGCAATTTAGAGTATGTCCTTGCCAAACAGTTGTGTGTAATAGTTTGTTTATGTTCTCTCAAGCAATAATGCAAAACCAGAAAGATTTGCCTGACATTAGGGACTTGAATCAGGTTAAGATTCTTAAGAACACCAATTTTTTTTCAAAGGTGCTATTAAATTCTTAATTAAATTACTATCACACACATATAGCAATCAGAAATTTAGGATCCTATTTACAGATGGACGTGTCTAAATACAAGCATCAAAGCAGAAGATTTTGGCTAATAAGAAACAATAGAGAAAGGTGGGGAATAGTACTTGTCATCTCAATTTGCTTTATAACTCTGACTTTTTTCTAATTTGATAGTCTATTGTGCTATTGATGGAAAGACATGGGAGGGGATTTTGGTTTTTAATGGCTTTTTTAGAAAGTGGTATCTGGGTCAAGAGGGAACTCAGTTGAAACCATCTAAACCAAGATAGGCACGGGCATATTTGATTTACTGATAAATCTTTTTTAGAAAATGCTATCGATAGTGGGGGCTTCCTTGTTATTTGTTTTCTCCGATCACAGCAAAGGCTTCAGTAGCAGGTGAATATTTGTAGTTATCCTCCCCTCTAATTCTTTACTGCTTGTAATTTTAATTATAAAAAAAAACCCAACCTGTTTTGGTCTTCCCTACATAGTTTGTCACTAATTTCCATGCTACATGGCTGACAGCTCTGGCTTTATCAGTGTGTAAGCTGGAGGAGATTTCGTTTCCCCAGTTCTAACTACGGTTGAGAAGCTGCACCAAAACAAATCTTTTCTGCTTAAAGCTGGGCTGAGCATAAGACTCATGCACCGACATCCCATTTATCCTTAAATGAGAGAGTTCATTGCAAAGTGGAAGCACCTGAATGTCAACAGCCAGAATTGGATCAAACTGCTAATGTCAAGAAGAAGCCTTAATAAATATATTTCCTCTATTGTGATGTTATGTTACTACAATTTCTTTTGCCTCATTCAATTATATTCAGGAAGTTATGTAGTCTGTTGTTTTTAAAATAGAACAGTGTATCTTAAAACATGAACTGATATTTAGGAAGCAACATGAATTTGAGGGTCTGCAGGAGACAGTCTGGGTCTCTTTTTATGTCAAGAGATTTGAAAGAGCACAAATCCACTTCTCATTTCTGATCACTTCTGAGCAGGTAAACATGTTGAAGGGCACTGAAGATCCACTAGAAGGAGTCACTGTAGGATTGTATGTTGCTGTGAAGATCATCATAAGGCATTTCTAAAAATAAGACACAGGTTCCTTTGTTACCTGGGTAGTTTAAAAGTAATTTAAAAATACTTAATGACATTTATGCTAATGTTAAGATAACATATAAAATCTTGTAACAATAACAATAAAACATACCCTAACTGAGGATGCAGTGCTACGTATGTCTTTTGGCAATGCTCTCTTTGTAACTGCCTTTCAGGATAAAGTTGCATATTATTCTCTGAGCTTGGCTAACCCTAAATCTGTTGCAGTGTCTCCAAAAGTGAGAGCTTTTATTCCTCCTTCCCCAGTCTCCTCTCTGCTGGCCATGCAGTCTTCCTCCTCTCAGGGGAACTCAAGCTGATTCAACTCACTAAACTGGCAGAAAAGTAATCCTACCAAAAAGTGTCTATGTGTTTTTGCAGCGGGTAGTGAGCTGAACTAGCTGAGCAGAGACATGCTCCTGCTGGTACATGGGAAGGGTCAGGTCAAGCCCAGAGGAGGAACAACAGTTGAAAGTAAGAAGGGAAAGAAGATCTTCCTGCACTGGTGTCTGCAAGGTATTATGTTGTCTATGATGTGTAATTTCATTCTCAGTTAAGCTGACATGCTGTTTCTAGGGCTGCTCTGTGAACAAGATGATGAATGTAGGGGGTAAACTAGCTTTGCTGCCAAAAGAGGTGTTCATGGAAATACACCCTTGGACTAGAATCTCTTTCAACTTGTCAGTTTTCCAACATTTTGCACTTGGTAACACTTTGGCTATCAGTTTTTCTAGATTTAATGTGAGTTTCTCCCTTTTCTCAAGGGACACAGTGTGAAGGGGAATCTTGGACAGCTAGAAAGTGCTTGGAAATCAACAAAAGTTGTTTGGTTGATTTGACAGGATGTATAAAACTGAAAATAGCTTCTATAATATTCATACAGACTTTGTTTAGATTTCAAGTTAACAGTAGTGCTTTATTTCTTCCTTAGAAGGCAAAAGGATTGATTGTAATAAGGAAGTATCTAGTAGCTTTAACTTAGCTGAATATTACCCATCCATAGGTCAGATCAAACAAATATGACCAAATTCTCACATTTAATGATCAATCTTTATGCACGTAGGACCAAAATATAAATAAGGGAGGATCTCACGAGCATCTGATTAGTGCTTGATACTGAATAATAACAGATCTGCTCAAATGTTTGCAAGTACAGTATTTCTCCTTCTAGAGGCCAGCTTGCCAGAAGTGAACATGAGTCACCCGCAGCACTCCCCTCTTTACCACTTGAGATAACGTTTTGCTTATTTAGTCTCATCTTATAGAATGCTTCAGTGGCTGTTGTTCAGAGGTGCATTAACTTTACATACTTTCTAAGACTCTAGATAATTGTTTTTATTTAAACAATGTGAAAACATTTATGTTTTCAAACACAAAATGCTGAGGAACTGACTTTTTCATCTAAGAACATGAAATTTGTTGAGGTTAAAAATTATGTCATTGGGGGGATATCCTGAAAATATTTTTCATTCAAATGTTTTCAGAAATTTTCTTCAGAAGTTAAAACTAAATTCCACGCACCCAGTAAAAGTAGTTCTGGTTTTGGCAGAGAATGTCATGGCAAATTGAAGCACAAAATAGTCAGTGATGATTACAGGAGTTTGATGATAGTCCAACCTCAGGTATTGCCCCTTCTTTCTCCATATCAGTCCACCCACCTTAATGACTGGAAGCTCCTTTCTTTGCTTTAGCGGGACACTCACAACTGCCTGAACAGTTTTGCTGGGACACTTTTTGGCCTAACTGCCCTGTCAGTTACAATTAAAAGCGTTAATATGACAGTCAAAGGTCATAAATTGCTTGTGGCTAGTGTTCGCTGCTTGTCTTGCACAATGGCAACCAGGAAATTGCCCTGTCAGTTACAATTAGAGGTGTTAATATGGTGGCTAAGGGTCAAAATGCTTCAGTAGGAGGAAGGAGTTGCAGAGGACATTTGGTTTACATTACGTGACGGTTCAGGAAAACTTTGCTTAAATGGGATGGTCACTTAATCAGGTTATATTTAAATCTGAGTAAGAGCCCTGATTAAGGTTTCTACTTCATTGCTCTGGTAATACTAAGTGCTGGAATTATGCCTTTTTGAGGATTTTCTAAGGCTTACTCAAATGCTACACTGGGAAAAAAAATTGTTAATAGGTCCCATACTTTTTTGTGAGATATTTGTAGGGATGTAGTTATGATGCAGGAAGAAACACTGCAGAAAAATACCACTACTATTTATT
This sequence comes from Strix uralensis, assembly GCF_047716275.1. Taxonomy (NCBI): domain Eukaryota; kingdom Metazoa; phylum Chordata; class Aves; order Strigiformes; family Strigidae; genus Strix; species Strix uralensis. The sequence goes on from NC_133975.1 coordinate 60,052,108, forward strand.
ATTACAGCTCAGTTTGTCTAACTGAAACTTGTTGTGTACACAAACTTAATGTGAATAGGGTACTGAATTTCTCCTTTGCAGGTGGTTTTTCAAAAAGACTCTGGTCTGATGTTATTTTCATTGACCTTAGTGATGGAACTCGTCTGGACTTCAGAAACAGCAGATCAAACCCAAACGCTTCTGAGACTATGGTTTTCTCGTTATTTTATATCTGTTTCTTCTAAAAGTGCTTTTCCTACTATTTTCACTGTGGCCAGCTCCAAACTTATAGATGAAATGAAGTAACTCAATAAGAATATCCATTCCTTTAAAATCCCTTAGATTTCAAAGACTATTTGTTTGGGGTGGTGGTCCCTCAAATGGTTTTAAATGTTAGTGGTAAGAAAACACCACTGTTGTTCTTGTATTTCCATTGTAAGGTGATGATGCTCAATTCCTGTATATAAAAAAGGTAAATTTTCTAGCATATCCACAAAACTCTTGGAGTAGCCAAGCAGTTAACTTATGCTGAGCTCTGTTTATGCACAGCTATAGACCAGGATTGGTGTAAAGCTAGTTCTGATGTGCCCACACAGATGTGGCAGATATCCATGATCTTTAGGGACTGGAATCTCTTTAATATCACAAATGGAGTAATTATAATCCTAGGATATACATAGTCTCCTTCTAAGAGTGTGTTGTCTCTTGTTCCCTATTACCAAAGAAAGTCAGGATATTAGACCAAGAGCATTACTGAAATAAATGTTGGAGATCAAAATCTACAGGAAACCCTGATGGTCACTGATACACTGAGCTCAATGAAAGACTAAATGAGAATCATAGAAGAGAACCATTCAAGCTGTTGGGTCAAAAATAATTTTAGTGCAGTCACTTGAATGAAATCAGTAGATTTAAAAAACCCCGAATTTTGGCCCTTCTTTGTCAAGCTCATTGACCACATAGAAAACTTCTTGTAGCCTGACCAATGAAAAACAACCCAGACAACTAACAGAAGAGAACATATATCACAAGAATTTTTTTATTATTATTCTACTGCTGCCCCTGGTTGGCTTTTGGTAACTTTTGTGTTATAGAAAGAACAGTGGATGTCCCAAATACCCCTGGCCAGCATAGCATAGTAGGGCCTGTTCTCTCTATAGCAGAATTTGTCTCCCCAGCCTTTGATGCCCTGTCCTCAAAATAGCAGAAGACTATGTTCTCCCTGATGCACCAGGGTTCGCAGGTATAACAGGGTAAAGGAGGCTCCAGTGTCAGTTGTAGGGGCAGACTATGTTCTCACCCTAGTCCAAGCCTAAGGCTGCCAGACCACACAACTCTCTATCCTTGTGGTGCCATTTCTGTTCTAGATGAGCATCTGTAGTGTATTTATCACCACAGCATCCATCCCCATAGGGAAGTATAATTTCTTCTACTGGTAGGAGGATTATCTGGAGATACTGAGGCAGTACAACTTGAAAGATGGTGGATAGGGCCCATGAAAGAGCAATGAATTGAGCTTGGGTCTCAGCTCACAGGACCCCTGTTTAATGTCTATGCTGTCTGTGCACATTTCCATGCTACCAGGTTGTTGATGTCAGTTGAGGTGGGCAATGACAATGCTGTATTGCTCCTACGAATGGACTTTGATATGTTGGAAGAGGAGTTCAAAACTTTGTTTCAGTTAGCAATTTCAGGTGGGAAGGATTTGGCTGAGTTCTGGCAGTGCCTGTACACATCCTCACAGTTTAGATTCTGTTATACCACTGATTTTTACAACTCTGGTTAAAAAAAAAAACAAACACCAAACAGTAGCAGCTTCTCTGTGTGAATTCACAAAAGTTTAAGACAAAGTTTCAGTCTATAGCTCATTTTGATGTCAGCAAGGAAAACCAAGTCTTTTTCAAATCATTCCTTACTGTACAGAAACTAATATACATCAAGACCCATGGGTGCTGTCTTTTTATCCTTGCATAAAATGTTTCTTTATTCAAAATATTTAAAAATCAAGTTTTCCAGGATTTTTTAACATGTGGCTATTTTAGGAAAACATCTAAAAATAGCCTGAGTATGATATTTTGTTCTGCAAGTTCCACATATTTGATATTTTGAAGTAAGTTTTCCATTATATCTGTATATTCCCGAAGTAAAATAAGGAAACCTCTTTTAACTAATTTAATATCCTTAAATTCCCAGGGATGATAGGAAAAGGCTATGAATCCTTCTTTACTAAATACTTAATTTATCATTTCAAAGTTGTAAGTTCAAAGTTTCAGCTATTTTAAAAACTTATGAAAATTGTTATTAATTTTTTCCATCAATATAATGAGAGGTAAGAATTTCTTTGAAAGCAAAAATAAATACGGCTCAAAATGTCTTCCAAGTTGAAAAGCCAAGAAAGAAAAAAAGTTCAGTCTCATCAAAATTAGTCAAAACAATTCTATTAGAGATAAGGTAATCATTTATGTGATCTGCTTCCCCTAAAAGCATACTGGTAATGTGGTCTTCATTCTTGGGCTGAGAAATTTGTTTACTAGTTCTCTGACTTCTAGAAGAACTGCTTCATCTGCTTCATCTCTAAAACTGAAGTCTAAATATATATATATATTTTTTCCCCTTAACACAGCCATCTGATAGATCTTATGCACTTCTATGGTGAAACCAGATCAGCGGTTATCAAAACCAGTTTTTGCTATTAGCCTGTTTTGTAAAGAATTTAAACAAACTGGAGTCAAAGCAAGATAGAGATACTGAGGAGAAACTAGTCCTTAATTCTGGTATCATTTATCAACTGTGGGCAAATCATCTATGTATACAGATATATGGACATGAAATCAAATTTCTGTTTTATGCTTCTTTAAAGTCATGAGCACAATGTATATGCTGTTGGACTGATGTGAGGCAGAGATCAGATTTGTCCCCCTTACTCCATAATACTCTACACAGCAAAATCAAGTCCGTATTCAGTTGGTTTCATTTTTTGTTATATGAGAGAATTTGCTGATCATGTGAGTCTGAGGGTCCTTTAGTTATGCTCAATGTATTTAAGGGAATCACTTGAAGGGCAGTGGACCCAGAGGGAAGAGCTTCTAGAAGATAACGTTTCAACACACTAGGAAAGAAAAGAGGAGTTTTTAACAGATGCATAAAGATGTGTTATTAGATCCTACACTTTAAATTCAATGTGGAAGACAAAGGAAATTCTTGAAGAGTGTAAATATTAACAACTTTTCTAATTAATGAGATTCAATTCAATATTCCTTGGGTTAATGGTTTCAGTCCTATCTGTGTTCATGGAACTAAAAGTCTGATGTTTAGTGGTCTGCATGAAATGCATTTGATGTTTATCTGTTTCATGCAAGCACAGCAAAAATCCATAGTTTCCCCACTGCAAGAGCCACACTCTTGTGCTCTTGGTGTTTTTTATGTGCAGAGCTGAATGGTCTTAATGAGATCTGGTCTGTTTTCCTGTCCTCACACACCCTAAAGGCAAGGGGTCAGAAATGCATGTGAGTATACAGTTATATATATGAGATAGCTGCAGTTTATACTTGTCTCTGGTTTCTGTTCTGTAAAAAGGAATTTTTCCCAAGTAGTGCCAAGCTAATACCAGGATATAACAAAATGTATGCAAACTTGTAGTGGACTGACAAGACACTTTCTAAAGGCTGAGAAATACTTTTCTCATATTCTATTTGGGGAGCTGAACAGAAGGATTAATAGTCTGCTGTTGCTCAGGTGCTGATAATTCATAACTGTCAGCAGGACTGCAGGTGTAGTCATTACCTAAAATCAGCTCACAATCAGTGCAAAAGGTCACAGCACTAAACCATTGCTACTATGAAAAATGGTTCTCTTGTTTGAATCAACCATATTCTGTTTTGAATGACCAGTTGCTCTCCCAACATCTGAAATGAGTTAGGAGAGGATGGAAAAAAGTAATACCTTGACGGCCATCAATAAACAAACATTGTCACTCAGAAGGTGTTTTCAAAAGGCTTTTTTACTCTTAAAAATAAACTCACTGCTAATTGTTTAAGGCTTACCTTTCTCCTGTAGGTAAACAGTGTTAATTAATTTAATTGGTCACTAATTGCTTTATTGGTTTTGGGCGTTCTTCCTGGGAAACACTCCACTTAACTAGACCTGATGGGAAGCTATAGCCTTCACAGTGAGAGGTAGCAGATGCAGGAGAGGATGGTGTAGAAACAAGCTTGAGGTCATGATTAGGAGAGGAGAGCTCTGGGTTGGTATTTTTCATCATGTTGCAGTGTTTTCTTCTCTAGGAAAAAAAAAAAACCTAACAGTGTAGGAGCTGTGCAACTTAACCAAAACCAGAACAATTGCTAACTCATCTTTTGTTGGGTGGTTGAGTGTGGTAGAAGGCTGTTTGCTTTGGTTTAAAGTGGCTTCTGTTATGGTGTTATGAAGATATGCAGCCATGGTGCGGAAACTGAGTTGCAATGCATTATAGTAAGTAAAAAACAAGGCATTTGAGAGATGCTGCTTTGTGGCTCAAGTGCAGTCTGTTGGGCTAGTCCAGGTGCTTATCGAGCTATGCTTTATCTTCCTCCTGCAGCTTCTGTCATCTAGTATTGGAGTCCAACAGCAGTAAGTTGTGGGTCTGTCAAAAGTACCTGTTATGTTAAATCTGGCTTGAGCCTTTGTGGAAGAAACTTCTGTAGCTGTGTGCTTGTTTTAGATTGGGTTATGTTCTCTTTACTAGGGCTGTGACTGGTAAATCTCATTCTGTTAAACTAAGGTATTCCCTCTACCTTGTACATCTTGCCTCTGCAAGAGCTGGTAGGTAGTGCAATAAAGTTCCTTCTTTGCAGTTTGTGGAAAGTCCATTCTTTAAGGTGAGGCTGAAATGTTGCAAAGCCCGTGTTTTAACTTAGCTCAGATGTTTGCTTGGTGAATATGGCTCTTCTTTTTAGAGGTGCTGAAAATTCACAATCTGTAGAGGTAGATGAGGAAAATCAGTCCGGAGTCTTTTAATAAGTCACTTAAATAATTTTAAATAAAGACAATAATTTCCCTGAGCTGTCTTTCAGACAGCATCTTCCTGGTTTGCATGTGGATTCTGTGAACTCTAAACATTTTAGCCTCTCAGAAAATAATTCTTTCCTTGCAGTATTGTTGCTATGGCTTTTTTTGCTCTCTTTGAAATGAACATGTAAGAAGATGAGCAGCTTCAACGTAGTCTGTGGCAGAATGGCTACACTGGGTTCCACAGTGCTGACACCTCCTCCTTTCATTACAAATAACTGTGTTCATCATGTCACAACCTGTAGAAGCAGAGGGAATCAGTGAAGCATTTTGAATCCAAACAATAACATGAAAATACATTCTGACTTCTCATGAGCTGTTGTTTGAGGACTGGAAGATCTCTCCAAAATAATTTTCTTCTCTAGTTTTTTTACCATCATAAACTAGTAGTAGCTAAGTAATTCAGGGCCACTAGAGCTTAACCACTCTTTCTTTCCTGTTCTTTTAATTTCAAAAAGTAAAAGCTGGAAAAGGAGGAGCAGAGAGTGGGGGATGAAATAAGAATTATTTGCAGAAGACAGGAACACAACATGCTTACTTGGTTTCATTTCTTTGGGATGTGAAAGATAAGTTTTTGACTGAGTGTGTATGCCCACATGTGTGTTATCGGAAACATTTCTTGCAAGCTGTCAGAGCACTTATGTTATAACCAATCTCAGCTTTCCAAGTTATTTTATACATCACCCACTGCTGCATGGTAAATTATTTTATTTAGATCCAACTTTTTAAGCATTGCAAATGAATGAGAATGGTGAGATCTACTGAAAGGGACTGATCAGAGCGACCTCATGGTTTAGAATAATGTTTGTGATATGTTCTGTGCCAAAAGAGGATTTGTTAGTTGTGCTAGCACTATGGGGAGAGTTGCTCCTGTGACACTATCAGTTGGACTGGTTGCAGCACATGTGACAGTGTGCTGCCTGCATCCTAAGGATGATGTGGTAGTGGTAGCTACAGCATGGTAGTCCTAGTGGCAACACATTGGGCTGCTATCACCAGAAGCTATCTGTCCATTCCTGAACCAAAGGCTACTGCCTCCTTTTCAGTGACAGCAAGAGAAAACGGGCTCCAGAACTTCAGCTGCTGCAATTCACAGGCAGGTGGGTAAGTCTGGGACACAGATGCATCGACTAAGCGAGGAAGGTGGTTTAAGGAAATATGTCAGGCTGTGAATTGCAGCGGCCGAAGGTCTGGCACAAGATTATTCCTGCTGCTGCTAAGTTTAGAGGTGGGTGACAGCTGCCAGTGGTGACATCTTAAATCACGGTATCTAAATACTCCAGAGCTGAGAGTCACCCCAGAGCCTGGGTGATCCATTGATGAAACTGTTTTCCCTGTCACTAGCATGTATGTAAGTGTAAACAGTGAAATAATGAGAGAATTGGTATAACTTGCTTATCCTGACTGCTTACTGGTACCCCAGATTTCAGAACTGAAGAGCTGTATCTTTGTTTTTCAAAATGTAGAAGAGATACTGCAGTCAAGGTATACAAGTTGTGGCTGCCAGCACCTTATATGAAATAAAGTACTTATATTGTAGGTCATGTCTCATGTACTTTTATTTTCAAGTGACATGTGCTTATGTAAATGTGTCATAAAAATGCAAGTTTAATCCGGCATTGAAGTTCTCACTTCCTTTTCAGAACAAGAAGCTGTATCTCATGGAAAGTAGCAATCTGGTATCCCCATCTTCCTGCATTTGTTTATGGTCATGTGTCTAGAGTCCGTGGCTATTCTACTTTTGGCCTCCCAAATGAGTCTGCCAGAAAAGTTTTCACAGTTTTGCAATGTGGACAGTTGTCTGTTGGGAACTGGATGGAGCTTGCCAATCTCATTTTGTTTAGATCACCAAGAAATTGTTGTAAGGTTTTGTGTTTCCCTAAATTAAGAGTGTGGTACAGCAACTTTAATTGCCCCGCTGTGGAATAAAGTTTTGTATAGTAAAATGATGCCATTACTGCTATTAACTGGCTTTGAGGGAACATTATTTCTCCTGGAGTGCCTTAAACTTGAATCCTGTTTTCCCCATAGCAAGTAAGTTTAGAAAACGAATGTATAAAATACTTAGCAACTGTGGAGTGTATTTTCCCCTTGATGTGTGTGCTTAATTCCCATTAAACTGAAAGAGGAGAGACTACACTGCTGAATGTGCGTGTAACATTTTGATATGCTCCCAGTTGGTAAAAAGAAGAGCGACACTAACAGCTGCTAACAGTGTCAACAGTCTCGTAGGATGAAGTGTGGCGAGCCCCCAACTGTTTCCCATTCGAATGAGTTATGAGCTCTTGCTGCTCAGGGGCACCCTGATAAGAGACCTTTTGAGTTGAGTTGTGAGACTTGGGGAATATCCACCTGGCAGGATGGTCCCCATCCTTCAAATAAAATAAAATGGGGGAAAAACATTTCAGTGGGGGAAAGGAGAGAGTTAAAATTAGGAGGGAGGATGTCAAAACCCCACTAAGCAGAGCCCAGGGAAGTAGTCCTTGGTTCAGGGAATAGGATGTGCTAAGGATGGGGAATGCTCTAAAGGAAATGCAATGAGGCAACATGAGAAGACTTGGGGGCCCACCCACCTTCCAACATCAAAGTCTGACTGCAGAGAATGCTTGGTCATTTGCTGCTTAATGTTACATACTCTATATTGATGCCAAAATTATTGGCCTGCCTTCCGAGTGCTACTTATAGTACTTCATTCAATTTGCTTGCTTTCCTAATCCACTTGTAATTGTCCCTTTTTCCACCCAAAGAAATATCACATGGGGACAATAAAACAAGCTACTTAGTCTTGATGAACAAGAACCAATATTATCTGTGGTCTGTATTTGTGTTACTTCTCATTTAGAATACTGAAGGCTTCCAAGATTTTTTTTTTCCTGACATGTAAATAATGTGTGAACTATTTCATAGAAACATTCAGTGTGAAAGGTGCCTGACAGATTTTGTAGTCCATTTCCTGGGATTATGGCAGAATTAACTTCATTATCCCTAAGCACTCCGTAACAGATGGGTGTTTAGCCTGGCCTGAAAAATCACCAAAAGCTCATAATTCCACAAAACTGTACCTTTGGATAGATTGTTCTTATAATTATCAAGTATTCCATCAGAATTTTCCATACTGTGTTATGAAACTGTTACTGCTTTACTCTTTAGATACTTAGAGCAGAGGCTCTTTTTAAATCCCTCATTTATTCCACAAAACTTACTGGGTTTGTCCCCTTTCCTTCTTCTAAAAATACAGGTCTTTGAATCTAGAGCTCTGTTTATAGGTTAATCAAAGCCTGGATGGTACTTTGAATTTGGAGTGTTTGGTTTTTTGTTGGTTTTTTTTTTCTTTTTAAAGCAGGATGCTGATACTGATGCAGCTCAGTACCATGCTTTCAGAAAAGAAGCACTCTTGATTTGTCAACTGCAAGTCCCTAAGTCTCTGTGAGAATTAATACTAGTAATTATCCCATTCTATAAATTTCATGTTTCATTGGACTTCCCAGTATATATGGATCACTGGTGTCCATCTGTATTGGGGTGTTTTGTGTTGTTTTGTTTCCTTGGTGTTTTTTTGTGTGTTTCCAACCATTGCTTTAATATTATTTTTTAATCGTTGATCCTTCCCTGCCAGTTTAACAATAACCATTAAGAATTACTTGCGGTCAGATGTTTGTCCAGTGATGTGTTTGCTTTATCATGCTGTAAAACCTTGCTCTTGAGATTGATCCAAGAGTGATGTCATCCAGCCATCCTCCATTGGTTTTCATCTGCTGCTTCTCCTTTCCCATGTCAACTGGTTAGGAAAACTATGGAATAAAAACAGTTGAATCGCTGCTAATATTTTGGCTTCAGCTAACCAGCTGAACAGTTGCCAAACGTTCCTGGGGACGAAAAAAATCCAGAATAACTAAAGAAAATAACTGCTTAGCTTTAGCTGACCAAAACCCAACCCCTTTCTCCCTCTTCTATCAAATGGTAGTATGTCAGAAAATCCCTTGGGGACCCTATACAATCCTGAGTCAGCAGATTCGACCCCCCATCATCTCTGTGATGTTTAAAAGAAGGGTTCTGAGTCTTCCCAACTCAGACCACCTCATGCACCCATCCTGAAAACAGCGGGAGAATTATGAATAAGAAGATAACGACATCATCGCATCTTTCCTTCACAATGTGTATGTGAGCTCTCATTTGAGTAAGGCCTATGAAGGCTTTGAATCTATTTCCATGAGTTCAGCGATAAATGTAAAAGTTTCATAAACTGACTCTAAAACAAGAAATGTAGCCCAGAGAGAGCTACCTTTAAACTAATAATTATATTGCTGATATTTTTTTTCTTCTTCTATTTTGTTTGCACATTAGATGGCATATTTGGCATATGTTTTGTATTTAGCAGCAGAAATGAGTACATCTATATGATTGTAATTTTAACATACACTTTCAGATTCAAAACTACTTTCTCAGGTAGGCTGAAAACATGTCTGAATGGGTCACTATTAGAAGATGCAGTGGTCATAAAAACCTGCAGTATGAAAAAACATGCCACTGATTGTGGCAGCTGGTGGTAGAAGCTGCTTGGAGATATCTGTGGACATACCTGTATCCACCATAGTCCAAGTTGTGCTCCCTTCCATAGCTACACAACAACTTGCATAAGATGCACCCAGTTTAGCCTTGTTTTGAAATTTGGAATGGGTGTTTCATCCATTAAGCTACCTAGTGCTTGGCTGCTACCAAAGGAATTTTCAGGGTTTGCATTAGCCATGGGAGGGCTCTCTTACTAAGTCTCCTCCTTACTAAGGAGGAGTGGCTGGAGAGCTGCCAGTCAGAGAGGGACCTGGGGGTGTTGATTGACAGCCGGCTGAACATGAGCCAGCAGTGTGCCCAGGTGGCCAGGAAGGCCAATGGTATCCCGGCTTGTATCAGAAATAGCGTGGCCAGCAGGGACAGGGAAGTGATCTTAGCCCTGTACTCGGCACTGGTGAGGCCGCACCTCGATTCCTGTGTTCAGTTTTGGGCCCCTCACTACAAAAAAGGACATTGAATTACTTGAGCGTGTCCAGAGAAGGGCAACGAAGCTGGTGAAGGGTCTGGAGCACATGTTGTACGAGGAGTGGCTGAGTGAACTGGGGTTGTTTAGTCTGGAGAAGAGGAGGCTGAGGGGAGACCTCATCGCCCTCTACAGCTACCTGAAAGGAGGTTGCAGAGAGCTGGGGATGAGTCTCTTTAACCAAGTAACAAGCGATAGGACAAGAGGGAATGGCCTCAAGTTGTGCCAGGGAAGGTTTAGACTGGATATTAGGAAGCATTTCTTTACAGAACAGGTTGTTAGGCGTTGGAATGGGCTGCCCAGGGAGGTGGTGGAGTCCCCATCCCTGGAGGTGTTCAAGAGGCGGGTTGACATAGCGCTGAGGGATATGGTGTAGTTGGAAACTGTCAGTGCTAGGTTAACAGTTGGACTAGATGATCTTCAAGGTCCTTTCCAACCTAAATGATTCTGAGATCCTGTGAATTCTATTAAATAATTTTAAAATAACTTAGTTGCTGTGATTTTAGCAATTGATACCCAAATAGTTAGCACTTTGTTTCTCGCAACAAAATCAAACTTATTCCTAGAGTTACTAGATAAATCAAACTGAGATTTTTTCTTTTTATTTTTTAAAAAAAAATATTCTTACACAGGGGACGTAATCAGCTAGTCATCTTAGACACGTTTGACAAATATTTAGGTGTTTGGAAAGTTGTCATGGTTCTAAGTATTTTGTTCCATTGATCAAATACTCTTACTTAAAATAATGTGCCTTATTTTCAGGCTATGCCCAAAAGCTGCTTTCAGGCTTTAGATTTTTCCCTTGGCTAATGTCAGCTGGAAACACCTGTGTTTTCAGGTGTTTTCTTCTATGCGGATGTTTACAGTTTCCAGTCAAGTGATACTGACAACATTCTCAATAAATTAAGCTACAGAGAGTATTTCAGATGAGGATGATATGCTCCATTTTGCAAATGCTAATTATTTTCTTCTCTTCCTCATCTTTTTTTTTTTTTTTTTTAACTATCCTTTTCAAAGTGTAGATGCCCCAGTTCTTCTAATATAAGTACCAGTAATTTCTTCTCATTTTATATGCTACTAACAGTAAGGAGAAGTCCTATCTCAGGAGACCGTGGAAACATTTGTCAAACTGTAATCACACAGTTAAACCTCACTGATGTGATACTTCATGAAATACTTAATTTCAGCACATAACTAAGTGCTGCCCTCACTGGAGACAGCCAGACATGATTTCCTTGGCTGAGGCAGAACAGAACATCTTTACAGTGATAATGAAGGATGTGGACCAGGCAATGCCTTTTAACTGTTTTGACTTAACGTATTTTATTTCCAAGGTATATTTTCTCAGTAAATCACATTTCTAGAAGTCATCACATGTCTGGTGACTTTTTTGCTGTTTTGTTGTTTTTGGTTTTTTTTCACTTGTTAAAATTTTTACATAACCAGCATTTGGGGATCATTCTTTAGTCTGTCTCTGTTACCATTTTATAGGCTTTAATATGTATAATGACAATGTCCAGTTCTATGTAAGTAATACTCAGTAAGCATCCATGCTAAATTCCTTCAAGAGATGTCAAGAGTAGTTTGGTGTTCTTGTTTCAAGTCTGTTTTACAAGGAGTCATTTGCCCTATTCCATCACATAAATTAACCCACTGTAACACATTTCTTTTTTACTTTCTGTAGGAGTAATGATTTATCCAAAAGACACCAAAAAATCCAAACTCCAAAGAGGAAACACGCTGTGCTATTTATATCATTTGGTTTAGAAGTTTGTGGAAAGGTGTAGAAATTTGTGAAGATCAGATTTTTGCATTTCCCAAGGTCCTGTTAGAGATAACGAAGAAACAGTCTGGACATGATACTGGATTAAAAACTAACAAGAATTTAGCGGATTATAAAAGCAGGAAAGAATAATCTTCAAAACACTTTGTTGGGTTTAGTCCATGTGTCAAGTGTCAACTCTTCTTCTCTTTTATTTCTCTGAATGCTTTCTAAAGACAGTGGTATTGTTTATATTTTCTCCAGAGCATGTACAAGTTGGCTTTGTTGGACTTTGTTGACTTGGGCTCAGCACATTGAGGTGTGGCCACATGGCAAGAAGCAGAAAGGAAATGCCAAGGCAGCCCCTCCAGAACTATAATACCTGTTTACATTTTCTGCTATTACCAAAAGGAGACTTGTTGAATCATGAAAGCAATCCCTGAGGCCACATTTATGTCATAAGTTCTGTGTGTTATACAAGATGAAGCCTTATGCTGTCTCAGTGACAGCTTAAACCTCAGCTAAATATATTTGTACAACCACATCACCTTGAGCAGTGATTTTTTCAGACTTTTGAAGTAAAGAAAGGTCAAGTATTTCAATGGCCTAACCTTAGATAAAATGCAGGATTGGTAGGCATGTGTTCACTGGGACAGCAGTAACATTAGTCTCTGAAGTTGGTTTGAATGGTACTGAGTAGTCAAAGAGGAAAAGCGAAATTAAGATGAAAACTATAGCATGTATATTAAGTCCATAAGAGATTATAGACCTGCATACCTTCTTTTTGCGTGTTACAAACTATTTTGGAAGAATTAATGGAAATATGTGCTATCTTTTAATTTAGGCAGATCTACTAATGATGATTCCATAGGAATCTGAACTGGAAGTTATTTTATAATTCATCATTTATGTTTGCAATAGATTCTGATATTGTAGATGGAGCCAAAGAGGACTTTGCCCTTAATAGCCAAGGATCCAACCTGGAGAATTTTGATTTTGGATTGTTAATAGCCTTTGGAAGTCTTTAGGAGGGTAAAATACGTATTTATAAATGGGATTTTGTTTATGTTTCTAGGTATGCTAACACAGGAAGTTAATCCAGTTCTTTTTATTGTGCTGGATACCACGCAGTGAACCTTAAGACAAGTAATCATCTGGTGGATCTTGTCTAGTCTTTCAAGTTATACTTTATATTTGCTTGATTTAAACTGAACCCTGATCTCTGAGGGGGAAAAAATATCTAAGAATCAGATCATACTGACCACCTTTTGGCAACTGATACTTATTCTAGAGAGGGATCTTAAAGTCAGAAGTAACCAAATGGAAGCAAAACTTAGTAAGACATGTTGGACTGCCAGGGATGGTTAGACTAATGGTTTTTAATGATTAGCTTTATGCTACAAAAGTACCCTGAAGGTGGGAAGTCCTGGGTGAATATTAATGAACCCTCATTGTGCCTGTTTGAGGGGATTTCAATTTCGTAGATGGAGACAAGGAGGCAGAAGGTTCCTGCTAACACAAATCCATGATTTACTCTTTTCTGTTGGTAAAATTCGGTGGTTTCTTGTTTCGAGTTTCCTCCTAATTCCTGTGGCTCACAGTGCCTCTCCTGATGTAGGTTTGCTTTTTTTTTTTCTCCTTAGGCAAAGTGTCCAAACCTATTTGTCACAGTCTGTAAGCAGCAAGGATGATGGTAGCTGTTGGGGAGGAGGAGGAATAAGAGGGGTCTTGACTCCAGTACACGCTCTCTCTTTTATAATACTATGATGGCTGAATAGTGTCTGTCAGTTCTTAGCTACACTATATTTCTATAACAGTATACATGATAGAGCTGTATATAACTCATTATGAATAGTCATTTGTAACATGTGCTTTGTCAAACACTTCACAGATAAAACAGACATGCTGAGATAGTGTGACAGATATTTTACATTTATTATACGGCCAATGAGGTAAGAGACAAATGAACATTGCACATTCATTCTGGGGCTGAAATCACGGTGGATTTAGTGTAATGGATCTAATGCGTTACTGCATATGAAGAACAGACCATCTGCCTGCATTATAAGTGGCATTATTTAAAACAGCTAAATTGTTATCTAGAGCAATGTTTCTCAAAACAGGAATCTCTGGGGAGAAGGTTCAGGCAAAGCCACCAAAGCTAGGGTAAAAAAAAAAAAGAAATGTTGGTCTCTCCATTGTGTTTAATCCTCACTGGGGAATCAGCAGAACTGGAATCATCTAACACATGTGGCCTGAGGGACCCAAATGAAAACAAGTCCCAGGTAGCTGTAGGGGTGTGACACATCCAGGCCAGACCCCAAAGGCAGGTGTGGCAACTCTACGTAGCTCCCCATGGCTTTTGCAAGTGCAGCTCAGCCTGTTCTGGGCCATTTATCGGTGCATCTATACCCCAACCATGGTCCTGCTGTTCAAAGGCTCCTGCCGGCACTGGCTGTGCACAGTTGGGGCCTCCAGCAGCTGTCTGTGCTGGGGTCTCCTGGGTCTGACTCTAGAAAACTTGTGCCATCTTCGCATCCTCTAGATTCTCAGCTGCTCTGCAGGTCAAAAAAGCCCCTGGCTGCTTTAAATTATGGCAGCCCGTCCCAGGCTGCTTCTGGGTTTGCCATATTGCCTATAGTCCTGATAGCATGCCTAATTCTGCCCCTTGGCACATTTCCTACGCAGGTGCATGCAAGAAGAGAGGAAGCAGCTTCATGGTGTGATTTATGGTTGCAGCTCTCAAACAAACCCTTGCAATGGCAATGTATTAAGGGAGCTGGGCAGGGAACCAAGTCAATTGACAGTGAAGAGTGGATCCAGCTGCATTTAATTTACTTTATGTTTCTTACTGGACAAAGGTGGCAGTGGCAAAGCATCTTTTTCCCCCTCTATTACATGTGTAAAGTGCACCTCTGAAATGCATCACTCTTACCATTTCTTTTTCTTTCTGGAAAAGGTTCTTGTACACTTCTCTTCCAAGATTGTCCTTTGGGAGGTTCACATATCATTTATTCACCTTTGGGGAAAACTGCTGTCTGGGACTGGATTTGGGAAGTGTAGAACTATAGCCAAATGTGGCAGATTTCCAGCCTGTAATTGTATTATAAGGCAAAATGATTTTACAGTAGTTATGCAATAAACATATGTAATGTATATATGTACAACTTATGTAATTCATCAGGCATTTGAAGCAGAGCAATTTAAAATGTAAAGTTGGCTCTCACCTTTAAAACAAAGGAAATAATATTGAGTAAAACAAAGAAACAAGCTTCTACACTAAATTTTGGAAGTCAGCAAACCTGTCCTAAGAAGCATACCCATGTTGTCATACCACAGTGCATTGCTGTCAGCATGTTCTAAATATGATAATGAATAAGGGTTCCAGCTCAGGATATGAAAATTGGGCTTTCTAATAAAAGCAAAGGTCTCCATTAAATCTGAAACATCTTGTGAAATTAATTTGTTGCCATTTTGATATGCTGGATAGTCTATGGGAAATGTTCATTTAAATTTCAGTTGTTCCATAGACTGTACACAGAAAAAATGACTGTGGTGTATTAACATAAATCATCAAAAAAGGCAGAAGCTGGATTTACCAAGTTTTCTTGAAGCCCCTTGGAAAATGTGCTGATTTTTGTTTCAGCGAGCTTGTGCTGGTCTGAGTGAGTGATATCACATGTGGTGGTGAGAGCCATGTAATTAGTGTGTGTTTCTTCAGCATCTTTGACCACTCATCTGTCTCTTCCAGAACTGACTTTCACAGTTTCTGAAGTTACCACTGACTTTTTTTCTTTGCTTTTTAAATTTTTTCCTCTGAGCACTTGCAAACTTTCCCAACATACTACTTTTTTTCCTAATATAAAGAGCACATCATGTTGGACTATTGACTTCCCATTGGGATGGATGGCATATTGAAAGCTATTTTGAACAATTTCTAGAAAACAGAGTTTTCAGTACATCTTTTTCAGTAAACTTTCCTGTCTCTCAGGGATCTTTTTCATATTACTGATTGTTGCCATATTTCTTATCTTTCTGTTTCTATTGGGGTTTTATTGTGTTATCTAATATATGATTATATAAACACTCCCATACATGGATCTTGAAGCAAGTTTTGATCCTGGAATAATAAGCTTTTGAGGATGAGGAATATTTTATAGTAATGTCTATAAAATGCTGCATTTACTTATCATGGTGTACAGATATTTATTAATATTAATGAATGTGTAATTGAAATTAGCAAGCTCCCTTGGAATGGTAAACTATTCTCTTTGTGTTTTGGTTTTAAAATAGACCTTTGTTTCTTAAAGAACACTTCTAATCTGTGATTCTGCTGGCACACAGCTCTTGTCCCATTCCCCTAAAATTCAGTCTTCCAGCTTCTATGCAAGAAGAGTGATCTCAAGAGAAAAAATTCTGTTGGGAAGGGTTTTTTTGCCTGGATGGTTTTGGTGAATTGCCCTCTGAGAATCATGGTGAAATGGTTGAATGTTTGGATCTAGGTTTGAGGAAGAAAAAAGGACAGGAATTTTAAAGTGGTACTAGCAGGAGAAAGAAAAGTTACAGAAACATCACTGAATATCCTATTTGTAAAGCTGCTGGGCAATAATTTTTAGAAATTGTTTAAATAACAGCCTTTTATTGAATGGTGACAAATGAGGAGATACTAACATGGTGGTTTTAGTGTTCTGTGATCATTGAACCTATAGCTCACATATAGGCTCATTTATTTCTAGTGTCAGAGGAGTCTGCTATGATCATCTATCCTGAAAGATATTACACAGGCTAGAGAACCACACTGAATATGCATTGCTGAGAGCCTGGTTTTCTTTATATTTGAATTGTGGAAAGGGGACTTACTTGGTCTAAAGATATTACATGATGGTGAATCCCCTACATCTTTGGTGGAATGCTCCAACAGTCAATAACCCTTGTTGAAATCAGTGTTTTGTGTATTTCCCCCTGCCCCCTTAGCTAGATTGCAGAGCTCCCTGCAATCACGAATGTCTTCCTTATTTATAACCTGTAGTCTGTGGTCAGTCACCACTTGGATTTGTCTGTGATGAACTAGATGGGTTGAATTTCTTTAGTCTCTCATTATGAGACAGTATTTTCAAGACATTGAATCACTTTGTGGCTCTCATCTGAGCTATCACCAGTTTGCCAAATTCTTTTGGGGAGCTCCCAGTATCCTACTTATGGTCTCACTAATTTTATATGCAGAGGGTAATACCAGATCGTTACTTCTACATGTTATATGCTACTTCCCTGCTTATGCATTCAAGGATTGTATTAGTTCTTTTGGCCACTGCTTCTCACTGTGAGATTTACTGCTGGAAGGACTTGGATAAAGCTCTGAGATACTCAGACAGCAGTTGGGAAGGCCTTATTCACTAGTAATGGCTGGGGCTCCTACAAGCAATTTGTCAGCAATCTGGAAGTTTTTACTGTTGTGATAGAAATGAGAGCAAGTCCTGGCTGCACCTCTCCGTGTTTGAGAAATACTCTGGCTTGCTTTCCAGCTAAAATACAGTTCATTCCAGTGGTGCCAAATTCTACAGCTTTCTTTCCAACCATCGAAGAGCCACAACATCATGCATATGCATCATGCAAATACAATCCTGCTTGCCTAGCTCAAAAGCCAGACAGTGGCTGCTGCTCCCATGGCAGTGCAGAGAATTAGAAAATGATGTGCAGTTTTCTCTGTCTTTCCTTGCACAAATATCCACAGTAGCTTTGTTTTTCCTACCTCTGTGACCCAGAAAAAGCTTTTGGCTCATTTCTCCCCATATGTAAAATTGCTGTTTTGAGGTATAGTGAGACCCTTGAATGAATTAGTTGGGAGCCCTTGTGTGTGACAGTACTGGTGCCATCACGATGTTATTGTCCCCTGCTGAAGCAGTAGAAACATACCTCCCACCTAACTGAACCCCAGGCAAGCTGTATCTTTGCTTATTGCCAATGTGTTGACCAGGAAAGTTGGCATAGTAGAGAAATGTTTAACCTGTTTAGGGGATTTTTTGAGTGTCTGTTTCATGTTTTTTATTGTTTACACAAAATAGAATAATGAAAGGAGTTTTGTAAAAGTCATGACACACAATTTCTTCGACAATGTCTTATTTCCAGTCGAGGTTTTGCTTATGGCTAGTACTCTATACTTTCATCAAAAGCAGTAGATTTTGATTTAGGGTGTTTGTGCTAGGTGTAGTGGACAAAAAAAAAAAAAAAAAGTGAATAAGAAAAGCACGTTGTTATGAATTGAAATGCATTGACTAATCTTCACATGTGACACTTGGAAACAGGTCTGTACCCTCACTGAGAAACTTTTAGAGTTTTAACTTGAAGAATAGTGAAGATCAGTCCTGGAAAGTGAGTACTGGTTATCAACAGCTATTTTCAGTATCTGTTCTACTTGGACAAAACAGGTATGTCTTATGCCTGCAGTTTGTTCTTTTGAGGTTTGGAACTGGATTTTCTCAGTCTGCTCTTTTTTTATTTTTCCCCCTGTTATGAGATAAAATGACCCTGCTGTTTGTGATGTGACTGCATACCAGACAAAGCCAGCCTCTGTCATGCAGCAGCCACATGCTCGTTCCCTTTTGGCAAACAAAGTGCAGAATTGGGGAAGTGCAAAAGTAGGGATTTTTTTTTTTTCTTCTAAATAGGTGTCAGTTGAGAGAGCAAAAGGACCTTCATAGGAATATAGTGGGCACAGATACCATACGAACGCAGGCTTTGAAGGAGGATATTGTTAATATTGCACCTCCTTCCTTTGCGATTTCCAGACTATGAAAAATACGCTCTGTAGGGCTGACATAGTGTGCAGCCACTGGGAACTACAAAACCCAATGCTGTCTTTTCTAAACCTTCATTAGAAGACTATGGAGCCTTCTTTCATGTGTAAAATGAATGTCTAGGATTATCTCAAAGTCTGAATTAAACTTCAAAACCCATTAGGCTTCTATTCTTATCTAATATATCTTTTTATTCTTATTATTTTTGTTAATTAAAAAAGTTTAGTGGATAGGACTGTGTAAAAAAACCCCAAAACATCATACTGGAGCTCAGCATCCGCTGAACACTGCTTTCACTTGTTTGAAAGGAACCTCTCCACTGTATTCTTGTTTTGCCATTCTGGTTAGTTGCCCCCCAGATTCATCCAGACCATCTATGCTACTGTTGGAGTAAAACTTAAAAGTTACAGGCTTCACAGAACAGTGCAGAATGCAAAAGCTTTAGTTCAATATTATAAAATCTCTTAATATGGCTTGTCTGCAAACCAGCATCCACCTATTCTGTTGAATATAACCAAGTCACTTTAGTAGACTTGGTTTAGAGAGGTGCAAGCCTCTCGGTCAAAACCAAAGTAAATTCTGTATCGTTTAAATCACCTGTGGTGTTGCACAGACCTTGCATAGGTTTGACTAAATCAGTTTAAAATTTGCATGTGAGACAAAATGTTTTTTCCCAATTAAAGGTAGACATACTGTATTTTCATGCATGCTTGATTTTGTATCCAGCCACAGGATCAACCCTTTGTACTTCTATCTTATTCACTTTTGATTTTTTTTTTTTACTTTTCCTCCCTTCCTCCTGTTTGCATGTTTGAATGGCTCGATTATAATGAAGGATATAGGTGTGCTAGATTTCTGTGTTCAGTTTGGCAGTTTGTGAATGAGAAATGAAAGCAACTAGTCATTTGATTTTCCTGCCCATCTGCTTTAAACATTAAAAAGAAAACCCAAGGAATTTTAATTTTTATTACAGAGAAATAGGAAACTTACAACTGGGTTAAAGTCTTTGCTGAGACCAAAATCATCCTGTGTTCTACATGACCCAACTCTGCATTTTGTGCTTTTCACAAATGGGCATTAGCAGAGCAGCAAACCTGTGCACTTCTGATGCTTTTTGAAGAGCTGCAAGGTGAGTTCCCGCAAGTGTAACAGCAGTGACAACTTAATTCTGCCCAACCTAGAGCTGGGTTTCTAAAGCAGTACAAATGCTTTAATTTTCCCAACAATATGTGAAGCCTTGAAAAATAAGGGAATCTGAGCACATTAATCAGAATTACCAGTGTGAAGGCTGTGACAGAAATTTGAAAAAAAAAAAACAAACCATAAACAATGGCTCCTCTGTAAGAAGAATCATTTCAACTCGGTAAAAAATTGATCGGTAATTCAAACCAGAAATTGCCCTGAATGTTGAACATATATTGAAATATTTCATGGGCTGTTTTATCATCGCAACTTGTTGACATTATTTTGTACTTGTAACTTCATAGACTATAGCCATTTGTTACATCAGCATCAGACATCTGCACAAGCATTTGTCTTGCTGCTGTTGATTTTTTTCTTTTTTTTTTCTGTTCTTTTTTCCCCCTGTTGGCTGAAGGAAGGCTACAGCTAACAGAACAATATTGTGGAATGTGAAGGCTATCATTAGGGGGCAAAACTTGACTTCAAAGAGGAAGCACATATGGTTTTGGCTTTTATAAAGATGGCAGGTGTACATGAAAAAAGGTTGATTTCAAATTTATTTTCATGATAGCTGCAACTTCTTAAAAGTCTGAGATGATTAATTTTCAATTTGGAATTCCTAATAACTGAAACAAGATCACGGTTTTACAACTTCCTGAGGCAGACTCTGAGAGAGACGGGGTCATGTTGGTATAATAAACCAATGGCAGCCTGAAGCAGAGGGGTTGGAAAGAGCAGTAAGAAATGTTTTGCAAAAGGCCTTCTTGAAGGTAAAGTGTGTATAAGAAACAAAATGTTTCTGAAGTCAGTCTGTTTTGAAGCATATGTTAAACTTCAAGGATGTTGGGTTAGATCTGAAAGGTGAACCTTATGTTTATAGACTGGCTGAGTGTCACTTGTGTTACTAACTGAAAGAGCAATTGAACAGCAGACTTGAAACAAAATGAAACAAAACCCCCTTCCAACAATGCTGTCTTCCCCTTTGTGATAGGTGTTTCTTTTTATATGAAGGAGTACATGACACTTAATTTTCATTTCTGGATATCATATGTCATTTTAAATCTAACATCTGAAATCCTCTTGGCTGGAAAGTCAGAGCTCTCTGCACCTGTGGGTGACTTGCTGATGATGTGAAAGAATAAGCAACTGTCGGTTCTCAATACAAGTTGAATTTATCCCTCTTATAGATGCTGTATATGGTATTTTAATTGAAAAAGAATGTTACCCAGCTTGCCTATATACACTAATATATTAAAGCCAGTAGCACTGATAGGAAGTATTTCTGGTGGTAGTTCTGATCAGGGATAAGTAAGTTCAGAGCTTCGCAGAAACATGACAGTGCCAGTACCAATAACTCAAATGTAACTGCCACCTGCACAGGATTGGGTTTGGATCCCTTTACTAGCTTTGCTGCTACTCTGACGAGAAACTTTCTTCCATCCTGGTTCCTGCTAACCCAGTTCCTATTGCCTGCATCTACTTCTTGTGGACTACTCAGAATTATGTCTTGACTATGTCTCACCCAAAAGGGCATATATTTGCACTAAGTGTTAATGCTATAAAAATAATGATGGTATCTTACAGGGATGAATATTTATAATTATTTCTAAAGCAAATGTATCAGAGTGGGATGTGTTACAATAACATCGCTCTTCAGAGAAAAAGAAACAACAATCTTTCTTCTGTCTTGTTATTCATCCTCTCTGAGAGTGTCAAGAAAGGCTTAGTTTTCCCTAAACAAAAAATAATTGAATGTCTTTTATCAGGAGGTCAGAAATACAATAAAACTGTATTCCAGAAGTTGTCTGCAGATTGAGACTTGAATATGCATTGTTTTTGCAGAAATAGAATTGATTGCTGCTTCTTATGATCAAATCTTTTCTTACCTCTCTGGAAATAATGCTACATCATTTTCTCTAGTGGGAGGTATTAGTTTTAGTACCTGAGACATTAAGCTGCCATGTTGTGTCTGTCCTCAAGAAATAGTCTCCAGGAATGGCTTTTTAAGGTTGTCTTTTGAGGGCTGTCTTTATTTCTTTCAATCCAAGATTACACGGTCTTTTTAGAGAGAGTGATATATTACCTTTTACTTACATAAAGAAATGGATGTTGGTGCATGCCAGCATATCTTTTGCCATTGAATTTGAAGAAGTAAATGTTTGGTCAGCAATTTAGTTTCCAGTGCTCGTGTTGTGGGACATGCCTCCTTCCAAGCTAAAAGCAAGAATTTCTGTGTGTTTGTCTTCTGTATCAGGCAACAACTCCCAGCAAGTCTTGCTCATAAAGCTCCTACCTGGTCACCTCAATAAAACAACTCTCTGAAGCACTTGGACAGAGGGGGGACTGTGGTGATTGAATTGGGAATGGCCCCATGCCTCCACCCTTTCTGAAGTCTCATTAGTTTCCTCTGCTGGAAACCTGGTAGCAACGTTTTCAAGGTTTCCCTGAAGGCAAATGTGATCGTCAAAGAATGTTTAACTTGAGCACACTTCTTCTTACATCTGAATCAGTTTGCCCAGCTTCCTCGTGAGTATAGAAAAATGTTTCCCTTTGTCAGTTAACATAATATGTTCTGGAGTGCTGTCAGGCTTCATCTTCAGACTAGTTCCTTGCTAGAAACTTTTGTACCACTGAAATTGGAGGAAAATAATATAGAGAAGTGCTAAGCCTGTCCAAAGAATAAAAGATGTATCTACTCAGCCTTTCTGTTTCAGTGGGGATTGCTATCAGAATTCAGCACTGATATTTTCAGGAGTTGCTGAATGGATCCATGCGTCTGATCATAAATTTATTCCTAACTTACACCAGGGAATGTTTAAAAATCAAAGTACACTCTTTTTATTGACAATAGAAAGCACACCCTTTGTAATTGTAAAATTTAAAAAGCTTCTGTCTCTAGGAAATCGTGAATGTACTGTTGGCAGAGCTATTCATCCCTTCTAGCTTAGTTCCTCTTAGTTTCCTAATATCTGTCTTGATGGGAAGTGGTCAGAGAATTCTTCATTTTTCCAGTGGAAAATCAGTGTGAAAGGAGGGCGCAGGAAAAAGTAATTTTTGTCCTGCAGAAAATACAGACTTTTTCTATAAATGCATCAGCGTTCCCTCAGCATGTGTGTTGTTGATTCAAAGAGTCTTTGACCATAAACAGACTGGCTAGGTTTTTGGCATCTTCAGGCAAAGCAAGCAGTTCCACAGCTGGTTTTGTTTAGCCAAAACTCAGGTTTGACTCAGTTTTCCACTGTAGAACATCTGAATAAGTAAATTTGAATTAGACATGAGGTATTGTGTGGTCAAACTTGCACACAGGTGTCTTTAAACAAAGTATATATGAAGCATCTTCTCTTCATTATAAATTCTTTATATTAATTAAGTGAAAAAGATTGGTCTACACTGGAAAAGTTTTGAGGTAGAAAACAGAGTTAAAGAACATAACATGGAAACAAAACAGAGGAAAATGTTTTAATTAGAAATTGTAGCTGCCTCTCTCAGAAAAAATATTATAAATCCAGTTAAAACCATAGTCTGAAATGTGCTATGGAGAAGACGGACATGATCTATGGGAAAATACCCAATCAAAAATTGATTTTCTATTGGGAAAAATAATTTTGGTCAAAAATACTTATCACCAGGCCTATAAAGATATTTGATATTTCATTCTGTCCCACTCGCTCACTCCCCCCATAGTGGTATGGGGAAGAGAATTGGAAGGGTAAAAGTGAGAAAACTTGTGGGTTGAGATAAAAACAGGTAAAGCAAGAACTGCACAAGCAAAGCAAAACAAGGAATTCCTTCACTGCTTTCCATCAGCAGTCAGGTGTCCAGCCATCTCCAGGAAAACTGGGCTCCATCATGCATAATACTTACTTGGGAAGACAAATGCCGTCACTCTGAACATCCCCTGCTTCTTTCTTCTTCCCTCAGCTTTTAATGCTGAGCATGATGTCATATGGTCTGGGATATCCCTTTGGTCAGTTGGGGTCAGCTGTCCTGGCTGTGTTTCCTCCCAACTTCTTGTTCACCCCCAGCCTCCTCGCTGGTGGGGTGGTGTGAGGAGCAGGAAAGGCTTTGACTCTGTGTAAGCACTGCTCAGCAGTAAGGAAAACGTCCCTGTGTTATCAACACTGTTTTCAGCACAAATCCAAAACATAGTCCCATGCTAGCTACTGTGAAGAAAATTAACTCTATTTCAGCCAAAACCAGCACACATTCTCAAGTAGAATCACACTGTAATCTTTGAAAATAGGGCTAAAAGAGGCTGCCGTGTACTCTCTTTTTCTGACTCTCAGAAGAGTCAGCTATAATGGTATTGTTCTTGACAGACTTTTGTGTAATCTATTCTCCATGATCCCTGGTGAGGGAGATGCTTTAGTCCTCAAAAGAGTCTTTCTGCAGTCTTCTGAAAGACTGTAGTCTTTCACTATCCTTACATTTTCCAATATCTAATCTATTAAAGTAATTTTATCCACCTAGTTCCTTACCTATCCACCAAAGACTCAGAGTAGAATAATCTCTTCAGCTGTTTGAAGACCAGTAATCCACCTGCCTTCCCAGCCAAAATTCTTTCAGATATTCCTGAATTTCTTTGTGTTTTTTTATGTTGATAGTGATTCTTTCTTGTCTTTGGGCTCTGAAATTGGTCCACATCAAAGCAGCACCCCCTAGTAAGTTATTTCTCATCCTCTATTTGAGCAGTTATTTGTATGTACCTTATATTTTGCCTAATTTTTAGAGTGTTTCCCCAATTTTCAAGATTGTTTTAAAGTCCATATTTGCTTTCCAGCATACTTACGTATTACTTCATGTTAAGAGTAAATTTAAGAAGCATACTTACTTGTGAATGTATTCCTTCTAGTCAGTGACTGCTTCTGCGTGCTCTTACAGTAATGTGAATAAAAGGATGAGAAACACATCTACGTAATAATATAGTAACACTGATTAGAAGAATAAAAGGTACGGAAAAAAAAAGATTTCGAAGTCAGCAGCATTCACACTGGATGGTTGAGGTGTTGCTTAAAGTAAAGATCTAGGAGCTGGGTAGAAGTTAATACCAAATGCTGGAGACCTTAGATTCCTTAGAGGTGGACTATTTTTAATAGGTCTTAAATAAAAGAAAAACAGTCTTAATTGCTGCAATCAGGATGTTTTCCAAGTAAAAATATGTAGTCAATCCACCCACAAATTATCTGTACCACGTCTGCTTGGTTGAACAAGGTGATCTCCAGAGATCCCTTCCAACCTCAACCATTCTGTGACAGGTTTCAATGTTTTCAATTACATAGATTTTGCACACTATAGTTTAGAAAGTAGTGCCATGATCGTACCAGGAGTTATCTCCACGTCTCTCAGTTCTGGAATATTTTCAAAGTCTTTTGAGTCCCTTCTGCTCCCTTAAGAAGTGATATGAAGTGCACAAGGAGACAGTTTTTGGTATCCAGTAAAAGCAGCTGAGCAAACACTTGAGAGACCCTGAATTTAAGGGAAAAAAAGGGAGATTTAAGGCAGTATGACTACAGTGCCAAATGGCCTCTCGTGGTAATATGTCAATCAGTAAGCAATAGACTGTGTCTTGTTGGAAAGAAAAGGAGCTGGCCAACCTACACAATTCCTCTGTGATTTTTTTAAGTTAGCATAGTAGGAAATGTGCCTGGAGACATCATTGCAGGAGAAGTCATGATAGCAAGGAAGAACAGTTTTTCAGCTGGGTGATGCTGAGCAAGTAGAGGGCATATTGAACACTTAAGATGAATGTAATTTTTTTTTTTATTATGAGGGCTTAAAATATCAGAGAAATATAGACATTCTCAATATATCTGTGTAGCTGGGAGTGGTAAGTTATATGAAGTGTAAGAGTCATTGCCTCTCATCAAGGTAAGTTGTCAGTGACTTGCAGGTGGGTGTATGTTGGTATTCACCAGTTTATGGGTGCTGTTCCTATCTCATTAAGATAACTGTATGTACACATACAGAATATAATTCCAAGTAAACAAAGGTTTGCATGTGCACAAAGATGTTGCACCTGGTATCACTTTTATTATTTTTTCCCAGCTGCGGTTAAGTACCCAGAATTGTGGTGTTTTATCCTCTGGTTTTTTGGGAGCTAACTTATAATGTTCTGCTGTAGCTTCTGTTCTCCTCTTGACATGAAGAAATCACAAAAATGATAAACCAGTATGGAAGCCTAGGTTTACTATTTACTCTTGCTAAGTGTGAGAAGAGAAAGTCCCAGTGGTATGATTGTTATTGTGGAGCCTCAGGGAAGTCAAGTTATTAAACAAAGGCTTCTGTGCCCCTTATTTGATCAATTTCTAAAATAATTCTTAAAATTAAGATGTAAATACATTTCTTTGTGATTCAGCTTCCAGTGCCTGTTAAAGTATTCAATTGGTACATAATGTTTTAAAGTCTTTTAAGAGCCAAATAAAATTATTACTTTTAAATTATTAAAAATCTTCAACAAATGGAAAAATACTTACTGAAAACTCCTTCATAAATAATGTTCAAACTAAATTAAATAGTAGTATAAGGAACGTATTAAAGTTTGCGAATGAGATATTAGCAGTGTTCTCCCTTAACCTTAAAGTTGTGATAGCTGGAGCACTTGCTACCCCTCCAAAACCTTGCGGAACCAAGTCCTGGCTCACTCTAGGAAAGAAACATGTGGTGCTGCTGAAGATTGGAAAAAGAGCTCGAGGTCAGGGGTCGACACAGTAAGGGAGTTTGCTCTTTAAGAGGTTATCTGTGGATCTGCAAAGCCAAAGTGTAATTGGGTTCTGTGATGTGATTTTAGTGTGTAATTGTATATGATCTTAGGTAGTTTCAAAGACAAGGTTGGAAGATTTTTCTAGCCTGCTTGTGATAGCAATTTTGGGGAGTCTGTATAGCCTGAGATGGACAATGTAGTTTCTTCAGAAATTGTCATCAGAAGTAATACAGCAGGTATCTGATTCATTTTAATTATAATTTTAGCAAACTGATAATATGGTTTGTTTTTTCTCCTCTCTGAAATACTGGTCCTATAAATCAGCATCTTTGTGGGCTTGTACATTTTCTGCAACTAGTAAACTGTTTATTTCTGAGCTGGTACTGCATCAGAGAAAATTTTGCATCTTTATTAAGACATTACAAGTCACTGTAATTGATCTGCCTGGATATTGCTTTTTCTTTGGTCTTTGAGTAGATAGTTTTCCAGTGGGTTATCAAGTTTCTGCTTCTCAATTATTCAAAACAATGTGAAGCAAACATTTCCTATTGTTTTAGTTGTTTAGGGTTTCCTTGATTAAGCTGTCACTGCTGTCAGTTATGTTCTTATAAGCCTGCTCGGATCTATTTCATGTTAAGAAAAAGCTCAGATAAATCCAGGAAAGCTTAATGTTTATCCAATGTGAAAATAATTACTCAAAAGTGTTATTCTTAATCCAGATAATTAGAGTGAGGAAGGAGAGATCAGTGTCATTGTGAATTATGCCCTGGCAATTGACTCTTGGTCCTTGTACGTTTCAGGTGAAGATGTGAATGGATAAAGGTTAGATTAACCATAATCCAAAGTAGCTGCAACCTTAATCTGTTATGATACAAGGATGATCACTTAAAAAGAGCTGGATTGTGGGATTGTTTCTGGTTGGATAAGATGCCGCTCGACTGGGACTAGCTTTAAAACATGCTTAGCACCATGTCACTGCAGCTGTAAGCACTTGTGCACGGTTTCAGACTGCCACATCTCAGAGGCAGACTGCTGGGCTCTCACTGCACACTGTAATACTACACTGCATTGCAATATCTGTACTTCACATTAACATGCTTTACTCTGTGCTTCACGGAAAATAGATGGTAACTGTTACATGGAGTGATTTGCTTGATGATTGCTTCTCTGTGCTGTTAAACATATTTCTTTGTGTTCCCTGTTTGAAATGTTCAGTATGTCTACAGGGAGTCATACTGTACAATGGTATAGGTACACAATTACAAAAATTGACCAACTGAAAATGTAAGAGGCAGAATATTTACATTCTTTATTTTAGTTTATACCATTATTGTGTATAGTTACTAATTATATAAAAAAACCCCATAACAATATACGTCTATGTTTGCAGCTGTGGTTTTCAGAAATCCATTGTAAGTGAACAAGACCAAATCAGAACAAACTGACTTAGAATGGAGGAAAAGTAGCATTAAAAAGGGTATATGCATGTATTCACGCATACTACAAGCAGATACACGCAGAAAGCGCTTGATGCTTCAGACTTTCCCCTGTTTATAGATGTGGACATAATAGTGACAGTTCAGATGCAGTATGTGAAGCAAGTCTTTGTAAATACAGACTCTTGAATGCCAGTGGTTACTTATTGGGAATAACACTCTTGGAAGAGGAAGAGAAGAGGGTGAAAGACAGGTCATTTCTTGAAAAACGGTACAGGAAATATTTGGTCTCAGCAGATAATTTAATTGCATAGTCCAGTCTGTATCGTTGTTTCAGGCCAAAAGGAAAATAAGGTAAAGGCATTTTTTCCCTCCTATTCAATTTTTGTGATAAATTACATGCATTTATTCTGCAGGGATACATTTGTGCAGATCTCCTTCATCTTTACTGGAAAACTGGAAGCAGCCTTCCTTGATGCATGGCTAAGGTGAGGAAATAGTTAAGAAAGTAATTAATGGAATGCAAAAGCTAATAAGAGGAAAGTACTTTAATGCACACTTGAGCTAGAATCTTCTCTGCGAATAATTAAAATTCTTTAAAGTTCATTTCTGTATTTTTAATAAAGTACATCTCAATGAGACTCATTCCTGTTTTTAAACCTTTCCACACTTAACTCACTACCTTCTTTTCTTAACTATTGTTAGAATTGTATTATTTTTACTTGAAAAAGGCTTTAGGTGATGTTTATGTTTGTTGATGTGTTAAAAGTAAAATCTGCAAGAGGCATAACATTTACAAGTCAGTCCTAACATAAAAATTATTCATTTAGAGCATCACATGAAAGTGTTACATTATTTCTGATGCCACTTTATATGCTATGGATTTGTGTGTATATAACTGTTTTGTTCTTCTGCATCCTAGAGTCTCTGCCTTTAAAATAATGTTTCATGGAAATGCATGTCACTAATAAAAATTTCCAGACTTACATCAGAAAAGATTTTAGCGCAGGGATTTAAGTCTTCAAGCTTCAGAGTGTAAGCCAACCTTTAATTAAAGTAGGTGAGGAAGAAACTTCTCTACTTGATAGCTCATTACAAGGACGTATAGCACAGAGTTTCCCCACACTTTTCAGCAAAGGCTTTTTGTGATTGATACTGAAGGGACAACTGGTCTCATGTAACACAGTGATTCTTACACTAGAGAAAGACAAGAGGAAAATAAAAGAAATTCACTTAGTATAAAGGGCAATAAGAACTAAATGGTAGAATTGCTTATGCGCGTCCTGACTGAAAATATTAACACGCAAAAAGTGGATAATAAGGCAAAATGTCTCTTCAGGGTTGAAGCTGCAGAGAAGGCACCATTTGGAGAGAAGCGGGGGGGTGGAGTTTTCCTTAGTGGAAAAGATGAGTTAGGATGAAAATGAAACTACAGAGCTTACAGTTGAGCACTCTTGACCCCTTCTGCATTTTACAGGGGTAGACTGGTAGGCAGTTGACTGTCTCAGCCACGGAATATCATGGAAATGTCATTATTGATACATGAGGAAAGTAAACAATAATGGTGGTCCCTGTAAAAAAAAAAAAATAGGAGTAGTAAAAACTTTGAAAGTTCTAGAAAATTGAAAGGTCAGTGAAATAAAAAAAAAAATAGTAGCACATTAAGTGTGTTGGAGAAGCAGAGAAAGTGAGAGTATTTATAGTGTCAAAGACCACAGTCAACTTTGTACTAATATCTATAACTTTTGGTTCTTTAAGTAGTTTGAAATTACTTATGTATTAGGGATTTAAAAAAAAAATGAAAAAAGAGATACTGTAACTAGACCTATCAAAAGAGAAGTGATGGAGAAGTAATGAAATAATTTAAACATCAAATTGCAAATAGTCACAGAAGATAGAAAGTTTTACTTGGAGGAAACTGAAGTAACTGGTAAAAACGCAGCATTTATCACCTTAAGGCAGTTTCAGTGTTGAATGATGACCAAAATCTGTCAGTCTTTTTGAGTAGTGATGATCCCAGGAAGCTCAGGGAATAGGAAAAGTTTCTGATGAATCAGGCTGAGTATTGCTACAGGGTGGACAGACTGCTTCCATGTTCAGCCCCTCCGAGGTCTGGAAGCCATACGTCAATGGAAAAAGCCTTGGCTGATTTCTCTAATTTTCCAGGATTAGTGGGTTTTTAGGCTAAAATTATGATCATCTGTAACTTCCATTAGTGTACCAGAAAAGGTAGTTTAAGAATAAACCAATTCTTGTACTGACTTTAAATCTTACCTACTTATTTGCATGTTCAACATGCATCAAACAGCTACATTAGTGTTTCAGATTTTTATAAAGTATTATAAAATAATACAGAAAAAAATGCTAGAATTTCTCTTGTTCTGAGACAGTGCAGTAATTTACTGACCATGGACAATTAAGAAAGAAGTAGGTACCTAAGGACAACCATGAAACCAGTACAGATTAGTCACAGCTAATCTATCCTTGGAACCCAACAGAGATTTTCAGTTTCAGAGAAAGAGGAATTTTACTTGTGTTTAAGACTAGTTCAAAGTGAATTGAACATTCAGGGAATTTGCATTGAACATAATGCAAATTTCTTAACTTTCATTAAGCCAAAGCATTTTAAACAAAAATGGTGGTAATGCACAAAATTTATGTATTTCTAGCAAATATAAATGTTTTCGTCAGTGTTTTCTACTACCTAGTTCTTCTTCCATCCCACTAGACAAAAACAATCTTGTTTCCTTGGTGTTTTGGTATAAGACTGACTGTGTTGAATCACACCAGAAGTATGTTTTGTCCATTAGCCTATTTCTGCCAATTGCTGGTAGATTAGGGAAAGAGTACAAGAGCATGTCCAGTAGAGAATATTTTCCATCTTCTAACAGTCTCAGTTTTAGAGATTTCTTTTTATAGGCTTTACCACGTTGTTGTATTTTAGTGCCCTTAATAGTCCTCTCTTCAATAAATTTGACAGTTGCATTTTAATTCTATTTACGCTTGTGGCATGATGTAGCAATGAGTTGGTTTAAACAATGAATTTAATTATGAATTATCTGAAAAAAAGAATTCATAGTAAAGTTCTTATTTTAAATAGACTGCTTAATTTAATTTGATATTCCCTAGTTCTTCTGTTGTGAGACACAGTAGAAATTTTTACTTGAGAATGTAAACAGGGAACAAATTCTCTCTCACCTGCCTCTTTTTACTGTGTTGAAAGGTCCCAGTCTAATTAATTTCTCCGTTTACAGAGTGGCTCATGTATCTTTGTTCATTATTGGTCATCCTGGATGCATTTCTTTGTATCTTTCGTAGCTCTGCTATATTTTTATGGAGGTCAGAACCATACCCAGTACTCAAGAAGTGGCTGCTACACCAATGATTTACAATAGGATGATAATTTATTTTTGTTTGTCCTCTATTGTTTACATAACACTTCTGAACATTTTCTTTGTTCATTTTTCTTTTGCCACATGTTGAGCTGGCGCTTATTGTCCACAATGTGTCCACAGTTGCTTTCCTGAAATTTGACTTTAGTATCCATCATTATAGAAGTATACTTGGGATTGCCTTTCCTGTCTGTATTTTACTTCATATTCATTGCCAATACATTCTTTTGTTCCCAATCTGATCATCATGAAATCCTTCTACAATCAAATGATTATTTTTTGTGGTCTCATGCATCTTTGTCATCTCGAAATGTATTCTTTTTCAAGGACATTTATGAGGCAGTTGAACTGTGCAGATTGTCATGGGAATCCACTGACACCTGCCCTCCATTGTGAAAGCTGAGTTTCCTTTAAAGTATGTTTTCCTATTTCAAACTTTTTTTTTTCCCCAATTACATGGCCTTATATCTTTTTGTGCAACAGATTACATTAAAAACTGTTGTTGAGGACCCCATAATGGTTTGGGTTTTTTTTTTTTAATTAGGGTATTTCCAGCCAGTTTACCTGGTCCAGAAACCCATTTCTACTTCTGCTCTGAGTTCACAGACACATTTAATTAAAAAAGTTGGTCAACCTACATGCAGCTTTGCTTTGCTGTTAGTACTCATCTTGCTCAGATAAACTTTTACTTCTGCCTCAGATCTTTGTGAAGATATGGGATGGCTTCTCAGTTGGAGGATCAGACTTTACATTTGGTTTGAGTTGTGGGCAGTATGTCAGCTTGGCTGCCGTTTATTTGACTGCTGCTTCAGCAAGAATAATAAAATATACGGGAATTTTTGATTCCTCAAAATTGGAAATCCTTGTCTTGTTAAGGATGTTGAATAGTGTTGAGTTCTCCCTGAAGCTCTCTATCATCATATCTCCTTTATATGCAATTCAATAGTCTTGGTTAAGAAACTAAGAGTAATATCAAAGAATTTATTTAACTGTGTGTTTTGATTGCTGTTTCTTCACTTCTGCATTACTTGGACTCAGACTCACAAGACTGATCAGTAAATTCTCATTACTGGGATAGGTTTTTAGAAAAGTGTGTCTATCAAAAGTCAGTATTCCAGCATTTTTTTAAAGAAATATTTCCTGCATTAGCTCAATGGAAACTGGAAATCCCTAGTCTAAGCAAGAGGGGTAACAACATAAACATTAGTAGATAAGTACATATATATATTTTAAAAATTGAGTATAAACTTCTAAAAGTACTGTTACTTAAGATAAAATCTTTTCTGCTCTAAATAGTAAAATTACTGCAACTACATTTTATAGATATAAACATATATGTAAAACAGAAATTTCATTAAAGGAAACACAACCAACAATGTTCTGTAGTTTTGGTTAAAAA
This sequence comes from Strix uralensis, assembly GCF_047716275.1. Classification (NCBI taxonomy): domain Eukaryota; kingdom Metazoa; phylum Chordata; class Aves; order Strigiformes; family Strigidae; genus Strix; species Strix uralensis. The sequence continues at coordinate 60,084,830 of NC_133975.1, forward strand.
AGTTCATATAGTTATCTCCTGTTTCATTGTTCCATATTAATACTGATTAATTATAGCTTCTGCCTTCTTTGCAGTCACTTCACACAGAGTTTTGCTGTTAAGCACCAGATGACGATGAATGGAGAGTCAAGCAGACTTCCGTCCTGTTAAACACAGAAGTGAAAAGAAATCACTGTTTTGTAGAATTTGTGAATAAAAAGTTGCTAAGTGAATAAATGCTTCTGGTTCTAAAAGAAATTTACTTATAGGCAATTTGTATTGAAACCAATAACTATGGCATTTAAAATAAAAGTTTTGATTGTGTTCTCTACATTTGTTTTTTTTTTTTTCTCCAATAATGGAAAATCTCCCATGTGTAATGTGTGTTAAGGCATTATTGCTGTTTTTTTTTTTCTTCTCAATTTCATTGTGGCTGCAGACTTGCAAGCCAAATAGGACACTTATAGTCATTTATATAATATGAAGCTAATAATTTTCTGCCCTATTGTATGTGAAATGTTTGAACTAATAAATGTTTGATGTTTGAACTAATAAATCATATGATCTCTGCAGTGACCCTGTCAAGTGATTAATGTACATTTCAGGCTAGCAAAGTCAAATAAGAAATTTTCTTTGGTTGGGACACCTGTCCCAGAACATGTACCCTACAGCATTGTATTTCTGGAGCTCATCCTATTCATTGTCATGCCCATAAAAAAAGCTCTTTTCCAAATTCCACAGGTCTCACGTATGGCAATAATAATCTAATATATAATGCAGAGAGAGTAGAAAGAAAATCTGTTTCTGTTTTTGCATGCTCTTCAAATGCAAGCCTTTCAAATACTGGTAGATACAAGGCTGTGCTCATTATGGTATTTCTTATGTACCTGCTTTAGCTTTGGTGTCTGGATGCTGTTTGCTGCAACAAAGATGGAGTTCCTCTCCTGAAAACAAGCTTTCTTGTAAGTTTTCTCATGCTTCCTGGTTCTGATCAAAGGATTATTACTGCAACAGTTTTTCCTTTTGGCGTTTTTCATCCCCGATTCCCATCCTCATAATAAAAATAGGCACAAAAAAAAAAAAAGGAATGTAAAACAAATTAATCTGCTTGTTTCAAATCAGAGCATTCAGGCTAGCTTTAGTTCAGAGCTTCAAGTGCTATTTATAATAGTATCTGAAATGATTTACATATGGTAAATTTATTAGGAGTCTGATTTTCAGATAACGTTTTGGGTACACTTTTTTCCCCAGCCTTAACATGAAAGGTTTTCAGACAATGGAGATTACTCTTCCTTGAAACAGGTCTGAGATGTGATCCACACCATACATACACTCTACTGTTTCCTTTTACGCATTTTGTCATATTTCAAAGATCTAAAATATGAATGATACATTTCTCTTTCCGTGTCTTTCTATAACTTTTTTTTTTTTTTTTTTCTTCTTTTCTTTACACTGGATCTTGGCTTGTTACAGAGTACAGTGTTGCATAGACCTCATAATCTGTAAATCCTTCTGGGCTGTTTTACTGTGTGGTTGCCTTTGTGTGTGAGGGATGGGACTCAGAGCAGCAGACGGTGCCCTGAAATCCTTTTCCTAGATCCCTGTGAAAAATAGGGTCGGTCTACAGAGTAGAAGTTTACATCACAAGTTAGGCCCCACAGAGAAGGTAGTACATCTCTAATTTTCTCTGTTCTGGAAACCTGAGGGATTTACTGTATATGTGTATATACAAATCATGGCCGCATTAGGCACTAGTAAGCAGAATTCATGTTTCAGGTGCAAGGGCTCTGAAACAGCTTGCACTCTATGGGTGAACTTCTGCAGTGCCAACTGCTGAAACTGGTAAACTGGTAAAACAAAGCAGCGAAGCATAACAGGGGAGATTTGCTTTGTTGATCTACTCACAGAGCCTAAGTATAAACTCTTACTCTTAGTGTGTGTCCAGTTTACAATCCAAATTAAAGTTGTCTAGGTACATGGTAAATTGGCAAAAAAGCATTTCTGGGCTATGATTTGATACAGGTTGGAACACATCTTGTGTGCCTGAAATAAAGTTGGGATTGTATTAATTAATACCACTCCTGATGTGGGACAGTTTCCAAAGACAAAGAAACAACTTTTATATGAGAAAATCTATGTAACTGAGTCCCAGTAGGCATGCAGTAAACTTAATTTAGTGATTTTTTTTCATTTCTCAGACCTCTAGGGTTCCAGAACCAGAAGGGGGAAGGATCATGACCATGGTTTACAGTGAGGACTCCTGTTTAAGCGAGTGCAGCAGAAGTGTGGAGGAGGAGTATAGCAAAACCAAAGTACAGTATATGATCGTTTTCTTCTACAGAACTGGGTATGGTTTGAGTGTGAATTTGTTAAAACAGAAATAAACAAACCTAGAGGTTTCTTTATTTCCTTCTTCAAATGCTGGTACTTCATTCTCTCATACAAGAAGTCATTGAGTCATTGTCATACGGTGAGACTATATGCACTGTATATGTAGATGTCTACATCTGAATCATGAGTCTATACTCTTTTGTAATCTACAGAAAGAAAATGGCACTTTTAGGGTGCATTATTCTTTTAAGACTGATATCTAAAATTTGTCAGATAAACCATCCTGTAAATTTGCCTGTTTCTTTCCTTTGAATATAAAGAGATGACCAGCTCCAGTCTGAAGGTCTGTATTTCTACCACCTAAGGTAGGGGGGATGAATGCTGCCTATTGTGACTGAGAGAATAACTCTTAGAAAGGTTTAGGGAGAAAGGACTACAGCTGCAGTGTCTCTTAACTACTTACTGTGTTTATCTGCCTGCCCAGAAATTGCTTAGAAGGTAGGTGAAGTATGATGTGTTGTTAGTTTTCTCTGTTTTCCCTTTAGGGAAGAGAAAGCAACTAGAGAAATAAAGAAAGATCTGTGTTTAGAGAGTAGCCTAAAACTGTAACATAAGCTATATCTACCTTTACCTAGGGGAGCTTTAGATTGCTGAGTGTTTTGGTTTTTTGGGTTTTTTTTAATTATTTTATTTTTAGGACTACACTTTTCTTAGCAAAACCAGTATGAATATGTTGGTTTTGGCAAGCCCTTCTTTTCATATCACACTATCTCATCCTTTGCCTTTCTCTTACATCTTCCCCCACCCCCCCCCCGTCTTGTTTCTTTCACTAATGTATAAACCACCTGCACACCCCCTGACTAACTTTCTCTTAGAGGAGACTCCAGTGTTTGGTTAAGTCACGGGAGATGCGGGGATTTGTGCAGTCCTCTCACTTATGCACTGCGGAAGTGATGACAGAATAGTTCCTACAGTCACTAGAGAAACTGACACATCACACCCAATTATGTGGCCTCCCTGGCCCCTCACGTTGTTCTTCCCTGAAATATAAGCTTTCTGTCTCATGCTTTATTTTATTTTTTAAAGAAATTTGTTATTTAAAAGAAAAGAAAAAATGGTGGGGAAGGAGTTAGTGTATCATTCTGAAGAAAGCTATTACAGAGTAAGTTTTCAGGGACATTCAATATATCAGATTAAACATAGTTTAAACACTTGGAAATTTTTTTGTAAAGCTCACAGAAAAAACCACCAAATTTAAACTGATGGTAATAGAGGAGTCAAGCCTTGTCATTTACTGTGGCACTGCCCATCAGCTGTCATGAGCTAGTGGGAGTTATTTATCAGTAATTTTAAAGTACAAATATATACGCTAATCTGTATCTGCTCAGGATCCCACACAGCATTCTGTCAGTTCTAGAAAAAGTAGATTATTTTGCATGTTAGTACCACAGAGGCAGCTGTGTTTCTCTTTCCTCATCCCTAAAAGGATCCTTCCCCTTGTAGTACTATGGCTGATACAGCAGAAGAACAAAAGCAAAGCTGACTTTCAGCCATTTGATTGTATTTGTAAGAAGAGGAGTAATTAGAAATAAAAATACATGTTGTGGTAATGAGGTGCATTTGTCCTACAACTGGATTCCAAATTATAGACACAGAACACTGATTACTAATTTCATAAAATTACCTGAGCAGAAGCTCTCTCTTCTGAACTTGGATGGGAAACTTATATTACAAAATCTACTGCAACTGGATTTTTTTTCCAACAGCTAGTACTGAAGGTGCACAAATGACTGTGGGGTTTTTCTTCTGTTACTTGTTGTTTTCCATTTTTTAGGTTTTGACAGCTATCCTAAAACAGCAGGAATACAACATTCATGATGTGATTTATTTGGCAATAATTGTAATACAAATTATACACATATCTTTACTGTGAATCGCATAATAAGAACCTGAGAAGTTTCTGAGCCACAAAGACTTTTCTGCTACTTTTTCCAGATTGAGACAGGGAATATCCAAAATATACAGGATAGTGGAAAAGGAAAAAAGCCCAAGAACATAGAAAATGAGTGGTTACAATCAGGGGAAAACAAACTAAGAAGAAAGGAATGTATTTCCCTCCCTTCTGAATGCCATTGCAGGAGAAGAGCTCCTAAAGGAGAGTGTGGTACAAGAGTTATGCTGGCTTTCTGCTTTGCAGCTATAAAAGTTAAAAATGCTGGGAGAGTGGTAAGCCAGCCTCACAGGAGACTTGTGGGATGCCCCTCATCCTCCCTGACTAGGCTCGACCAGGAGCTGGGGGCAGAAGCCATCATTCCCTCCCAGCTCCCTCATCACTACAAGGGAAACTCATGCTGTCTCAGCACCCCGGTGGGCGGAGGAGCCACCTTGCAACCTCCAACTCCTCCTTTTCTTTCTTTTCAATCTTTGTTGATTTGCAACAGGGAGAAACAGATTCACACTGCTTCAATAAGCGATGCAAAATTAGGTGGAATGTGATACCAACCTTTTTTGGGGCTTCAGCTCTTTGAGAGAAGTTCTGGGTCCAGTACCATGAACCGTTGCATCCTACTCCAGTAGTCCTACTGCCACAAGCACTTGTTTCTCCTTTTTCCACCCTTGATTGCCTTTCCCCATATCACAAACTTTGTCACGTTAAAACATTTGACTTGAGCAGCTTTACAGTCCCCTTAGCACACAACCAGGTAAGGTGAAGCAGTACAATACAAGAGGTGCCATGTGCCTTGCAGAAAACAACCATGTGTTTGTTTCTACCTGCTTGAGCAAGATATCTTCATCTAGCTGAAATGCCAGGGACAAAGTCAGCATTTCTGTATGGTCTAGAAACCCTGCAGACAAAGGCATTGCTAATACAGAGCGAATTTAAAGCCCCTGAGCCATGTTGGACTTCGTATTGATCATATTCATTCTACATATAGAGCCAGCTCCTCCCTTCTTCAGAGGTGACTGTCCCAGTGTTGCTGGATTTCCATACCTCAAGAGATGGTGCAAATGTAGTGCAGGTACTGTAAATCTAAGATGTGAATCAGTCTTGACCTGCTGCTCTTTGGACTCCTGGTGATGGCAGCTCTGCCAGCTCGTCCCTTTCCTTCTCCCTGTGCCCTAGGTAGACTGATTCACCCAGTCAGTCTACCCAGACCTAGCACAGGTGATGGACCATGAAGTGTAACATTTTATTGTAAAGTAAGTGACTGAAAAAGCATTCCCCAGCCTACTGCAGGTTCAAGCTAAGACTATAATATAGTCCTATGAGAAATAATCAGGTGAGAATTTATTTTCTGTATTTCTCTATCTAAAAGCAAGGGAGAAAATATTAATAATTTTTAAATTAATGATTTAGTATGTATAGCAAAAAAGTATGTCCATTGCCAAAACTTAGGTTAAATCATGGTGGTTTTATTAGTAAAATGATAACACTGATGCACATTTAGAAGTTGAATACTGAAGTACAATCTCATCCTTATTCATACCTGTTAGTCCACTTCTGTATAAATAATGGTACTGACTCAGTCACTTGCTAGTAGAGAACTACTTATGCTATGAAAGGATCTTTACTATTTAGTGTGGAGATCTGGTACATATCATACTATTTTTCAGTACTGTAAGTTGTTATCTGCTTTTTAACAGAAGTCCTTTTAAAACCCTTTACACTTGCATGGTTGTAAAGACCAAAGAGGCACGTTGGACTGTCTGGGATTTTTGGGAAGGGAGAAATGTTGTCTGAACAGCTTTTAGTGTTTAGTCAAGAACTGTGAAATGCTTCCTCTTCAATTTGCATTCTCTGGCCAACATTGTTTAGCCAGGCAAGGTGACAAATTCTTGTTTGTGACATTGTGAGCCTTAAATCTGGTGATTCACTCACTGTGTATTCCAGTGGACCCTCAGTGAAATGGGGTGTGATGATTGGCCCCCAAAATACAACAGTATTGTTATGTATAGCCTGATGGCTAAGAGTTAACTACTGGCAAGATTGTCAGGGTCTCACAGAGGGGATCTGCCTTGGGAGAATTAAAAAAAATCTCAAGATTCAAAGTAACATGTTAGAACTAGATGAGAAAAAAAAAAAATGTAATTTTAAGTCAGTTTCTGTGGCAGGGTGGATTCAAACAGGTAGTGGGTGATTTCAGCAAGGAGTCATAGTATTGCAAGCACAGTTTTATATACTTCTTTGATAAATAAATGTCAAGATAATGGTAATGTTAAAGTGAATAACCTGTGTCTGAGGTACATTGGGTAGGGAGTGATGAGGTCTACACATGTGTCTACATGAAGGGTAGTATTAGAATTACAATGTTTAGACATTCAGTAGGGATACAACAATTTGAGGTGAAGCATGGTTTGAGATATGGGGATTATACGTTCAAGAGCTAATTTGTTATCCCCCGTTTCCTCTTTATGGGAACAGCTTACCTTTCCTACGTGAAACCACATATTACAAATGTACTATGTATTCTGCTGAAATACAGTCTTAGTTTGTGTTCTTTTCAGAAGCCTCTTGTCTTTAAAACTGGCTTCCTGAAGTCTAAAAATATATTCCTTGGAAGGAGAGAAAAAACACGGAATATATTTAGAAATACTTAAATATAACTTCAAATAGTTTTCCCATTCATTAAAAGTTTGCTTGACCCAAAATGTCAGGACCCACCAGTGTGAAAAGCAAGAGATGAATATCTCTTGTATCACCTTTCCACTGGTATAAGCCCCGACTTCGAGCCTGCTGGAGCAGGAGGTGCCTGGAGTTAATCCTGTAACTGCAACTGCTTCTTGCAACTCAGCCTCAGTGTATTTTGAGATTTAAATCCACAATTGAGGAGGAAGAAGGAAACATTCATGATGATTTTTTTCCATAGCAGCTGTTTGAAACTGTTAACATGCTTGTACCTTTAAAAGTAAATCCTGGGGGAAAGAGAGACTGAGAGGCAGATTGCAGTTCAAGTGCTAAGACGCACACAATAAATGTAGTTAAATTCAGAGGTTTCTTAGATAAATATGTCATTGATAATTGAAAGAAGGAGGAAAACTGTGTTAAAGAGATTTGCACACAACCTTTTGGCTCTCCTTGGGATACATGGTGCACCTGCTGAACACAGGAAAAATAGACTTGCGTGCAAAAGATGGTTACCTAACCATCAATACAGAAAACAAAATTGTATCTGCACATAGTCTTAAAAAGGAAAATCAGTATTTTCCCATTGGAGAACACACTTTTGATTAAACAGACATATTTAGCGATTATAATTTAGAAAACTGTCTGAAAATATAGATCTGTGTTTGAAAACAAGTTAAAAATAATGGTTTTAAAATCACATATTTAATTTTTTAGAAATGTTATGAAGGCTACACACAACTTTTGCGTTTTTGAAGTTAGCTAGGATTGGTGAGATATGTCTGGGATACACTGTGTCTGAATTAGACTGTTGGCGGGAAAAGATTATTTTTCTTTTTTAATCTTGAATATCATGAAGAGTAACTTTTGAAGGATGTGCCCAGCAATCCAAAGGGAAGACATAGATACAGATTGCACACTACTATATTACTGATTGCTGTTGTTTTTATTCAAAGTTTTTATACATAAGGTTCTTATTGTCCACGTAGAAAAGGGGAGGTAGAATCAATTTCCTCTTTAACATATTGATAAACAACTCCAGATATAGCGGTAGGGGGAGGAGGAAACTACATTTACCTTTGTGTGACCTATATAGGAATGCTGGAAAAATTAATTCCAGAATATTATGGTGACATTCCTTTAAGTTGTGGATATGATTTACATAGCAGGTCTTTTTGAGCCGTCCAGCTTCTTTCATCTTGATACTGTAAATTGCTTTCATTTCCACGCCCTCCCCCCCCATCTGTATGCTTGAGGTATTGTTGTGATAAATTATGGAGGTACAGAACTGAAAATGGTGTGTAGATTGTCTAAGAAATTGAGTGCAGTCAGCCTTCAAAGTGGTGGATGATGTGCTAAAACAGCTACCTTCCCCTGGTCAGGTCGCACATGTCGTCAATGAGCAGCTGCTTTTAACTTTGCCTTTTGCCCAGAGCACTGAGAGCAGCTGGATTTATTGAATTAATAACTGCTCCATTTGGGGTGTTTTGTTTTCGCATGACCATGAAATCTGGCTATAATGTTAGCAAAGTGTAAGACAGGTCTCCTTCACCAAACAAGGTGGTGTCTTTTTTGTTATTATATAGTGCTTAATCCATAAGGCAGAAAATAATTGGAAAACTGTACCTGTGGGGGAATGAAATGTTTCTTGGTAAACAGAGTTAAGAAAAAGGAAAGAAGCACATAAAAATGACATAGGTGATACACACATGCTGAGTGTGATTTTGAGGACACTTGTACCTGTCCTCAAATTAATCTCTTTGGTTGCAATGCTTAGTAGTGGCCTCATTAAATCACCTGATGGATTCTAAACAGCATTAGAATATTAGTAGTAGTGGTTGAATAAACAGTTTCTGTGCTTTGGACCAATTTTTTCTTTTCAAGGCTCTGGATTTCATGAGGCTGGCTGAGAAACAGTGGCAGTGTGTGATGCAGATGGAGACGGGTGAACCAGTGGCCTCCGTGTTTTCTGACCACACAGGCATGAGAGACATATCCTATCACAAAGCTTCAGGCCAATCCCACTTAATAGACTTTTGTTTGGGGTTACCATAGGTAGGGCTCACTCATTTTCTAGAAACAATACATGAGGTAACGCTTTCAGGTTTTATCAATCATGGCACATATTAGAGTAATCATTCTCATGTTATGGTTAGTCTGCTGTGCTGAAAGTGTTGGAGTTACCTATTATTAATGCAAAAAAAAAAAAAAGTAATACCTATGGGGGGACTTGTTTAGCTGTGCTCTTGGGATAGCAAAAGAAAAGAGAGAGGAGGAGTTATTGGGATCATGCATCTGCATGTGAAACGTCTCATGTGCCCTAGTTATTGCAAGTGGAGCCTGTTATCAAATCCCGATCCTGTGCTTTCTTCAGCATGTAAAAGGGGAAGTCCTGAAGCACTTTAGGCCTTGCTGACTTGACTTTCTGCAAAAGGATGGCATAAGCTCAAGAGAAATGGGATTGAATGGCAAGCTGCCATTTCTAACCTAACCATTTCTAACTTACTAGCTAAAAGTAAACTGTGTCCACCAAGGAGGTATGTGGCTGCCGTATCCCTGGTAGGGGATTTAAAGATGTCTTTAGCCTCCTAAAGACTCTTTGGGAAAAGGTGGAGGAGATCTGACCCTCAAGAGCTAAAGAGCCACATTCCATTTTCAAAAGCTCACCAGCCCTCATCATACCTATCCTCCTGAGGGCTGGCATTGGTATGTGCCAG